>NC_067401.1:336107072-336842072 GCF_016432865.1 Antechinus flavipes
ATTAATATTATATTGCATACTTTTAACTATCCAGTTGTGTTTTTAAAAAAAAAAATTAAGAAAAGGTATGAAGTTTTTGGGGGGTTTTTTGTTCTTTTTTTTTTTTTTTTTTTCTTGCAGTCACTCAGCAATCCAGTGGTGAAAATCAAAGATAAAAAGCAGACACTTCCTGGAGCTCAAGCTGTAGCTCTCACCCCAAGGTTTTGCTGCCTGTGTCAAATTAACAGTTGTATTACCACAGAGGCCTAAAAAGTATTGCAAGAACTAAAGGCGTTTACTCTCTTCTTAAGAAAAAGATATAATAGTGAATTCAATAAAACCATGCCAAGATGGTGTTGAGAAGGAAAAAATAGGGAAATTTTATTTCCACCTTACACAAAAAGCAATTGACACCTAATATCTGGTTTCTTATTTTTACTTGTGGATGCAAATAATTGGAATTCAAATTCCAATATTAAATTCATAAAAAGATATGTAACAAATATTTAATATTTTCTTTTGATTACCAAGAACAGAAATGAACCTTTCTTTGTGTATCTTGGGCAGTTATTACCATATTACAATTCTTGTGACTTTACTAGTTAACCAAAGTACCAAAGTAGGCCCTGAAAGAACTACCTATTCTTGGTAGTTTAACATTTTGCAGGTGTGACTGTTTATTCTTTTGTCATACTTCTACAAAATTGTGCCTTTCAGTACAATATATTTTTAGAAACTGCAGAATTATTTGTAATGTTACACAAAGATGCATACTTAATGTATAGTAACGTTGAGAACCTTCAGAACTACTTGTACACACAGAGAGATACATGATTAATGTATCCGGGAGAAGAAAGCATAGGTTTTATGGTTAGCCTTAGGGATGATTCTTAAAAGTTGCTAATGACATTATCTGGATCATTCTTCTATCACCAAAGAATAAAGGTTCAGTTCATATATTATTTAATTCAGGGTGAAGAGGTGCAGTGGAATTGTGTGGAGGTCATTTCAGAGGGAAACCTCAATGAACAAAATATTATAGTAGACAAGGAGGTAATTGTGGTTGCTTAGGATCTTTCTTAGATACCTTTACTACTCACTAGGACAAGGGAGACAGTCCTGGAAAATGGAGTAGTAGATAAAATTCTTCATCTGGTGTCAGAAGACTTCTCTTCAAATCTTGCCTCTATTCCCTATTTATTGTGAAACAATGGGCAAATTATTTCCTTTTTTTAGGCTTTGGTTCCCTGTAAAATGAGGGAATTTTCATACATGATCTTTAAGATTCATTCTAGCACCAAATCTCTGATTCCATGTGAAGTTGAAAGACCTAGATTCAATCCCAGATCTACTACTAACTGGCTTGGAAGGGAACAGGAATTAATTAAACTCCTCCATATGCCAGGCATTGTTTAAAAATATTATCTCATTTGATTATCTCAACAGCTCTGGGAATTAAGTGCTATAATGTTATTATTCTCATTTTACAATCAAGGAAACTGAGTCAGATTGAGGTTAAGTGACTTGCTCAGGGTCCCACAGTTAGAGTCTGAGGCAAAATTTGAATTTGAGTGTTCCTAATTTCAGATCATGAACTCTATCCCCTGTGCCACCTGGCTGGTTAAGCAAATTACATCCTTTCTCTGAACCTCAAATGATCCATTGGAAATGGAGTAGATAATCCTTCCACCTCAAATTCTATGATTCTATGATAATTTTCTCTTTAATCTTTTCCAATCTTCCCCTCAACACAATACACACACACACACACACACACACATCTCAACCTGCCCCAGGAAAGACATCCTAAACCTACAATAGCTTAGTTATTGTATATTATTGAAGCCTCAAACATTAACCCAACCAGGGTCACAACCATTAGCTGAACTCTTAATTTTCTCAGCAGAACAGCAGCTGCTTCAGTTGGCCCCAGCTCTGAGCTGTGATTTACTATACAGCTTTAAAGTGGACGAGAGCCCTCAGCATCCTTTGTAAAGCTGCTTGTCAGAATGTAGGAGTCTGCTGAGACCTGTTAGTAAAACAATACAGCAATGGATCTTTACCTTCCAGTTCCCCCCATAGGAGATCATCCCAGGGCCAACTAAGCAACTTAAGCAGCTTTGTGGGGATAAACTTAAATGAAGACATTTCCTCAAGCTCTTCTTTTGAAATATGCTGTCATAGAGGATCTGGGCAAACCTGATTGTATATTTTTTATTGTGGTCTTCATAAACTCCTAGGAATGAATGAATAAATGAAATAAGTAATTTATTAAGTTTAAGAAAATATGTTAGATGCTAGGAATGCAAATACAAAAGTGAAACCATCCTTTCTTTCCATTAATGAGCTTGCATTTTAATGAGAGAGACAACATATAGAGAGTAATGTTGGTCATGGAGGGAAGAATCTGGATCTGCAAAATCGCAAGGAGCATCAAATGGCAGCGAGCTTGCCCTTTCTGACTTTAGACTTATATAATATGGCATAGCTTATAGTGTAAAATAGAAAACTGACCTTGAAGCAAGAAAAATCTGACTTCCTACTCTTGACATATATGGTCAGTGCTATCTTAAGAAAGTCACTTATTATCTCAGTGCTCTAGTCAACTCTCTAAGACTTTAAAATGAAGACAAGGTGCTGACCAGCCTTCTTCTACATCAGTGTAATAATGGGACCAGCTCCTGTCTTATATGGTATGTTGAGTGAAGATGACAAAATCATGAGTTCATTTAGCTAGCTTTCCTAACAGATAGAGATGCTAAATCAAGTTAGATAAGAATATTAGACAAGAATATTCTACAACTCAGAAAGGGTGCTCATCTCTGAATGACCCCTGTCTCACACAACTACTCCCTACTTTGTTTTAGGAGGCACAATATATGCTCATTAAAAAGCAAACCCACAAGTAGTATGTTATGGTCTTGTTATATCAAAGTGGCCCTGGCATCTGAAACCACATGTTTATCAAGATATATTCCCCTGTCACCTCTGCCACCCTGTGTTGCCTTGAACTGCAAAGAAAAGACAAGGCATGATTGAGTGGGTGTTTTTTTCTCCTCCTGCTTGAGTATTGTACCTGAGTTTCGTCTCAGTCTGGTTCCTAAATAGAATAATCAATGCCATTATCTCTTCCTCCCTCATCTAAATCACATCAGAATTCTCCAGGAGATCGATAGTTACAACAAAGGAGCCCAGAGCTTTCATTCCACCGGGACTCATTACTCTGCTGCCGAAGATCAGGGTATAGATTCTGGGGAAGGTTATCTAGTGTTCCATAGTAGTTAACAACAACTGTCAGTTATTAATACTGCACTGTGACCTCACCTTTCTAATGCCTCAGCTGATGCTGGGACATACTTATAACAAAATAAGACTGTTCTGTTCTCCCCATACCCTTGTTTTCAGTCTTCTTCCTCACTCTCTTCCATACTATTCTAAAAATGCCACATCTATGAAATGAAAATGTTGGGGGCTTCATTGAGATTCTTAGCAAGTGCAGGTTGCTTTTAAGCAGGCTAACATCTGCTGCAGTATTACAAAGACTAATTAAAATAAATTCAGATCCTAAATTAGTCCTTTCAGTAACATTTATTGCCTAAGCCACTGGGTGATAAAGTATATAATATGGTTAAGCTGAAAAGAAAAGAGCATCTTTGATTGTTTTTGCTGGCCAACCCAAAAAAGAGAGGAAAGAATAATTACATGTCTAAATGTACCAATAGCAGCCCTTCTGTCCCCCCAACCCCACATAGTGAATGTTTAATTGAAGGGGAGAGAAGAGAGACAACACAATGTGTATGCTCAGCCTGCAGCTAAATCTCTCTGGTGTATATAGTTCCTGTATTGTGATCAAAGAATGATGGAATGAACAAATCATATGAAAACTTATCATTCTAAGTAGAAAGGTAGCCACTAAAAATATCATCTCATTTTGAACAATGTGATGACCTGTGTGCATCTGGGTCTTCTCCTATAGGCTCAAATTCATCATTGACCCCATTTCAGGATAAAAGAGGGAACAGGAATCGGGTCAATCTCTGTAAGTGGGTTTATAGATGAAACCGACCTTACAGATCATCTGACTTCATTGTTATAGCAGATGTAATTGGAACTTAGAGAAGTTATTTAATTTGCCCAACATCACAATATATGCCTTAGAACAAGGATTCCAATCTAGATCCCCGACTCCAAATCTAGAACCTTAAAAAATCTGCTTATTTGTTTTCACTGGTGCCCCATTGTAATGTTGTTGTGGAGTCAATCAGTGATGTCATCCATTTGAGCCTTCAGTATGTCTCTTTAAAATCCATCAAAATTTAAACTGTCAGAGTTCAAGATGGAAGTGTTTTAGATTGAATTTTTTTATCTTCCATTTTGTTTTGAAAATCCATTCCCAATATGCTATTAAAAACGAAAAGTATTTTGTCATTACCAAGCAGAAATATATTCACTAAATCAACCAGAATTTATCACTTTGCTATCATCATGCTTATTTCTCTTTCCAGGTTCTTATTTAAAGAAAAATGTAGCAGTGAAATAAGGTAATCATGACACCATTCTACATTCATATTAAACAATCCACTCAACAAAAAACATTTTATTATGCATCAGCTAAGAACTGAGAATACAAAGAAAAAGCAATATTCTGAGTCCTCAAGGATCTTATAATCTAAGAGAGGAGACAATCTGCACATAAATACGCATATGTTAGATACTTGCCACTGGGCAAACCGAGAAAAGTCTTCTCTAAAACATGCATGTAAACCAAGGATTCGAAGGCAAAGGTGAGAAGAGAGAGTATTTCAGGCAAGAGGGATAACTGATGCAAGTGTTTAGAAATGGGAAATAAAGTGGTACATATGAATTCAATAACAAATAGTATGGCTGATTAGTAGAAGGTATGGTAGTGAGTAATGTATAAGAAGACTGGAGAAATAGGAAGGCAACTTGTGGCAAAGCTTTGAATGCCAAAAAGAGAATTGCTGTCGGGTTTCAGAGGTATCAGCCAGTCGCTGGAAACAGTTTGTGTTATTCTGTAGCCACATTATCAACTCGGGAAGGAAATGAATACCTCTTTCCCTGCTGTCAATTCAAACTGTTGGAAATAGAATTGCCATATTTAGTTTTATTCTGCCCTGAACATGAATCATTTCCAGTCATTCCTTGCCTCTATTACCCTCTCAATGGAGGATGGTAGGATTTTTGCTCATCTTGGTTTGTTGGGCCTAAGGCCAGCTTCCCAGGCAGTGAACATAGGGCAGCTGTGGCTACATAGCCCTACATTCTACTAAAGGAACTCATAGAGCCCAGAACACCTGGAAATGCAGCAGAGGTATAGTTAGGACCAGATGTTGCAATACTAGACTTAGAGACACCAAATAGACAACTCTATTTCCAAGCCTGTCTGGTTGAATACCAGACAAGTGGCAGCCACAGGTGGAAAGCACATTAACTCATTGAGGCCTCTGAGGAGACATTTTAGATAGTGGGATTGGTTCTTTAGTGAAAGTTAATGCCCCTTGCAAATTGCCCAACTTACACTTAGGAAATGGCTTCCTTATAGATGTGACCACTAGATATATTTGTTTTTATAGATGTTGTTGATGTTTTCCCTGAAATTGGCATTGAACTTTACAGAGAAATATTTGTATAATATTTTTATTATGCCTTTTCTGACTTCTCAGTTATAGGAATCAGGAGACTTGAGTTCCAGTCCCAACTCTCTGAAAAACTAGCTATGTGACAAATAACTCTACCTTTAAGGACTTCAGTTTGCTCATCTGTAAAATGAGAAAGTTACAACTAGATTGCCTATAAACGCCTTCTAGGTCCAATATACTATGATAGTTAGCCATTAAGATTTAGTCATATTTCTTGGTTCAGTTTTCTTCTTTTAAAGATGAATACAATTCTCTCCTACTCTAAAATTTAAAATAAAATGAAATGTAAATAAATATTTTAAAAATTCATTTTGTTTTCCCTTTGGATTCACCTTCCTGTTTCTCAATATATCTGGGGACTTAACAATCTCTTTGTATTTCTTGCCACTCTGCACAGCATTTAATGTTCAAGGCACGTTGATACTGCCACGCTCAGTCTTATTTCTGTGCACATTTAAAGCACTTTTGTTAGACATTTTTCTCTAAAAGACTCTGAGGCCTTTTTAATTAATCACTTGGCACCTCTTCTGGTATTGAAAGATGTTACCTGCCTTCCAGTGGTGGGAAAACAGATTAATTGGGAAGTGCTTGCTCCGGGTGTGTACTCATTTGACTCCTGTGGCACCATTTCATTTCAAGACTAAAATATATCTTCTTTTTCAATAGTTTTCTTCTACTTAGTATTTAAGACAAAATAGCACTTTTTAAAAGTTTTTTTAGTCATGGTTAAAATAGCTTGCTTATACATTTTTGTATGAGCAGCTAGGTTGCTCAGTGAATTTAAGGTCAGATCTAGAAAGACTCATCTTCCTAAATTCAAATCCAATATCAGATACTTACTAACAGTGTGATCCTTGACAAGCCATTTAATTCTATTTGCCTCAGTTTCCTCAGCTGCAAAACGAACTTTAGAAGGAAATGGTAAAATACCTCAACATTTTTGCCAAGAAAACTCAAATGGGGCCAGCAAAGAGGCAGGTACAATTGCAACAGAGAACAACATATATATTTGTTGCTTATTTTCTCCTTCATTACACTGAGCTCCTTGACCATAAAGACTATTCTTTGTCTCTTTTTCAGCACTTATCACAGTGACTAATACATGGTAGGTGTTTAATAAATGTTTATTGATTAATTGTCCAAATATTTATATGAATATGTTTAAAGGCACAGAGCCCTAAGAAACCTAGGGAAAAAAATCACATGCTTCCTCTTTTTTTCAACCAATCCAATCCAACATACATTAATTAGGCAACTGCTAAGTGATAGAGACAAAATGAAATTATATTCCACCCTCAAGGAACTTATGTAAACATCTATTTTTCATATTTATCTGTGGAGGTAATGGTTATTAACAACTAAGGATGCAGGAAATGCTTCCCATAGATTTAAAACCTATCAACAGATATGTATGTTATGTGATTTTTAGATGATGATTAAGATTATCAATAACTGCGGAGAGGAGGACCCAGAAAGAGCTAGCCTTCTAAGAGATAGAGATGAAAATGGAGTACAATCTAGAAATTAGGGAGACCTTGCAGAGGTCTTTCCTTACAAAATAACTAGTGGCTACCCTCTAATAGCTTTCTGTGATATTCTTAGATTGATTAAAAAAGAAACTGGCAAGCTGTTAATTACACTTCAACAACATGACAACATAAAATGGGATTTTTGACCTTTGTTTTTACATCAATTATTTCTAGATATATGCAATTCTCTCCCACTACTTATGCTAACCCTTCTATAAACCATCCTTTGTAACAAAAAAAAAAGTAGTTAAACAAAAATAGCTAATTTGATGACTATTTCTGAGAATGTATGCAAGATTCTGCTCCCATAGTTCCCCACATTTCTCTTGGGAGGAGGGAAATATGTCCCATCATTTATACTTAAGGTTTAATCTTGGTTTTTACATTTACTCAAGAGTTCAACTCTATTTTAGTAACAAAAGCAACAACAACAAAGAAAATTTACATAGAAAAGTAAAAAGGCTGTGACTGAATGAACTAATAGCCAATAAACAAAAAGAACATGGAGGCTGCAGTCTGATGTTGCTAGTGAGCTCTCTGTAGTTAAGTTTGCATCCCCTAACTTAATATGGTTAAGGTAATACCTGAATGATCTAAGTATTGACAGGCTCACTTGCATGTACTTTAACTCTTAGGAATAATTTGCAATTCATAAATATGAAATAAGTTGGTCCTTTGTGTTCCCCTTTGCTCATCTCTCTCTAACCTCTTCTTGCAGTGATGAAATGCACTAAATTTTTGGAATTCATAGACTCCTGCTATAGTTTGTAGACGTTCTGAGCTGATTTCAGCCCTTTAGGATGTTTTGAACACTAATAAACATCCATCATTGTCAGTTCTTTACTGTTGTTCCTTTTGTTGCTATAGACCAAAGGAGGGCTCTAAGCAAACTGCTTGTACCTTTAAATCAAAGGACAATCATTAAGTAACATTTACCCAACATCTTACCCTATAAAACTGAGAAGTTATATTAGGTGTATCACTTTAACCTTTGCCATGTTGAAAAGATAATGACATTGGTATCTAGATTCTATCCCACCAGCACCCATAAACATGTGGGGCAGGTTCAGTGTTCAGGGAACATAATTCATGCTTTTTTTTGCTTCCCATCACTTGAAAAATAAGAAAACTTACAAAATGTACAGCATAATAGAATGGCATGCAACAAAATCACACTTCTAGAGTTTCTAATGTTTTAGGTTCCCAGAATATTTTACCTATGTCCTGTTTCTTTATAAGGGACAGATCTTTCTTGGAATAACTGATATCTATGATTAAGATGTGACAGGATTCTTAACAAGATGTAGTTACTGATGTATTCAGTCCCACCCATAATAAGTACCTTCTATGAGCTGGGGCAGAAAACAGGTTGTATTCTCTATGCTGAAGTTCTTTTCACTCCTTATATTTAGAAAAACAGTGAATATGTACAAGCAATCTATGATGCTAGCCAAATTCATATCCTTTCCCTAAAATCACTTATTCCTTCTTCATTAGAGAGTCTGGATCTAGAGGGATATTTTCTGTCATATTTTCATCATTGACAGACTTTGTGTGCTTTATAACTTTGAATCATAGTAAAAGAACCTCTTAGAAGAAAAAGTAAAACATTTATAAGAAATATCACTACAATTCAGATAGGTAGATAGATTAAAGCATTTATTAAGTGCTTACTTTGTGTCAGACCCTACTTAAGTCCTCAAGAACACAAATTCAAGCAAGACAGTTCTTGTAGTCAATAAATTTATATTCTAAATTGTAAAGATAAAATACGAGGAGATAGAAAGATATTAAGGCAAGAAAAAATGCTAGCAAGAAGGCAAAGTATGAAGAATGAGGATTAGAACCAGGAGTGAAATAAGTATTTTCTGATAACTTAAGAAATGGTTATCCTGGCTAGGGACTCACCTATTAAAAGAGAAAATAATTTAGTATTGCTTAATAGCTTAGTACTGGACTAAATCTGCCTAAGATATAAAGAACTAGAAATATATTTTTGCCTTCAAAGAAAGTAAAATTTACTAGGAATTACAGAGCACCTTGATGGTAATTCAAAATCAAAAGCAAACACAAAGAAATCATATTTGGCAATTAAGCAATATAAATAAAATATAAGCAATAGATTTTTTGTTATCTTGGGGTCTTTTATTTTTATCCAGAATTTAATGAATAACAAATAGAACAGATATTATCACGTACACAAGAGATCAGAAAAAGAAAATTGTACCTGAAACTTCAAATCTCAATTATGTTCAGTTAGTTTTTTTTAATATGTTGAACAAGGGTTTGTTATATATGCAGGACGTTTAAAATAACACAACTCGTGCTTGGGAGCTGCTATTGGGAGACAGAAGAATTGCCACATCTTTGGATGGATTAGTCTTCATAAGCCCAACACATGGTTGGGAACAGCCTTTCCCATTTCTGCCCCTGAGGTAGAAGAATAAAGGTAACAGAAATAGTCCTTAGGCAGTAGGACCAGAGGGAAGACATATTATATAAATAATATCAATTCAACATGTTGCTTTCCTGCTTGTGCTTTTTTTCCTAACCTTTTTGTATTCTCTGTATTTTATTCAGGAAATAGATTCTGAAGGCAGAAATTGTCATTTAAATATTATAAGATCATAGACTTCAAGTTGGAGGGCTTCATACTATTTGGCAGATATGGAACCTGAGTATCAGAGAAATGATTTGCTCAAGTAGGCAAATAAATTAGTGACAAATTCAGAATTCAAACTCTTGACTCCAAATCCACTGTTCTTTCCAATGTACTTTATTGGTCCCATGGAGATGACACTTGTACTGCATCTTGAAGAGGAACTAAGGACGATGGGGGATAGGCAACATTTGAAGTGAAGATGATACCTATATCTGGTTGACAAAGTTGACTATTTGGGCTAAAATAAAAGTTTCGTGTTGGGGAGTAGAAAGAAATAACATTACAATAACAGTGGGAGACACAAAATCAGACGTTAGAAGAACGGCCTATAATAATGGTACTACATTATTTCTCTTATAGAGTCCTTTAATGTGTTATCTTCCAACATTATAATGAAACTCCTTGAGAGCAGGAACTGCCTTACTTGCTTTTATTTGTATCCCCAGATTTATCAGAATGCCTGGCACATAGTAAAAGCCTAGAAAAACCTTTACCATTAATTCATAATTAAAATGGCATTATGGGAACAATGAGGAGGTTCATATAGCTGATATGGTATATACTTGTTGACTTTTGAAACCCAAGGATAGGAATATACCATAGAAACAACTTCAAATGCTTTGGCAAGGGAGTGACATTAAGGGATCTATGCTTTTAAGAGAAGAGAGAGAAAGAGACACACACAGAGAGAGAAAGAGAGAGACAGAGACAGAGAGACAAAGAGAAGTGCTTTTAAAAAATTAGTCTGGAAGAACTATCAGATTATTAAAAAAGGGAGTTGTTTTCTGCCTATTTGTTGGCAGGCCAGTGGACAAAGCACATGAGTTTAGTTTGGAACAGGTAAAATTTGAGATGATACATACAAGCAGGAAAGTGGGAGGTGGGGAACTTTTCCAATACAAAGTAAATTTCCATTTTCACTTCAGGACTAAAAGTAGGGAAGGGATTTTAATAAAAGAAAGAAGTTAAGGTTAGATGAGGTAATATCAGAAGTTACTCTTATTGGCTTTAAAAAAAACTTGTACTAAATTCAATGCAGGGAGATTTGATATAGGCTTTATTTTATCTCTACAAATTATTTGTATGGATTTAGATAAGACTCATTAATCAACCACTATTTATTTATTGACAGTTTACCTATACTTTTTGCCACAGTATTAATACTGTGCTACACGTATAGGATACAAAAGATATCTGAGATATGGCCCCTATCTTTAAAGAATTTACAATCTATGCAGGATGACCCTTATGCCAAACATGTGAATCAAGACCTGTTAAAGAATTTTTATGAGGACAAGCCATCTAAATACTATATTGTTATTTCTTTGATCCTTTATTCTGTTTACTATTTGCTAAAAACTTATTGGAAAGAGCAGAATGGTATAGAAACCTTGGCATTTAAAGAAATATGGTCTTGGTTAACATGCTGCCTCTGCTACTCTGCTAACTATGTGAACTCTGCCAAATCATTTCACTTTTCTATGCTTCCTTTTCTTCAATTGGACTAGAATCCTTCTGAGATCTCTTCCATTCCCTAAATGTATGAGCCTTTGACTCTATTAATTACAGAAAAATTAAGGGGAGCAAACACTTAGAAATAAGATTGGACTATGATTCTGAAGATCTGAGTTTTTGTCTTAATTCTGCATCTTTTCTGTGTAATGCTGACAACTTATTCATCTCTTCTGATCTGTTTCTTCATCTCTAAAACAGCAGTAATAATACTTCCATGACTCCATGTAGATAATGGACACTTGTGAGGGAAACACTTTGAGACTAAAAATGCATATAAATATGAGTTGCTATTGTTAATGTTTTCATCTATAATATAAAAGGGTTGAACTAGGTTATCACTAATCTTATAATTCTAAGATCTTATAATTCTGTGAATGCTGAGTGGAACTTTCTTGAAATATGTTGGGAGTTTGGAGAAATATATATTTATGAATTGGCTAAAATAGTTGACAGCAATTTCAAGTGGAAGTTGAAACTATTGTTGGGTCATGGGAGAAGGGTAACCACAGTTAGAATGATAGAAAGGACTAAAGCCAGTCAGTAAACATTTATTAAGCACCTTCTATGTTGGAATCCTTACTAACTGCTAACTAATTAGAGTTGATCTAATCTTACAAGAAGATATTTTGGGCAGAACCTGAAACAAGGTACTAAGTAGAACTAATTAATACAAGGCTTGTGTTCACACCTTTACTCATTGGAGTTCAATGAGTTCACACCTCCCTTGAAGCTCTTTGGGCCAGAGAGCACTAGCATAAATAGAGCTTCAATGGACCAGTCAAAGAAGTTCTTCAGAGTGAAGAAGCTACCAGTCGAGATTTCACCGGAATGACATGAAGAGTGGTGCTGGCTCTGGAGGCTGAAGAAAGCAGAGGCAGAAGCAAAGGACAAAGCGGCAAGAGCTCTTGGAACCAAGCAGAGAGATAGGCCTCTAAGCTAACCGGGCTATATTGGAGATAATAAAAGATCTGAACTTTTATCACCTGGTGGTGTTTTGAGAAGAAGAAGCTCACCACACTTCTACATACCAAAGATTGTACCAAACACTAGAAATAAAAAGGAAAAAAAAAAATAAAAGGCAATCTGTGCCTTCAAAAAGCTCACAATTTAATGGGGAAGACCACATGAAAGAGGGCTGAATGGTAGTTTTACTGTCACTAAATTCTAGCTAGCTTCCTCAAACCTCTCCCATCAGAATCACCTGTACTCTCTGACACTTGGTCCTGAGCTCTAATCAGTAATTTCTGACTTCATGTTTCCCAGAACCAGGCCACTACATTATTTCTCTTATAGAGTCCTTTAATGTGTTATCTTCCAACATTATAATGAAACTCCTTGAGAGCAGGAACTGCCTTACTTGCTTTTATTTGTATCCCCAGATTTATCAGAATGCCTGGCACATAGTAAAAGCCTAGAAAAACCTTTACCATTAATTCATAATTAAAATGGCATTATGGGAACAATGAGGAGGTTCATATAGCTGATATGGTATATACTTGTTGACTTTTGAAACCCAAGGATAGGAATATACCATAGAAACAATTTCAAATGCTTTGGCAAGGGAGTGACATTAAGGGATCTATGCTTTTAAGAGAAGAGAGAGAAAGAGACACACACAGAGAGAGAAAGAGAGAGACAGAGACAGAGAGACAAAGAGAAGTGCTTTTAAAAAATTAGTCTGGAAGAACTATCAGATTATTAAAGAAGGGAGTTGTTTTCTGCCTATTTGTTGGCAGACCAGTGGACAAAGCACATGAGTTTAGTTTGGAACAGGTAAAATTTGAGATGATACAACACTCAAATATCAGTGATCAACAGGAATTTTAAAATATGGCTGTCTAATCTGTGGGAGGAAGCAGAATAGCAGTGATGATTAGATTCATGAGAGGGAATGAAATGTCAAGCTTTAGTGTAGAGAGAGTAGAGAAGAAATCTTATGGAGCACTCCAGGTAAAGGGATGGCAGAATTTAAGGACCCAAAAAAGAAGACAGATATGAATGATGAACAGATAGCTATATTAGACCAAGCAAAATAGGATCAGAATGGCCTAAGGTAGCCTTGACCCACACCTAACACCACATACCAAAATAAGATCTAAATGAATTCATGATTTATATGTAAAGACTGCTATGATAAGCAAATTAGAAGAACATAGGATAGTTTACCTCTCAGATCTGTAGAGGAGGAAGGAATTTATGAAGAACTAGAATGCATAAGTGAACACCAGAGAGATAATTTTGATTATATTAAGTTTAAAAAAAATTGTACAAACAAAACTAATGCAGACAAGATCAGAAGGGAAGCAATAAATTGGGAAATCATTTTTACATTTAAGGGTTCTGATAAAGGCCTCAGTTCTAAAATATATAGAAAATTGACTCAAACTTATAATTCAAGCCATCCTCCAATTGATAAATGGTCAAAAGATATAAACAGAATAATTTTCAGATGAAGAAATTAAAACTATTTCTAATCATATGAGAAGGTGCTCTAAATCACTATTGATCAGAGAAATGCAAATTAAAACAACTCTGAAATACCACTACATGCCTGTCAGATTGGCTAAGATGACAAGAAAAGACAATGACGAATATTAGAGGGGATGTGGGAAAACTAGGACACTGATACATTGTTGGTGGAACTGTGAACAGATCCAACCATTCTGGAGAGCAAGTAGGAACTATGCCCAAAGAGCTATCAAAATGTGCATATTCTTTGCTCTAACAGTGTTTCTACTGGGCTTATATCCCAAAGAGATCTTAAAGGAAGAAAAGGGACCCATGTGTAAAAAATGTTTATGGCAGCTCTTTTTGTAGTGGCTAGAAACTGGAAAATGAGTGTATGCCCATCAGTTGGAGGATGATTGAATGAGTTATGGTATGTGAATGTTATGGAATATTATTGCTCTATAAGAAATGATCAGGAGAATTATTTCAGAGAGACCTGGAGAGACTTACATGAACTGTTGCTAAATAAAAAATGAGAAGAGCCAGGAGATCATTGTACACGGCAACAAGATTATACAATGATCAATACTGATTAATATGGCTCTTTTCAACAGTGAGATGACTCAGGCCAGTTCCAATGATTTTGTGATAAAGAAAGCCACCTACACCCAGAGAAAGGTCTGTGGGGACTGAATGTGGATCACAACATAACCTCCTCACTGTTTTTGTTGTTGTTCACTTGCATTTTGTTTTCTTACTCATTAACTTAATTTTTTTGATCTGATTTTTCTTGTGCAGCAAGAGAATTGTATAAATATGTTTATACATATTGGATTTAATGTATATTTTAACATGTTTAACATACTGTATTGCTTGCCATCTAGGGGAGGGGTGGGGGAAGGAGGAAAAGCATATGTTTTAAAAATAAAAAGCTTTATTTAAAAAAAAAAGAATTGTCTAAGGTAGAGAAGGTGTCAAGGAGTCATAACAAGAAAAATCATTTATTAAGCTCTTAGCTCTGATATTATAAATACCATGGAAAGTGATTTTTTTTCCCTAAGTCAGAGTATCTACCTTTAAGAATCCTATGGTCAAACAAGGGGAAAGATACTACTATAAAAATTAAATTATACAATATTATATTACAGAATCATAATCAAAGATATTATGTTAAGTCTGAAAAAGAAGGATTATAATTAATTGGAGAGGATAGATTGTTTCCTAGAGCAGCTGGCAACTGATTTCATTTGTAAAGTATGAGTAGGTAATTACAAGCAAAGATGGGGAGAGAAGGCATCACAGGGTTAGAGTACAGTGTGAGCAAAGACATGGAGACTTTATAGCTTGGTTTAAAAAGTGATGCAGTTTGTGTACACTGTATAGAGCTGAGTGATAAGAAGTAAAACTGGAAAGATTTGGGGTACCAGCTTGAGAAGGGCTTCTATTCCAGATAGAGGAGTTTTAATTTTATTCAATAGAAAATTGGGATGAAGCTAGGAAGATTTGCAATAAAGCTATAACTATAATCCAGGCAGGGGGGTAATGAAGACCTATATTATAATGATGGTAATATGAACAGAGAGAGGTTGAAGGAGACTAGTAATTTTGCTCATGGCACCACCATTCGCCATGTTTGTAATCTTGAGATAATCTTTGATTTTTCTCTCTGCCATTCAATCATTTGCCAATTATTGTCTGTTTTATCTCAAACATATCTCCTCTTACTGCCCCATCCTTCAGGGAAAGAAATAATGAGCTTGATTTTGAATTATTCAGTTTGAGGTGCCAGTCTCTCCACATCACGTGGAAATGTCCTATAGGCAGGTAGAAATGTGAGCCTAGAACTCAGAAAAGAGGTCAGAATTAAAAATCTGATTTCAAGGTTTGTAAAGTGCCAAAATTACATCTGCGAATGATTGGATTTGGCAACCTAATCTTGACCTTGTTTTAACAAAATTCCTCTGCTGTGAAAGAATTTAGATGCCCCAAGGTACTTCTTATAATGGAATTTCACCTACAAGTGGGAAATGTTCCAGCAGCATATCTGTGCAAAGGTACAAAATTAGACAAAGGAGAGCAGACAATGAAGTAATTATATTAGTCTCTAATATAATAGTCTCCAATTCTCTCACAATTCAAAAAAGGAACTGGAAAGAAAAATCAGTCTGAGTTAAAACTAGATTGGCAAAGAACTTAAAAATGGACATATGACTGTGTTACAAGACGAAGATAAGGTAATTCACTAGGTATTTTCTTGGGCGCAAAGATTTCTGGGCTATCTACAAAGATGATGCAACTCTTTTTGCACACTTTCTTTTCAGATTTGTTCATCAAATTCAAAAAGAATTTTAATTTAAAAGCTTGATGTTCTCTGAAAATACAGCCCAGATATAAGAGTCAGTATTTTTAACTGTTTTTATTTCAAGGAACTTGTCCTGGTTCTAGCATTTCCAGAAACCTATAATGTGGGTGACAGGAATAAAGTAAATTGGATATTGGAGAGAGCAGGATAAGAATTGTGTTTATGGAGACAATATGGTTTATCGGGAATACTATTGGACTAGGGATCACATGACTTGTATTCTTGTGTGGACTCCACAATTTTGATATGAGATAGATTATATCACTTCTGAATCTTTGCTTCTTAATATTAAAGGTTGTAATTTTGAAGTTTCTTTTATTGGTTAAGGATTTAGAATGATCTCTTTTCTCTTTCCCTGATCATCAAAGAGATATCCTTACTTTTCATTAAAACTATTCCATTTATGTCCTTAATCTCAGTCTCTCCCAATTCTTCAAAGACAGAAATTCTCTGGACTCTACAAACTGTCTCCAATTCTGACTTCTCAATTCTGGTCCCCACACCTAGTTACCTACTGGTTCTATGCCTCTTAATGTCTCATCAACAGCTGAAACTTGATTTATCTAAGAATCAAATCTATTACCTTCCCCCCCAAAAAAAAAAAAAAAAACTTCTTCAACTTTCTGGCTTCATTATTATAACTATGACTTCATTAGTCACATTATCTCCTGTTTTCATAACCTTGGGATTTTTCTTTTACCACTCATTTTCCCTCACTTCATATTTAACTAAGTCATACTTCTGCTACTTAAAAAACTCATACATCCAATGTCTCTTCTCTTCCAAATGACACAAAACTATTATAAATTCCAAAAAAATCCATTTGGACTACTACAATAATTTCTACTTGTCTTTCTGCAGCTAATCCCTCTCAGAGATAGAATGTTATACAAGAGGAGCAGCAAGTAGATCAGTGTTGCTGAAATGTAGTATGCCTGAGGAAAATAATTATATATAATAGCTTAGAAATATCAGCTGAAAGCAAGATTATACAATGATAAGTTCTGAAGAATGTGGCTCTTTATAACTACGAGATGATTCAGGCCAATTCCAATGGTCTTGTGATGGAGAGAGCCATCTGCACCCAGAGAGAGGACTGTGGGGACTGAGTGTGGATCACAAAATAGTAATTTCACTTTTTATTATTATTTGCTTGCATTTTGTTTTCTTTCTCATTTTTTTCTTTTTTAATTTGATTTTTCTTGTGCAGCATGATATTTTGTGGAAATATGTATAGAAGAATCGTACATGTTTAACATATATTGGATTACTTGCTGTCTAGGAAAACTACCAGATGGGTAAGGGAGGGAAAAAAATTTTGGAACACAAGGTTTTGCAAGGGTGAATGTTGGGAATATTTATGCATATGTTTTGAAAATAAAGCTTTAATAAAAAAATTTTAAAATGTTAAGAACCATTTAAAAAGAAATATCAGTTGAATCCAGATTATGAAAAATTTTGAATAAATGTTTATTGATTGACTGAATGTCAGAGAAATATTTTATCCCAGAGGAAGTATGGAACCATCTAAAATTCATCATCAAGGTAGTTACATGGTCATATTTTTTAACTTAGGCATATCAATTTGGCAACTATAAGATGATGGACTGGAACAGAGAAAGATTAGGGAAGGAGATTACTTGGGAATGGCTATTGCAAAATCCATGGGACAGATGATAAGAAAGTAATGGGATAATGAGAGTAGTCCCTATGTAAGTTGAAAGGGAGTGAGTATAACCAAAGCAAAAAGAATAGACTCACTCAATAAGACTTAACAATAGCCTGATACAGACAGGGATAGATGTAAGTGAAGAGTCAAAGATATATACTTGTTTGTGAATTTGGTGTGGAAAGGGTGGTGGAACCCTAAGAGAAATAGAATCTAAGAAGATGTGTGAATTAAGGAGAAAAGGTAAGAATGAAGTGAGACGAACCAAAAGAACTAACTGTATACAGTATTTTGTTTCAAGAATGTTATTAAGTCATTTTGACTAGTATAAATGCACAAATTTAAAAGTCTTGCATTTTTTTCTTGCTGAGGCAATTGGGGTTAAGTGACTTGCCCAGGGTCACACAGCTAGAAAGTATTAAGTGTTTGAGGTCAAATTTGAACCCAGGTCCTCCTGATTTCAGGGCTGGTGCTGTATCCACTGTGCCACCTAGCTGCCCCTAGTCTGGCATTCTTAATACCATGCTGTCACAAAGGTGTGTGTGTGTGTGTGTGTGTGTGTGTGTATGTTGAGACCTGGAAAATTTAGTTGAAATTCTGAGATCGTGAGGAATATACTATTTCATATTTTAAAACCCTTTATAAAACTGAAGTTATATGCTTATGATTATTTTTAATTTTAATTGTTTAGGCAGTCAGGGGAAATGTAGCATGTAAAGTAAACAAGTCTGGGAATGTTAGCAGGTCTCATTGGCCCCTGCCTCCATAGGCTTTAAATATGCTTCAAGTTTGTAAAATAAGAATACAACAAGCATCATATCTCTCCACCACAGACTCATTCAACTACTTTTTTTAAAGGAAAGAACTAGGAAAAAAAATTTATGATCCAAAGAACTAGGAGGAAAAAGCAATCAAATCAGAAGCTATGTGGACCTGTAAACAGTTAAGACACTAGAGCAAAGATTTACATAAATTTTGGTAAGTCTTACAAAAAGGAAAAAAAAGCCTCACTTTAGAAAAGCAGTCCAAAAACCAAAATTTGCCAGTGATCAGTCCAGAGCAATTAGGAAAGATGTCAATGTAGGTAGGTGCTTTGGATATAATTGGATAAGAAAGAAGTGATATTTTGAGACTTCTTCAAGACAAGTCAAGAAAAGTTGAGACAGGTGCCTGACGAGAAGGCATTTTGGGATACATTATCTGACACAAGTATAAACTATAAACCTCTGATTCAGCCCTTTATTTTTTTTTCTTGTTGTTCAGTCATTTCTGTTTTATCCAACTCTTTGTGACCTATTTGATATTTTCATTGCAAAGATACTGGAGTAGTTTGCTATTTCCTTTTATAATTCATTTTATAGATATTTACTGAGGTAAACAGAGTTAAGGGTGCCATAGTCACACTTCTATTTAGTGTTTGAGGCCAGAATTAAATTAATGAAGATGAGCCAAGAATTCTATCCATTGTGCCACCTAGTTGCCCAAATTTTACAAATTAGGAAAAACAGAAAGATGAAGTAGTAAAGGTGGTCAAGATCACCCAAGTGATCTTCCAAATTCATCATTCTTTTGTTTGTTTGTTTGTTTGTTTATTTTAGGAGGTTTTTTAGTGAGGCAATCAGAATTAAGTGACAAGGCCAGGATCACATGGCTAGCAAGTGTTAAATGTATGAGGCTGGATTTGAGCTCTGGTCCTCCTGACTTTAGGGCTGGTGCATTATCACTCTTTCTGCCTCAACATGTGGCCTCCCCACTCTAAGGCAACAATTTCTTTTTTACCATATAGAATACCATTGTTGGTAATAAATATATATTATCATGTCCTATCTCTGCAAAGAGTGCCAAAGAGCAAAACAAAGACACAAAAACAGAAGTGAAATTTTGTTAAAACATTTTCTCCACTATGTCAGATCAATATCATAATCCTGAGAGTCATTCATTCATTCATTAAAAGTCCATGTTTGCTATTTATAGACACTTATATAGGAAAAACAAATGGAAACAACCAATGTTCATCATTTGGTGAATGAAAAAAAGAATTGTATATGAATATAGTGTAAAATTACTTTACAGTAAGAAGTTATGACTATGAAGAATACAGAGAAGCAGAGGAAATATAGATTCAAGGCAAAGTAGAAATACAAAAAAAAAACACATATATTCATTGACTATGAGAACATTAGTAAAGGGAAAATTATTTGAGCAAACTTGACCCCAGAATGAGCAATTGGACTCAAAATTCATTTCTTTGCAGAAGTGAGGGAATATGGATACAGAACAGTATGGATACTATCAAACTCAGCTGGTATGCTGGTAGCATTGTTAAACTGATTCTTTTCTCTCTCCTTTTGTGTATAACTACACAGGTAAGAAAGGGACAGGGACAGATAAATTTGAGAGATAGATAAAGATACATATCACATATATACAGATGTGTATACACATGCATCATTCACACATGTATACAGTGTTCCAAAAGTCCTCGAGCAGTTTTAAGCTTTAATAATTTTAAAAACTTAAAATTTCACTAAGATTTTTGCAACCTTCTGTCTTATATTATATAAATGAAAGTGATAAGATACTAATAATAACAATAATAATCATTATAATCATCATCATCGTTTATATGCTTACTATGTAATACTACTCCTAGCACATTACAATCATTATCTTATGTGGTCATTAAGACAACAAGACAACTTCGGAAGATAAGTGCTATTATTATCCTCATTTTACAGATGAGACAATTGAGTCAGAGATTAAATGACTTGCCAAAGGTGATAGAGTTAGTAATTGCCTAAGGCTGGGTATGAACTCAAATATTTCTAGGATGACAAAGATCAATAATTTTTTCACTTAAGTTAGCATGAATGTTCCTCTAGAAGAAAACATGTGGCTATGTGTACAAGCATCATATTTACATGGTCATGGGAACCTGAGACATACATGTGCCTGATCATGAATAACAGTCAGTGATTCCCATGATTCTCTGCAGGCCTCTTTATTCACTGTTTTTGAATTCCAGAAACAGAATAAAGATTTGGTACTTTAATAGATTTTGTAGTGAAGATTTGGTATTTTAAATACATATAATATGTATGTATGCATATATGTATGGTGAATTTTAGACTATCCCCAGATGCTTTTTTTTCTGTAAACTCTCCTTTTGAATGAAGGGAGCACAATGAGGCACTTTTTTTCCCTCGTAAACCTTCCACAGACCATAGGAGTGTTTCAAATGATAAGTTCTATTCTTTGGGGAAAAAAAACAGCCCCTGCTGCTTTCATTCTAATCTTGGTGAATCATGTGAGACAGTTTTTTACTGCTATAGTTGATTTTTCTACCCTCACTCCCACCTCTCTGCCATTTTTTTTCTGAGCAATGTGGAATAGGGAAGAATCAGATGGGTAGGAGAGGAAGCTATTGTACCTTAATTCCCTTTTACCCCAAATTTCATTACAGACACTTGCTCCATCAAATGTATTATACAGATCCGAATGTCACATGTTTCTTTCCAGATGTTATTTCAGATTACACTACAGGCAGCTGAGAGAAGTAGCATGCATTTTCCTCTTCACTTGGTAAAATTACATCTCCTAGCAGTCATTTGTAGAGCAACATTGCTTGCATAACAATTGAGCTGATCTGATATTTTAGGTTATGATGTCAAGATGTATTATGCAGTAGCCTACCAACTTTAAAAGAAGAAGACACCTAAAGAAAGAAAATGATTATGGCAGATTGGGAATTGGAAAGGACCTGAGGGAAGGTCATCTGTTATAACAACCTTAAAAGCTTCTAATGACCTGTTATTCCCAAGAGGTTTTTTTTTTTTTTAACTATCATTCTCTAGTTTATTTTTATTAAATTGGATTTGAATTTTTATGTGATCTTTCTTTTAAAAAAAGATATCATTGTTCATTAAACCATTAAAATAATGGTTTAATTAATTCCAGTTAATATAGAACATTTTTTGTTTTGTGTGGTTTTTTTCTTTGGGTGGGGGAGGAGAAGAGGTGAGGAGGAGTGATGGCCGACACTTTCAATAAATGTCTTTTACTAAACCTGCTGGGGAATTTCTTCCACAGCATGTCGTATCTGTTTGGGGATGATTCATAAGCCATGCATCGAAAGGCAAAGAGCATCTTTTTTCTTTAAATATACATGATCCTGGTAAGTGGAAGTCTGTCTGCCTGAACATTTTCATGGCTGAGAATTTATTGATTAAAGCCCAGAATTAAATTAAGCATTTTAAAGAAAATAAAATTGATTGTTAGAAAGATCTTTGTTTCTGTTTTTGTTTTTGTTTTTTTACTAAATAAATTTTCTTCAACATCATTTTAGAGCAATATAAAATAAAAGTCTGGTTTCATTCTATTTAGCTAAGCCTAGGTTTAGGCCACACATTGGATTGGTGCTGTTCTATTTCATCTCTGAACTTGATGATCAAATGAGAGAAAATTGGTAAAACACTTATTAATAACATTTACCCATAATAGATGTCACTTCTTCCCTTTTTCCCTCCATGGAAGAATTGGAATTTTTTTTAAAAATTACAAATGTTATAGCCAACTAGATGGCATGGTGCATAGAGTACTAGCCTTGGAATCAGGAAGACTCCTCTTCCTGAGTTCAAATCCAGCTTCAGATACTTGCTAGCTGTGTACCTTCAGGCAAATCTCTTAACCATTTCCCTCAGTTTCTCATGTATAAAATGAGCTGGAAAAGGAAATGGCAAACTGCTTTAGTATCTTTGCCAAGAAAACCCCAAATCAGTTCATGAAGTCAACGATAAAGCAACCCAACAATAACAATTTCATCCTAACTCTCTAGAGTTATGATTCTGTGGTCCAGCAGGTGTTTTGCACTAATATCCTGAGTTTAATTTTGAAGCTGTTCCCTACCCTATCCTACATGATAAAATATCCATTTTAGGATATAAACTTCTGACAGGAACAATGATGTCCTGAAAACCATTGAATTAAAATTTGGGCAAGCCAGCAGAATCAGACTTTTTAATTTTATGTTGACATAAAAAGTGTTCTTTACTCTGATGACTTAGTGGAAAAGTGTGGATGACAGTATCTTGTAAAAGAGAGACTGGCTTTTGAAAGCACTTTGTTGTGAAATATCATTTTAGGTGTTTCCCTGAAAAGGAGATGAGGTTTTTCCATAGCCTGGTCAGCTTCACATTCAGTTCAGCTTATTGTTTCAATGACAAAGAAGTCATACACATTTTAAACTTAATCCCCGTTTAATATCTGTATTATGGGTAGTGGCTTTAAAAAAAAATTAAGAGAAATAAATGTAGCAGTGTCTAGCCAGAGACTAACAAAAGCTATTTTCCTTCATATTTTCTTACAGCCATTTCCCATGAGGGGCCAGATAAGTATGTGATAGCAATACTGATTCTGGGGGTATGATGCCCATCTGATCTACAGGGAGAACGAGTAGATTCAAATCAATGTCAGTCCGTGCCTTCTAGGCAACAGCCTTTTAGTGCAGGATTTTCCACACAGATCAGAAAAACAGCTGGCAACTAGCAATACATTATACAAAAGACCTTTTAAATGCTTTTGTATTTTCAGCCATGATGGAGTGTGAGTCACTTCAAATATTAACTATTGAATTTGTGAACCTGTTCAACAGTCCAAAATCCTGTTAAGCGACTGGTAAAATCTAATGCCAGCTACAGCAGGATTTGGAGACAGAAAAATACCTTGGAATAAACCTGGGCCTTCAGCATTTTTTCATATTTAAAAAAGTTTTATCCAAGGAAAGCATTGATTGGGAAGCCACTTCTGAGGTTTCCTATAAAATATAAACACGTTCAAGCTAACAAACCTTGTTGGGCTGTTCTGAATTCTTGGTAGGGAAAAAATATATCAAGCAAGTTATTTTACTGGTTTGAGAAATGGAGTCATTTGCTTTTAGCATGTGTCATCTGAATATTTTAGATCAGCATTTTGGAGCTGCAGTCTCTGATTGTGATCTATGGTTTTCTTTTTCTTTTTGAAAGATGTAGAATGAAAGAGATAAGCATACAAAGTGCTTTTGGATATTTGAGGAAGTAATCAGTCATAGTCCAAATAGTCAAAAGCTTGTCATATTTTGACAATTCTTATTTTCTTTCCATGGTGATTTGGAGCAAGGGAAGAGTGGAGGGAGAGAAAAAGAGTGGGATTGTCTATCCCTATCCCTACATAGCTGGATTCTGGCAGGAACTGGACCCATGAGTGCTGAAATAAATACATTGTACATTCAAATAGGAGGTAGAATAGAATACTAGCTCCTTTTGGGGATATTTTAAGCCTTACTGAGACAGACGGTATTGGAAATTTTGTGAGTGCTTGATAAATTTCAGCCTCGTTAAAAGATGATTTGGTATTTAAATGAATTTCAGATTAGTTTCCAAAACCTGCCATGCTAAGTACACAGATTTCTATTCTGAACATTCAGAGCCAATCTCAAACTAAGTATCTCAGGAACATCAGCACAATGGGTGTTTATATTTGGTACATTTTTTCCCCAAGCATTTTCTCAGGAAACCCATAATTTGGGATTGAGTTTTGTTGCTATAATCACTAATTGGCACACATTTGAGTGCATTTTTCAATTTTATCCCTGAGATAAAATAGCCAAATGAATGCCATTCCATCTTTCTCTGTGTGCAAAGTATTCCATAGTCATTTATCTAGTGTGATTTGTGCATGGAGAGTATTTATGTTTTGGCTAGAGTTGTTGTAAGCAAGTCCTCTCCAGGCTTATTTGAAGGCAGATATAATTAAAAGGTGGTGTCTGGGATGGGGAGAGTTTTCATGGACTGTTGGGTCTGGATATTAGGCCATGCCTACATAAAGTAAATACATCACAGACCTTGTAAAAATGGTCTATGGTTGTTGTTTGTTTTTTTTAACCAAAACTCTATTTCACAAAAGTCATGCTTTGGTCTTATTGTTGATCTGTCATTCAAAATGCAAAGTACCAATATTTTTGAAACATGTGAGGCCTTAGAAAAAAAAACTCACCATAGATTTGGGGAATGTTTACAGATAAAACTATGCCCCCAGAAAAGCTGTTTTTTATTTCAAGCCACAGAGGCTACTCCATGCTGCCTCATCAGTGATAGATAATAATTAAGCATTCAGAGAATTAATGGAAACTAGTTAAGAATTGCTAAGAATACAAATCACTGGTTTGTGGAGTAAATTAGATAATTGCTTCATGATGAAATTACTGAAATTTATATATCATTTTAAGGTTTTTAAGATTCTTTACATATTTTATATCATTTAGTCCTCACAACATCCCTGTGAGGCAAACATTATTATTGAACTCATTTTACAGATAAGAAAACAAGTTTGGAGAAGATAAATTATTTGTCCAGGGTCACCCAGCTGGTAAAGATCTGAAACGGGCCATGAATCTGGGTTTTTCCTTTTGACTCCAAGTGTGAAGTTTCTTTTTTAGAAGCTAGGAAATATCCTGGAAAGGCAGCTAAAAAAGAATCTAAAATTACTAGCTTTTTGGTATTTTGATACAATAAAATGACTATAAGGAGTAATATCAGGGGAAACAACCTGCAAGCAAAAGGAAACAAACAAAAAAAACTGAACTTTGAGAGAAAATGCACTGGAACTGTCTTCTGAAGCTGCAGATTGTATAGATCAGCACCCAAACTGCTTTTACATTAAAAGGCAGTAGATGTAACTAGCTACTTGATTCCTGAAAACTTTTTTCCTCTGCATATAGTTCCTCAACATTCTTACCATAGCACTTGAAACTCTTTACTTAGAAATAACTTTGTAAAGATTAAGATACTGTATTTCCATAAGTGTTACAAGCAGCGAGATAGAGTTCTGTTCTTGCAGAAAAAGGAATTGTTTTCAGTCCTCTGACTCTGTGATCCCATTTGAGGTTTTCTTAACAAAGATACTGAAGTAGTTTATCATTTCCTTCTCCAGCTCATTTTACAGATGAAGAAACTGAGGTAAACAGGATTAGGTGACTTGCCCAGGATCACACAACTAATGGGTTTGAAGCCAGTTTTGAACTCAGGAAGATGAGTTTTCCTGACTCCATGCCAGACATTCTACCCACTGATTGCACCAAAAGGGCAAACCAAAGGGACATGAGTTCAAATCCTGACCCTGGATGAAACTTGGTATCTGTTTGATTTTGAACAATTTACTTCTTTTCTGAAGCTCAGTTTTCTCCTCTTGTGAAATGCAGATGACAGTACTTGCTTTGTGGTAAAGATAAAATCAGTTAAGGTACATCAATTCTTTCTTAACTATGTGATACAGTGAAAATACTTTAACTCAGGAGATATGAATCCAAATGTCACTTCTGATACTAACTATATGGTCTAGAAATGTTACAACTTTTCTGGAACTCATTTTCTTTATCTCTTAAATGGATGGGGGGGATTGGGATGAACGGAGAGAGTCTTAGACTAGATGGCAACATAAGTAATCTGTCAACCTGATCTCTTTTTATTGCTCACTTTCATTCACTCCCAGAAAAAAAAAAAATAGGCTTTTTCTGTTTGTGTAGATTGGTTACTATCTATCATTTAAGGGAAGTTAAAAGTTTGGAGCATGGTTTAATTAGCATGAGTTTTGAAGGGACTTGCCCAAAGTCAAGTGAGCAGTAAATAGCAAAGTTCAGATTTGAAAACAGGTGCTCTTACTCCAAATCCAGAGCTCTATCTACTATGCTATCTAATATAATTTAATCCACCTATTTTACACAGAGCACTATTCTAAGTAATGGGGAAGTTAGATATGATTCTCTGTCCTCTAGTAATAGGATAAAGCAATGACTCAGATAATTATAAGATATATTATATTCTAAGTACATATGATAATTACACAATGAAATTGAATATATAATATTGAATTTAAATTAGGTGAAAAAGTGGATAGAATACAAGTTCTGGAGTCAGGAAGACTCATCTTATTAAGTTCAAATCTGACCTCAGATACTTACTAATTGTGCAATCCTATCCAAGTCATTTAACCCTCTTTATCTCAGTTTATTCTTCTTTAAAATAACCTAGAGCAAAAATTGCAAACTACTCTAGCATTTTTGCCAAGAAAACCCCAAAAGGGAGAGTAAAGAATTAGACATGACTGAAAAATACTAAACAACAACAATATTACATATATGCATATATACATATAATCAAAATATATTATAGAACATAAAGAGGTACTGGTGTTACATGTGACTTGAGAAGGGAAGGTCCCCAATCAAGGAATTCAAGAAGGCTTCTGAGATAGCATTTGAATCAGATTAATCCAGAAGTTTATTCAACAGGCTTATGAGAGGAGGGATGATGTTCCAAGTAAAGGGAATAATGTAAGCAAAGAGAATCAGAATGTAAGTTGACAGGACTATAGAACACATGGAATGAACTTACACGAGCTACCAGATTATGTAGAGTTTTGCATAGTAAATAAAGCAAGAAAAATCAGACTTGTGTCATAGGTCTAAAGCAGATGAGGTCCAAAAGTCAAAAGGTTAGTTTAAATGGCATTTATGAGAAGAATTTGATCCCAAGGGAGAGAAGCTTTTTGCTCTCTGCCCTGTTCTATATTACTTACTGAAAGTGGATGGCACTGGACAATGCTTTGCACATAACTACAACTCTGTAAATATTTGCCAAGGTAAATGGAGATTTAGCTCAAGCTTTTATAATACTGAAGAGGGCAATAAAATATTTCATAGAAAACAAACATTTCCACATATTTTAGGTAGAAAGTTGGTCAGACAAACCATTGTTAACTCAATGAAAGATGAATTAAGGAACAAGGATTTTCATGCTAAACCATACATCCAAATCAATCAAAGTAACTCTGAACTAAAAAAAGTATAAAGTTTAAAACTGATATTCTGGCCTAGCATTTTTGTGGCTTCTATAGTGTAGTAACTAAGAATAATTAAGACCCAGGAAACACTGTAATTAGATTAAATTGAGGGTCAGTCTTGATAAGTACAAGAAATATATATATATATATATATATATATATAATATTTTTTTTCCTTTTTTATTTTTTTTATTTTTTTTTAATTTTTATTTAATAATTACTTTATATTGACAGAATCCATGCCAGGGTAATTTTTTTTTTTACAACATTATCCTTTGTTTCTGTTCCAATTTTTTTCCCCTCCCTCCCTCCATCCCCTCCCCTAGATGGCAAGCAGTCCTTTATATGTTGGATATGTTGCAGTATATCCTAGATACAATATATGTTTGCAGAACCGAACAGTTCTCTTGTTGCATAGGGAGAATTGGATTCAGAAGGTATAAATAACCCGGGAAGAAAAACAAAAATGCAGATAGTTCACATTCGTTTCCCAGTGTTCTTTCTTTGGGTGTAGCTGCTTTTGTCCGTCATTTATCAGTTGAAACTCAGTTAGGTCTCTTTGTCAAAGAAATCCACTTCCATCAAAATATGTCCTCATATAATATCGTTGTCAAAGTGTATAATGATCTCCTGGTTCTGCTCATTTCACTTAGCATCAGTTCATGTAAGTCTCACCAGTCCTCTCTGTATTCATCCTGCTGGTCATTTCTTACAGAACAATAATATTCTATAACATTCATATACCACAATTTACCCAGCCATTCTCCAATTGATGGGCATCCATTCATTTTCCAGTTTCTAGCCACTACAAATAGGGCTGCTACAAACATTTTGGCACATACAGGTCCCTTTCCCTTCTTTAGTATTTCTTTGGGATATAAGCCATTCTCCAGTTGATAAATGGTCAAAGGATATGAACAGACAATTTTCAGAGGATGAAATTGAAACTATTACTACTCATATGAAGAGTGTTCCAAATCATTATTGATCAGAGAAATGCAAATTAAGACAACTCTGAGATACCACTACACACCTGTCAGATTGGCTAAGATGATAGGAAAAAATAATGATGAATGTTGGAGGGGATGCGGGAAAACTGGCCCACTAATACATTATTGGTGGAGTTGTGAACAAATCCAACCATTCTGGAGAGCAATCTGGAATTATGCCCAAAAAATTATCAAATTGTGCATACCCTTTGATCCAGCAGTGTTTCTATTGGGCTAATATATATATTTATATTTGAATCTCACTATTCTCTGGAGGGGATGAAATTCCAGCCTAATTTTTCATAGTTTTTTTTTGTTTTTTTGTTTGTTTGTTATCCTAATTAACATCTTTCAAATCTGTGTAACTATCAATTGAACCAATGCTATATTCCAAAAGAGGAATAATTTCTACATATCATATTTTTTGCCCCTTCTTTTGGTTTTTTTTTTTTTCCCATGGCTATTGATGAAAGAATTTGAAACTAAGTGTAAGTACAGTTATCCCACCTATATTGTGGGGGTTAGGAGCATGATGCCCCTGCAATCTGGAAAATCTGTGTAAAAAATTTTGGCCCACCCCTAGCACCAGAAAAGTCTGAATTTTTTGTTTTTCTTTTATGGAATGTTTATAGTATTGTAAATAAAATTTGAGTTGATATTATATAATACTATACATATATTTTATATATTTCTGAGTTTTTAAACTTTTTCTGTGTTATCTGCTGGCCTTTATTGTCATTTGCAGCTTCTGCAGAACTCCCAAGGAATTATCATTTAATTTCTTATGCCAACCCATGATATAGCAAAACTGTGATGGGGAAAGTTGCCATGTAGAAGGGATAACTGTAATTTGAATTTGATGCAGATTGATCTGTCTATTTCAGGAAAGAGATTAGCCGGTCAAAATGAGAAGTGGTAATGATTGGTTTTGTCACTTTGGGCTTATAACAATTTAGAAAGTAGGTTTGCAACATAATTGAAAAGAAAATGGAAATAATAAAAACCCAGGATTTATCTGTAATGATAAAGAAGAATATGAACCACCTTAGAGATAAGTTAAAACAAGATAATGAGGGAGAAAGGCATCCTGCTTCTTCCACATTAGAGTGAGAATTTCCAAATTCTGGGAATCTGAAAGCTTCATCTGCTCAATCTAGGTCTATCTGTACTTGTAGTCAAACAAGAATAAAAACAGATATCACTATTGCATGGTCTATAGACAACGTCACAACATCAGTTAGGGAATTCTAGCCTCCCTAAGATGTTACAAGGTCCATTAAATCAGATGATAAAAGGTTCATTACAGCCAAAAAAAGATGATTCTGTCTGATTTTTCGCCAGACCTGTGATCTCATGGTATAAGGAATCTCCCCCCCCCAAAAAAAAAAACCCTTTTACCAATGCCAGTCTGTCAGTGGTTATTATCAGAGGATACTTAGAGGGCACTGAGATACAAATGACTTGGCCAGAAGTATTATTTGAACCTAGAACTTCTGCTGTACCCAGCATGCCCTCCTGCCTTTCAGTCTTAGGTTACATTATAAGCAATAGAGCATATTGAACATGGAGTGTAATAGATAATAATCAAAGTTTTCCATGATTAGACTATATTCAGAATATTATGTTTAGTTCTAGAGTGACTAACAGGTGAGCCCTGAAGACCATACTAAATAAGGATCAGTCAGAGAAAAGAGACTGTTTACTCTAGAAAAGGGAAGACTTTGGGATAACATAATAACTGGCTTCAAGTTTTTGAGGGGCTTTTTAATGTAAAAGAAAATTGCATAGACATAACTAGGAGCAATAGATAGAATCTGTTTTGAATTCTTCCAAACAACTAGAACTATACAAAGGTGGATTACCTTTGGAAGGCAGAAAGGGGAAATGGAACAAACATTTACTAAGCACTTACTATGTGTTAAGAACTCTCCCAGATGCTTTACAATTATCCCATTTGATCCTCAAAATAACTTTATTAGCTAGGTGGTATTACTTCTACTTAACAGATGAGGAAACTGAGGAAGACAATGATTGAAGTGACTTGTCTACGGTCATACATTTAATTTATGAGGCTAGATTTGAATTCAGGTCTTCCTGACTCCAAATCCAGTATACAATCCATTGAACCACCAAAGTCCCTGGGAAGGTAGTAAGTTTATATTTCTAAAGGTATCAAAGTAGAGGCTGAATATCTATCAAAGATATTATAGCTCTCTATTGATTAGACTAAGCAATCTTTGAAGTATCTTCCAACTTTAAGATTTTGAGTATTTACCATAGTGCCAGACATATATAGGATGCTTATTAAATATTTATTGATTAATTATGAAATTTTATTGATGAAATTTTATGATGACTGCATGGATGTGGTGAGCAGTGAGGCAGTCAGAAACTAACTTCAAAGTATCAACTATTAGTGATTAGGAGAACAAAAGTAAGATTGAGAAGAAGAAGGGACAAGGTGGCATAGTCATTTTTGGGGAGGATGGATGAACCAGAAGAGGTTGTAAGTCACCCAAAATATTATAGTTGAAATTGTATATGTAAAGGCAACTATATAGCAAAATGGATAGAATGCCAATAGGGTTTAGAATGGGATCTAGTGGATCTGAGTTCAAATTTTGCCCCAGATATTTAAAAGTTATATTATCCTATTATATACTTCAAGAACAATATTATATGAGGATCAATTCTGATGGATGGGCTATCTTAGACAATGAGATGATCCAATTCAGTTCCAGTTGATCAGTGATAAACAGAACCAGCTACGCCAGTGAAAGAACATTGGGAAATGAGTGTGGACTGCTTGCATTTTTGTTTTTCTTCCCAGGTTATTTTTACTTTTCAAAATCCGATTTTTCTTATGCAACAAGAGAACTGTATAAATACGTACACATATATTGTATTTAACATATACTTTCACATGTTTAACATGTATGAGATTGTTTGCCATCTAGGGGAGGGGGTGGAGGGAAAGAAGGGAAAAATTGAAACAGAAGTGTTTGTGAGGGTCAATGTTGAAAAATAACCCATGCATATGTTCTGTCAATAAAAAGCTATAATAAAAAAGTTATATGATCCCAAATTTAATAGTTAAATTTCTGTCTAAGTTTCCCATATGTGAAATGGGCATAATAATAGCATTTACTTCACAGAGTTGTTATATTCATTGAGATGATAAATAGATAGATAGATAGATGATAGACAGGCAGATAGATATACATATATCTAGTACTGCTCAAACCTTACAATACCATATACTTTTTAAAATATATATATATGCTTTATATATATATATACACATATATATATATAATTGCATGCCTGCATCTCTAAAACAATCAAAAATGATTTTTAAACCTACTCAAGTAAATGGAATCTCTGAGAAAAATAAGGCAAAACGACAAGAAAAGTGGCCTTGGAACTGGGATATCTCCATTGCAGAGATAAGAACGAGGAAAGCTAACAGAAAGTACAGAGAAGGAATGGTTCAGTGGATAGGAGAAGAACTTGAAGATTTACATATAATAGGTATTTATTTAATAAATGTTGATCAACAAATTGACTAGTAGAAGCCAAGGAAAGAGAACATTTCAAGAGGATCAATGTAGGTAATGGATGATGCTATAGAGATGTCAAGGAGAATGAGAGCTGACAAAAGACCATTGAATTCACATTCACTCAGCCTCTCTACCTGTGCTTGACCACTTTACTTTCATCAATTTCCCTCAAATATATCTGAGGAGGTCTTTCCTAAGTCATTGTGATAGTTTATACTTAATAGTCAGTATAAGCAATAGAGTTGAATCTCTGGACCAAAAGGGATTTGAGCTGAAAACAATATTTTTCTAAGCCTTTCCAGATGACCTTGGTGCCAAAAGAAAGAGTCCTTTCCTATGTCACTCATGCTCCTGGGCCCCCGTTGTCTGCATTTTATCAGCAGAAATTGGTTCACTTCATGAGGTTTATAACCTCCTATAAAACCACAGAACATTTTATTCTTTTTTCATTAAAGCCACCTTTGGAATCACTTTAGTCCCTTTATGGGCTCTTATTTAATCCATTTTTTTTCTTAGACTTAAGGGAGGAAAAAATTCCAGCAGTGGTCAAAATAGTAATTTCATATAAGTCACAGGCTAATAGTTTACAAGGATGGGTACTAACTGATAATCTTTCTCATCTTCCTTCATTAATGAAGGAATCTTTTAACCTCCCCAAATCATCTCTTCTTCATCATTGAAACAATGGGAAGAGGAAATTTAACCGAAGTGCCCATTTTCCTATATTTATAGGAGCCACTGTTTGCATTTCCTTCTATGAAAGCCTTATTACCATATAGCAAAGACTCTTTTACCAAACTCAAGGGAATAATGTATTAATAAAACATCAAGAGATTTTGTTTTTGATATTAAAAAACACACAACATAACCCAACCTCACATTTGCATAAAATCGTCAATTGAAATCTTTAGAAAGAGATTAAATCACAGGGAGCCCACCAAAAACAACAACAACAAAAAAAACCCCACAAACCATATTAAGGCTTGAAAAGAGAAATTCTTCTGCTCTAGGTATTCCTGAAGGACTTTAAAAAAATCTTTTAATTAATGACAGCCCTGAGGGCACTGAGCAGTTGTTAATTAAAACAAGGGGGAAAGAGAAAGGAAGCAGGCAAGAATGTGGAGATGAACATGTTTCCTTTTTCTCTGCAGGGGGAGAACATTATAAAGTCAACTTGTTAATAAATATGGATGTATTGGGGGGGAATACATTTTAAAATGGAAGAAAATTTCCAAGCCCTGCTCAGTATACAGAGGCCAAATGAAGTATATGTGATGGGCAGATTCTCCAAGATTCTGTCTTTGCACTTCTTTTCATCTCTCTAGAATGCCCCTATAGGGAACTTTATTTAGTGTCAAACTTCAAGGAGCACCTCTCAGCAGATGATGAGCCCAACTTTGATTGGGAGCTGCAGATCAGCATCATGTTTTCTATCAATGGGAAACCATTCACTCAGTCTCCCATTTTTTTTTTCTTCTGATTAATACCTTTAAGTATCTGAATGGCTTTCATGAAATCAAAGATTCTTAACTAAAAGGGATCTTAGGGACCATCTGGACCAACCTCCACACTTTACAAGTGAGGAAATAGAATTCAAGGGGTGCTTAGGTGACTTGCTAAAGTCATAAAGAAAAGATCATAGATGAGGCTTGAATCCGTGAGATCCATGTAGTCATGAAACTCTACAGACACTTTCCATTTCACCTAGAAGTTATTTTACAGATAATTTGGTCTATCTGATTTTAGGAGTCCAAAAACCTGCCTGAAGAGACAACAGTGTATAACCAATTTGAGAAACTGGTGTAATTGAACAAGGATTGGATTTGGCAGTAAATTAACTGGATTTGAATTCTGATACTAGTACTTTGTGACTTTAAGCAAGTGACTTTATTTCTCTAGATCTCAAATTTGCTCAAATGAAAATTAAGCAGATGACTGCTTTCTAAATCATCAATGTACAGAATTATTCAAACATCCAGAATTTTCTAAATGTTAAATCAGTCAACTATTCAAGAGTTTCCTGGAAAACGATTATCTAACTTTTTTCTTTGCTCCTCTTTAGCCTCACATAAATTAAAAAGGGGGAAGGGGAATCTTGCAATGACAAGATTTCCTCCTTTTTTCCCTTCACACCACATCAAAATAATAATAATAATAATTGCCTTTTCTTTCTCTCATGTTTGGAAATATAAACTGAATAGGTAGGGATTTAGAAATCAGCTAAATCCAAAATTATTAGATGTTCCTTTCCTCTTCATTTTGGAAGTGACAGATGTTGGACTGAGCTCAGAGACTGCATTCTAGGTGATTGATCTGATATTTCTGGTTTTTACAGGTTTAACGTGTACCTTATTTTATGTGATTCTATCAGGGCTTCTTTAAAATCACAAGAAAATAACAGTTCCTTGGGGCCTTAACTTTGTGGGGAGGGGAGTAGAGACTGTTTTGTTGTGGTTTTTTTCTTCCTTCTTTTAATTTCCTTTGGTCTATGCACAGTCACCCCTTTCATGTATTGCATGATGGGAATTCTGTATAGGAACCAAGGGAAGCTTGTTGGATTCAGACCCTTTTTAAAATCCAGCCAAGATTAGTAGTGAAAATAAAACTTTGAGTTTTATTTTTGTTTCTAGTTAGATTATATGCTTCAGGTTTTCAGATTCTTTTTTCATTTTTTTGCCCCCAAAAAAGAACAGAGCAGAAGGTAATTAGGATGCTACATATGGTGAAGCTGACACCAGCAGGCTATGTTTTTCAGCCAACACCTACTCAACTAGAGAGGCTAAGGGAAGAAAAGTCATTTGTTTCTTCTCTTCATTGCTATAATAATATCTGATATTATAATAATAATCTGATAGATTTCCTTCAATGCCCTAAAACTGCCTTTCAGCTTTAGACATAAACATGTTTGTGAGAATTTACTCCTTACTTTTCTGAAACAGTAGAAGGAGACATTGGACTTTGGGAACAAATGAATAAAGCCTAAGACAGAGAGTGAATAACTGAGCCAATATTCAAACCTAGCTGCCTTCTGACCTCTTCACTTCATCTAATATCAAAAAACAAGTGAATTGATGTAGTCATTTGCACAATATCTAAAAGGAAAAAAAAACAACAAATTTAAACTGAAATGAAAATGTTTTGTGTAACGTGAATTTTCATGGTTTAGAATGATTTTTTACATCTACTATACTGATCATTTTTACATTTCAGTTTTGTTTGTTGTCCTTCATTCCAGAAAAGGGCCATGCTATCAAGAAGATGATGACATGCCATGCAAGTGAATTGGATTTAAGTGAAGAAAGTTTGTGCAAAGTCTTTAGCTTTACTTCCCCCTCCTGAGCTTGAGTATGATATAGCAAATAATTATAATTCTTCCTTAAACAACCAACAAACCAAAGGGAAGGTGGGGGGGAAGTAACAATTTCCACAAGCTATATTAGTCATGCCTTGGTTTCTTACAAGACACAATAAAATTTTCATTTTTTTTCCTCCTCCCCCCACTTTTTTCAGTCTCAATCCTTCTTAATGCTCTCCAGAGTAGAAAGTCCACATTTCACTATACTTTAGCCATACTTGTATGAATTCCCTCCAGCAACTGGAACTCTTTTCACATTCCTTTCTCCTTTCTATTGTCCCTTAAAAAAATTATCTCATTAAGATTTGCCTCATTTTCCAGATTTATTTCCCATTATTCCTCTTCACACACCTTTCATTCTATCTAATCCTGCCTTCTGTTGTCATCCAAATTCAACATTCTATCTCCCAGGCTTAGCATGGGCTGTCTCTGATAACTAGTATACTTTGTCTTTTCATTCCAGCCTGTTTACAATCATAATTTTTATATTTTAGGGTTTAGGGACTACCTTCAATGGTAAACCTTCCTAGCTTCCCTGTTAGTGCTATTTCCCTTCTCAAATTATGCTATATATTTATTTCTTTGTTTTATAGTGTCTCTTTTCCTCTCCAGTATAATTTAAACATCTTAAAGGCAAGTAGTATTTTTTTAAATTTTGACCTTATTATTCCAGTATCTAGGAGAGTGCCTTTCGTATGTTGGGTACATAAGCAAAGTGAATGTTAACTCTTACTAATAATTATAGAACCACGTAATTTTAAAGGTTCAAAATGAGCTAGTCTAACTCCCTTGTTCTTCAGATAAGAAAAAAAAATTAGATCTGCCTTTGATCACAAAATTAGAATAGGATTTCTTAAATGTTTACCTTAGTATTTGGAGCACTATGGTCCATTTTAATTTGTTTGATAGCCATAATCACTCAAAGTAATATATATTGGTATAGACTACTCCTGGTATAGGCTTACTCCTGAAAAATGAGTTCCTATGGAAAAAAAGTTAATATTCGAACTATCATGTAATATGTGTAACAATTTAAAGATTTTATGGATTAATGGCTTAAGAAATTTCCTAAACTTTCCATTTTCAATGGTTATGAGTTAACAGATCACAGTATATCACCTCTGGCCTGATATCAAGCATAAAGAATTTTTGTAAGTAAGTAACTCACACTGTAGATAGTAATTGCCTGCAGATCTTGACAAGAAATAGGTTCATGAGTTCAGATACTAAAGATAAATATTGAGTAAGTAATATCGATAATGCATTTTTGAGTAGATAGTTTTCTGATAAGCACTGACATTTTGAAATGGTATTTAATTATTGATGTGCAATAGATCAAGAAGGATTAATCAAAAGGGGATCATAATCCAGAACCACTATAAATTACATTTTATACTTCCATTGTGTAATTCACTAGGATTTCCAATTTAATAGTCATGCGGTATTCAACGTTTATGTGACATATAATGAGAATACTAATTGTTATTCCCTGAATGAGCTTAAAATTATAGCACATATCCTATCTTTTCAAGTCAGATGATATAATTGACACTATTGACACTTGTTTATATGGACAAGTATGACAGAAGAAAGTCAAAATAATAGCCACATTTTTATAATGCTTTATAACTATCAAACATATAACATATATCATCTCATGTGATTCCATAGGCTTTTGAGTAATATAGTAAAATTATTATTATACTCATTTTACATATAAAGATACTGAGATTCAGGGAGACTAGGTGGTCCAAAATCAGACAATGTGATGGAGCGATAGTAGTCTTCTTGATGGATCCAGACTAATACAATTCTTTTGACTTCTAAGTCCAACTAACTTTCCATTATTTCACATAGCCTCTCAGAAATGTAATCAGAAGTTTTCTCTACCTTCATAGTCCCAATGGCAAAAAGCTGGAACCTGTTCTCTTCTAATTTTTGTGTGTGACTTCTACACTCTTGTGTTGCTTGTAATTTGCCAGAATAATATTGGGAATCCACTTCTAGTGCATGATATATACAGGGTACTTTTTTACTCATTCTCTGGGATTTCCTTCATGTCCCCTTGATTTTTTCTTTCACTAGTCCCATTGCAGCTCAATCACATGCTTGCTGGAGTATTGAGTTTTCATTTACATATTTGCTTTGCCTTTTAAATCTAATGAAGCTGAATTGCATAGAATTTATTTCAGCCATTCCATGGGTATGTCTTTGACCTTATTTTGACTTTTGATGTTCAGAATGATGAAAGAACTGACTGAGAAGTTGAAGCTGATATAATAAAACCAATAATAATAGCTAACATTCATGAGGTACTTTACATTTTAAAATGTAAAGCATTTTACAAACATTATATATTTTACATACATCAAATTTATGCTTATTCATACATAGATATATGTATTTGCATGTGTGTTGGTATGTATAGTTGGTTCTAAGGTAAAATTTAATGTGGAAATCTTCTCATATGGAAATGTCTTCTGCCAAAATAGATTGCCCGTGTTCACTCTGTGATTCTGTGATAGAGGGAACAATGAGACTCAGATCCTTTAGATTTACTCTCTGTCTCTTATACCAAGCTGGCCCTTGCACATGCAATGAATTAGAAAGAGAGACAGATAGGCAGACATGCAGGTAGATAGATATATAGATAAGTATACAGACAGAAAAATATTCTGATACATTAATTAGATAGATAGACAGATAGATGGATAGATAGATAGATGGATGAATAGATAATATAGATAGATACTAGCATAAATATACATATAATGATAAAGACATAGATAGAGTCAGAGGTAGTCGTGGGTCGCCATCAATATGATCATCATTTAAGGTAACAAAATTAACTGTCTCTCTAAGAATCAGAAAAAAGCCTTTGATTGTATGTAAGTCACCTTGTACTAGCTTGATAGCATTACCCTAGGCAGCTTAAGACTGTTGATACTCAGAGCTCTCTATTTCAAGAAAGAAATTATGTCCAGACCTTGAAATGCTAGGAGAGTAAGACATGCAATTATGTTAGGCTGACTTCTATGGACCGGAATAAGTTGTTTAATTGGCTGAGTTGTCTATTTTTACCTTTTTGAAAATATTTTCATATTCTCAAAATATGGTATTAATTGTTTCTGGGTTTTCTTGTCAGTGTTTCAGCTGAAGCAGCATAAACATTTTTATTATATTTTTATTGATATTTTTTCTTTTTATGTTGCCTTCATTTCTGAATATATTCCTCCCCTTTCCCCTATCTAGTGAGTAATACCTTGTAAGAAAAAGTAAAAAAGAAAACAGCTTAATAAACTCAATCAAAATATATTCAAAATTCTGTACCCATAGGCTTCCACTTTTGCAAAGAAGGAATAGAGGTATGTTTCCCAACTATTTTCCAGGGCTAGTTTCTTGGTCATTATAACTACACAGGGTTCAGCTTCATTTTCATTCTTGTTCTTTACATTGCTGTGGTATATATTATACATATAGAGATTACACACACACACATACACATATTTCCTAGCTACATATATTATCTTTTCTCCTGCTTCTGCTTATTTTATCATTTCTTCTAAGTTTTCCCATGATACTCTGAATTTTTAATATTCAGTCTTTCATTCAAACAGTGTTGTAATATTCTAATGCATTCAGGTACCACAATTTGTTTAGCAATTACACAGTAAATGTAATTTATTTTGCTTCTAATTTTTTTGTAACTATAAAACCCAATAACAACAAAGGCATTACTTCAGGGAAGATATCTGCCTTCCAGATGAATGGGATAGCATTGAAAATTCCTTAGCAGGACAACTTCTTACAGGAAAAGATTTTTTTTTTCAGTGATGGAAAGGAAATACTGACTGCTGTTATATGTACTTCCCTCTTTTAACTCTAAAATGCAAGACTGTCCTTAGTACATATTCCTTATGGCCCTATCAAATTGTAAAGACTTAAAAGAGACATAATGGATGAGGATAATAGTATGTAATCATAAAAAGAACATTAGCATTGGAGTCAGAAAACCTGGCCTCAAGCCTAAGGTCTGCCATTTACTTGTTCTGTGACTGAGCCATTTAATCTTTCTGAGCCTCAATCTCATCCAATAAAATAAAAGATCTTTGAGATCCCTTCCAATTCAAATCCTATGATTCTTGGAAAAATTGACTATTCCTATAATTTTCTGGTGAAATAAACTACAATGTGCAGTGAGAAAGAAATCCCATGCAGTCCAATCATCCCTCAGCAATGTAATAGGATAATTAATGGGTCCCTGTGCATTTACATTTATCACTGGTGCCATTGGATTTCTCTACTCTAAATTTGCTCAATAAGAAGAATATGAACAGAAAATATCGATGTAACTTTAAATGGCTCTCCATTGACCAAAACGAAGATCTCCAATCAGGAGTGTGTTGGCAAATATTTACCAATAAAATCTCTGAAAAAAAAAATAAAAGTCCACATGATAGACACATTTTTAAATTTAATCTGCATTTTTTAACATTTTCTCCTTCACTTTATTAAGTCTAGACAGTCAATGAGGGACAACTAAATGGCACACTGGGTAGACCACCAGCATTGGAGTCAGAAGGACAATCAACGAAATAATAAATCAAGTCCTGATTTGTATTGCTTGTCAATTTCCAAGGTGTAAATGCTCACATTGAAATTTTAATTTAATTTTAATTTAATTCTCCTTCTTCCAACTAGTTTCAACACATCTCTGCCCTCAACCTATTCCTGATGATCGACAAACCTCAAAAAAAAAAATGTCTTTCAGAGTATGTATACATCATAATATAGTAGAAGAACCCATTAAAGTTTCTGCTCATTCACTTTTGAGCTAAGTGACTGGTTAAGCCCTAATTTTCTCATCTGTGAAATGATGATAATAATATTTATAATGTCTCTCTCAAGAGATTGCTGGAGACTGTAAAGTGCTACACACACACACACACACACATAAATATATATGGTGTTGACTATTGTAGTTATTACCATTATCATTTTGTTGTTGTTCAGTTGTGTCCAAATTTTCAAAACTCCCTTTTGGTTTTTTCTTTGCAAAGATACTGCAATGGTTTGCCATTTCCTTCTCCAGTTCAGTTTACAGATGAGGTAACTAAGGCAAACAAAATGAAGTAACTTGCAAGGTCACACAGATAGTAAGCATATGAGGCCAGATTTGGACTCAGGAAGATGTTTTCCTGATTCCAGACCCAGCACTCTATCCATAGTGCCACTAGCTGCTATTTTTTATTTTTGTTGTTGTTGCAGTTATCATACTTTCAGACAAGTTTCTCATCAGAAAAATTTTAGTATAAGAAGTAAGTAACTGAAATATGAAGAAGTTCAGAAGGTGTCAACAAAGTTCCTAGAAATACCTTTGGTGACTCATTTAAACTTTTTCCCCTTTTTCCTCACTTAGGTTATAAGATTGAGGCCTGAGGCTACATTTTAGATATTCATCTGTAGAGATTCAAAAGTACAGTAAAAATCCAATACCCTAAGTGAATCCATTCCCATTAGCAAAAGGGTTTCCTTATTTGATGCTATTCAGTACAAATTCTGCCTTAATGTTCCATGTTAAGGACAATGATGATGATTGATTCACTACCCAAATTGATGGCAGTATGCTGAGTTACCTCAGGGCATTTCTTTGGGAGAAAATATTAAAGATTCAACATGTAGATCAGTGTATCTGATTCATATTCCCAAGTCTATGGTCTCGAAGAGGCATAATTTTCTACCTTGGCTTGTTTAATGTTTTAAATGCTCAGGGAGGACGTTATTACCTTTGTGATAAGAGCTAGGAGCCCTCTCTGTGTGCAGTGACTCAAATGCATAGCCGGGAAATCAGGGTGTCTTTTTTGTTTCTATAAAGAGCTTATAGAAGAGCTTTCCTATAGAGACTAGAGATATTGAAAGGAGCCTTCCTTAGAGAGATCCTCTAAATAATCCAAGCCAATAAAAGCCTTCCTTCTTAACAAAGATAATTGCAAATGTGTTATTTTAGTCTAATTCATTCATCGAACACCTCATATGTGTGAGGAGACACTCTGCTAGACTAAAAGGATTGTAAAGAAGAGTAAGACATTCTGATTAATAGAAGTTTTAAAAATGACCCTCTCAGGCAGTAAGAATATTATATAATACCTAGCTTTTTTTTTTTTTTTAGCATTTTAAGATTTACAAAGCACTTTCCAAATACTATCCCATTTTAACTTCATAATTCATAATTTAACTTCATCATTGGGAAATAGGTGTCATCATTGGGAAATAGGTGTTTTAATTTTTTTACAGATGAAGAAGTTGAGACAGACAGAGTTTAATTGGCTTTCCCAGGGTTACACAGATAGGAAATGTCTGAAGTTAGATTTGAGTTAATGGTTTCCTGAATCCAGATCCAGTGCTCTACATTCACCATACCATCTATTTGTCAGCTTTTCACTAGCTGTCCTGATGGAGCAACAGTGATATGGAATATGGAAAGCAACTATTACTCTAGGTTAAGAACCCCATGCTAAAAAATGCTTTAGGAGAGTTAAATAACTAGCCAATATGTCACAAATATGCCTTAAACACAGTTCTTCCTGACTCAGGCTAGTGCTACCTCCACCATACCAGGACTTCTTAAATTTTTGCACTCATGATCCCTTTTCTCCTGAGAAATTTTTATACAACCCTGCATATTTAGGTAAATAAAAGAAGTATCCAAATCAAACAATAAATTATATAATTTTGCAAACCTCACATTCAGTTATGGGTTTGCGCAGTTTAAGAAACTTTGCACTATATCACAAGGCCTCTTCTTATTTTTATACTGTTTATCTCTGTCCATATTTAAGAAGTCATACCCTTACATGTGGGTACTTTATCCAAAAGGAATATAAATTTTAATCATTTATATTTTGCAAGGTATCTTGGGGTTTGAGGACTCAACTTTCCCCCTACTTACTTATTCTATCTTTTTTTTTCCTTAAAAAAAAAAAAAAAACTGGGGCAATTCATTTTTTTTTGTCTCATGTAGTTTTCGTTCATGTTTATTTAATATAGCTCTGAAGAAACAGGCTTTGATAAAGCCCGTTGGAATTCAAATGTAGCTACTTAACCAAGCCTTGAAACCCAAATCACTTTATCTTTCACTGATTGGCCAATAATAGCTCCTAGCCCAAGCCTCACTTGCTCATTGGGTTTTGATGGCTCAGAGTGAGTACAAGTAACAATTATTTCTGTTCTGGAAAGAAGCTCTGAGGGCCTTTCCCTCACAGATTGATTCTTTTGTAAAAGCAAAGTAGAACATATTCTGACTTAATTCTTACCTAGCCATTAATGATTGAATGGATGTTGCCTCAGATAAACTGAGATCTAGGAAAGACCTTAGCTTTAAAAGGCCAACCCTTTATCATTATCAGTTGCCATGACCTATATTTTGCCACTGGAGGAAAGAATGCTACCAATTCATTTGTAAGTCAATGCAACCCTCCTGATGCAACACTGATCCTCTTCAAAAAACAACAATAAGTGGCAAGAGATTTGTGTTCTAGTCCTGACTCTTTCATTGAATATGTAACCTTGGGAAGTATATTAGTTTTTTGACATTTAGACTGATCACCTATAAAATGAATTAGTTAGAATGGATGATGAGTCTCAGGTATTTTCCAATTCTATTATCCTAAGTTTCTTAAAAGATAAGGCCAAATCAATTTCATGAGGATTTGAGTATTTCATACATGCTAGTGTTGTCTTAAAGAAAATTTGGCATAAAAAATGTATTCTAATGGTCAAATAAAACCTTTTAAACTCATCATTTTGACCTCAAAAATCAATATATTAAGTAACTTTGATTTAGAAATATTCACTTTCATCAGACATAAGTAACATCATCACTAAAGCCATTATAAATATATCTAGATCAGGGCATCTAGATGGTACAGAAGATCCTGGAGTCAGGAAAATCTGAGTTCTGGTTGTATGATCCTGGGCAAGTTACTTGGCCCCTATTTGTCTCAGTTCTTCATCTGTAAAATAGGTACAGACCTATTTTACACACTGGAGTAAAAAAATGCCAAAGCACTGCAGCATATTTGCTACTGAATCATCTAGCTACTCCCTCAATACCTTAGCATGTAATAGCATATTTATGGCATTGCTGGAAAAATTGGAAACTACTATGGCAGAAACTAGGTATTGACCCACATCTAATACTGTAGACCAAGATAAAGTCAAAATGGGCTTATGATTTAGATATAAAGAGTGATATTATAAGCAAATTAGAAGAACAAAGGATAGTTTAACTCTCAGATCTGTGGAGAAGGAAAGAATCCATGGCCAAAGAAAAACTGGAGATCATTATTGATCACAAAATAGATAATTTTGATTATATTAAGTTAAAAAAGGTTTTGTTTGTATAAAACAAAACTAATTTTATACAAATTAGTTTGTATAATGTTTGTATATTGTTTTATACAAGCAAAACTAATGAAGACAAGATCAGAAGGGAAGCAATCAACTAGAAAAAAATATTTTTGCACTCAAGGGTTCTGATAAAGGCCTCATTTCTTAAATAAATAGAGAATTGATTCAAATTTATAAGAATTCAAGCTATTCTCCAATTGCTAAATAGTCAAAAGATTTGAATAGACAATTTTCAGATGAAGAAATTGAAACCATTTCTAGTCATATGAAAAGGTTATCTAAATCACTGTTGATCAAAGAAATGCAAATTGAGACAATTCTGAGGTACTACTACATACCTCTCAGATTGACTAAGATGACAGGAAAAGATAGTGATAAATGTTGTAGGGAGTGTGGGAAAACTGGGACACTAATACATTGTTGGTGGAGTTGTGAACTGATCCCACTATTTTGAAGAACAATTTGGAACTATGCCCAAGGGACTATCAAATTGTGCATACCTTTTGCTCCAACACTATTTCCACTGGGTTTATGTCCCAAAAAGATCTTAAAGGAGGAAAAGGGACCCACATGTGCAAAAATGTTTGTGGTAGCCCTTTCTTGTAGTGACAAGAAACTGGAAACGGAGTGGATGCCCATCAGCTGAAGAATGCCTAAATAAGTTATAGTATATGAATGTTATGGAATATTATTGTTCTATAAGAAACAATCAGTAGGATTATTTTAGAGGGGCCTGGAGAGACTTCCATGAACTGATGCTAAGTGAAATAAGCAGAACCAGGCGATCATTGTACATGGCAACAAGAAGATTATATACAATGATCAATTCTGATTAATGTATGTGCTTCTTTTCAACAATGAGATGATTCAGGCCAGTTCCAATGATCTTATGATAAAGAAAGCCATCTACACCCAGAGAGAGGACTGTGGAGACTGAGGGTGATCACAGCATAGCATTTTTACTCTTTTTGTTGTTGTTTACTTGCTTTTTATTTTCTTTCTCATTTATTTTCCTTTGTGATCTGATTTTTTCTTGTGCAACAAGATAATTATATAAATATATATGCATATATTGGATTTAATATATGTTTTAACATGTTTAACATACATTGGATTACTTGCCATCTGGAGAGAGGAGGAGGAGAAGGAAGGAAAATTTGGAACACAAGGTTTTGCATGGGTCAGCGTTGAAAAATTATCCTGCATGTGTTTTGAAAATAAAAAGCTTTAATAAAAAATGTCAAATATCAATTCAATAGACCTAGGATGGGAAATGACATCTGCATCCAGAGAGAGAACTAGGGAGACTGAGTATGGATTGAAGCAAAGTATTTTCACCTTTTATTTTGTTCGTTTGCTTGCTTGAATTTTCTTTCTCATGGTTTTGGTTTATACCACATGACAAATGTGGAAATATGTTTCAAAAAAATAAAAATAAATAAATTTGATCATGGGAGCAAAAAAGTCAAATTTGAAGAATTGAGGGAAACTTGGAAATATTAATATCAATTTAGAGAGTAAAATAAGCAAATCACAAAGCAATGTACACAATCACCATAATGCTGTAAAAGAAAAAAATATTCTGAAAAACTGGGACTCTGATCAAAGCAAAAGCCAATAATGATTCTAGAGGACTGAAGGTAAAACATCTTATTCCTCTTAATAAGGTATAGAATGAGGCATACATTGTCAGACATAGCCAAGGACCTATATTATGTTTATTAATAATTCTGTGTATTAGAAGAGGATGACTTTAAGGAAGTGAAAGTGAGGATAAAAAAATTAAGTTGCAAAGACTTTAATTATGGTCCAGTTGTATACCTCCCAGTTGTATATAGAAGATGATCAACTTATTTAATAGAGGTGCATCATCAAAAGCTTGTTCACCGAGTGATCAATTTTCAACTGATATAACTGATAAAACTGCCTTCAAAAGCATGCAGGTCCTTAGAGCTACAGGTGAAAGGAATTCCCATCTCAATGAAATTAGGAATCTTTAGTAGTAGTGAGGGGCATCTATGTTACACACTAGATAGAGTGTTGGGCTTGGAGTCAAAAAGACTCATCTCCTGAGTTGGAGTCTGGTCTCAGACACTTATTAGCTATATGACCCAGGCCAAGTCACTTAACCCTGTTTGCTGTTATTTCCTCTTTTGTAGAATGGGTGGAGAAAGAAATTTAAAAAAAAAAAAACCTCCATCTTTACCAAGATCACAAAGAGAGGAACATGACTGAATATCATCAACAAATAGTATTGAAGACTTATCAGGAAAACATATGCTTATTTATCAGATTGCTATTTGTTGTAGGCAGATAATTAGTTAAGGCTTATCAGACTTGAAGGGTAATTTGTCAACCTAATGTGGGACTTTTTATTTCCATGCTAATTCCCATTACACATTATTAATAGGTTATTAATTCACTATAAATAGCCTAGGGAAAAGACATGCAGTTAGACTTGTTTATTCTTTAATATTTTAATGAGGCAAGAAGAAGAGTTCTTAAATAGCTGAGCAATTTGAAAAGTGATCGGGTTTTAGAAGACTGGAAAAAAACCCAGCAGATCTCACAAATTGACTAAAGAGAGTACAAAGAGAGTACAATTATATTGAGCAAAGGGCACTACAAAAATTCAGGGTACTACAATGGAAATTAATCCAACTCATTCTCTTTCTCTTATTGAAATTTGGATTCCATTCATTATCCATCCACAGTGTCTCTCCAGTGCCTACATATTATCACAGAGGATGCTTACTAGAGAGTCCATGAAAAATTGAGATTCTTTAAGAATGAGAAGATTCCCTCAGAGATTGTTTGTAAATAACATTTTGTTAAATATACTAAGTCCTGTAACATCTGAATAGCACCTAATTAAGATCCACAGTTACTCAAAAAAGTTCAATTTAGCTATCCACTTAGCAATAACATGTGAATAAAAAAAATTTTCAAAATATGATATGTGCTTGTATGGGCAAACTGGAGTTGGTCCATTGGTATAAATCAAAAATTCTTCATCAAAATATATATGTGTGTGATGAAAGAGTGTTCCAAATCATTATTGATCAGAAAAATGCAAATTAAGACAACTCTGAGATATCACTACACACCTGTCAGATTGGCTAAGATGACAGGAAAAAATAATGATGAATGTTGGAGGGGATGCGGGAAAACGGGGACACTGATGCATTGTTGGTGGAGTTGTGAACGAATCCAACCATTCTGGAGAGCAATCTGGAATTATGCCCAAAAAGTTATCAAACTCTGCATACCCTTTGATCCAGCAGTGTTTCTATTAGGCTTATACCCCAAAGAGATACTAAAAAAGGGAAAGGGACCTGTATGTGCCAAAATGTTTGTAGCAGTCCTGTTTGTAGTGGCTAGAAACTGGAAAATGAATGGATGCCCATCAATTGGAGAATGGCTGGGTAAATTGTGGTATATGAATGTTATGGAATATTATTGCTCTGTAAGGAATGACCAGCAGGATGAATACAGAGAGGCTTGGAGAGACCTACATGGATTGATGCTAAGTGAGATGAGCAGAACCAGGAGATCATTATACACTTCGACAACGATATTGTATGAGGATGTATTCTGATGGAAGTGGATTTCTATGACAGAGACTTAACTGAGTTTCAATGGATAAATGATGGACAGAAACAGCTACACCCAAAGAAGGAACATGGGAAATGAATGTGAACTATTTGCATTTTTGATTTTCTTCCCGAGTTATTTTTACCTTCTGAATCCAATTCTCCCTGTGCAGCGGGAGAACTGTTCGGTTCTGCAAATATGTATTGTATCTAGGATATACTGCAACATATTTAACATATATAGGACTGCTTGCCATCTTGGGGGGGGGGGGTGAAGGGAGGGAGGGGAAAAAACGAAACATAAGCGAGTGCAAGGGATAATGTTGTAAAAAAATTATCCTGGCATGGATTCTGTCAATACAAAGTTATTATTAAATAAAATTAAATTAAAAAAAAGAATTATGAAATATAAACAATTTAATCTCATTAAAATATATATATGTGTGTGTGTTTATACATATACTTATATATAGGAAAACATATACATGCGTGTGCTCATAGATATATGTCCTGTGTCAGTGTCAGTGTGTATATGCATATACATATATATATATACTTTAGGAAATTATCTAGAAATCAAGAAGTATTCTCATAGTTACATACAAACATAATAAATTAATTTGGTATTCTTTATGCTTTTGTAAATATTGATGTTTAAAAAGAATAAATAAATTATATTCTATATTTACATACATAAACACAGTGTCTACTTAGCTTAGTGGAGGAATAATTATATTTTCTCTAGTTTCTATTGTATACTATATGGTCAGTCCTTTCCCTGTAGTTAAACAAAAAAAGATTAGCTATAAAAGGATGAATTAGAAATCCCATTTTCATAATTGGCAGGAGAGACCCAGTGAAACAGGTAGAGATAATGGGCAAAGAACAGAAGCTGAAGGGACAATCGCCAAAGGACAATTGCCTATAATAAGATCTGTTCCTCTTTCTAAATTATATTTGGAGAATCATAGGCGGAAATGCAAGTTAACCAACTGGCCAAATGATGGGGCAAGAATACAAAACTTAACAATCAGTGACTATATCTATGGGCCATTTCATCTCAAGGAGGTGTAGGATGCTTACAGGATATGTAATGGGAGGCCCACTACTGGAGCTATGAGGTAGAATGTTGGAAGCAGGAATATTAAGCTTGACATAAGAAAAATTTCCTAGGGGTTAGGACACTCCAAAAGTGGAATGATCCTTCCTGCACCCTAGAAGATAAAGTTCCCCTTAAAGAGTATATTGTTGTATCTGTTGATTCTTGTTCAGAATATATGATCTCTGAGGCCGCTCCCAAGTCTGAGATTGTGCACTATGATTTGATACTAAGCAAAGAATGGCCACAATAGTATGACAGAAAACAACACTAGAAAAAGCTCAGTATTGAATCAATAATAATCATGATTTCAATGAATTCTGGGTGAAGCCTGAATGATGGTTGCCTCAAGATGCTTCCAAAGGATCAAATAAGATAACTTATAAAGCATTTAGCACAATGTCTGGCAAGCATTTAGCACGTCTGGCAATAAATGCTTGTTCCCTTTTCTTCCCTTCCTTTCCCTAGATAGCAAACTATACCAGATGGATAGAACACAGGGCCTGGACCTAGGAAGGCTCCTCTTCCTGAATGCAAATCTGGCTTAGACACTTACTAGTCATATGACCCTGGACAAGACCCTTATCCCTGATTGTCTCAGTTTCCTCATCTGTAAAATGAGTGGAGAAGAAAATGTCCAACCACTCCAATATCTTTTCCAACAAACCCTAAATGGGGTCACAAAGAGTCAGACATGATTGAGAAGTGAATAAAGAATAACAATAAGCTTTCCTGATTGTCACAGAAAATTTGCCTCACTGTTTTCTGTTTTGTTTTGTTTTTAACCTGGCCTGGTTTGCCCCTCCTTAAGAAGCCTTCTACCCCTGCGGGCTCACTGCATTCAATCCAGATTTAGTCTGCCCAATGGACTTTAACCCTTACTACAACTCAGAACTTCTGAGCACAAGTGATCCACCAGCCTTAGCTCTCCCACATAGCCTTGTACCAGAACAAAGGCTCTTAGATATTGTCATTTGTCTTTTATTTTGAAGAGAACAAATGACATCCCTGAGTGACGTTTTGGCTTGAATTAGAATTGGATTTAAGAGAAGTAGAATTGCACAAAGTCAATAGCTCACTCTCTCATCCTGGGTCATTGAGTCGGGATGACTGGCAATGACCCAGGATGCAGTAGATGTCTGACCATGCTCCAAGTGCTCCCCAGTGCTGTTTCGTGGCAAATGAACATATTGCTCTCCTCTACCCATTCCATTTCGGGAAACCTTCACATGCTTATGACAGACATTCTCCTAATTCACTGACCACCTGGTTTAGTCTGTCTGACTAAATAATTTCCCTGATATGTGGCCATTGCACATACTACAGCTTCTAGGAGTCACAGGTGAGAGTTTGGTGAAAGGTGAGAATCAGTGGCTGTTGAACATCTCTGAAAAGGGCTCAGCAAATCCTCATCCCTGAACACCCATGTATCCCGGCTTCATGGCCATTACAGGCAATGAAAGACCAAGCAGGGCAATGTCTGCTGTCTACAGACCCCTGTTTTCTTGGGCTCTGTCAGGTTGTCTCTTTCCTCTGATTGCCATCTTTCCCAGAACTCTTGGTCATGTGAGTCTGCTGCTTGGTTGAAGTGCCTCTGGGTTGCTGCTAGCCTCTCTCTCCTTGGCAGTGTGGCTGGTGTGGCGTCTCTGTGCTTTTAGACAGACTTCTCTGTTGGGATAGAGGATTCGCCTGAGCAATGAAAATGACAATAATTTTTTTTTAATTTTTTTACTGAGCAATTGGGGTTAAGTGACTTCCCCAAGGTCACAGGAAATGCTAAGTGTCTGAAATAAAATTTGAACTCAGATCCTCCTGACTTCAGGACTGGTGCTCTATCCACTGCACCACCTAGCTGCTCCAACATCAACATTTTTTTTTAGAAAGCCCAATCCCACCAAAAGTAAAATACAACAAAATGGAAGGTTTGAATTGAATTATTTCTAAAATTATTGCAACATTTGATCCTGTGTTAATGTGACATTTCATACATTTAACAAATTCTTTGTCAGTATTTTGTTCAAGGCTTGCTCAGGCTTTGTGCAGGAATACAAAGAAAAAAAAAGAACAAATTTACAAGAAATATAAGTATAAGGTCACTGCTCTCTAGAAGCTTCTAGTCTGGAAGAAGGGGTAATATATGTGCATACATAATTACATAGAACAATTTGATGGCTTAAAAATCACTCCAGACTTAACATGCTATGTAAATACTATGCTAATCCTTAATGTCAGGAATCCACAAAGTCAGAATAAAATACTAGAAATATCTCATGTAGAAATTTCATAACAGTCTCTAACAAAAACATAAAAATTCATTAGACTGTAAAGAAGAACTTGATTAAAATTAATTAGTTTCTTTCTTTTGTTAACATTCAGTTGTTACCTATTTGTCTTGTGTAAATACAATATAGACCAGCATTGGATGTCACAGTGGGAACAAAGTTTTTAAGAGATTTACTGACCTTTTCCTACAGAGTTCTGCAATGCAATGCAAATAATAAGTTCCTTTTGGAGAAAGAGCTTTCTGTAAATCTTCTGAATCCACTGAGGCGTCTGATGATGCTGGTTATTTCCTTCTGCAGCCACAGGAAAAAAAAAGCATCAGAGACATAAGGTGGAAAGTTTGTTATGTTATATCTGGAAGTGTGTTTATTTTGTTTGATTTGAGATTTTTTATGGAAAAGTACTTTAAAAATTCTCCTAGGTAGAATGAGCAGTTGGTTTCAAGCATTAACTGGTAGGCAAATAAACTCATTTCCCAGGTCTTTTCACCAATTTCAGAGAATGACATCATTAGATCCTGTTTGAGAATGTAGGGAACTGTCACTGAAAGTTGAATCAAAATTGATGTCCTCATTATAATGAAAATCATCTCCAATTACCCAGGACAAACTGGATTCTGGTTTTATAGCTCCCCCTTAATAAACAGAACAGATTTTTCCTGGAAAATTGAATGTATAGAGAAATTCTGTGTATCAAGCCATGTTTTTTCCATTAATTTTGTAATAAGAGACAGAGATGTGTTCTTCCAGCCAAAAGCAAAAAAAATAAAGATGAACCAAGTTGATTCCTGAATAAAAAATAAAAAAAAATACATTAATGCAGAGCCACCACTTTGGAATGTGTGTTTAAGTAATCATTTGATAATATGTCATAATGTTCAATAAGTAACAGATATACTGAACATTTTGAGTCTGGGGACTCTAGAAATTATGGGGCTTTGCAAATCAGATACAGGAGTAGGGAAGAGGTGGCCATTCACATCACACACACACACACACAAACACACACACACATACACACACACACACACACACACACACACACACACACACACATACCTCTACCATTATTCACTCAAGAGACAATTGACAATTGCTAGATTGATCTGAATTGAATTGCTTATTTTGAGATCTATTATAATTGTTCATTTTGAGTTCTGATGAGAGAGAAGATCTGTTGATCTTCGGGCATCTTCCATTTTTATTTTTGCTTCTCACTGATACTCTGCTGTAGCACTTATAGTTTCCTTCGATAGCTTCTCATTTCTCCCTTTTCCTTTTTTCACTTTGAACTAGGAAATGCCATCATAGAATTGAAGAGCTAGAAGAAACCACAGAAGATATCTAGCTCACTCTTCTTATCTCAGAGATGAAGAAAGTATGCATAAAAAATTAAAAAATATTGTTCAAGATCACACAAGTTAGGGCAGCTAGGTGGCACAGTGGATAGAACATCAGCCCGGAAGTCAGGAGGACCTGAATTCAAATCTGTCTCAGACACTTAACACTTCCTAGCTGTGTGACCCTGGGCAAGTCACTTAACCCCAATTGCCTCAGAAAAAAAAAAAAAAAACAAAAAAACATACATGTTAAAAATGGCAAAGCCAAAATCCAAACCAGATGTTCCAATTCTAAATATCCCTTTATCCACTATTAAAAACATGTCAGTGGATTGTCACATCCAACTCTTTATGACCCCAGTTGAGTTTTTTTGGCAAAGATACTGGAGTGGTTTGTTATTTCCTTTTCCAGATTAATTTCATAGAAGAGGAAATTGAGGCAAACAGTGGTGACTTGCCCATGTTCATTTAGCTATTAAGTGTCTGAGGCCAGATTTGAACTCAGAAAAATCATCTTCCTGACTCCAGGCCCAGCACTCTGTTTGCTGAACCAAGTAATTGCCTAAATATTGTATCCTAAAAAACTTTGTATTTACGTTAGCATGATAGAATCATCTCCTTACTCCCTTTAGCAAATGAATATTGGAACACCAACAAAGAACTGGGCTTGCTTTCTGGCTAGGCAATGCTGACCAAGATATAGAAAAAAAGAAAAAGTTTTTGATGATTAAGTCAGTATAAGAAGCAGATCTCCATCCTAACCCACCATTTTTTTTTCTGTAGGTCAGGGCTTTTTTAACTTTTTGTATTCACAATCCCTTTTTCCCTAAGAAATTTTCATGTGATCCCAGGTAAATAGGTATATAAAACAGGTATGTAAATCTAACATAATAAATCCTAAATTCAAAACTCCCATTTTCGGTTATGAGAACCCCATATGGAGTCATAACCCACAATAAAAAAAGCTGACTTCTAGGTTACCATGGACTGCTTGGACATTGGAATGTTTTCCAAATAGATCTGTGGCATAGATATTATATGAGGGGTTTTCAGAATTCTTTTATGACCCACTGAAGGTAATTCTAATCCTAACTTTAAATTGTCACCTAATGAAATCCCAGGTACTGTGTTATTTCATTTATTAAAAGCCACTTTTATTCTCATTTTAGGGTTCTTTTTAGATAGATAGATATAGATATACTGTGTAAACTACTGCCTTCCACTTCAATCCAGATTTTATCTCCTGCACTCAGTATTGTGAACAAACAGGAAAATAATTTAGAGCAAACTCTGCAAACTCTGCAAATTCTGGAGACTAGAATGTTCTATTCAATGGGCAGCTGAGAATTCAGTTTTGAGCATCAATACAAAAACAAAAGTTATCCCTTTTAAATGTTGTTGAGGTTTTTTGTGTTTAATTTTTGCCTTTTTTTAAATAGGAGACAACATGCAGAGAGGCAGGGAGACTAGTGAAAAGAATACTGTGTTAGGAGCAAGTAGATCTGAGTTTAATCCTGATTCTGCCATTTTCTATCTTTGTGGCTTTAAACAAATCACTCAGCTTCTATTGCCTTATCTATAAAATAAGCAAGATGGACGAGAGTGCCAAATATAGAGTTGTGTCTCTTATGCCTATGTAGCCTTAAAAAATTCATTTAACCACCCTGTACCTCAGTTTCCTTATCTGTAAGATGAGAGGATTAGAACAGTTGACCTCTTGAGTGTTTTTTCCTTTCAAGAACTATGATCCTATGAGCCTAGAATCTCCAAAATCCTTTCTAATCCATGGTCTTAGAACCTATTATTTCTAAGTCCCTTCTAATTCTCTAAAGTTTCTTAAAATGTTTTGCCATGCCATCTTAAGTGACACTGACCTGACTTAATTCAATGTATGAATGCACTGGTTAGCTATTTTTTTAACATAGAGGAAAGGGTTTCCCCTCCTTCCCAAACAGAGAGTCAAACAATCCAGCTGTGTACCAGACGTAGTGTCTCTTTCAACACTATTGACTAAAGAAGATGGGCGTCAAGATCAGTTTCAAAGTGACCCCCAGAGATGATTGATGATTTAGGAAATCAAAGTTGAGGAAGGAACATTGGCCCCTTGAAATGTCCCTAAGGGACCTTAGACTCTGACCCCAAGAGGGTTTTAACTAAATGGCTACTTAGTTTATTGAATTTGTACACAGCAAATGTCTAATGTAAACTGATGAAGGAACACTCCTCTAAGCTATGTAACCCCCTAAAAATGACAGAAAGCTTTTCAAGGTCAGAGAACTCAACACAAGTCCTTCAGATAAGTGAGAAAATGAATAGTCTTCTCTGGGCCCACATGAGCCCAATGGGAAGAAAATATCAGAAATGTTTTCAAGCTGATAGAGTGCATTAGAATAAGTGTATTACTGTACATATTAAGTTAATATATGCTGAATTATAATAGCATTGGGCATTCACTTGAGCACCTAAAGAATGAGTTCCTGTAAAATGGTAATGTCATTAAACACCAAAGGAAGTATTTATTACTATTATTATATACTAAAAAGTATTGCCTCAAAAATTCCTTATAAGAAAAAGCCAGCTTTTATTTCCATGATCTCTCTGTAAAGTAAGAGCAATCTAGCAATATTGTACTGAAGGAAAAAGTGACTGCTTTTAATCTTTGCTTTTTATTCTATCTGTACCTATAGGCATTAAATGGTACACTGGATAGAGAACTGAGCCAACAATCCAAAAGTCTCATCTTCCTGAGTTCAAATCTGGTCTCAGCACTTACTAGCTATATAATGCTGAAGAAGTCACTTAAACTTGTTTATCTCAGTTTCCTCATCTGTAAAATAAACTTAAATAAGGAAATAGCAAACCACTCCAGTATCTTTACTAATAAATTCCCAGAAATATGTTTAAAAGAATTGGACATGTTTAACCTATATTGTATTATTTTCTGTCTAGAGAAGGGGAAAAGTGGAGAAGGAGGGAGAAAAAATTGGAACACAAGATTTTACAAGGGTGAATATTAAAAAATATCTTTGTATGTATTTTGAAAAATAAAAAGTTGTTGTAAAAAAAATTAATAGTATTACGAAGAATCCAAAATGACTGAACAACAAAAAGCAGTCTATGACATTGAATGCCATTTTAATTTAATAGAGTCAGTGTCACTATAGCAGATCTCTAGTAGATTACCTCCAGGGACCTATGCTTGGCCCTGTGTTATTTAACATTTTTATCAATGGAATGGAGAAAGACATCAGTGACTTATTCATCAGATTTGCAGAAAACACAAAAGGGAGTAAGATGATAGTTGAATCTTCCACATGACAATATCTATATTGTCCCTGAGTCCCAGGATAAATAACCCTAAACCTAAACCCTCATATGACATGGTCTAATCATCTCATGTACATTCTTGTGGAATACTGCAGATAGCTTATGACCATCCTGAAAGGTAGTTCCCACGAGTCATAGTCACATTTTGTCTAACCAGGAGACCTTATTTCTCTTAATTCAGCCTAAACAACTTAACTATTCTTAGCAAGGTATGTTAAAATATTGGTATGAACTAAGTTTGAGGTCCACTAAAATCTCAAACATTTTTTTTATTGAAAAGTTACAGGGTTGCATTGTGATTATTTTTTAACTAAAATACAGAATTATAACAGCTCATTTCCTCATGGATTTATGGGTTTAGTAATATCAGTAATATTATTACCCCAATTTGTACATGTCATTGTGTAAGTGATTAAGCACATTGTCTACATGACCGTGGACAGCTAGCAAGAGTCAGTCCAACAACCTAAATTCATCTCTTCTGACCGTAAGACTAGCAATATTATCGAGGACAGTGGATATGTGCTGTATTTTCATTCATCTATGAAACAAAATTATCTATTAACAACTAGATACAAAATGTCAAATTTCAGAATGATTTACCCTTTAAGTGGACCACATCCTATGTATTTGAAAGTTATCTTTAAAACATTCAAGAAGGTAATGATATCTGAATAACTTACAGTATCTGAATAATCACACAGTATTTAGATTTGTATATTATTCTAAATCAATTAATTCTGATAACAATGAGATTTGTAAAAGTTCCAGATTTTGTTTTTAGAAGCTCAGGAAAAAAAAACCCTATTCACATTTTATATATGAAATAACTGAGGGCCATAAACTATGTATCTAAGACAATAGTTAGGAAATTATAGAACTTATATTTGAACCTGGGTCTTCTACCTTTCAAGTCTCAGGCTTAGTTTAATAAATTCTACCTTTGTAATACTTTAGGGCATTCACATATATTTAGATATGTACATATTTATATAGATATATACATGTGTACATATATGTATTTACATATATAAATCGTATATATATGCATGAAAATAAAGTAAATTGTATAAATATATCGCTTTGAGATTTGCAAAACACTTTTAAAATACTATCTCATATTATCTTCACAAGAATCCTGTAAGGTAGTTGCTATTATTTTCCTTATGAAGAAACTGAGACAGAATTATTAATTGCTCAGGATCACATAGCTAGTAAATATCCAAGGCTATATTTGAAGCCAGGTGTTGGTCCAGATTTCGATCTATTGTGGCATCTACCTAGTTAGCTAATGTCCATATGGCCAACCTATGTAGACTGAAATGTATCTTTGAACTGTATTTGTGGCATCATCCATACTAGAAGAAATGGTTGACTTTCTCCCCAAGTTCAAATGTATAAAATTGATATGCAAGAAAAGCCTTGTGCCAAATAAACATTGTGACAAAGCCAACAATCAATTCAGAAAAGCTTTTCATTCTTTGATATAAAAAGACAAATAGGAAAATAATTGAATAATCAGCCAAGATTAATTGTCTAAATGATTAGCCAAGCAGCAAAAATATAAATATGATTGAGTGAGTGCAGAGAGGAAAGGGAAGAGAAACCAATCATTATATTAGTTTCCCTTTGGAATAAATACTATAGCATTTGTATGCCTTATGAATTTTTATTAAGAAGTCAGAAAAAAAACAAAAAATAAATCAGGATAATACAGAGAAATAGTTATGCTAATATCTTAATTTTTAAAAGATGTCTGTTGTTTAGTAACTTCTTAGAATAATTCATCCATAAATGTCGATAGCTGTTAAGGAAATATTCAATGCAAAAGTTTAAATGCAACTTTGATGTTATCTAATTATTTGATCCCTATATTTTATACATGAGAAAACTGATTCCTAGAGAAAGAAAAGAAGGAAGCAAAAAAGCATTTATTAAAGGCCTAGTATGTTCTAGGCAGTATGTCAAATGCTTCCCAAATATTATTTTATTGGTTCCTCATAACACAAGAAGATGGGTGTTGTTGTTATTTCTTTCTCACAATTGGATAAACCGAAGCAGAAAGATTAAATGACTTGCCTAAACTCACACTAGTAGTTAGTATTTGAGACTAGATTTGAACTTAGGTTTTCTTGATTCCAGATCCAGAGATCCAGCCACTCATCACCTAGCTCTATCACAGAAGAAAATGATTTTTCCTATAATACAAAGAAAGTTAGTAATAGTTTTGGGACTAAAACACAGATCTCCACTGCCTGGCCACTGATCTTGCTCTTTTATCTCCCTGATTTTAGATATAGATCTTTTATTAATTTTCACATTTCAGTATCTTTGTATTCACTGATATGAGTTTAACACGGTTGGTTGTTTACCTTCATTCTCAAAAAGAAGCAAAATGACATGATTATGTTAGAGTCAAGTGAGTGGCCCAACTGTGACTGATTAGACTAATGTAAGCTTGAAATGCTCTGCCAAAGGTCAGACACAAATAGTTCTTATGAACATTTGGGATGGATTGTCTAACTTTGTACATCTCATGTTTCCTATGAGCTAATTCAATTCTGTTTTGCTCAAAGAGCACAGCACCTTCTCTGATGAGAGCACACCATGCTGAGTAGTCCTGTGCCACTGTCTCCCATGTCATACAATCAATTTGACATACAAAGATTCAAATTACCAAAATAAAAACCTGAAGTCAGAATTGTTATAAATAGCTAGTCTATATCAATGGAAAAACCTGGATGAGACAAGTTCTTCAGATTGTTGTTTTGGTTATTTGACTAGGTTGATGAAATTATAGTGAAATGCTTTTTTACCTTTATTTCAATTAGTATGCTTTTTCTTTTTTAGTTAGTTTTTTTCTCAATTACATATAAAAAATTTAACATTCTTTTAAAAAAGCATTTTACTTCCAAATTTTCTCCCTTCTCCTCTTGCTCTCATCCTTGAGAAAAAAAAAGTAATTTGATATAGATTATATATGTACAATCATGTAAAACATTTCAATATTAGGCATATTGGAAAAGAAAATGCAGACAAAAATAAAAACACCAAAGAATGATTAAAATTTTTTTTAATTATGCTTCAATCTGCATTCAGATTCCATCAGTTCTTTCTCTGGAAATAAATAGCATATTCATTATTATTAATTATTAATTATTATATTATTGAGTCATTTAGAATTGTCTTGGATCACTGTATTGGTGAGAATAATTGTCATACACAGTTGATCATGGTACAATATTGCTGTTACTGTTTACAATGTTATCCTTGTTCTGCTCATTTCACTTTGAATCAATTTATATATCTTCCCAAGTTATTCTGAAATCATCTCACTTGTCATTTCTTATAGCACAATAGTATTATAACATAATCAACTATTCGCCAAATTATGGACATCCATTCCTTTTTCAATTCTTTGCCACCACAAATATTTTTGTACATAAATTTTGTACATTTTTGTACATTTTTCTTTGCTCACTTTGGGGTACAGACCTAATCGTAATATTTTTAGGTCAAAAGATATGTACAATTTTACAGCTCTTTGGATATGGTTTCAAATTACTCTGCAAAACTGTGGGAACAGTTCACAACTCCACCAACAATTCATTAGTATCCCAATTTTTTTGTATTCCCTCTGACATTTGTCATTTTTCTTTTCTGTCATATCAACCAATCTACTAAATATAAGATGGTACCTCAGATTTGTTTTAATTTGTGTTTCCCTTATCAATAGTGAGGGCAGCTAGGTGGCCATTTGTCAACTAAGGAAATACTCATAAATTTAATTGTTTTCTATATATTTGAGAAATGAGGGCTTTAAATAGAAAAAACTTGCTGTAAAATCATTTTCTAGTTTCCTACTTTCTAATCTTGGCTATATTTATTTTATTTGTGCAAAATCTTTTTAATTTGATGTGATCAAATTATCCATTTTACATCTTGTAATAGTATATTCTTTCAATGTCCAAATCAAATATCATTTGCTTGTTTCAGTTTTTTTCTGATAAAGCTTGATTTCCTGACTCATGTTAGTTATTTTAAACCTAATTTCAACTGAACTAAGATCTGCAACATTGACTGGCAAAATTATCTGAGAATAGTTCTTTTGGTTGCTCACTTCTATTTTTCTATGGCAGCATTTTGGAAGATTGGACCTTGTATTCTCTGGGTCTGGTCCCAAAATAAATGTGTAGAATAGTCTTTTGAAATGAAACAATCTCTTTTTTTAAGCACATCTGGCGCTACACATTTCTGTTTAGTCCTTTAGTTGATGAGTCAGAAACCTGATGTAGTACAAAGAAACCTAGGACATGAGAGAGAGAATCTTGTTTCAAATTCTGGCTCTATTAGTTCCTAATTGTGTAGTCTTAGGTGAATCCCTTCCTCTCTTTGGGACTACTTCCCCTCATCTATAAAATAAAAGAGTTACACTAGGTGATTACTAAGTTCCTTCCCATTCAAAAACATTCTGAGCCAAAATCACAGTGATTTTGAGAGCCCTGGTTTTAATTAAGGCTTCCCAGAAATATTATCTTCTAGCTGTACTGCCCAAAACTTTGTCATACTTTTCCCCTTTTGAGTTTGCACACAACTTAATCAATCTTCTGCCCTTCATCTGTTTTCCCTTCCAGGGCTTTGTTTGAAGATATAACTCTGATCTGTTAGTAGGAAGCCTGCTTTCTTCCTTTGGAAATAGAGCTATATTGAAGGCTTAACAATATTTTTAGTGAAGTGATTCTGTTGTTGGAACTATTCTCTGATTAGATTACTGTGACTGGCCAACAGTGTCCCAGAGGACACTTTTGCCAGAGGCCTGACTTTTAAGGGAGTTTATTATTTCTTTATGGATGCTTAGTAGTCAGTCAACAATGTTTATTGAATGTGGATTCTGTATAAAACACCATAATGAACATTATTGGGCATGGGAAAAAAAGAAAACATAGGAGATGTGGGCTTTAGCTCTTACACTGAGGGAATTTATATATAGGTAGGGTCCCCACAAAAGACCACCATGTCTTTTCCCAAATAAAAATCTTTCTAGTGGTTTTCACTCCCTTTCCAAATTTCATAGCCCTCTATTCTGACTTTTCTTATTCACTTACCTACCATACAATAAATTATTTTGGTATAATTGATTTTATTTTATTATCATTATTTAAATGCACATTTTATTGTCCCTGCCAGACTACAAGCTTCTTGAGGCCAGGAATTCTGATTTATTTACCTTTTATTCTGATTTGCTATCAGCCTATCATATGGCCTTGAACATAGGATCTCACTAAACATTTGTGTAATGAATAAATGATGAATAAATAGTTCTGAATTGTAATTAAAACAGTTGGGAATTGTTTATAGTTTCCTTTGCAGAATTTTCACTTTAACTCAAGGCTTAGAAATAGCAATTTAATTAAAAACTTGCAGCATGTATTTTACATTGATAAATAAATGTTATTTATCTTGTGAACATTTAGTTTACCTAGCCAGGCAAATCATTTCCCCTTCTCTTTCCTTCGGTATTTCTCATTTTCAATATTCTCCTTCCAAAGTGACTTTGAAAGTCTCAGGTGCCTAATAAAAACAGTGCAAATGTTACTCAATTTTTGAATAACATACCTATTCTCCATAAGTGGGCAGCTTTTTTTCTGTTTTTAAAAGTAACATATCAATGGAATTTTGTTGTTGTTAGGATACTCTTCCACTGGCTCTTTAAGAATATCAATCAACAAGAATTTATTAAGCATGTACTTTGGCTGCCTAAACTGGGTGATGGAGTTACAAACACAAATAATGTCTCCTCTCTCAAGAAATTTAATATTTTATTAGCAGGAAACAATATATTCATAGATAAGTAAACACAAGATGCATACATACATACATATATCTTCCAACATCTATGTGAGGTAATGTTTAAAAATAATATTTATAAAACTGTGCTTACCACATAGTAGGTGTTATATAAATGCTCCCCCATACATGCATACATACATACAGAGAGAGCAGGCAAGAAATTCAGAGACAGAGAGAAAGAGACCGAGAAAAAATAAGACATTTTTGTTTTTGGAGATTGCAGATTCATAGAATATCCCATCACTTCACCTGTCTAAGCCTCAGTTTCTTCATTTTAAAAATGAGATGGTCTGATTAAAAGCCTTTTGGAGTCACTTCTACCGGTAGATATATGTTCTTATAATACTGATCTCATTAAAACCTTCATATGCAAGTTTTTTCTCTTTCATTTAAAAGTAATTGATAATTTCATTTCAGATTTTTTTTTTATTGATCAGGTCTTACATTAAGCATCTAGGCTTGAGACCAGAATTGGGTGTTATCATAAGAAAAGTCCCCTACTATAAGGAACAAATATATCCTACCTAATATATCATCACTTGATTGGCCTCTATTCTCAGAGGTTCTTATTATTATTCTTATCCAGAAAAAAGAGAGAAGGGTTGATGCAGAAATTTAAATGTCAGAATAAGTCATAGCCAGATGATCTACTTATTAGGTTCAAATCTACCCCCCTTGCTACTTACTACCTGTGTGATTTAGAACAAGTTCCTTACCTTCTGATTACTTTCGTATCTTCAGCAAAATGAAAGAGCTGAACTAGATTACTTCAGTCTCCTCATCTGTAAAAGGAGGAATTCAGGCTGGATGATAACCAAGATCTTTTCCAGATCCAAGACCATGATTCCAAGAATAAATTGGTTCAATAAAATGTGTTATCTAACTAAATCATAGTTTTTATTTTTTCCTAATGTTTTATAATAGCAGAACAATAACTAGTTTGAATGAGCACTTTATAAGTTCATATTATAAGTATTCCTAAAAGGCAAATGAATCGACTCTGCCTTAGATGTGCTCCTTAACTGTAAAAGTGCACCTGGAGGCATTCAATGAAGCATTACCCAAGAGTGCTAAATGCACGCCTGGCCTTCAGTCCTTGAATCACCAGGATTGCAAAGCATATTGTTCATTATTCGTTCAGAATTTCTTCTGAGATGCCTTATATGCAAAAGGAATTATGCCTCTGTTTAAAATCAATTTCTTTCCTATTCTTTCACCCTAGTAGAATATTGGATTAAATGGTACATTCCTGTACCCAATACTACTTATCATTTACATGGGGGAAAAAAATTAAAACTTGGTTGACCTTCAGTAATGGGGACAATCATTTTCTAGGACACATTGAAAGCAGTGCTAAATTCAATTTAATGTTCTGTAACAAACAAGGCGAAAAGATATAGAGATACCGATTTTGAGGAAAATGTTAATTATCTTAAGCTTAATTACAGATAACATCATGATGAGAATACATAAAAGGCTTGAAATGCAGCCAACACATTTCCCTAAGAACATTAAAAAATGATTGTTGTTTACAATTCACAAATCGCTCAGACATAAAGCTGAGATGGGAAAAACAGAGGCAGCCTTGCCTTGAAATGAGAGCTAAAGCTATTATTTTAAAAACCATTATAACACAGGAGCTCATGCAGGGGTCTAGAAGTAAATAGAGTCATATGCAGTTTCCCTCCCCCCTAACCCCACTTTTAAAAGGTAATGATTATTACTAAACAAAGCATTGTTTTCTAGGGGATTTAACCCAATTGGAAAAAAAAAAAACTAATTCACCAGAACTTAGATTATTGGCTAGGGACAAAAAATAAATTCATAGATATGTAATAAAAATGCAGTGGAAATGAACTTAGGGAAAATGAAAGAGCATTTTTAAAAATAAAGCCCACTCATTGAAAATCCATCCCCCAACATGGAAGCTATCACATTGTTCTGTTAATGTTTCATGCATATAAGATGAGACTAGACATAGACAGGTTGTTCTCTACAAAAGAAGGAAATAATGAGATCAATTACCAATGAGATCAGGGATTCAACAAAACCAAGAATAATAGGGAAGGGACTTTGGGGGTCATTTTGTCCAGCCACCTCATTTTGTAGTTGAGAAAACTGAGCTCCTAGAAACAAAAAAAATCAATAAATAAACATTTTTCAAATACCCTCTATATCCAAGCACCATGTTAAGTGATGGCGATACAAAAGTAGAAATCAAAAGACGTGTCTAAGATCAATAAACTTGTGTCATAACACAGATTTGAATCCCTAATTCCAAATATAGTATTTTCATACTGTACCCTATAGAAACACTTTGATGATTGAATGTAATCATTTGAAATTCATAGAATCAGAGACCTGCAAATATATTTTAAAAACATCTATCCAACTCCTTTGTTTGATATAAGGGGAAACTAAATCCAAGAAAAATGAATAACTTGGTCAAAATCACATTAGCTAGTGGCAGTGCTAAGACTGGAACCAGCCTTGGCTCACCAGTGTTCCAACCTCTGACATAACTGTACTCTCCTTCTGTCCTGGACCTGCAATTCTCACTATTTCATATTATATTATTTCATCTCAGTAATATTTCATTATTCCATTGAATTAAACATTAAATTGGTACCATGTGTAAATTTGTGAGAGGAATATAAAGATAAAATAAAACATGGTGCTTGTCCTCTTGTAACATATAGTTTACATTAAACTATATGTTAGGATCACAAGGTAAAATAGATTGAATGAACAACAAAGCAACTGTCTAAAATTTGAGAAAAACGTGTTTGAGGGAAAGCTTAATATGATAATAATCACTATCAATTATATGATGCTTTGACATAATCTCTTTACCTACTTTTTTCTCTACTGTTCCTCACAACAGCTCTATAAGTATGTGTTGTTATTATCACATTTTACACATAAGGAAACCATGGTTGAAATTAATTAAATGGTTTGCCTAGGGTCACACAACTAATGTCAGAGACAGGACTTTAACCCAGGCCTTCCTGATCTCATTCAACATTTTATTCATTGCTCCAAAAATATAGTCATTTTACCAGGTGGAAAAGTGGAAGAGGATGTGGAAGAAATTAAAAAAAACCCTAGATTTAATCTGGTTGGCTGTTTAGAATTGCAACTTGTACTTTTTAAAAGTCTTTCCCAATATGTGGCATATTTCTTAATGATAATAGTGTTATAATAAACCTTAAAACAACTTGCAAAAAAGAGATAGTACAAGTAATAGTATGCCCATTTTTCAGAGGAGGAAACTGAAATATAGAAATTAGGTGATTTTCCCATAGTCATAAAGCTAGAATCAGAGCTGAGAGCTAAGCCCGGGTCTTCTGATTCCAAATCCAACACAATTTGCACTCCCAGCCTGGGAAAGAATGCTGGAAAAAGGTTATAAGATCATTTGGGAAAAGCAGAGAGGTTGGTAGCAACTCTAAAATGCTTGGGAGAGATCTTTATAGAGTTATTGCAAAGGTATTGTCCAATTGATGTGTCAGAGTTTTCACTAGAGAGCAAGTACAGAACTCTGCAAACATGCCCCAATTCATGGGCCCCACATGCTGTGCACCAGATGGTGCTGCTTTAGCTGTTTCCAGAGACAGGTGGTGGAATCTTTTACAGGCACTAATCGAGCTATAGCCAATGGCTTTAAAGCTGGGGATATGGTCAGAGAAAAAATAATGTGTGTGCTCCAATGGGAAAGATTGAGCTCTACAGGCTTGGATCAATTCTTGCTTTTAATTTGTAATTTCAAATTTCCCAGAACACTAATTGAAGTTTTGGCAAAAAAAAAAAAGAAAGAAAGAAAGAAAGAAAGGGAAAAGGCCAAACTCTTTTCAGAAAATTCAACAAGTTGATATTTACCAGGCAAATGATATTTTCTATTTGATTCAGGAATTGATAAGGAGCTTTTAGAATATGATGAATGGGAGGTTTTGAATAGAATTTCAGGAAGATTTCTTAGACAGTTGAGTGAAGGGAAGACTGGAGTAAGGAGAAAATAGAGATAGGGAGACCAATCAGAAGGGTATTACAGTAGTCCATGCATAAAACAATGAGAACCTGAACCAGCATTTATTTTCAGTTGTTCATTCATTCATTCAACAAATATCTTTTAAGTACCTAGTATAGCAATCTCTGAGTTTGTACTAGATACAATTCAAGTTAGATTTTTTAAAAATTTTAAAAATAAGGAGAAGCCACAAATGTGCCAGGTCCTCAAAGCCTGAGCTGCCCCACCACAGGGAAGTACCTTCCTTGTTTGTAACTGAATCTTCTGTTAAACCCTGCAATGAAGAGATGCAAATTGAAGTCTAAGGATAACAGTGAAATTTGGAAATTTATAAAACATGTTACAAAGGCCTCCTCACTGGACTGACATCCCTAAATATTGTATTGTTGTTGTTCAATTGTTTTCAGTCATATCCAGCTCTTCATGATTTCATTTGATGTTTTCTTGGCAAAGATACTGGAAATGGTTTTCCATTTCTTTCTCCAGCTCTTTTTACAGATGAGTAAACTTGATTAAGTGGCTTGCTTAGAATCACACAGCTATTAAGTGTCTGAGTACAGATTTGAACTCAGGAAGATAAGTCTTTCTGACTGCAGACCCAAGGCTCTATCCACTGCATCAACTAGCTTCACATAGTACACGTGCCTCTTATCCCCAGCTTATCATCAAGGAATCTGATTGATGTTCATGGTGCTTCTCATTAGGTTTTTATCTATGGATAAGGACTCCCTATAATGGAAAAATAATGAATACAAATTTTTCTCCATATACTTTAGATAGTTTTTCAGCACTTTTTAAAGTAAAAATCTCTTGTTGTTCTTACAAGTTGCTTAAGCAAGATTGTTTTTCATTATGTCACATTATTTTTTATCATTATTTTTATTATTATATTCAAATATGTTAAGGTACATAAATAGTGAATAGTGCATTTGACTGGGAGTCAGGAAAACTAAATAGAAATCCCACCCCAGACACTTCTGGACTCTGTAATCCTAAGACAAATCAAAATATGGATAATGGTAGCATCTATCTTCTTGGGTTGTTCAAATGAAATAATAATTGTAAAGTGCTTAACACAGTGCCTGAAACATAGTAAGTGCTATATAAGTGTGAGTTATTTTACATTATTATTATTATTATCTGTAAATTACTCGCTGTAGATCATTAGATGGAGCCTTGATATGTGACGTGACTTTCCCAGAGTTACACAGCCAGAAAGAATAATATGATAGCCTCAATCTCAGTCTCTCAACTTTCTCTCCATTAAGTTACTCTCCCTCTCTGTTATTATTTAAGGTGGTCTTTTCTATTTTATATAAAATGTGCAATTTGACTGAGGAATCAAGGATTCTTCTTAGAGATGCTGTCATTTACATGAGACCCTAAAGGACAGTTAGAAATTCAGGCATTTTTAGTACAAAAAAAAAAAAAAAAGCATTAATCGTAGCTATACTTGCCTGGAATTTTAGGAACATGGAAGGGGATAGTATGAGATAAGACTGGAAAAGAGTAATGACACTAGATTGTGGAAGGTTTTGAATGTTTTTCTAAGGAATTTTAACTATATTGAAGAGTAATAGGGAGCCATGGTAAGATTCTGAGCACAGGAGTGACATGACTATATCCTTAAGGAAGATTGTACTATCAATAGATTGAAGAATAGATGAGAGGGAGAAAAAAGATAAAGCCTGATAGATAACTATTACCATTATCTAAGATGGTGGCAATTATAATATATAGAATATTAAATAACCTCTTGTGAATAGAGAATGCAAATGACTATATTAGTCTGTAATATATCTTCAACTACAATGCCTTTGTTCTCTCTCTCTTGGCTATTCTTTCAGCGAAGCAGGTTTACTGAGAGCATTTTGGCAAGGCAGAACTGAACTATCTGAGGTTTCTGTCGGGTTGGGTGCCCTGCACTCAGTAAATATTCATTGGTGATGTGATCTGGCCTTTATTTTGATTGTTAAAGAAATCATGAGAATGGTTGAAAAAATGTTGTCCTTGATCTTGCCGTGTTCCTTTCTGTCTTTCCCAGAAGACCTAGGTCAAGTCCAAGTCTCTGACTCCAGGAGAGATTTTGTGGGATGGAATGTTATCATTTAGGAACAGGCAGGAAAGGGATTTCAGCACTGAGACAGCTTCAATTTGTGGGAGAAGAAAAGCAAAGAGGTGAGGCAGCCAGTAGAAAGAAGAAAGGAAGAAGCAATTACCACATTGGTAAATCCCTAGTCCAGGAAGGATCAGAGGCAAAGTGGTATTAATGATACCATGGCATTCAGTTCAGTAAATAATAGGTAACTATTAGTTCAGGGCATTGTTCTAGGCCTAAGGATTAAAAAAATAATAATGCGAAAATAACATGATCTCTAAAATAGCTTATAGTCTAATGTGGACTTTTTAACACAACATGCACATACACACAAATAAATATTAAATGAAGTAGAATTTAATAAGGGCAAAGCAGAACCAGACAAATTACTGAGGGGAAGGGAAGGGAGGGGAAGCTTTATAGAAGAATATCTTCAAAAAATATAAAATGGGGAATAGATGTCTTTCCCAACTGAAACATGGCAAAAAAGGCATAAAGCAGGCAAGGAGACAGCCTGAAGGAAACAGGAAGAAATTTAGTTTAGTTAAAATGCAGAACATGTTTGGGAGATTTTATGAGATAAAATTAGAGAGGTAATTTAGAGCTAGTTTAAGAAAGACTTGGAATACTGGAACCAGGCTTTTAATCTCTATTCAATGGGTCTTATGGAACCATAGAAATCTCTTTGGTTTAAAAACAAAGAATGTAAACTCCTTAAAGATAAAAATCCTATCTTTTATAAGAAGCTGTCTTGGTTGTCTTATTTCTTCTTTATCCTATACATAGCTTGTTTGTATATATTGTCTCCCCAACAATTTGTAAGATCCTTGAAGTAAGAAAAAGTCTTTTCCCCCTTTTTGTATTGCTTGCATTAGCACAGTAGGTGTTTAAACAGTCTGTTGATTGTCTCATTTCATGTACCTCCTGGAACATAGTAGGCACTTAGTAAATGTTTGTTAATAGATTGATTGGTTTATAGAGGAGTCACAAATTATATTAGAAAGCAATGGAGAAGGGATAGATGGGGGGCAGGAAGGTCCATTCATGGCTAGAATCTAACAAATTTAATTGTTGAGAAAAATAAATGTTGCATAATAAGAGAAGATATGGGATAAGGCTAGGATTTAATCTAAATTATCAAGAATGGCTATCCCTAGCCTCATTATGAGTACACCACAGTTCTGGACCTTACCTTCCTGGTTCATTGGTCTCATATTTCTTCTTCAACTGCCAAAGACCTATTAGCACTCCAAGGGGATGGGGGAAGCATCACTATTTCAGTGCAGTGGAAATGAACTTGTTGATCTTCCCTTGTTGATGCCCTTGTTGAACTCTGGACAATTGTGCTCTGCTTAATATGAAATAGTGATCTGAGCTGAAAGATTCACATCTGATTTCTCTCCTTTAAAAATACAGTTCAATTTAATCTAATAAATATTTAGGGCCAACTTGGTGGTACAATAGATAGAGCATCAGCCCTGAAGTCAGGAGGACCTGAGTTCAAATCTTAATACTTCCTTGCTGTGTGACCCTGGGCAAGTCATTTAACCCCAATTGCCTCAAAAAAATAAAAATAAAAACAAGTATTTACTGCCTACTAAGTTACCTTCCCCCCCAATTAAAGGGTCTCTATCTTCATTGAACTTGAATTGTGTGTATATCTATGGGGTTTTTTTATATGTCTGTATGTATTTATCTGGGAAGAAGTGTATTTATGGGGAGAGATAGGAGTGGGGGACTTGGTTACATATAAGTAAATACAAAGAGTTTTTTGGGAAAACACGAGGAATGTTAAAAAAAAATCCTGAAAGGCCTCTTGTAGGAGGTAACATGTGAACTCAATCTTGAAGTGATCTAGGAGAGTAAAGAGGCAAAGATGAGGAGAAAAAAAACATTTCACTTCCAGACATAGAAGATAGAGGGAACATCATATTCGAGAAACAGCAAATAGACCAGTTTGGCTAACATAAAATGTATAAGAAACAGATTCACATGTAATGAGCCTTGAAAGATACATTGGAACCAGATGTAAAAGACTTTAAATGCCCCATAGACATGTCTGTATTTCATCCTCTTTGCAATAGGGAGCCACTGAAACTTCTGGAGAAGGGGAGCAAGGGATGTGGTAGAGAACTCCTGTAAGAATGTCATTTTGACAGCTGTGCAAATGATATATTGGAGAAGATAGGGACTGAAGGTTGGGAGAACAATTAGGAGATTGTTAAAATAGAATACAAAGAGAGGATAAAGTCATGAACTTAAATGGTTGCCATATTGAACAGAGAAAAAGAGAATAATAAGTGAGAGATGTTGGGAAGTTGTAATTGACAACACTTAGCAATTGATTGGATAATGTATAAACTAGTTAAGGACTAACTAAATAAAACTAATTCAACTTAACTCATAATTAAGGCCTCCTATGTCCACTTAATGTCAGATTTTTGTCACAGGTTGGGAGTTGGAGAGTGGAATTGGGAGTTGAGGTTGGGGTTGGGGAATGGAAAAGAAAATTTTGGCTTCTATTGCTTAACATAGACAAATGATTATAATTCTGAAATTTTCCATTGACTAGAATGGGAGGTTGGTACCTTGATAGACTCATGAAAAAAAAAAAAAAAACGAAAGAATTTAAATATAGTGATGTCCCACAGATCCCTCTAAAGCAGACATCAAATTCACATTGTTTTGGGACCTGTCCTTGTGGAGAGTAAATCTGATGATGAGTTGCCCTTTAGTTATTTAAATCAATCATTGACCATCTAATCAAAATAATCACAAAATTGAACAGAGAAAGTTTTAAATCAATACTTTATATAGAAATGGACCTGCGGTTCTTCACCAAAGTAAACTATCAGTTATATTAGTTTAGTAACTTGGAATTCAAATATTGAAAAAGATCCTAGGGAAAAATAGTTTTAGACAGTGATTTACAAGTCTTATAAGTCATAGTTTTAGATATGAGGTAAACTTATAACTTTAAAGCATAGAGAAAATAGATGATAGATTCATGGTGCTGAATAAGACATGTTTTTATACATGGCTAATGAGAGAATTTAGCTTTACTATGCGTATTTGTTACAATGATTTATTTTGATTTTATTTGTTTCAATGAATTGGGAAGGAGAGAAAATGTATTTTTCTTAGTTGAACAATTTAAATTAAATTAAATCATGGGGGAAATTTGCTTTTTAGACAGATAATATGAAAGTGGAAAAAGCCAACATTTTAGAAAAGGCCTTACTGTGTAAGGCTTTTTTTTTTTCATATTGACAAACACATCACAGCAATGAAGCATTTAAAATGATCACATTGCCACTCTTCAATATGTTATGCCTTCTTTCTCTGAGATCTAGGCCATTGTTTTATTTTGACTCCTAAGAATACTGAACATAATTGTGAACAAATTTTTTGACAAAATGATTTTGATTTTATTTTCATTTAGATTAATGAATGTATAGTGTGACAATTTTTATAAACTGATGGGGTTTTCCCCTCCATTTAATTCAATCATTTGAACTTTAAAACTTTTTACTTTCCTCTAAATAAAGCCTTAAGGCTAATTAGCAAGGAAGTGAATGATTACTTCAATTTTGAGAGTGGAGATTACTAATATGAGTCATAATATTTAAAAATATGCTTTGATTTCATAATATATATACTCACTATGGATACTGAATTGAATTGAAATGCAATATTTGGCAAACAATTTTGATAGGCTTCACTTTTTCCATCCTAAAATGAAATAATATGCTCTTTCTTTGGAAGTCTCATAGATTTGTTTCATATGTTTTGCCAAAAGTAAAAGATTCCACTATTCCTGTGATGTAGGCTAAATGTATGATATTGCATTTGTGGGCAAATTACAAACAACATATTTTATGATTTAACAAACTATACTAATATTTTTTTCTAATCATTTTTCTAAGTAGGTAATCCATAGTAATAGTTATTTTTATCATTTTGAAAGAGAATAAGGTGAAAACTTATTTTCAGCTTATGCTAACAGATAAGAAAAAGATTATTTTATTAATAGGTAAATGCTAGTGATTTTTCATCATACTTTATTTTAACTCAAGGTAATAATTATTTTTTCTTTGTATTCCCAAGGAAAAGAGAAAGTAAAATTATGATGTAATATTTGGATGGTGCCAGTATTTTTAAGCTTAAATGGCATACTGTGAAATGTTTTTGCCAAAATGTCTTCCTTTTTCTTCTTGTCTTGTGATATTTTGAAATTGACAGCTTCCAGCTGGCTGCACCAGACTGTCCATTTCAAATGCCATTAAAACCTTTCAGAATTGGCAAAAATATATCAAAGTCAGTGCACCTTTTATAAATGGAGATTGATAACCAGGGACATGACAAAAATAATATGTTTGTGATTTAAAAAAAAATAATTATTATAAATTTAAATTAGAGTTAAGAGAAGTTTATGCCATCAGTTTTCATCTTTATCCTTAAGTGTCAGGTATTTTTTTGAACATAGTAAGTATTCAATAAATAATTGCTAGAAAATAAAGAAACGAATCTTATGAATCCTCTCTGTCTGTCTCTCTGTCTCTCTCTTTCTCTCTACATTCTCTTCTTCTCTTTCACTCTTTCTCTGTCTTTTCCTCCTTCCCTCTCTCTCTATCTGTCTGTCTGTCTCCTTGTCTTCCCTCCTTCTCTGTCACTCTCTCTCTCTCTTTCGCACACACACACACACACACACACACACACACACACACACACACAAATATATGCTATTTGTGAGAATGGCTATAAATACAAATCAAGTATTGCAGGCAGCCAGAATCATAAGGAACTAACACAGAGGGAAATAAAAGAAGAAAAAAAAAACATTAATCCATCTTCTAGTTTTTCAGATCAGACAAGATCCTGGTCTTGATGAAGAAAAGCTGTTCCCACATGCATCGGGATGGTTCCATTGATCTAATTCTTTCATCATCAAAAGGGAGTTGGCTTTTTTACAAAGCTTTAAAAACAGCAGAGTAGTAGAAAAATTGCAACAATACTATCTGATTCTCTATATTAAATAGTTTTTCCACTAAAACCCAGACTTGTGGACTAAAATAATTAGAACTCATTTATATTTGTGTTTTGTCTATGATAAACTTTTGAGAAAAATGGTGCAAGTATTATTATATTCATTTTATAGACAAGAAAATTGAGGCTCAGATTGGATTTCAAAACAGAAGAGTTAGGACTTGAATTCATGTCTTCCTTTCTAGGCCAAGTGGTCTTTCTATCATGCTATACAACAGATTTAATACTTAATCCTTTTTTTGGTATAGACAATTCTCATAGGAATAAAAATCATTTTATCAATAGTCACATGAAAAATAATTCAAGGTCATTGACAATCAGAGAAATAAAATTATATGTGTGTGTGGTGTATAAAGTGCTTCAAAAACTTTAATATGATATATGAAATAATTTCCTATTATTTTTGAAAAATCATATGTCATATAGTAAGCACTGTGAAACCATGTCTACCCATGGAACTATTCGCTAAAGAAGTTATTGACGGGGAAAAAAATGTACAAAACAGATGGTAGTAAAAGAAAAATTAATAGCTGGAAAAAAGAAGGAAGGAAGGAAGGAATCAAGAAAGGAGGAAGGAAGGAAGAGAGGGAGGGAGGGAGAAAGAAATTGAGTTAGACAAAATATACATATATAATGATATACATTTTTTTTCTGTCTTTGATTAGGCTTGGGATTTCATTGGTATAAGGAACTTCCACTGAACTTCAATTATTAGTCTTAGAAAGCTTCCTATGGCAATGGGAAGTTGTGATTTATTCCAGGTGAAATAATCAATATGTGTCAGAAGTGGACTTCCTAATACTGAAGTCAGCTCTCTATCCACTATTCTATACTTACTTTCATATAATATCTAAGGACAAAATAAATACAAGATTTTTCTGGGGGGGGGGGGGGAATTTATAGCTAGTGGATTGGGAAAGGCTTTGTGTAAGAGGTAACATGAACTTAAACTTTGAAGGAAACTAGAAATTCTAAAATGTAGCGATGAAGAGTAGTGCATTATAGGTATAGGAAACAGCTTGTACAAAGGGGAGGAAATGAGAAATGGAGTATTGTGAAGACTGAGTTAGGACCCTGGATACCTTAGAATCAATCAGAGTCAGGATAAGTAAAAGTCCTTGGTCTTTATTCTTGATCTTTAGGGTATGGACACAGGATCTCCATGACCTTCTTTCTCCTCCTCTATCGCTAAAGTGACTCTGGATAGTCTTACTCCACCCCCCTAATCCCTCACACAATTCTCTATATACACCAAAAAATCAAGCCAGCACAGGATAGTGGGAAGGGCCATTTTCCAAGCATATGCTAATAGAGTATTGTCCAATTGGTAATTAGCCTTAAGTGCTCAGTTGTCCGACCCCAGTGTATCAACTCAGAGTTTCTGCCCTTTACAGAGTATTATGTGTGAAAAATAACAAGAAAACCAGTTTGAGAGTTCCTCATTCCTTAGAGACAGGAGATGGCTGTAGGCAGCTAGAAGTCTGCCTGCTCTTGCCCTTCCCCAAATTTCCCCTCCCTTCTACTCTCTCACACTGATGGGTGCATTTGGAATGCATTAGGATCTCTCACCTCCAGAAAGGAGGGGAGGGGGGAAACAAACTGTATAATACCATAAGGACAAGATATTTGTGGCTGGAGACAGGCTCTTAAGAACATTCCTCATTCCTCACAACCTTATTTAGTATGAGAAATACAGTATTAGATTGTAAGTTCCTTGACAGGAGTGTCTATGACAACTCTAACCATACCCACAGTACATAGCAAAGTGCCTTTTAAAAAGCAGATGTTTAATAAATGATTACTCAATGCATATATTAATATAGAAATTGAAGGAAAGTGAATGGATGGATGGACAGAGTGTGTATTAATATTATCATATCACAAACAATGAAGATTATAATTTGATCATAAAATTATACATTTTAATCTTGATTCAGAATATTATTTATGTTGAATTTGATTGTGTTTATGGAAGGAGAATTGCAGGTGTAGTGGCTATCTTCCGCTGCACTGAGCAGAGCCAAGGAACCAATGCTCTTATCTTTGTACATGTTACTACGGTACGTGTTATTAATATTTAGTTCTTATTATAATGCTTAAACCTGAAATATGATGCTTGAACACTGACCCAGAATGGTTTCATTCAACCAGCATTTTTTTGTAATTCTGAAGACTTTAGGGTGCAGATAAAGATGTTCCTAGAAGCAACAAATGATTCATTTCATGTATTCAAGCTTCACTCAGCATAAGCTACTATGTGGTTGTGAGAAAGAGGATGAGTTGTACTGTAGAGTAAATTGGGACACTACCATGAGAAAGAATAAAACTATGATTTTACACATACACAAGAATATCAGAAATTCTACAGAATTCTAGAGCATTACAAAGAGGAAAAAATGTCTGGAGCAAACAAAGTCAAAAAACAGGCCCACTTTTGCAGACCAAAGTCACAAAGGACCTGGTTTTTCCATAATCAAAACATTAGCACCATTGAATTCACAAACAATTCTTTAGCATCTGGATTCCCCAGATATGTTCTTATTTTGTGGAGTATGGTTTGCTTTTCTCCCCTGAACTTTTTTATGTTGATTTTAAAAGTTGCACCAGCAGACTAGACAAAGTTTAATAATAGGAACTATTTTTTTTAGGAAACCTTTAAAAGGATTTGTCTTATAAGATTAATATTCTAGCAGTAGATTAAGCCATGGGGTGATCAATTCTTTAAAAAAAAAAAAAAAACATTAAAACCTCTACCAGCAGATTGAAGGTTAGGGCATGAAGTTTTAATAGTAATATTTGGTAATAAGTCACTAAGTATAAGGTCTAAAGGATTAAGTGGAATTTTCTAGGGAGACATATTTCATGATTCACAGCTTTAGTTTTATTAAAATGTATTTTCACTGAGTTGTGAGATCTTGCATAAATCTTTTTTTTTCCTTTTTGTGTGCCACATATTGTATGCTATGCTGGCTTTTATAACAGGAAGGGAACTTTCTGTTTTTTTCATTATAAAATCAAATCCAGAACATTATCTTACTTTGCCATTTATATTGCTTTGCACATGTTCAAGGACAACTAATCTTGCTTCATTTTAAAAATGAAGAGGAGTCAAGAGACTTGAGGTTACATGATTAATAAATGCTACTCTGAATGCTTAAAAAAAATTGGAAAAGATACTCCCATTCTTATTTGGAAAGTAACAAATTTAGCACTGCTTTTGGAAGATGATAACCATAAACTCACAGCTTTTCAGATGGAAGAGTTCTTAGATGTCATTTTGAATAAGCCTTCATCTTATAGATGAAAAAAATCAAGCCCAGAGAAATTAAGTAATTTTCCCAAGATCACACAAGCATTAGGCACATAAAAAGGCTTTAAGTTTTCTATTCTTAGGTCTAATAATGAATTACTGATAATAGTAAAAATATAATATTTATTAAGATTATACTAATGGAAAGACTTTGGGGGTAATTCAGGTAATCCAGATATAGAAATTTCCCAGATGTAGAAATTTCCTCCACTGAAGATTTGTTCCTAACTTCTAATTTATAATCTTAAAAAATGGATTGTCTTTTTGTAGTGATAAGGATTTAGGAATTGAGAGGATGCCTATTTACTGGGGAATGGTTAAACAATTTGTGATATATGAATGTAATGGAATATTGTATTTCTATAAGAGATGTGGTGTAGAGGGTGTAGTGGATCAAGTACCAGCCCTGGAGTCAGGAGTACCTGAGTTCAAATTTGGCCTCAGATACTTTATACTTCCTAGCTGTATAACCCTGAGCAAGTCATTTAACTCCAATTGTCTCAGCAAAAAAAAGAAAAAAGAAATGTTGAGCAGGCAGATTTCACAAAACCTGCAGACTTAAATGAACTGATGATGAGTGAAATGAGCAGATCCAGGAGAACATTGTACCCAGCAACAGCAACAACAATAATGCAGTGATCAACTCTGGCAGATTTAGCTCTTACTTAGAGATTAGACTAGAATCCAGGTCTTCTGAATTCCTACATTACCTCTCTATATGCTCCACCACCCTTCTCCCAAACTGTATTGGTCCTCATCAAATATTTAAAAGCAGAGGATGTCTTGAGCAACAGTGGCCAACTGTTCTCTGCTAGATTCAGAGAAAGGCACAGACAAGAGTTCCACCAGGATGAGACTGATCATTAAGGCCCTTAATCAAGAGAGAGAAGGATCATCAGAAGTACAACCCCCTCAACTGACAGAAGATAAAACTGAGACCTGGGGATGTCAGTGATTTGCCCAGTACTATATGCATAATCAGCTTTAGTGGAGAGATTCAAACCCAAGTCCTCTTACTCCAGAGAAGATAGGTAGGCAAGAGTCTGCTAATAAATGTTAACAATCAGCTCTTCAAAAATGGACAAACTTTGAAGTTTAGTGTCAGTTATTAACATTTTTCCATCACTTTCTTTAACCTAAGCACATAGCAAAAAAATAATTCAAGTCCTGATTTGTAGTTTTCTGGTTTCCAAGGTGTAAATGCTCATGCTGAAAATATGACAAACTTTGGCTAACTTGTAAGCCTGTAGCAATCAAACCAACACGCCTCATTGAAGGAGTGTCTGTAATCCTACAACAGTAATATCTCACTGATGAAATCACAGAAATAACTAGCACTTATAGTACTTTAAGGTTTTCAAAATACATTACATTATGTTTTCCCATCATAGTAGGATCTCATAACAACCCTGGAAGGTTGGGCTACTGTTATCTCTTTTACAGAGGAGAAAACTGAAGTAAAGAAAGAAAAGAAATTGTCCAGTGTCGCAAATTTAGGAAACTGTTTATTGAACCATCCAGCTTCTTTTAATTGTACCCCCAATAGAATTTATAATCACACCAGGAAGGAAATCAGGAACCTACTGAATCCTAAGATCCCTTTCAGCTTTAAATATTATCCTAATGTTAACCACAAGATGGTGTGGATGAGAAATTCTGTTCTCTGTATCTGGCTATCTGTAACTGGGTTAGTGAAGTGAGAGCTACACCTGTAAAAATGGTGGTGAAAAATGGTAAGAGGTTAAGGTGTTCCTTATTGGCCATTTGAAAGAACAAAGGTGGATTGATCAATATTGTTGCCTTGGTTTACAATGCTCTGGGATTCTTGAAATCACTTGCTTTTTGGTTATGACTGTTCTGTGATGGCTACCAAAGATGGATGCATTTATTTGGTTATGGTGTCAATGCCATGATATAAAGGGATGGATGAATGGACAAAAACATACACTGCATTCCTTTGCATAGTGTCTTCCTATGCATGCTTCATGAGGCTTATTTCCTCCCAAAGTAAGGCAACAGAGAGGCCAGGAGAAAGGAGGAAATGATTGAATAAATAATAGCAATCTGGAAAATATGTTTTAATGAAGAGAAACCAGATCTCTTGGTCCTATTTCTTCCCACCTCCATATCCTCTGTCCTTGAGCAAGATGAATTCTGAAGATAGTATTGGTCATGAAGTGTGCCAGTCAAATTCAGCGATTTTATTTCTAGGAAAGGGAAAAAAAAAAAAAACAAAAAGTAATACATATTCAGACCAACATAAAAGTTTTTGCTCCCTGATCAAAATAGTAGATTTGGAATGATTTCTCATCCATGGACAATCAATAAAGACATTGTGCTCTGGCTGACCTTCAGATCAAATCACACACACACACACACACACACACACACACACACACACACATACACACTTGTGCACACAGGTGTGTAATCAGAGATTTCTAACAGAGAGATTAAATTGATTACAACAGTAGTACTCTTAATCTGACAGCTGCTTCTATTGTTCTGGCCCTTTGTATCAATGAAGAAGAAAATAGCTATTATTTCCATCTAAGCAAATAAATATTTACTTGTCAATAAATATATACTGATTGTGGCTTGAAATTCTATGGTTTCATTTTTCATTATTGCAAAAAAAATTTTGAAAATGAAAGTGAATTAGGTTTGGCATTTTAATACTCCTGGTACTAAGTTTCCATATGCAAATAGTACATTACAGCTGAATGGCATTTTGAAAATTATATTCCTTTTTAATTCCTGGAAGTGTAAAGCCTAATTAGGAAACTTAATAGATACCCACTAGCATCTAAGAATACAAAACATAGGAATCAGGACTAGGTGATTTCATCAGGGTAGAAAACTCCCAGTTACAGAAACTCATTCTACCAATGCAGATTACAAGTAAATCAAATCACCATCATCAAAGTAAGGAAATGCCTTAATTAAGTGAGAATGTCTCAATCAAAGACTGTAGTTTGAATAGCTTTTGATGAACTGGAGTGATGTTCCACCGAAAAAGTATTCAGATTGGCTGAAGAGACTTAGTCAAACCCTATGGATCTTCTACAAGATAGAAAACTGTTCAGATAGAACAAGATAGAAAAATTTTAAGCAAGCAGAGATCTAGAGGTTTCAGTAAAACCCCTGAGGGATGATCACTGGAGGAGTCATGAAGGCAGAGAGCACTTGGGCTTTGGTTTCCTTCCTTCTCTTAATTAGCTATAGGAGGGCTTTATGAGCATATGAGCTTTGTCTTCAGTGACATCCTAGAATTATCTGCTAGAACAGGGATTGGTCAGTATAAGGCCTGCAAAATCATTTGGTCTGGCCCTGTCAATGAAACTGCAGGTGACAAGCACTTACTATTGTTTTGAGTTCTTTAAGTTGATATTTTGTGTGGCCCATGAAATGATGTTATAAATATCCAAATGGGGCTTGGCAGAAAAAAAAAATGCCCATTCCTGTCCTAGAACAACAGTTACTGAAGCATCTAAATTGTAGACAATGGGCAGACAAGATGTGAGAGAGGAAAGCAGAGTATTGGCTCTCTAAGAACTTAGCAAAGAAACTACCACAACCCTAAGGGTTCCGTTATTCAGTCATGTTACATAGTGTCATATGCTATGTGAAGGGCACATCATGTCATGTGAAGGACTACTATGTCATGTGAGGACATGCTGTATCCAAACGGCAAATGATGTATTACACCACTTCATATGGTACTTGGCTGTGCCATGTGACTAGAAAGTGTGTCATGTGAATGATGGACTACATCATATAATAGGCTGCCATGATGAGTAAATGATACACTACATACATGCTATAACTATGGTGACCTAACACAATATTGATGACATGCTATGTCATGTGACAGCTTCACCACATCATTTAGTGAACATATTACATCATGTAATGGACATTTAGTTTTTGTTTGCCTCAGGTTTCCCAAATGTAAAATGGGAATAATAAATTCCCCTTTTAGGGTTGTTTAGAAAATCAAATGAAATTATATATGCAAAAAACTTTGCAAATCTTAAAGCACTATATAGTTAGCTAATAAGAATAATAATACATTTTAAAATAAATAAAATTAAAATAATAAAAATAAAAGCATTTTAAAATGAGCATACAATAGAAGGAAATTCATAGGGAGACACCAACAAATAGAACTTAGCATGTTAGAATGATTATATATTTGTTTAAAAACTATATAAAATAGAGATTTATATTTCACATACATCCTCTATTTCTATTTTTCTTTGAACAATTCAGAATAAGAAGAAATGAAAATTTTGTTATTTTTTAACAAAATTGTGCAGGACTTTAAATGACAAACTGAGGATTTTATATAATATACCAAAGGCACTGAAGATTCTTGAATGAGAAGTGAAATATTCAGACTTATACTTTCAGCAGATTGCTATGGAATGTGTTTGAGATGGAAGAAGATAGAGACTAGAAACTAGTGTCCAGTGAGGAAGCTATAATAGTTGTCTGGGGGCCTGAGCTAAGAATAATTCTGTGAGAGGAGAGAAATGTAGATCAGGACTATGGAGGGTTAAGTTTAGTGGTGCTCCATTTTGACTATGAGTGGTCCTCAAGAGAATAAGTAAACACAATTTGAAACTTGGGAGAAAGTAAAAGCATCACTTTTAAAGTAATTGAAGTTGAAAATAAAACTCCTGACAACTACAGTCATTTGGGAAGATTAGAGACACTTTTTCTACAAAATATAGAGATTTTGTAGCATTTGGGAAAATTTAAGTAGAGCTTTTCAGTATAACTCTATAAGATGATTTTCTCTTAATAGTATCAGAAACATATGATTGCATAAGAATTCAGTTAGTCAGGAAGGCAATATTATTTTCAATGTCACTCAATATTTAATGGGTACCAAGACAGCTTACATTAATAAGAACACTTAGCTTAAAACTAAAATCTTCAAGAATTCTTGGCAAAAGAAATTCAGATTATGATTTGGCAAAAGGATAAAGATAATAATTATATTTTCTGATTTTGTAAGAAAAGAAAATTAAAGTTCTATTTTTCATATTGAAAACCATTTAGTTATATCCATTAGATTGTCATGAATGTGAAATGGGGGTTAAATTATATTTATTAAGAACTTCTATATCTACATTTCCAAGGGCTGGAGGCATCTTGACATTTACTATGTAAGTGACACTGAATTCTGGTCACATTTAAACCCCCCATAAATATCCTTTTCACCAATATCTGACTAGCCTCTCCTCATTTCCATTTTTCAAGTAGTATTTAACTCAAATCATCAAGCATTTCTTGAATGCCCGTTATGTGCAAGACCTGGAGAGTGATGAAGATGGATAATCTGTTAATTAGAAAAGAAATCTATCTACCTATTGATCCACATATACATAATACAAGATAGATCCAGGAATGCTAAGAGAGTTTAAAAAAAAAAAAAAAAAAAACGGTGAATGACGCTTACTGATTTTATAGAATTGGTTGCCTTTTAGTTAGACTTTTACTGCCCCCAAAGCTGAAGGCATGGTATGGGAAGAGAAAACAATGCAATCTTACAATCTAAGTAGATACCTACTTTATAAAAGGAGCTGAGCTAAATTTTGGGGAGGAAAAATATATAAAAATAAAAATAACTTCTGTCCTCAAGAAGCTTACATTCCAAAAGAGGAAATAAAATATATAAATATAAGTATGTGTATGTGTATAAAATAAATGTATATTTACATATATAAGATAAAGTCACACAAATATAAGCATATAAACGTATGCAATATTTATGTGTACATATGTATACATCTATCTATAGTTTAATAGATGAAGAGATAGAGACGAGAGAGAGAGAGAGAGAGAATTTCAGATCGAGAACATTAATAATGAGGACAGTCATGAAAGGATTCCTACAAGAAGTAATTAAGGGGTATCACATCAATTGAGCCTTGGAAGGAGCTAGGGTTTTTAAGAGATGGATGAGAGGAAGTGAATTTTAGACACTGGGGACAACCTTTGCAAAAGCATCAAGATGGCAGATGAAATACTCGGCATTAATGGGACAGCAAAGAGGCCTATTTGGCCAAAAGGTAGAATATATAAAAAGAGGTACTATGCTATAAGCTTGGAAATTTGGCTGGAGCCAGCTCCTGAAGGATTTAAATGCTAAACTAAGGAATTTCAATTTTATGCCAGAAGCAAGAAGAGACCACTGAAACTTCTTCAGTGGGACAGTATGTAGATAGGGGGGAGATAGTGACATGATCAGAATTGTGCTTTAGGAAGATTGTTTTATCACCTGTGTAGAAGATGGATTGGGAAGAAGAGAGACAAGAAGTTCATTTAGAAGACTGTTGAAATGTTTGAGGCAGAATAGGGGAGCCATTTTGTACAACTCAGGAGAGCTAATTGTTAAATTTTTTAGTGTGAACATTTATACCTTAGAAATTGGGCAAAAAATACAAATCGGAGCTTGTTTTATTATTTTATTGATTTGTAGTCCTAAGAGGATGATCAATAAAATACAATAATTTGTATTAATAATAATACAGATTAAGTTTAAAAGATTGCCCTGCCTTTTTTGAAGAGTCAATTATTAAATATTTCCCAGTACATCATTTCATTGAGATGAGAGGTAGTGAGGTCTTGTACTAGGGTGGTATTCATCTGAATAAAGAGAGGAAAACAGATCAAGACATCTCAGAAGATAGAATTGATGATTCACATTATGAACATGATAAAAGCAGACTAAAAAAAACTGGACTTTTCTTGGGGGATGGTAGCTGGTTCAGGTTAGCTAGAGCTTCAATCTGTAAAGAAGAGTGAATGGTAAGGTGGAAAAAGCTGGTTGGAACCAATTTATGGAAGATTTCGTATTCTAGGCAAGGATTTTGGAATTCACTTTGTGGACAGTGGGGTGTCTTTCAAGATATTTGAGTAAAAATTTTACATGACCAGTCTTATGCATTTGATATTTGGGGAAAGGCTTGAAATTAAGGTGTGTTATAGTCAGAATTCCTTTAGGGTACAAATTAGACAAGCTGGTTCCTGAAGACTTTTTTTCAATTCTGAAATTTTGTAATTTCATGATTCTCTATTGATAGCAGATATACGACAAATCCCAGAAAATACACGAATTGGGATTGCCAGTAAATTATAAACCAGAAACAATTGGGGTTGAAACAGTGAGAATCGCAAGGAAGAATCCAAGCAATAGGAGGTTGAATCAGTGGGATTTTATGATGTCAGGTATAAAGAGAGAAGTTGATTTCAAAGAGGTCACATTCTGAGCTTTGGATGACTAGGAGAAACAGATAGTTTTAACAATAATAGAAATGTCAGTAGGGAGGAACAGATTTAAGGAAAAGCTATTGAGTTCAATTTTAAATGTGTGTTTGAAATTCTAATTGGATATTTTAGATAGAAATTCGATTCTGAAACTAAGAAAAGAGATCTTGTAAATCTACACAGGCAGTAGCTCGATTAATGGAACTATATAAAATTGCAAAAGAGAAAAAGAAATGGTAGAGAATATGGAAAGAAAGGAAAAGGAGAAGGAAAAAGGTTTTTACTATATTTATCATAAAGCAGACACCTCATTATAGGCTGCTAACTCAACTTAGTCTCTTATTTTTCCAGTGATTGGCCATGGTTCAAAAATATTATTCTTACAGCCTCAATTTAAATATAATGGAAATCTCTGTTAAAGTCATTTTATAATTAATGAACAATAAATTAATATTCTCTTCTAACCCTTTATTGATCTCATAATGGGAAAAGAGTAAATCAGTATTGTATGTGTATATACTTGTATTTAGACTCACATGTCAACACTCAGATTCTTGATAGCCCTAATAGTAATCTCCAATTTACTCTCTAGATAATTTTAGGATGAATCTGAACACATTGCTGGACACATCGATTCCTTATTATGTATATTTCACATCTTCTGAGAGATTTAAGCCCTCAATTGGATAGATAGAAATTTCCCTTTCTTAATTCTTACTTTCTCTTTTTTTAATCTGCACTTCTTTCCTACTCCTTAGTAGCATACTTATCCTTTAAATTGTCATCCAAAACCTTCCTTCTCTTTCACTGCCAACATTTTAAGGAAAATGGTTTTTGTTTTTATTATGGCTACTTCTCATGAAAATTCACAACTCACTTCTCAAATTCTGACTTCATATCATTCTACTCAAATTTTATTTTCCAAGTATCCCAGTTCTCTCTTAATTGCTAAATTAACCCTACCTCTAAATCTAATCCTAATTCTAGACTTAAATTTTATAGTGTCAGCAACTACTAGACGACTTCATCTTTGGTTTTTGCTGGATCACAATTTATCTCCCAACCACAAGGCATGTGTGCCCTCTCTCCACCCATGACTTAGTCAGAGCCTTCTTTTCCTTCCACTTTCTCAATGATCTCTTCAACTCACATTGAATTGTTCTCTAAATGCAGATAACTATTGAATTCACATATATAATTCTAATCTTCATATTTCTAATCCCATATAGCAAATTGCCTGTTGTACATCACTTCTTTATCTTGGACATCTCAAACTGAACACATATAATTTGGAATTCATTACCTTCCCTTACACCTTCCTCATCAAACTTCCAAATTTTGGTTAAAAGTACTATAGTCCTTCTATCCAGATATGTAACCTTAAAATCATCTTAAAATCTTTTCCTTCCTTATATCCAAAGCTCTTGATTCCAGTTGATTTTACTTTTATAATAGCTTTTTTTTTATTTTTCTTCTTCACTAAAATAACCACTGTATTTTAGGCCTTCATCTCCTCTTACCTGGTCTCTTGTAATAATTTCCCAACTCATCTTTTTTCTAGTCCATATTCCATACAGTTGTCAAAATGACTTTCTCAAAGCTCAGGTTCAATCATATTCTTTTTCTCAAAAACCTCCATTTGGCTTCTAAAACAAAATACAAATCCCTGGTATTTATAACCCTCCTCAATATGTTTTTAATCTCCCTTTCCAGTCTTGATTTTTATTACTTCCCTCTAAAGAGTTGACATTCCAACCAATCTGTAGTGCCAGATGATTCCCGAATTCTACCCCCTATCCCCAAGCATTTACACAAACTATCATAATATCTGAAATACATTATCTTGTCAACTCTGCATCTTAGAATCCTTATCTTAATTCAAGGTTCAACTGCAGTCCTACTTCCTCCACAGTTTTTCTTGATTACCTCTAGTCATTAATAGACAACCTTATCTTTACTTATCTGTGTTCATGTTATATCCCCCAAGTTTAATATAGCTCCTTAAGGGCAAAGACTATTTTGTTTGTCTTTGCATCACCAATACTTAATAGAGGATCTTGTGTACTGTGGGTACTTAGTAAATATTCCTGAATTGAGTTAAATTTGCAGAATATCAGAGCATCATTTCAATTAATCGGCATTATCTCATTACCTAGATGGAATCATGTTATTTTTCTAGTAGATGAATTTAATTATTCACTATTGTAATTGTCCACATCCAAACCATGGATATGTTTTGCATAATAAAGTTGGAGACAGCAAGTAAAGTAAAATTTCCAAAACACCAATGCCGACAATATTATCTTGTCATGTTAATAGGGCAAGTATGGACATTTTGATGTGCTACTTCAGATTTCCTGTCCTACTTCAATGATTCTACATCTTTCCTGGGATAGAAAATGGGAAGAATGACAATATGATTAGTATTTGAAGGGAAAGACATGGTATGAGAATGAGTTTTTTTTTTTTTTTTTTTAACAGAGCTAGGTGTATTATTAGGAAGGGTGTATATATCCTCTACTCAATGACATGACAGAATGTTTTCAGTAAATAAAACAAAGGGGGAAAAAGGAGGCTGACTTTAGATTGTCTTATAGAAAAGTTTTACTTCTTTAAAGAAATGTCCATAATAATAACAATCCACAATTATATAATGCATGTACTGCTTTCAGTTTTCCCTATATGTGTGCCAATATAATTATATCCATTCCACAAAAAATAAAGTCCTATTATAATGATTCCTTAGGATGTAGCTTTTTAGCCTGGTTTTTGTTTTATTTTGTTTTGTTTTAGCAAATCCAGTTTCTTTTACTGAAACAATATCAGGGCATACCCCCTCCTTAAAAGTCAGTCTTCTTTCCCATTTCCTGTCCTCTCTTTGAAAAGTTACTCTGGGTTTTTAAAGGATATGTAAAGAAACACAAACATTGGCAGGTCTAGCCAAACTTGAAAGCCTCTGTATACATACTTTACGTCTGTTGTCTAAGGATTAGCCTCCTAAGTTTAAAGGCTCATCTCCAGAGTAATTAATTTTTTAGTCACAGAATTTCTTTAAAAATATCCCTTCAGTTAAAATAGATTTAGAGCAAGAAGGTACTTTGATTTTGTTCTAGTCCAATCCACTCTGTCATTTAAAAGGTAATATAACTGAGACACAGAAAAGTTTCCCCTAAGGTAACAAAGGTAGTAATTTACAGATACTGAATTTGACCTAGGACTTCTAACTTCATACACCTAAACTGGGTCTTAGCAACTTGCTCAAAGTCATGATCACGTGCATGTAGAAGAAAATACAAGTGATAAAAGCATAGTTCCTAGGAATATTGAAGTAAGTAAAGATAAGATAGCTGAATCTCAGAGAGTTTGAATAATCTACCTATAATAGCACAGCTATTTCCTGGCAGAATAAGAACTTAGACCTAGATCTTCTATTCTAAGGCCAATGTTTTTTCCACTATATGCTATACCAGCCTTCTGTTCTGGCAATTTTCAAATTATTACACTTGTATTGAGTAACTGAAGTATACATGACATAATACAGGGTTTAGCTAAGAAGTTATACTTCTTCTTAGAAGTTGGTAAAATTTTTGATTCATCATTTAGATATTATATTTGCCAAGAAAGGAAAGAACTTTTCTATTTGGAAACAAAATGTAAAATCCAGAACTTAAATAACTTTATGCCATACTTGGAAACACCATCACTTATCAGTCAGATCAAAGATTGTAATATAGAGCTTAAAAATGATATGATTTTCACTCAAATCCCATTTCAGCAAACTTTAAAGCACTAACACTCTTGGATAGACTTTAATGTTATCAGATATTTTCTAGGATTAATGGATCTTGAACTGGAATTTTAAAATTTTTGTATTAAACAGATTTTTTTTCATTGGAGCAATATTTATTACTAAGTGGATTCAATTGGTATTGCAAATATATATATATATATATATATATATATATGTATTAGAAATTTTTATACCTGCCCCCTCACTGTCAATTACTGCTACTTCTTTGACTCCTTTTCCCCAGATGAAAGTAATACTCCCTACTCTAGAATATTTATAGGACTTTGTAGTTATCTTTATGTTTTATATTTCTCTCAAAATCTCTCACAAATTTGCACACAGTTCTTTAATACTTCAAACACTATGATTTTATTATTGTGGGTGCCTTCTCTTATACCTCAGAACATAATCACTCCATGACTTAGGAGATGGTCTTTAAGAGTTGCAATGCTGGGGAAAAAAACTTTTGTTTTCACACACACCTGTCCAAATTTCATCTCTCTCATGCCCTTAAAAATAATTCAAGAGTGGGACAAAGTTGCTGTTGTCACATTAATAAAATCAGCACACACAACTTTCTAACCTAATGAAAATTACTCATTTGACAGCCCCTATTTAATAGCCTAGTGAGTCTTAAAATTATGTTTGACCTATGTTATAAGAGAACGTGGAGTAAGAAAAAGGCTGACGGAAATGTGAGCTTTAAATGAGTAATGTCTATTACTCTGATGATTGATGGATATATTCGAAAAAATGAGGCTTTGTTATGGTGAAACAATAGAAAGCTGACTATAATCTAAACTATATTCTAAACATATTAGCACCAAGAGCCTGATAGTTAAAGTCTTTCAAGTAACATTACATTGATGGTAGTGCAGAAAAAGTATGGAAGATAAATATACAAAAAAGAATGATTGACAAGCTCTGCCCTAGACAAAGGTAAACCTGATAGTGTCCTCATTTTATTCTCTCACTGATGAGATCAGAAATGAAACAATTGGACTTGCAGGAGTCAAGAAGGTAGAATAAGCAGTAAATTGCCATAACTCTCCCATATTCACCTCCAAACAACCATAAAATAGCTTCCCAAACAAATTTTGGAATAACAGAACCAGAAAAAAGATGAAGTGAAAAAATCTTTTAGCCCAAGAAACTTGAAAGATGAGCAAAAAAAAAAAAAGTCTATTTCACTTGTATAAAAGGAGAATGCAGCTTCCCAGACAGCCAACAGCAAGTTCCACCTCAGTCAATCAGTGGGAGATGCTGAGCTTCAGTGTGGTAGAAATGTCAACACCAGGACCCTCCTGTGACAGCATAGCCAGTTCTGAGAACCAATACATGCTTCAGCATAGTGCTAGACAATCACCAGTGGGCAGAGAGCCACATGTTTCAGAGTAGCCCCACAGAAATGCAGAAATATTCCACCAGCCTCAGCACATACCAAAATCCAGCATTGGGATCCTAATTATGCAGCAAGTAAACTTCCAGACTCCTAAAGCCTGCAATAGCCCCAGCCACCCTGCATCCCACTCCCTCCATACATCAGTAGACACAGGGGTCCCTCATGGACCTCAGGACAACAACAATGACACATCAGGTAAACAGCTAGGGCCCATAGCTGAGCAAGAGAAAGGAAAAATACCAAAAAATAGAAGCAAAAAAAAACAGAAAAGTCATCTGATCATAAAAAGTTATTATAGTGTCAAGGAAAATCAAGACACAAACTCAGAAAAGGACAACAATGTCAAAACATCTATGAGCAAAACACCAAAGGAAAATAGGGGGTCTTAAATCCAGAAAAAAACTTATGGAAGGACTCAAAAAGGAGCCTAAAATAATAACAGATAGAAGAAAAATTGGGGGCGGAATTAAAATGATACAAGAGAAATATGAAAAAAGAGTTAACAACTTAGAAAAACAAAACAACTCCTAAAAGAGTAGAATTGACCAAAAGGAAATATATAGAGGGCCACAGATAGTGGGGGGATTCTGAGTAAGGTATAAGACCCTTTAGCCCATAGGAAACCTGCTGACAATGTCTGGTTTGGCTCCCCATCTCCCCTAAAGACTCTCAGCCTTCCTGAGAAGTCATGGGACAGAGACAACCTGTGTAATTGAAGCAGAATGATACCAAGTGGACATATATATTAGGGTATATAAGGCTGAGAGAATCTGGAATAAACAGACTGCATGTTTTGACCATCCATGTGCCTCATCATTCTTCCACTAAGATCAAGGACTTGGGCTGGCCCCGAAATCTTCCAGAGAGCTAGTCCAGGTGGTATATTTTGGCACCCCAGCTTGGGTGCTCTAGAAAGCATAGTACATTTTGGCATTCCAATTTGGGGGTTCTAGAAAGCACACAAAATAAATAGAAATACAAAAATCTACTGAAAAAAACTACTCCTTAAAAAATAAATTGGCTACATGAAAAAGGAAATACAAAAGGTAATTGAGGAAAACAGCTCCTTAAAAATTAAAATTGGGCAAGTGAAAGCTAATGATGGTATGAGATATCAAGAATGAATCAAACAAACTCAAAAGAATGAAAAGTAGAAGAAAATGTAAAAATATTTCATTGGAAAAGCAACAGGTCTGGGAAATAGATCCAAAAGGAACATTATAAAGGGCTGAAACTCTGAGAAGGTGCACTGGAATCAGACAACTGAGCCCTTAATGCTAATTACTTATTGGACAATATTCTATTAGCAGATGCTTGAAAATGGCCCTTCCTACTATTCTGTGCTGGTTCGATCTTTTGGTGTATACAGAAAATTGTAGGAGGGATTTGGGGGTGGAGTAAGACAAGCCCGAGTCACTTTTGGACAAGGAGAAAGGAGGTAGTGGAGAGCTTGTATCCATTCCCTTCACTCCCTTCCCCCCCAACAAAGACCAAGAATAAAGACGAAGGACTTTTGGTTATCCTAACTCCTGCTGATTCTAAAGCATCCAGGGTGCTAACCCAGACTTCACAGAACATTGTCAAAATGATATGATCTGAAATCCATGATCAAGAAAAAAAATTTTTACAAGAAATTATCAAGGAAAGTTGTCTGTTATCCTAGACCCACAAGGCAAAATAGGCATTGAAAGAATCCAGGATCAGCTCAGGAAAGCGATCTCAAAATAAAAATTCCGAAAAAGATTATAGCCAAACTTTGGAATTATCAGGTAAAAGAAAAAATTCTGCAAGTGGCCAGAAAGAAATAATTCAAATATTGGGAAGCCACAATCAGTATTACACAGAATTTAGCAGTTGCAATATTAAATGATTAGTATGATAGAACATGATGTTCTTCTGTAAGGCAAAAGGACAAGGACTACAACCAAGAATCATCTACCAGCAAAACTAAGCATAATGCTTCAAGGGGAAAAAAAATATCATTCAGTGAAATAGAAGAATTTCAAACTTTCATGAAGAGAAGACCAGAATTCAAGAAAAACTATCTCCTATATCAAAATTCAAAAAACGCCTAAAAAGGGAAAATTAAACAAGGGACTCAATGGAGCTGAACTGTTTTCATCCCTCCATGGGAAGATGATTGGAACTTTTGTAATTCTTTTAAAATGTCCCACTAATAGTATAGCTAAAAGCAATATACATAAACATAGGGCAGGAATATAAGCTGAATTTTAGAGAATGGCATTAAATAATTAAAGGATAAGAAAAAATGTATACTGAGTGTAGAAAAAAAGGGAGAAGTAGAATGGAATAAATTATTTCACATGAAAAGATGCAAAACCCTATTATAGAGAAGGGAAAGTTGGGATGGTGACCAATGGACATCACTTGAACCTCAGTCTCATCAATTTTTGATTAAAGAAGAGACAGTATAATCAATCAATAGAATATAGAAATCTGTCTTACCCAACAGGAAAGTAGGAGAGGAGGAGGTTAAATAAAAGGAATGGGTGAGGGGAACTGACAGAAGAGAGAGTAGACAGAAACAAAACACTATTGAGAGGGGAAAGGATAAAAGGAGAGAGAGAGGACAAATAGGAGGAAAAACAGAATGGAGGGAAATACACAATTGGTGATTATAACTGTGAAAGTGAATAGGATGAACTCTCCCATGAAATGGAAGTAGAGGGCAGAGTGAATCAAAAACCAGAATCCTGCAATATATCATTTACAAAAAACACACTTGAAATGGAGACACACAGAGAATAAAGATAAACAACTGGAACAGAATCTGTTATGCTTCAACTGATATGAAAAAAGGAGGGGTAGTAATCCTGATGTCAAACAAAGTAAAATCAAAAATAGACATAATTAAAAGAGATAAAGAAGGAAACTGCATTTTGCTAAAAGGTATCATAAACAAGGATGCAATACCAATACTAAACATATGCACCAAGTATTATAGCATCCAAATTCTTAAAGGAGAAATTTAATTACAGGTGGATTTCACAAAATGTGAAGTAGATAATTTTGATTATATTAAATTAAAAGATGTTGCATTAACAAAATCAATGAATCCAAGAGTAGAAGGAAAGCAGAAAGTTAGGAAACAATCTTTATAGCAATCTCAGATTAATGCCTCATGTCTCAAATATAGAGAAAACTGTGTCAAATTGATAAGAATACAAACCATTCTCAACTGACAAATAGTCAAAAAGTATGAACAGGCAGTTTTCACATGAAGAAATCAAAGCTATCTATATGTATATAAAGAAGTACCCTAAAACACTTTCAATTAGAGAAATACAAATTAAAACAACTATGAGGTACCGCTTCATACCTATCAGATTGTCTAAAATGATAAAAAGTGATAAATGTTGGAGAAGATGTGGAAAAATTAGAACACTAATGCATTGTTGATAGAGTTGTAAAGTGATCCAATCATTCTGAAGAGAAATTTGAAACTATGTCCAAAGGGCAAGGAAACAAATGTATATCCTTTGATCCAGTAATACCCACTACTAGGTATAGATTCCAAAGAGATCATTAAAAAAGAGAAAAGAACCTATATGTTCAAAATAGTTACAGCAACCTTTTTTGTGGTCGTAAAAGATTGAAAATTTAGGGGATGTCCATCAACTGGGAAATGGTTAAAAAGGCTGTGATATATGAATGTATAGGATATTATTGTACAATAAGAAGTGATAAACAGACAGATTTCAGAAAAATCTGGAAAGACTTGTTCAAAATAATGCAAAGTGAAAAAAAAGTAGAACCAGGAAAACATTGTGCCAGTATCCAGCAACATGTGTAATGATCAACTGTGACTGATTTGGCTCTTCTTAGCAACACAATGATCCAAGACAATTCCAAAAGTCTCATGATGGAAAATACTACCTAGAAAAAGAACTTATGGACTGAATTCAGATTGAAGCATACTTTTTTCATTTCATTGTTTTTCACATAACCTCCCTCCATACACACACTTCTGATCTGTTTCTTCTTCTGAGTTAGAATTCCAACTAATATGGAAATGAGGGATAGCACATATCTAACCTGTACCAAATTACCATTTTAAAGAGGAAAGGGAAGAGAGAAAGATTTGCAACTCAAAATCTTGTAAAAACTAATACTAAAAATTGTCTATACTTGTAATTGGGGTGAAAATAAAATACTAACAGGAAAAAAATGAAAATGATACATCAAAAGGATCCCAGAAAGTTTTCCTGCACTGTGAAATTCACCATAATTCTCTCAATACTGAACAGTCACATGTAGTTTTGGATTGCAGAAAAATCTGGACTTGTACAAACTAACGCAAAGTAAAAAAAGTAGAACCAGGAAAATATTTTGCCAGTATCCAGCAACATGGTGTAGTGATCAACTATGACTGACTTAGTCACGCATAGCTTTGGATATTCTAGAGCCAGAAGTTCATTTATTAAACATCTACATTTTGGTGATATGGATTCAGCATGAGTTTCTTGGCAATACATAGTTAGCCAGAAGAATACATTGGCATAATATGTGCTATGTAGTTTGATGCATGGTAAAATCAACAATTCATATTTCCTCTCTTCTGATTCTCTCATTTTTCATTCTCTTTTTTTCCCCTTAGTCTTTTCCTTTCAATTAATCAATCAATCGAGAAGCATTTATTAAATACTATGTGCCAGGCATTTTGCTAAGCACTGAAGATACAAAGAAAAAGCAAAAACAATCCTTAATCACAAAGTGCTTTCATGTCCATAAAAAAGTATATTCAAGATGAATACAAAGTGGAATTGTTGGAAAGTCATATTAGAGGGAAAAGCATTAACAGCTGAAGTGTGGTAGAAAGGACCAGGAAAGTCCTTCTGCAAGTACCATTTTAGTTGAGTCTTAAAGAAGTCCTTCTGTCCCAGGAGATCAGGATTGCCAATGACAAAAAAAAGTATTAATGACAGTGGCAATAAAGGGATAACAATCAAAGAAGGAATAGCCTGGTGACAAATTATGGATGCATAGTTATCTCTAACTTCAAGGCAACTTCTCTGTATCCCCTCCTCCATATATACTTTTTATAATACCAACTCCATTAGAGAATGCAATAAAATTAATCTACTATTCATATTTCTAGTCAATGGTTTTATAGATATTCCTTGAAGAATTATCAGATTGAGTTTCCTGGCCTCAGTACTACTGACTTCATCCAAAGCATTCCGGATATGTGGATCATGAGATCATAGATTTTGAGCCAGAAGGAATCAAAGAATTATAATTTAAAAACTGGAAGGGGTCTCAGAAATCATCTAGTCCAATCTTCTCATTTTATAAATGAGAAAACTGAGATTCACAGAAATTAAGTGTTTTGAATAAAATAGCACAGGAAATCGACATCAAAAGTAAGAATCTGAAATTTGTAAGAGAATGCAATGGCCATCCAGTCCAAATTATATATGAAAGCAATTCCCACTATAATATAGCCAACAAGTGGTCATCCCTATCCTCTGGTTCCAAATACATAATCCTTTGTACTCCATAAATTAGGGAAAACAAACACCTATATCTATTTCCATCAGATTTCATATCTGCTCTTTTCTCTAATGGGAGGAATTGTGATTCTATTAATAAATTGAAAGTTATAGTAAGTAGATTGCTAGAAAAGGGCTAGCAAATGGACTCATTTAATTTTGATTGGTGACATGTTTTGAGATGTCCCTGTTATTGATGCTTTCCTTGCATTAACATCACACTTTTCTCAGTTTCTATTTTGAATTCAAACTCCATTTCTTCAAGATTTCCATATGTCTTTTGAAAAGAGGTTAATATTTTCCAATGTAAGTTGAGTGAATTGCTCTACATTAATACTCATCTCTCACCCATGGCCCACCCCCACCACCCCCAGCTTTCCCTGTTGTAATTGCCCATTAATCATTCTGGAGAATGCCAGTAAGGGAATTTATCCACAGGGCTATGAACTTGATGGGATTAGAACAAATTAGCTCAGTGACATACAGTGACAGGTTCAGATTGTGTGACAAGTTTAGAATACCCAATTACTTCAACAGAAGCAACATCAGTTAACAGAAATGCTGCTACTGAGAAGCAATTGACTTAAAATGTCACTTTGTCTTGTTCAGGTATAAGATGAATATATAAGCATTCTCTTCAATGAAAGGTAAAGCAAAATTGAAATTGTGTTTATATTTGGAATTCCAGGATCACAGAATCAGAATTTTTTAGGTAGAAGGAACATAGGTCATTTAATCCTTCTCCTACTTTGTTTCTGCAGAGGAGGAGTCTGAGGGTATAAGTAAATGAGTTGCCCGGTGTCATCTATGAAGAAATGGAATTGTTTTTAAAAGAATTATTTGGCTAAGCATTAAAATGATTCAAAAATAAATTGCTTATTTAAATTCCTAATAAAACCCTTAGTATTTAATGAAGGTAAGAATGGCTTCATAAATGGAGAAGAGTTCAGGATGCCAAATTTAGCCTTTCTTATTCCTTCTTCTGTTTCCCAAGGATAGTAGTTACTACATACTCACAGTACACAGATTCTACTAAAGTAGAGACCTATATCATTAATAAGAAAACTCTCCCAGTGCAATTCCCACTCTTACCCCAAGCAGGAACCAATTCTCAAGTAGCAAAGAAATCTTAAAGAGTGGTAAGATACTTCTTTCTGGCAAACATGCCCCAGTTGAGCTTCTCCTATTTCCAATGTCTTCCCCAAGTACAAAAATACCTAGTTAACTCTCTATGCCACCCAAGAATGGTCTGCTATACGAGAAATCTAATAAAAATTATAGTGAAGAACAGTGAATTTGAACTGTAAACTTGATGTAATCACTTGTTAAGAAGTTCAAAAGTTTAGGCTTTGTCCAGGACTTTATCCCTGCCTACCTGCTGAGTCTCTGTTAACACAGGGATATGCAGTTACAGAATTATTTCCTGTAGAGCATAGCAGAACTAGGCCAATCTCTTCCTCCTCCCTTGCCTGAAGAAATTGGTGGATTTACTCTGAGATTTCTGCAGTTGATATAGCTAACATGCAGAGCCTAAACCCACCTCTTCAACAAGCTAAGCAATGGATTTTGTGTCTTTTGATGAGACGTATTAGTTTCATTGACAACTGGAAAGGTCATTTTTTTAATTCCTTTATATGACACTGTTTAGAACATTTATTCAATGACGATGTCCAGTACTTGTAAGCAGAGATGTTGTGAGGCTCAAATGACACAATAGATGTTAAGCACTTTGCAAACTTAAAAGTACTAAATAAATACCAGTTATCATTATTATTTTAATAATTACCACTACCACCATCATCATTAACCAACAGCTGATGATAACTTCATTCTCAAAATCTTCTACTTTACTCCTGTCAAGCTTAGGCAATTTGTAGAGCAATATAGGAATGTGTTAGTAAATGTTTAACAATGAACTCTGGTATGTTGCAGCTGGGACACAAACACTTTTTAAGTTTAATCTGCATTATCAATACTTTCTCAAGTCTAAAACATCAACAGAACAACAACAACAAAAAAAAAAATCAAGCCTTAATTGTAGTGAGTACTGATTTCAGAGGTATAAATGCTGAAACTAAAAATTTAACAATCAACTCTCCTATATAAGTTTCCAGCACGCTCTGATTTATAAGTGAAAAAAGTGAACTTAGCTATCGGCAGAGAATAATAGAAATGCTCAAAGGGCAAAAGGTAAAGATCAAAGTAACTGAGATTGGTTAGTTTGATGAGAAGATTGAAATGAATTCTAACTGATATTCAGTGAATGAATTGAATGATAAATGATATTCAAGAATGTCCTTATTAGTATCATTAACTATGAGATGAAAGGGACCTTGGTTTTCTTATCTAGTTCACCCCTTCATCATATAGATGAAGATTACATATACAGAGGGTAATAACTAATTTTCTACTTTCACACATAAGGAAAACAAGAGATTTAAGTACAATAAAAGTATTATATTAAATGAATCAAATAATTTTCTTAACATTGAAAATATTAAAACCCTAAAATTATGGACACCAAAGGTTGTTGAACTCATTTTAGCAGAAGTTTTTAAGAATAATATCAGTGTTTATCAGCACTAAATTGTAATGAGATACTCCTTCCTTCAAGTAAGAGGGTGGGTCAGATGATCTCTTAATGTTCCTTTCAAATTTATGATTCAACTTAATTCTTGTTTGTTTGTTTTTTTAACCGCAATGCTTTACGATGCTTTAACAAATCTGCAGTTTTGTTGATGAATATACTTTCTACATTAGGCAGATCACAACTCAACAATGCCTTAATATCCTGTGTGAGTCTTGAGCTTGTCTTCCCACAAATCCTCCATGAAGCATGCAACCAATTAATTAGAGCTTCTCTAACATTTGAAGAGTAGTGTGTCCCACACACATACATACACACACACACACACACACACACACACACATATATATATATTTATGGCACTTGCTCTGTCCATCTGTTATCCTTTGTTCTCACCATATCTCTTTTTTAGATTCTATATTTCCTGAATATTTTCATGACATTCCTTGCCTATAAATCATTTATGGTAATATCCCTTCTTACTTCCCCAACTGTGGGATCTTTTATTGGTTATGGTACTTCATGATTCACAGCCTCAGAGAATCACCTAGAAGGATCACTAAATAAAATTATCTCTATATATCAAGGGATCTTACATGATCTCTCTATATACATAGAAGATATTACTAAAAGAGAGCCTTTAAAGTTATGCTTTGCTCTTTTGAGTCAAGTAATTTTAGTTCAAATGTGATTCCAATGACATCATTAAAAAGAATAAATGGCTAAAGAAATTCTGCAAAGCAATTCTATTTTCCATCTACTGTCAAGTCCAAAGACTTGGTTTTACCTTCATTGCTTTCTGAAGTTTTGTCAATTCGTCACTTAAAAAGCATTTATTAATAGCCTACCATGTGACAGGCATTGTGCTAAGCAATGAGGCTACATACAAAAACAGGTAAAAGATAGTCCCTGTCTTCAAGGAATTCATTGTTACCCTGGAAATGAATAATGTGAGTACCTGGATGATTTTTAGGTAAATCACTTGACCTCTCTAGATTTCAGTTTCCTTCTCTGTAAAATAGATAATTGCACTAGATATCCTCTGAGATCCTATCCAGCTCTAAATTGGTGATGCTAGTGTTTCACAATATCTCCATAAATAGCTGCAAATTAGGTTATGCTCTAAACTGTTATGACCATATCTCTTCCTGATAAGATGATCAAGTGTTGGCATGAGGCAGTGCCAGACTGTTTTGGTCTGCTCATTGTGGATATATCTTTACATCGATTAAATTTCTCTCAATAAAGCAATATATTAAATATTTTCTAAATAGATTTTATCCATTTTACATTTTTTCTAAGATCAGCAGTAAATTTCAAAAGTCAGATTGGTTCATTGTCTTCTCATCTTCATCCTTTCTTCTAATTTAATGATGATTTTGTCCTTTGGGCTTATGATCTGACAGCACAAGAGAAACAAATTCAGCAATGATTCCTAAGTAATCTATTGTTCTTATTAAGATAGAATCAATTTCATTTTCCTCTGATATTATTTGATCTTCTTTAGATCCAGTTCTATCTAGCTCTCTTTTTAATTTTTTTCCACAGTTGGGGTTAAGTGACTTGCCCAGGATCATACAGCTAGGAAGTGTTAAGTGTCTGAGATCAGATTTGAACTCAGCTCCTCCTGAATTCAGGGCTGGTGCTCTAGCCACTGCACCACCTAACTGCCCTCAGCTCTTTTCTTAAAGAGAACATTCATTCATGATATACAAATTTGGGAGTTCTCAGAAATCTCAAAGGTGTTTGACCTTTTCCAACTTTTTTTTTATCCTAAACCATATTTTCTAATTTTATTTTTTTGACTAGCTTACCTGTAACCTTTTTGCAATGAAGTCACCAAGTACCAAGATATATGTTATTTTGTTTGGAAGTTCTTGCCAATTTTTCTAGAGAATTTCAAAATGTAAGAGCAATATTTCTATGGAGCTCAAATCTCTTGTCTTTTTGGATTGACCTAAAAATGAGCAGATGAGCCTAGTAAAATTGGAGAGGACAAGTGACATTATGGTGCTGGCTATAAAATGCTAACATTAGGATCTCATACCTCATTAAGTAACCCTTGCCATACTGACCCAGTTGTACCCTTCTGCCTACCTGTGGACTTAAGAAATTATATATGCGAGAACCATACATTCTTACGCAAATGTATTTAGAAGATGTGCTTTATTATAATGACACATCTGTCATTCACAGTTTTTAGGGCCTGTTTTATTGGTCTTCTGGAACCCCAAATTCAGAATGGCATTCTTACTGTGAGAGTTTTAGAGACAATAATTTCTTATAATACAATCCTGATTCTTCCTTCTTGTGTGCAATCTCAATAGCCCTAGAAGCAGAGAAAAATGCAATTCTTACATTTTAAGGATTTGAAAGGTAATTAAAGAACCTTTTTAGACACTGGGTCTTAAAATATTTTATTATAATTTATTTTATAACCGAAGATAAAACAGTAGGCCAGATGCTGTGGGAAATAAATTATATGGTAGCATGAAATTGAGGACAAGACAGGTCTGCCTTCAACCTCATCCAAGGAGGTTTATTACAGCCTTGTTTTAGTAGTTTAACTATTTCATAGGTTTGGACTTAAAGATGAATGCTATAGCAAGCAATAAATCTGCAAGTTCATGTAGCCTTCTCAAAAAGGTTTATTTTATACTTTCATACCTATTCACATTTTGCAAATCAAAATTTCAACATTTCCTTAAAATAAATGTTATTTTAAAATAAACACATCAATTTTCAGAATACTATTTTCCCATCCTATAAAAAGGGGGTTCTTCCTTTAATAGGCACCTAGGTGACTAGGGCAGATCTTAACATCAGGTGGCCTAGGGCAGATCTTATCAGGTAGCCTGAGTTTTCATTACAGCCTTACAAGGTTATTAGCTGTATGTTTCTGTGCAAATCACTTTTCCTCTTTATTCTTTTAGCCTCAATTTCTTCATCTCTAAAATGGGAACAATATACTCTATAGCCTACTCCACAGGGCTATTGTGAAATAACTTTGGGCAAATCACTTAAATTCTCTAAACTTCTGTTCCCTCATTGTCAAAATAAAAGACTTGGACTAGATGGCTAATAAGGTCGCTTAAAGCTCCAAATCTATTATCATTCAATATGTTGAGTATGTATTGTTCTTGTTTAGTTATATCCAGTTCTTCATGACCCCTAGACCATAGCTTGGGGCCTTTCATTCCCACTATTTCCCTCCCTTTTTTTCTTATTGCAGTAATTTTACTTATTTTTAATATATATTGTTTTTGAATTATGTTGGGAGAAAAAAATCAGAGCAAAAAAGAAAAACGATGGGAGAGATTTAAAAAAAACAAAAATAAAAAAAAGAAGTGAGCATAACATGTGTTGATTTAACATTCAGTCTCCTTAACTCTTTTTCTGGATGCAGGTGGCATTTTCTGTCTAAAGTGTATTGGTACTGCTTTGGATCACTTAACTATTGAAAAGAAGCAAACTTTTCATAATTGATCATCACTTATTCTTGCTGTTATTGTGTACAATCTATTCCTGGTTCTGCCTGTTTCATTCAGCATCAGTTTGTGTAAATCTTTCCAGGCCTTTCTATAATCAGTTCATCATTTAAAAAAAAATTAATATTCCACTAACTTCACATATCACAACTTGTTCAGCCATTCTCGGATTGATAGGCAGCTACTCATTTTCCATCTACAAAAAAGAGCTGCTACAAACATTTTTTTGCACATGTGAGTCCTTTTCCCTCTATGATCTCCTTTGGATATAGATCTAGTAATGGCATTGTTATGTCAAAAGGCACTATTTCTCAAAGTCTGTGCAAGTTTAAGTTCCTTGTTTCCATGACACTCTCTATTCATTTCACCCTCTGCCATCGCCTTTTTCTTTGTCTTCAGTCTTTCCCGGCATCAAGACCTTTTCCAATGAGTTATGTCTTCTCATTATTTGATCAAAATATTTAACTTCAGCTTCTGTGCTCCAGTGAATGGTCTGAATTAAGTTCTTTAACTATTGACTGATTTGATTTCCTTTTATTCAAGGGACTCTCAAAAGTGTTATGTAGCACCTTTTCATTTGAAAGACTCAATTCTGTGGCACTCAACTTTCCAATTCTTTTCCAACTTCTGTTCCCCCTACATTACTACTGGAAAAATTATAGCTTTAACTACATGAACCTTTATTGGCAAAATGATGTTTCTGCTTTTCATATGTTATATTAAGAGCTTACAAATTGCCAAACGCTACACAAGTCCTAGCCCTTTAAAGATCTCTGGGTATTCTCCCTGAGCAGAATTATAGTTTTTTGGGCTTAGTCTACAGTGATTGAATTGATTTTTAAATGACTTCTTGACATTCTTGGCAATGGAATGGCAGTATTTTTAAGTGCTAATATGAATTCCAATGTACTCTGAACATATTTTAATTAAAAATAAAAAAAATTGTGTTTTTTTCTTAGATTAGGAAAGACAGGTAGATACACTTGATGTGAGAAAACCAGTACACAATAGGAAGAGGGTAGATGTCACCTTTTCCAACTTTATTATCAATATGTTGAAAGAATAAGTCATATATTTAAAATCTAAGATTCTACTAATTGCATTTCATTATGTGAGTTCTGCTGAAGAAATTAAGGAATGGTGATTCCATTGCTTCCTTCTCATGTCTTAGGATCCTATTTTTTTATAGATAGTGGTCAAAAAAAAAATAGCATCAACTACTCTGAACCTTGTTATCCTCTATTCTGAAGAAACTTTGTGAAGATAATGAATATGTAGGATATTTTGGTATCTTTCCATTTTATTTCCTATCCCTCTGTCTCATTCTTGCTTCTTATTGGAGATGCAGAGGTGTGATGACCGTATATTTTAAATCAGCCAGAGTCAGGAATTCAGGTTAAGGGGAAAATCTTCAATCTTTATTGAAGTGAAGAGGTGAAGAAGAATTGCGATAGCAATATGGGCAGATAGGAAGCCAGCTAGCAGAGGGGGATTGGAGGTGAAGGACAGTCCCGACAGCAATGCGAGCAGCTGTGACAAGATGCCAGCCAGCAGTCTTTCTTTCCACTTCCCTCTCCACTCCCTCGCCTCCACCCACCAAAAACGTCATTTCCTATACAACACATCAGGACTTGCACAAAGAGTGGGCGGGAGCCATTCTTTCTCCAAGCATATATATTAATAGAGTATGATCCAATTACTATTTAGCCTTATGTGCTTGAGACCTCAGTGCATCAACTCGAGCCTCAGCCCATTACACAGAGGGAACAAAAATGTAATAAGGTACTATCCTTCTTTGATTCTGAAGAACTGACAGTGAAATGTATCCTCCTCTTATTGTCATAGAGAAAAAGAGTACTAGATTTGGATTAAAAGGACATAAATTCAAATTCCAGTTCTGATGCTAATTACCACTGTTACCATAAACAAGATATGTTCCCAGAAATGGAAGTTTCCACAGTTATAAATTAAGAGGATGGGTCATTTCTATCTCTAAATATATCATGCCATGATTCAGGTAAGACCTGGGTTCTAATGCTGCCTCAGATACTTATGCCCCTTTGAGCCTCAGTTTATTCATCTGTCAAAATAGATTATAATACCTTCTACCAAGCCTTAATTACAGAATGAGTGTGTCCTCAGTCAAAGTGAGACCTATTAAAGACCTTGGCTTAAAAAACCCCAAGGAATCCTACTGCATCCAGGGGCATCTCCAGTCATCCTGACCCATCCTGACCACCCGGACCCAAATAGCTCTGGAGGGGAAAGTGAACCTGGTGACTTTGCATAACCTTCCCTCACTGAAGTCCAGTTCACTTGCATATCAAAGAGTCAATTCCCTGAAATCATGGTCCTCTTTGAGATTGAAGGACAAAGAACAATGCCTCCAATATCAGTCTTTTATGTCTATTTTGAGAATCAAATGAGACGATGTATATGAATTTCTATGCAGTTGTTAGCTATTATTACCCCTGTTTTGGAGGAAAGTCAAAATGTTGACTATTGAAACAATAGGTCAGTGTGTTAATTTTGATGAGTTCATATACTTTTAAAAAATGGTTGCAAAAGTTTCTAATGATAATAATGAACTTTAGTGTTTGCAAAATGTTTTACATATATTAATTTATTTAACTCTTACAACTATTTGTGAGGTAGGTGCTATTATTATCTTTATTTTACAAGATAAATAAAGAGGAGGAAACTGAGGCACAAAGAAGTCAAATGGCTTCCCCAGGTTCACACAAATAGGGAATGAGTAAAACAGTATCCAATCTCAGGTCCTCCTGATTCTAAGGACTATATTTTAGTCACTATACCACTCAGCTTCCTCAAATCATGTAATTTTAATAAAAGAAGAAACATTGTGACCTCTGTGACTTTTGTGTAGGGTAAGCAATGTGGTTTCTCAGAAACTGCTAAAGTAAGAGAAGGCTTGACCTTGATGAAATGAAACTTGTTATGTAGTTACCTCATTTCCAGTCAGCCCATTATCACACCACCTGCCATATAAGGGAAAAGAGCCAATCTAGATTAAAAGCTTCGCATAAAGGGATTTTGGGGAGGGGATTTAGCTCACTTATTTAACTGAACTCTCTGCTTCTGTAATCTGGCCCTCCTCATTCTGGAGTTACCAGGAATGGGACTACCCATTTCTCAGGAGATTCTAATAAAACTTATTACTTTTATGTTGAGAGGTCTCAGAGTAGTCAATTTGGGTTAGGGTCTCTGTACCCCACACACCTTGGACCAATCACAGCCTTTCTGGGTTTTAGTTTCCTCTTCTGTAAAAAGAGACATTTGAAATGGATGGTCTCTCAGGGCTGTTGGAGCTCCGGATTCTATGGTTGGACAGTCAACTCCAAGACTTGTTTATGAATGACAATGGAGAAATATTTCCAATGCCATTTTTAAAGCTAGAAAGGATTCTGTGTTGCTAATTTTCTAACTGAATGGTTTCCAAGCTTTTCGGCCTGGGGATTATTTTTGTCATGTGACAAAATTTTGTTGATTTTTCTGCATTTATTCCCTATACTCTCACATTTTTTATGCATTATGTCGGTGTCTCAATGTCTTCAGCTTCTCCTTCACTTTCATCATACTTTGGACCCCTTATTGGTCTCCTCCAGGCTTCCTTTTCTTCCAAATGAAATCAAACTTAAATGATCTTTTAGATTCTTTTGTCTCTAAATGCTACAATCTCATTACTATCTTGTAACTTATAAAAAGGAGCTATAATGTGAATATAAACACACATATACAACTTTGTTTCAGGATTATATGACAATATGTCTTTTTTGCATCATATTTATATTTTTAATTATTTTTCCCTCCTCTGGAACTCATTTTGACAAATACTTCTTTAAATGAGTACATTAAAGGTGCAGAGAAGGCAATTAGCTCAAACTTAAGTTGAATAGCGAAGAGAAACCAATCCAAGATTAAAATTTTTCTTCAGTTCCCCATGCAAATAACTGAGCTAATTCCAGGTGGCCATTTATCTCCTTTCCATCTTTCCCAAGAAACAACTTGCATATGTTTCTTTCCTTTTGGAATATTCATTACCCTTCCTTACATCACCTAACTTGAATAACTCATCAGCATCTCTAATACATGAACACCATTTATTATTATACAACCCACAGCTATATGCTTAGTAGTAGACTGATGAAATTGGATCAAATTTCAGAGAATTGAAATGAGAAATCCTGGTGTTTGTCTTTTTTGAAAATAGTCCTGATATCATCTTGTTCATTGGCAAACTATATTTGTTCACAATATCATAGATTTAAAACTGATGGATACCCAAATCTAACCCTCTCATTTTACAGATAAGGAAACTAAGATTTAGAATAAGAAAGCCCATGGGATTAGTGTTAGAACCAGGGTTCAACATTCTGGAGAGCAATCTGGAATTATGCCCAAAAAGTTATCAAACTCTGCATACCCTTTGATCCAGCAGTGTTTCTATTGGGCTTATATCCCAAAGAGATACTAAAAAAAGGAAAGGGACCTGTATGTGCCAAAATGTTTGTAGCAGCCCTGTTTGTAGTGGCTAGAAACTGGAAAATGAATGGATGCCCATCAATTGGAGAATGGCTGGGTAAATTGTGGTATATGAATGTTATGGAATATTATTGTTCTGTAAGAAATGACCAACAGGATGAATACAGAGAGGCTTGGAGAGACCTACATGGACTGATGCTAAGTGAGATGAGCAGAACCAGGAGATCATTATACACTTCGACAACAATATTGTATGAGGATGTATTCTGATGGAAGTGGAGTTCTATGACAAAGAGACCTAACTGAGTTTCAGTGGATAAATGATGGACAGAAACAGCTACACCCAAAGAAGGAACACTGGGAAACGAATGTGAACTATTTGCATTTTTTATTTTCTTCCCGAGTTATTTTTACCTTCTGAATCCAATTCTCCCTGTGCAACAGGAGAACTGTTTGGTTCTGCAAATATGTATTATATCTAGGATATACTGCAATACATTTAACATATATAAGACTGCTTGCCATCTTGGGGGGGGGGGGTGGAGGGAGGGAGGGGAAAAAACGAAACATAAGCGAGTGCAAGGGATAATGTAAAAAATTACCCTGGCATGGATTCTGTCAATACAAAGTTATTATTAAATAAAATTAAATTAAAAAAAAAAAAAGAACCAGGGTTCAAACAGATCTTTTTACTCCAAATCCAAGATCCTTTATTATTCCCCCTTTCTTAAAAAAAAAAAAAAAAAAAAAAAAGCAGAGGGGAGAGTAAGTTTGAGAGGAGGAAGAATAGAAAAACTGAGAATTCTAGGTACTTGACTCATCTGTTTGTGTGAAAAACCTACAATAGGCTGTAGTTTCAATAATATCATTTATACATATATGATACTTTCCTTTGTCTGCCTTTTTAGGAATACTGTAAGACAGCACTGGCAGATGAGCACTGATCCATCACCAATACTAGGAAAACAACTCAAAATATATCTGTCCTGCTGCTGATGAGTCAGAAACAATGTATTTGTATATGGGGGACAAATGTTTCATCTTAGTTGCTGGTGTTACATTTAATAAGCCTCTTCCAACATTTCTTAATAATGTCACATGTGCTGAACCCCACATATTTCAGAGGAAAAAGGAAATATCATGGCAATATCATGGTTGATGTTAAGATGATTGAGCTAAGCATTTAAAATAAATGCCACCACACCTGTTAAATTAATGCCTCAAAAATTTAAATTGTTTTGAAAACACAACTTTTTTGGTAATTATTTATTAGGAATTTAGTTAACTCTCCTGGCTAATTATGTTGATTTTTAGTTGAGTCATTTTGTCCTATGTAAAAGGTACCAAATACATTAACAGAGATGATGTAATCCATGCTAAACATACATCTTCATTATTACTTACCTTAAAATATTCCAAGTGACTTCAATAACCCTGAATTTGTTTGTAAATATAATTGTAAAATCTACATTCAAAAATAATAGTTAGCAAATGTTTTTGCCTGAATTTATTTGCAACAAATAGCATCTGGTTAATAGCCTAGAAACTCATCAAACTTTGACTGCCATCTTGTGGACAGACAAAAATTAGCTCTAAGAGGAACAAGAGTTTTGAGTGCCTCTCTGAGCATGCTCTCCCCAAAAGTGGCATGATTAACCCAAAGGAAATGGCTCATTCATTAATTAAGCTACATACTAGGGAAGTGGTCAGCCACAGTCAGTCAAGCCTCAGTTAATTGTTCTTTATCTTTGCAGAGCACTAAAATGCTTGTCAGAATTATGCATATAAATGATCTTAATTTTCTCCTTCCTAATACCCGGGGTGGGTTATGTCAGGGAAAATTGCCTGGGTGGTTTTAAAAAGCTCTGTCTCCTGAAGTGTAAAAATCTAAGAGCTGTTTTAATTAATGCACTGCAATTAGCAGTTTATCCCCAAAGTACACAATTTTCTGTTGACAGCAGCCCACTGTATTGCTCAGAGATAAGGTGGCAGTTCTGTAGGTATATATCTATTTCTGTGCATTATTATAAAATTAGTATGACAAAGGAGAAAAATGCCAAAAGACCACTTCATTTTCACCTAATATTTGGATGCAGATATGGCGATATAAAGTTAATTCAAGAAGTAAGGGAGAAATAAAACTAAGCAGAATAAATTGCTTTGAATTCCTTCAGAGAAGGACATCCTTATGCATGCCAGCCTTTCCATTTTCTTTTTTTATACTGTGTTAAATCCAGTGAAATGAACTCCACTTCAGATTTAGAATGCATGCAATCAGAATGATATAAGCACTCAAAAGATTTCATTCTCTATAGAGCTCCATCCTTATTCAAATAAATAACAATTCTGCTACCACTGAACTAAAGGATGCAAGCATAAGTACACTGTGTTATTCTTGACCAATACTCCATTTTACTGCTAATACAGAATTGTAATGAAATGGCGTATACAAACACATCACACTATTAGATGGATTTATCTTATCAGACATTTTGAAGAGAGCATGTCCTGCTAACATCAACTCAATAGTAATAAATGTATGCTGAATGTTAACTGGATCGATGAATGGATACAAGTCTGATTCCTGTCAGTGACGTTTTCCTGGTTCATTTCTACATTCCTTCTCTTACCATCCCAACTCTCTGGGTCTTCATAATTTCCTCTTAGATCCATTCCCATTGCCTATGTCTCTGTGCAAAGCTTTTGTTAAAAAAACAGCAGCCAGAGCTGGGCATGCCCAGTAGCTATGAAAGAAGCTACAACTCCCCCACTTACAGTCTCTTCATTATCAACATGACAGTAATTAAATGCATCTGCAAGCAGATCAGGTAGAAATCTCCCCTGCTGTGTATTAACAGACATTTAAAAAACAAATTCCAAGGGAACTTTACAAATTCCTCTCCCTATCATTTATTTTCTGTTGCAGCCATTAAATCTCAACCTGAGTCCTTTTTCCTATGTCATTCTGTCAGAGATGACCGCAAATCCTCGTAGATTATGCTAATCAATCAGCAAGCATTTGTTTATTCATAAAGGCATTCTGGCAGGCATTGGATATAATAGACAAAAATTTAAAGTCCTTGCCTTCAAGGGGCTTATGTTATGTGATGAAAGGCAATATGTGTACATATAAGTAAATGCAAAATAAATCAGGAAATTTGAGGGGAAAAGCAGTAGCAGTTGGGGAAATCAAAGAGATTCATGTCAGAGGTAGCCCTTGAACTGAGCCTTGATGCTATTAAGGTGGGAAGGGAATATATTCTAGGAAAAGGGGGCCAGCTGGCACAAAGATTGGCCATGGAGATCAACATCTGATAAAATGAAGAACACTAAGATGGCCAGGTTAGCAACCAAAGAGTGAGTAAAGGGGAGTCATGTTAAAAAAAAAAAAAAAAAAAAAAAGCTTGAAAGGAAAATTTAAACTAGATTGAAAAAGATTTTAAAGGCAAAACAGAGGAATTTGTATTTGGTTTTAGAGGTCATAAGGAGCCAACCGATTTGTATTTGTTCATGTTTTGTTTATTTGTTTTAAGTGAAGGAATGATGTGGTTGGACTTGTGCTTTAGGAAAACTGCTTGGGCAACTTTGGAGCAGGTGGATTGAAATAGGGAGAGATCAAATAGAAGACTATTGTAATAGTACAGGTGGAAGATGATAAGGATGTGGTCTAGAATGTTGATTGTGAATAGAGAAAAAGGGATAGATGCAAAACAGAGTGATGCTGTGAAGGCAGAAATGGTAAGACTTGGTAACTGGAAGGATGGCAGTACCTGAACAAAAACAGGAAGCTTGAAATATTTGTGGGGTATCCAATTTGAAAATTTCACTAGGTGGTTGTTGATGGAGATTAAAATTTACAAGAGACAAGGAAGAGAAAGAAGGAGAAACAAAGAGACAGAGACAGAGACAGAGACTGGGGAGGGGGGAGAGGGAGGGAGGAAGAGAGAGGGAGAGAGACACAGAGAGAGACAGAGAGACAGAAAGAGACAGAGACAGAGAAATCTGAGTTATCTCTAAAGAAATGATAATTAAACCTATAGGAGATGTTGAAGCCTCCAAGAGGAAGAGTGTAGAAAAAGTGGGTCCAGGGCAGTTTAGGTTCATATCTACCTTTAGGGGCATGATATAGGTGATGAGTAAAGGAGACTGAAAAGAAGAAGCGAGGCAGATCAGAAGAAGACCAAGAGAGACCTATATCATAAAAATAGACAATCTGGGTTTCCCCAGTTTGCAAAACAAACATGAGGTGAGATCTACAGAAATTGATCAGTTTTCCCCTCCTCTTTATGCTATCTTTTTCATTGCTATTATAATTAATCAATCAAGGAAGTATTCATTAAGCTATTATTATGTGCCAGGCATTGTGTTAGGAATATGGAGAAAGATTCCTATCCTCAAGGAGCTTACATTCTAACAGAAAGAAGATAATATTAATAAATAGGTACATACAATAAAAGTGGGAATGTCATATTAGTAGATAGATTCTAAATCATTCACATATAGTAGATCATTTCAAGTCTGGGACAAAGAAACTTTGACACATCCTGTTCTCCAAGAGCTTACAATTTGTCAAAGACATAAGTTAAAATGAAAAACTCTTGTTTCAGTGACATTAAATACTGGGTGGAGCTCCTATTAAGACCTAGGTAACAATGACATGTAGAAAATAGCTTCACAACATGTCTTGCATCATCCCAGTTGTAGAACATGTAGGGTTGAACTAGACATCAGTGTACTAAAATTTCAGCTTTTTCACTTATTACTTGTGTATTTTTGAGCAACTCAGATAACCTCTCTCGGCCTCTGTCTCTTCATCTCTAAAATGAAGGGGGCCAGTCTGCCTCTAAATTCCCTTTTACTTCAAAGTCCATGATGTTCTTCTCTCCATTCACACAGCTGCTGCTCTAGTTCCAACCCTAATGACCATTCATATGAACTATTGCTCCGGTCTCATTATTTTTCCCTGCCTCTAACCTTTCTCCTCCACACGGCTGCCAAAGATGTTTTCCTAAAGCACCATTCTGATCATGTTTCTCTTCTGCTTAAGAAATTCCAATGATTCCCGGTTACCTTTAAGATAAAATGTTGATTATGTTGCCATTTCAAGCCCTTCACATTCTTCCTTTAGTCTGCCTTAAGGGATTTAGTTCACATTACTCTATTTCACATATTTTGCTTTCTAGTCTAACTAGAACATAGTCCTCATGCATAGGATTCTGAGTCTTTGTTTAAGTTCTCCCCCTTTTCTGGGTTACATTCCCTCTTATCTCATCTTTGCCTCTTAGAATCAACTCATGTTGTAGTTATGTAAGATACATTGTTTTTCTGTCTGTGTACATATTTGTCCTCTGGTAAAATACAAATTCTTAAAATAGGAACTATTTCATTTTTGTCTTTGTATCTCCAGCACCTACCATATTTCCTAGTCTAACCTGGGCACTTAATAAATGTTTATGGGAATAAATAAATTATGTTATCTATGGCTGGTTATTATTTGAAACCTGTCTAAATAAGTTTGGAGAGGTTGACCACAGGGTGATCTTTTTTTTTCAATCATATCAACTCTTGAAGAAGACATACTAAATCAAAGAAGGAAAAAGATGAATAGGTAGCATTTATATAACACTTTAAGGCTTATATGCCCTATATAAATATTATTTCATTTAAACCCTCATAACCCTGGAAGGTAGATACCATTATTATCCTGATCTTTTGTTGTTCATTCATTTCAAGCGTGTCCGACTCTTCGAGACTCCATTTGAGATTTTCTTGGCAGAGATACTGTTTGCCGTTTTCTTCTGCTGCTCATTTGATATAGGAGGAAACTGAGGCAAATAGAGTTAAGTAACTTGCCTGGAGTCACATAGCTAATAAGTATCTTACCCCAGTTTTAAATTCAGATTTTCTGACTGCAGATCTGGTGCTCTTTCCACTGCACTACCTAAAAGTCCTTATCACCATCCTAAACATAAGGAAAATGAAGCAGACTGTGGCTTAAGTGATTTGATCAAGTTCACACTATTTATAAGTATCTGAGACTAGATTGAACTGAGGTCTTCCTGACATCTATGCACCACCTAGATGCCTTGAAGAAGACTTGAAATCTATATCATTAAAGTAAGCTTCCACATGGAGGTAATTATAAATCTTTGAAGTATTAAAATTAAAATGAGCATCCTATAGAGAAATAGTAAGAAGCAGTAACCAGAGTGAAGAATTTAGAGTTAGGGAAGAACATTGTCTGTGATCCTTGCTCATTTCATGACCATTTCTAAGCCTTTTAACACATCATCTAAAAAATAAGAATTAAACTAACTAAATAAACAAAATACATAAATAAATAAGAATAGTAGTTCCTATGATTCTTAGATCAAAAGGACACAATGTATGTATATATATATATACACATTATATACATATATATACATTATATATATTTACAAACAGCTCGCTATACAAATATCAGCTATTATTTTATCTTTTATTAGTTACTTCTTAGCTTATGCATAGGAAGTTTACAGAAGTCACTGCTAAGCTTTGTCAGGCTTTTTGTCATATGGCAGTTTGGTCCAAAATGAGTGATTGCATCACTTCTTATGGAATAACAGCACAATTTATCTATTGCTAACACTATCTGGAAATCAACAGCAGGGCTACATTTTTTAAAATTTATAGCATGATATTCATAGAGGATTCCTCCATTTTAAATTGCTTGTCAAACTCTAGCTCACCATGCTATAAAAGTCATTTAGGTATCTTGTTGTCTTAGGTCACTTTCATGTTTCTAGTAAAAGTAAGTTATGTTGAACAGCTTTTCTCTTCTACTAGTACGTCTTTCCAGTAGCTAAGTGTCAGTGACCTGGGCTTGTCCTTCATAAATTATGTTCATTTGTTGTTATCTAAGAATTAACTCAGTGCCCTATATTTTTCTGGGTTAACCAAAGCATCACTTCTAACTTATGTATACAAGAAGACAATATAGATATAAAAATGGGTCTCATCCATTTTCTACAAACCCCTGGAACTTGGCTTATCAACTTATAGTCTTAGATTTGAGTTGAGAGGATAAAGAAAGAATTGGTAATGATAGAGTTGAAAGGTGAATAGTGAGGAATGCAATAATGTTAAAGAGAAGTGAAAAGTTAGAAAACTGAAGAAGGTATAGATAGGAGTACATAATGGCCAACTGTGATTAGAACTTTCTGGGAACAGGTACAACAAGCTGATTCACTTTCCACTGTCCTACCTAGAGAAAAAATTATTTCCCATAGGAACACATTTCCCCATGGTATCTTTATGTTAGAAATGTCTAACCTATCCATACGCCTTTGCAATGAGGTCAAGCTCTTAAAAAAAAAAGTCTAAATATCTTGATTCTATTTCTGGTTGTTGAAAATTGAGTTAGAAAAAGCAACATTCCTGATAGCTTGTTGAAGATAGAGTCCACTAATTTGTGACCAGAGAAGAATTAGAGATCATTATTGATCACAAAATAGATAATTTTGATTATATTAAGTTAAACAAAACTAATGCAGACAAGATTAAAAAGGAAGCAATAAACTAGGAAAACATTTTTACATTCAAAGTTTTGATAAAGATCTCATTTCTAAAATATATAGAGAATTGACTCAAATTTACAAGATATCAAGTCATTCTCCAATTGATAAATGGTCAAAGAATATGAACAATTTTCAGATGAAGAAATCGAAACTATTTGTAGTCATATAAAAAGATGCTCCAAATCACTACTGATCAGAGAAATGCAAAGTAAGACAACTCTGAGATACCACCACATACCTGTCAGATTGGCTAAATGACAGGAAAAGATAATGATGAATGCTGGAGGGGATGTGGGAAAACTGGGACATTGATACATTTTTTACACATGGAACTGTGAAGAGATCCAACCATTCTGGAGAACAATTTGGAACTATACTCAAAAGTTATTAAACTGTGCATACCCTTTGAGCCAGCAGTGTTTCTACTGGGCTTATATTCCAAAGAGATCTTAAAGGAAGGAAAGGAACCCACAGGTGCAAAAATGTTTGTGGCAGCCTTTTTGTAATGACAAGAAACTGGAAACACTATGGTGCCCATCAATTAGAGAATGGCTGAATAAGTTATGATATATGAATGTTATGGAGTATTATTGTTCTGTAAGAAATGACCAACAGGTTGATTTCAGAGAGGCTTGGAGAGACTTACATGAACTGATGCTGAGTGAAATGAGCAGAACCAGATTATTATACACAGGAACAAGAAGACTATATGACAATCAATTCTGATGGACATGGCTTTCAACAATGAGATGATTCAAACCAATTCCAATTGTTCAGTGATGAAGAGAGCCATCTACACTCAGAGAGAGAACCATGGGAACAAAAGGTGGGACACAGCATAGCATTTTCACTCTCTCTGTTGTTATTTGCTTGCATTTTGTTTTCTTTCTCAGTTTTTTCTTCCTTCTTGATCTGATTTTTCTTGTGCAGCAAGATAACTGTATGAATATATAGACATATATTGGATTTCACATATATTTTAACATATTTAATATGAATTGGACTACCTGCCATCTAGGGGAGAGGGTGGCGGAAGGAGGGGAAATTATGGAACAGAAGGTTTTGCAAAGATCAATGTTGAAAAATTACCTATGCAAGTGTTTTGTAAATAAAAAGCTTTAATATAAAAAAAGAAGATAGAATTCACTGCTAATTATAATTACTATACTTTGCCAAATCATAAAATCACAGAAGTTCAAAAATGAAAGAATCCTGCGACAGAATTTGGTACATACAGCCTCTCTTGAAAACCCCGCCCCCCAAAAAATATTCCATTACAGCAAATGCAACAAATGTTTATTTAGCTTCTGCTTGGAGACTATGATTAAGAAAAGCTTCCTATCTGCTGGAGACTGCTTATTTCACCTTTGAATAGTTTTTCCTTATCATAACTCTAAATTTGAATCTATTCAATTTCAACATCATATTCCTAGTTCTATCCTTTGGGGTCAATATAGAAGGAATCAAATTATTCTATATAATAGCATCTTCAAATACTTAAACATATCTATCATATCTGTCCCCTACCTATGACTTTCCTCTTTTCCCATCTAAATGTTCTAGTCTTTTGATATTCATATGGCATAAATTCAAGTTCCATCATTACTCTTGTGGCCCATCTTCCTGACGTTATCCATTTTCCAACATTCTCCCTTAATTGTGGTTGCCAAATATGATGCAATACCTCAGATGTGACCTGACCAGACCAGACCACATAAGGACTGTTATGTCCTTGTTGCTTGAACCTATACCTCCCTTAATATTATCTTAATAAGATGACGGTAGCTTTTTGAGCTACTTGATCCATATAGTTTTCATTCCATTAACATTCCTATTTCTCTTTTTATTTTATTTTATTCTTAGAAAAAATATCACTCTAATCAAGCTTTTCTCTGTCTTCCCCTAGTTTTTTTTTTTTAAGCTAAGTGAAAAACTTTACATTTTTCAATTTAAACTTTATCTTATTAGATCTAGTTCAATGATCTAACCTAGCACTTTTGGATCCTGATTCTTGTTATGCAGTGTATTAGCTATTCTTCCCAGATTTGAGTTGTTTTTCTATTTGATAAACATGCCTTCCTAATCATTATTCAAAAATGTCAAACAATACCCAACCAACTGTAGACTGATTCTCGAGACACTCACAAGAGAATGCTATCCAAGCTGGCATCTAAGTCAACTTTCAGTCTGGCCATTGAACCAGTTCTGAATTCATTTAACTGTTCTCTCATTTTACCCACATCTCTTCATCCTTTCCATAAAAATAGCATGAGATATTTATCAAAAAATTCCCTGCAGGGTAGATAAACGAAATCACAGAATTCCCCTAACCTATGAGTTTTTAAAAACCTTGATAAGGTTAATCTGGTAGGATAAGTTGACTTTTTTTTGTTGCAATTCTTTTATTTAGTCGATATAGGGAACTCCCCATACAAAAACACCATCTATCAATAATGGATGGTATCTGCTTTCCAACTTCAGCATCTTATACAATTAACTGGGACATAGAAAAATAATATGACTTCTCCAGGATAACATAGCCAAAATGTGTTAGGAATGAATTTGAAGCAGATGGTTTTGTCTCTGAGACTGGCTCTTTATTCTTCTAGGTATTCTTAGTCTAGCATCTGTGAATTTGTTTTGTTTTAATACTGTGATAACTGTATTTCAACATGATTGGCTTCTTTGTAAAGTTATATAGTTTAATTCATATATTTAAAAGAATTATTCTGAGATGGGGTCCATAAACTTCACCAGACTGCCAAAGGAATAGATAACACACCAAAAAACCTTTAGAATCCCTGTTGCCTCATCATTTTCTCAAATCCTTTGTTGTAGTAGAAAGAACATTAGATTTGGTGTGAGAACCATGTTTGAATCCCAGCTTGGCCACTTGCTAACCTGTGACAATGCAAATCACTCCTCCTCTGGAAACCTCAGTTTCCTCATTTATAAAATTGGAGGTTGGGGATAAAATAATCTCTATGTCTTCCTCCAGTTTAAATATAAGATCCTATGTTTTAAGACTTTTTCCAGTATTCAATTTTATAAAAATCACTAATACAAAGGAAAATGTTAAGCATCAACTACATATCTATTGAACAGGATTTTGTCACATTTTCTTTGCATAAGTCTTAGACAATGTCTTGAAGTTTCAAAGTAATAATAAGTCTTATGTAGATATGCTAATTTAGTTATTTTAAAGAATGAATCCCACAAACCAAAACTATTTTCTTTGGGTAACAGTAGTGGGAAAAAAGCAATCATAGTTGCAGTTAAGAAGATAGTAGTTTAGAGATTTGTTCATTTATAATGCGAAACTATTTTATTCTTCAGGGCCTCTATTCCTTCCTTCTATTATCTGTTATCAGTCATTACTTAATCATAGGATTAAGTACAGCATAGCTTAGTCCAAGCTTTCCCAGAGTGTAATATGACTGTTGCTTGGAAGTCACCTTTAGGGGTGAATGGACAGTTCATTTAGGGTGGCCTATTCATTCTGTCTTTAGCACAGATGCTGTGATTGCTAATTATTTTGATCCTAATATATATGTATATCCTTTTTAATGTGGATGCCAGATTATGAAGAATTGGATAGAGACCAATAACCAACAACAGATGGCAGTGATTTCAAACAACAATCATCCTGGGCCAAATTTTCACCAAGAGCCAACAATATAAATGCTCAATTTACCTAATACCCACCACTCTTTCCTATAACCACCCCTAATCCTCTCCCAAAATCTCTTATGTATCAAGTCTATAATCACTTTTTCTACATGGGAAAACATTTCCCAATTTTCTTCCTACTATTATCTCAAAGCAAAGAAAGAACAAATGAAGAGGCTTTGCCATCCACAAACTAAGCATATAGTTTTATGAATTTTTACAATGTTTCTAAGACAATTTTTGAACAATAGTATTTAGATAATTATTTAGAATGGTTCTAGAGAAGGAGTTGAGAGGAAGGACACTAAGTCTTTGACTTCATAAGTAGAAGCAATTTCCTGTGAGTAAATTCTTCCTATCAATACAGATTGTCACCTGCCCTGTGAGTTAATTTTTTACAGAGTTACCTAGGACACTGAGAGTTTAAACTACTTGCTCAGAAGTCAAACAGTGAGCATGGATCAACTGGGACTTGAACTATAATCTCCCTGATTTTAATACTGACTTTTTATCTATCACATTATCCTGCTTATTGTCCTCTAAGGGCCATAATGTACTTTTTACACATTACCTTATTTGAGGCTCACAAAAGTTCTCTGAGAAAGGAAAAAAAGAAAGAAGAAAGGAAGGAAGGATGAATAGGAAGAAGGGATGAAGGGAGGGATGAAGGGAAAGAGTGAGGAAAGACAAAAGGAAAAACATTTATTAAGCATCTTTCTTTGCCAGATACAATGCTATGTGCTTTGCAAATGTTATCTCATTATACATGTTTCATTTCCCCATTTTATACATGAGGAAACTGAGGCTCAGAGATGGCAAAAGAATTCCCCAGGGTCACACAACTTAAAAATATTGTTGACTTAGTTAGAAATCACATATTCCTAACACGGGCTACACATTCCCTTTTTCATAACTGAAAAACCACTATAGATGAATGTATCTATAGCCAATCCAACAACTCACAGAGTCTGTTGCTAGGCTTGTAATCAAACTTTCCAGCTTTTCCATCTGTATGCTTATATACATACACACACACACACACACACACACACACATACGTGTAAGTAAGCATATAGATGCCCAAGTCTACTATTTATCCACTTTTCATTTGAGGCAGACAGTTAAGCCATTTACTTCTTGTTTCTGTAGAATAAACACTACATTTCATTGATTATTGTGTAGGAGACAGGCTGGTATTTTGCCAGCCTTCTAACTGTTGGTAGGTTTCTGTAATAGCACCTTGGTGAGAGCCTTTTCAGAATCCAGAAACTCCAGCTTCAACCCCTGTCTATTAACTACCAGACCCTGAATAACCCTCCATATGGTGCTGCCCTGGAGTTTGATAAATATCTTGCTGATTATTTATATGACTTTCAGCATATTTTGACAGGTTGATCACATTAGTCCCTCTTGCAAACCTGCAGCTTTTGTTGTCGCTATTTTCCCATAGTTCTCTATTGCCATGTTAAGTGATCACACTGAGTTTCTGCCACAGTGGATTGAGGAAAGCAGGGAGGGGAGGGGGGTTAAAGTAATAGAAAAAAACAATGCTGAAAGGCAAGAAAGGGGGCAAAACCTCTATTTAGTAGAGATCTCCGTGAATATGTTTGTGCCTTCTGTCAGCATGTTACTTGACTGTAAACTGCTTTACTACTTAGATCAATAAAGGGCAGAGCCTAGGGATAGTAATTATGCTAATTGGTAGGAGTGACTAGAGAGCAGGCAAGGCATTGCATAAGCAGTGTCTCAGCATTAACAGGCACATTCCTGAAGGTGGATGAGGTCTGATACGAGCAAAGAAACTGTTCATATTAGCATCACTCCGAGAAATGTCAAAAGAACCTGTGATCAAGTCTTTGAGAATTGGTGGGGAGGGGTAGAAAGATCACTGATGTGAAGATCTGAAAGTGAATATGGAAATGAATACCACAGTAGTGGGTAATTGTGGGCAAGGCATTTAACCACTTTATAACTCTGCTTTTTCCACTTTAATATGGGGATAATAATATTTACTCTATGAATCTCATAGGGTTAGTGGAATGTACATGCTTTTTGAACCTTAAAATACCAGATGAAGATACTGCAAGCTTATTATTATTATTATTATTATTTATTCATTCATTTGTTCATTTATTTATTGCTTTCTTATTTCTTGCAGCTAGATGACACTTTGGAGCTCTAGGCCTGCAGTTAGAAAGACCTAAATTCAAATTTGGCCTCAGATACTTTCTAGTAATGAGTCCCTGAGCACTTAACTTCTGTCTACCTCACTTTGTTCATCTATAAAATGAAGATAACCTATTTCCTATGATTATTTTGCGAATCAAGTGATACAATATTGGTAAAGTGTTTAGCACAATACCTAGCACACAGGAGACACTTAACAGCTTATTTCCTTTCTTCCTAATTACATTGTAATTAAATTATTATTGCAGATAAGGACAAGTGAAAATCAGTTTTCCTACTCAATTAAGACTTGCTATACCCAATCTAGTGTTTGACAAACCCAAAGATTCTAACTTTTGGGATAAGATTTCATTATTTGATAAAAACTGCTGGGATAACTGGAAATTAGTATGGCAGAAATTAGGCAAGGACCCACACTTAACACCATATACCAAGATAAGATCAAAATGGGTCATGGACCCAGGCATAAAGAACGAGATTATAAATAAATTAGAGGAACATAGGATAGTTTATCTCTCAGACTTGTGGAGGAGAAAGAAATTTGTGACCAAAGATGAACTAGAGACCATTACCGATCACAAAATAGAAAATTTTGATTATATCAAATTAAAAAGCCTTTGTACAAACAGAACGAATGCAAACAAGATTAGGAGGGAAGCAACAAACTGGGAAAACATCTTTACAATTAAAGGTTCTGATAAAGGCCTCATTTCCAAAATATATAGAGAACTGACTCAAATTTGTAAAAAATCAAGCCATTCTCCAATTGATAAATGGTCAAAGGATATGAACAGACAATTTTCAGATGAAGAAATTGAAACTATTACCACTCACATGAAAGAGTGTTCCAAATCACTATTGATCAGAGAAATGCAAATTAAGACAACTCTGAGATATCACTACACACCTGTCAGATTGGCTAAGATGACAGGAAAAAATAATGATGAATGTTGGAGGGTATGCGGGAAAACGGGGACACTGATGCATTGTTGGTGGAGTTGTGAACGAACCCAACCATTCTGGAGAGCAATCTGGAATTATGCCCAAAAAGTTATCAAACTCTGCATACCCTTTGATCCAGCAGTGTTTCTATTGGGCTTATACCTCAAAGAGATACTAAAAAAGGGAAAGGGACCTGTATGTGCCAAAATGTTTGTAGCAGCCCTGTTTGTAGTGGCTAGAAACTGAAAAATGAATGGATGCCCATCAATTGGAGAATGGCTGGGTAAATTGTGGTATATGAATGTTATGGAATATTATTGCTCTGTAAGGAATGACCAGCAGGATGAATACAGAGAGGCTTGGAGAGACCTACATGGACTGATGCTAAGTGAGATGAGCAGAACCAGGAGATCATTATACACTTCGACAACGATATTGTATGAGGATGTATTCTGATGGAAGTGGATTTCTATAACAAAGAGACCTAACTGAGTTTCAATGGATACATGATGGACAGAACAGCTACACCCAAAGAAGGAACACTGGGAAACGAATGTGAACTATTTGCATTTTTGATTTTCTTCCCGAGTTATTTTTACCTTCTGAATCCAATTCTCCCTGTGCGGCGGGAGAACTGTTCGGTTCTGCAAATATGTATCGTATCTAGGATATACTGCAACATATTTAACATACATAGGACTGCTTGCCATCTTGGGGCGGGGGGGGGGGGTGGAGGGAGGAGGAGAAAAAAAGGAAACATAAGTGAGTGCAAGGGATAATGTTGTAAAAAAATTATCCTGGTATGGATTCTGCCAATACAAAGTTATTATTCAATAAAATAAAATTTAAAATTAAAAAAAAAGACTTGCTATACCTAGTAAAAGAAGAGATACCTCACCCCAGAAAAATTGCTTCTCTACCTGAATCAAGCTTATAACCTATAGGGGAAAAAAGCATAAAAAAAACTAAGCACAATAGTGGAAAATATCAACAAGCACAAATCCACTTAGTGCACATTGTCAACAAAAAACTCTGAAGTGGAGGCAAGTCAAGAAATGATGGAGGCAGTCACCAGAACTTCCTTTTGGGGTGCTTATTCTATGCTAGGTACTAAGAGAGGGGAATGATTAAGTTGACAACAGGAGAAATGAAGTATTACAAGTAGGAAAACATTGGTTTGTATCAATGGAAACTGTCTTCATATTGAAATATTTCATTTGAAAGTATAAATTAAATAACTCTCAAATATCAGTTTCAGGAAAAACAAGTCATAGAGGATGTCACTAGCAACTTGTCCTCAAACTTGCAGGAAAAAGGGGTTGAACAAAGCATATGAATAGCTTTTGACAAAAAAGAAACAACAACTTCTAAGGCATTTGATTTATCATACATGTTGGAGCTGAAAGGAACCTTTGAGATTACCTAGAACATACTTGTCATTTTACAAGTGAGAAAAGAATCCCAGGACTTGCCTATGTTCTATAGTAGCAAAGTCAGGATCTAATTGCATACTCCGTGAATACAAATATAGGGTTGCTTGTTTGGTAGTTTTGTTTTGTTTTTTTTACCACTTCATTATCAATAAATTTTCTTTAATCATAGTCTGCTAAATATATCACTTTTAATCTAGGCCAATAAGCTTTTAAAAATTATAGACAATTATAATAATATATGATATAATATATTATCACATATTATATAATATAAAAATTATAGAAAGAGGCTTGTATCTATTGAGAATCACCTCCTAATTCTAGCTGTCGCCTTTTTTATAGGAGTCACTATTTCTGGGACTCAGTTTTCCCAGAAGATTTATCTTAGTTTATCTCTAAATCTCCAATCCTATAATCTCCAGATTTTCTCTTCCTTTAGTAATCTCCCATATCTAATGTTCAATCATTTTTATATCAGATAAGCAAGTATCATAGTGGATTGAGTGCAAGACATATATAATCAGGAAGACCTGAGTTTAGACCTACCTTAGGTGCCTATGTAGTAATATAATCCTAGTAAGTCATTCATTTTTTTTTCAACTTCAGTTTCTTCATGTGAAAAAAAAATGAGTATAATAACTCGTACCTCAGTGGTTGTTGTGAGGATTAAAGAAGTAACAGAAATGAAGTGATTTGGAAACCTTAAAGTGCTATATAAGTGCTAGCTATTAATAATAAAAATAATAATGACAGTAACAACTATATAGACAAATCAGCATCTAGGTAACATGCTGCTGTTGTTTTTCAGTAGTGTCATTCTTTATGATTTCTTTTGCTGTTTTCTTAGCAAAGATATTCGAGTGGTTTGCCATTTTTTTCTCCAGCTCATCTTACAGAAAAGGAAACTGAGGCAAATAGAATTAAGTGATTTATTCAGGGTCATACTTCAGGGTTTGTCTGAGTCAGATTTTAATTCATCTCTTTCTACTCCAAGTCCAACACTCTATCAACTGTACTATCTAGCTATTTCCATAGGAACCATGGAACCTTGAAAAGTACCCCCTTTCACAGACTTTGCCTAACTCCTCCAAATGTTAGCCTTTTCAGCCTTTACTCCTCTGAAGTTTCTTTGTTTTGTTTTGTTGATTTGGTTTGAACTTGGGTTTTTTTTAATACCTACATATTCAGTTTTACAAAAAGCTTTAGTGCAATTAAGCATTAAAATTTAAAACTACACTAAGACTTCTGGTACAGGATGTGCACATGCTATTTCCCCTAATGGAATACAAGTTTATTGTTATCATATTTTGTATCCCTGGAACATAGTAAGAGCTTAATAAATACTTGTTAAATTGAATTAGAAAAAGTCCTATTCAATATCCATCTCCAAAACTACATTTCATTCCACCCCTAGTAGCACTTATAACAACCCTTTTCATGAGGCAAAGGATAGAAAGACTTGACTGTGATTGAGGCCTTGGCAGAAATGAGAGTCTTTAGCTATGATGGGATTGTTTTCCCTCTCCTCTGGCTTTCAAGGAACCATAAAGCAAGCTACAGCATGGTGAATGAAGTGATTTTTCTTGTATTTTATTAGTCTATGAAGGAAGGCATGCAGGGGTCATAAGCAGACTTCAGGTTTTATGAAGCATGTTTCAGGGATAGGGGATAACCTAGCAATATTGTGGATTAGAGATAGGCTATTATCATGAGAATTTGTGTGGTTATCATCACAAAAATACTGAGTGCTGTATTAATCCCTCAAATTCAGGATAATCAGAAAATAGAGTTAAATCCAGCTTTATCTAATATGGTGCCATGAGCCCAAGGATGAGGAAGTGATGATAAAGTATTTGAAAGGCAATCAAAGGAGAAGTCTGGGAGGGAGGACTTCTGGGACTTGGGAGAAAAAAAGATTATTCTAGGCCATTCACTATCCTAGGAACTATTGGATAGGTAGGCCAAGGGCAATTTAACCCAGATGTGAGTGACCATTGATAAATTTTCATTGTGAGTATTTACACCTCAGAAATGACCTCAAACAGCTAGATTTGTTTTGTTGATTGTCTAGACTTAAGGAAGTGTTAATAATGCAGATTACAAGTAGAAATATGTGTGTAAACCCCTTTTTAAGAGAATTTAGTCATTTAATATTTCCCAGTGCACCCCTATATTACTCTATAAACATTGCTTGTACTCCACAGGAGTGCAGTAGAAAGCTCAAAAAATGAAGTCTCACAGAAATAACAGTCACAACCACAGTCACAAGATCTGACATTTATATACCACTTTAAGATTCACAAAGTCCATTTGAGCTTTACAACATGCCTGCTTGGGATTCTATACAAAACCCTTCTCTAGACCTCAGTATACTATTTGTGAAGATCTTGGGTTGTTTTTTGGGGTCTCATGATTTTATGAGCCTAGTTGATATATATTTTTTAATCTTCAAAACAACATGATAGTTTTGCATTTTGAATGTAGCAAAAGCAAAAGAACCAACTTACATAAAATTGCATATTCACATTTAAAGTATATTACAATATGTCTATAACAAAAATATAATTACCTAGTTAATAAATAAAATTAAAAGAAATTTAAGGGAAACGTTAAAATTCTTTTGGGCTTTGAAGTACTACACTAGAAATGAGAGCTTCCAAGGTATCAAGTTTCCTGAGTTATATATCTTTCTGTTGAAGGAGCCTCATACTAGTTTGATAAGAGGTCTTTCTTTGCCTTTTCTTTTTTCTGTTGTTATTCAATCATTTCAGTCCCACCCAACTCTTCATGACCCCACTGGGAGTTTTCTTAAAGATACTGAAGTGGTTTGCCATATCCTTCTCCAGCTCATTTTATAGATGAAGAAACTGAGGAAAACTGAGTTAAGTGACTTACCCAGGGTCACACAACAAATAAGTATCTAAGATGAAATGTGAACTCAGGAAGAGGAATCCTGATTTCAAGCCTGGAGTACTATCTACTTCACTGTCAAGCTTCTTAGTAATATTAAAAAGAGAAAAAAGGCAAAGCACCAAGAACAATATAGAATATACATTATAAATGTGCATCTATGCATATGTCCATGTATATGTATAGATGATAGATGGACACTTACTCTGCAATGTCCTTATCACTCTGGTTCTCAATTCTTTTATCTCTCAAATGAAATATTGGATTCAATGTCTAAGGCCCCTTCTATTTCCAAATATTGTGATCACTTATCTTATAAATCCACTTGGCAAATACCACAGCTACATTTATTAGCTAATATTTTAACATTTCCTTTAAATATCATCATGATTGTTATTATTTTGTCTTGATTTTCTGATTTTTATAGTTTGGGGAAGAATTGCTTTGTATAATAATTTCAGAAATTTGGAAGTTCTAGCCCATGAATCTTATATAAAGTAGAATTTAAATAGAGAGAAGAGGTCCTTGGCTGTAACTGAATGGTACTAAGAATACTGCTTGCAGAATACTCACTAGAGAATGCAATGCAGCCAATTGTTAAAAGGTTATGTCTGTATTTCCCTTAATACCTTCCTTGAATGTAGAACATAATGTATGAATAACCAAAGCATCTCACCTTTTTTTAATAGCCTCATTTCTGAAAGCATGATTAATTTCTAACATTGTTTCATACCTGCTTAATTGAAAAAATGATGAGTATACTTTCATTCATTTAAATAATTTTTGTGCTTGCCTAAAATAAATATAAGCATTTAATTCAAATTATACTTTGGACTTATCCATTTGAAATAAATGTGTGTGAAAATAAAAGAGATAGATAATGTGTACTTGCATAGTTGAATGTACAAATAGAATTTTGTAATCTAACAAAAAAGATTATTTTCCAGGTCCTGCAGCAATCCTGGAGGTTGGAAACACTTAGGAGAAAAGTGTCTTCCTCTCTTCTTCTCTTTCTTACCTACTACCTGCTGTTGTTCCTTCTCCTTACCATCAATATTGTTTTTTTACATATTTCTTGGATCATAGAATCATAGATTTAGAGCTGGAAGAGACCTTAGATGGCATTTAACTTCCTTTGGCCTCATTTTACAGATGAGAAAACCAAGGCCAAAGGAAGTTAAGAGTTCAAGTTATCTGACTCCAGATACATCATTCTCACTACTGTACTATCCCTTGGGTTTCCTAACTCAAAGAAGCAGCGGTTACAAGCTTTATTTGCCTTATTCAAGGAGAATAAATCAGAACAGAAAGCTTTTTTTATACTTTTTCCTCTCTTCTGTTATGTGAAAGGATGGTAAGAAAAATGTGATGTGTATAATAATTAATCAATTGTTATTTTTTGACTATCAACTTTAACAAATATTCACTGTATGTGCTATATGGCCAACATTGTTCTAAGTGCTGAGGATGCAAATACAAACAATGACTGTCCTTCCTGAAGATGAGCTTATGTTCTAGTGGAAAAGGCAAGTACACATATAAATGTATGCTGCAACATAATTAAGGGGGAACAGCATTAGCCATTGGAAGAGATCAGGATTTCATGAAGATGGTACATGAGTTGTTTCTTAAAGGAAGAGAGGGACTTTGTGAAGCAGAGACAATGAATTAATGTATACCAATATTTAGGATAGACAGAAGTAGTAAGAGGCCAAGAGGCTAATTAGGAACTAGTTGCAGTCATCTTGGGTGACAAATGATGAGAGCCTTAACTTGGGAGCTAATTTTGTGAGTGAAGAGACATCACATGCTAGAGTTTTTGTAAAAGTAGAAATGGCAAGAAGTGGAAACTGGTTAGATAAGTGAAGTAAGAGACAATAAGAATTCCAAGATAATGTCAAGACTGGATGACTAGAAGAATGGTGCTCAAACAGAAACAGAAAATTTTGGAAAGGCTTAAGAAGAGTTTACCATCTGGCTAAGGAGATAATGCTATGAATATAAAAAGGTTACTGATAAGAAAGCATTTTACTTACATTTCAGCTTGACCCAAATATTGCCCAGGAAACAATTTTATTGTGTGATCCTTAATACATTACATCTTAACCTTATTTTAGCATTCCACAGCAAATGACCTATTTATAAAAAAGTTAATATAGAATGGACTGAGTCCAATGACTATTTTATAAGAATTTTCAGAACCAATTAACAAAATCAACTAGAATATGCTTCTGATATAATTTTACCCATATATGATAAAGTTCTAAATTGTGGAATGTCAAAAATAAATATGAAAGGAGTCAAAGAAGAGAGATTTCTGAAGGTCAGTGTCAACAAGGAAGGTTTTGTAGAAGAGATAGAACTTAAGCTAAGCTTTGAAGAATGGGATATAAATAAGTAAAAAGGCGGAAGGCAGTCATTCCATATGGGGAAAAGAGTATGAAATAAGGCATTCAGATGGAGTGAGCAATAATGGAGGATTTGTGGAGAGTAATAAATAAGTGATCTTGAATGGAGATTTCATGTTGGTAATTAAAAGGAAGTATGATAGAGCTAAACTGTGGAGGCCTTGAAACACATGAAAATTTAGGCTTAATTTAATAAAGTGCCTATGATCAAAATTTTAACTGAATTTTTTTCCTCCTGAGATTTCTAGTAGTTATAATCTTTTTTTCTCCTTTATAATCTCCTGTGATTCTTTTTTTTCCCCCTTTTATTCTGTTTTCTTTGATGTTGGATTTTCCCCTGGGGCTTGGACCTTAATACTATATCAGCTGACTGTGACACACAGGAATTTACTCTATTTTTTTTGTATTTTTAAGAAAAGTTAACAATGTCCTTATTATATCAGCACATAATTTATTTTTTCCTCTCTTCTACCTCCTTTTCTCCTCCACCAAAAAGAAAAAAGAAAATGCTTGATAATATCAAGCAAAATAGATTCATGCATTAGGCTTCCTAAAAACATGTCTCATTCTGCACTATAAGTATACTACCTCTTTGTTAAGAAGTGAGTTGTAGGTATCATCACTGGTCCCTGGAATCATCATTGGTCATTGTAGTGATTAAAGTTAAGTTTTTCAAAGCTATTTCTCTTGGTAGTATTGTTGTTAATGTATAGATAATTCTTCTAATTTTTCTCACTTTCTCCAACATAATTTCACACTGGGTTATCTAAGTATCTCCGGGTAATCTCTAAAACTGTACCTTTCATCATTGCTTCTAGTACAATAGTATTCCATTACATTCTTATACTATAATTTGTTTAGCCATTCTCTATTTGATGGGCATCCCTTTGCCACTACAAAAAGAAATGTTTCTATGAATATTTCATGTTCAAATGGGTCTTTTTCCTCTTTCCTTAAAGTCAATATAGTATATAGGACTAGTAATAACATCACTCCATCAAAAAGTATAGAGATTTGGTAATTAAAAGATTACTGGCAACTTTGGAGGGAGCAGTTTCAATTGTACAATAAGATGAGAAGCCAGATTAGAGAGTTAAGGAGTGAGGGGAAAGGAAACAGAGGGATCAATTGTAGATAGCTTTCTCAAAAATTTTAGCTATAAAAGGGAGGATATACATAGAATGACATCTGGTGGTGATGAATGGATTAAATGAAGATTTTTTTTTTGAGGATGTGAGAGAGATGGACGAATTTGGAGGCAGTGGGGAAGCCGGCAATAAGCTGAGATTGAAGATAAGTGAGAGAGCATGGATGATAGACGGAGCAATCTGTTAGAGAAGACAAGATGGAAATGGGATCATTCATGTATGCAGAGGGGGTTGCCTTGGCAGGGAAAAAGGCCACCTCATCACATAAGAAAAGGATGAAGAATGGCAGAAGGTATCTGAGTGATAAGAAATACGGAGGTGGTAAGAAGAGGAAGTGGATGGCCTTAATTTTTTTAGTGAAATATGAAGCAAGATTCTTAACTGAGAGGGGATAATGGAGGAGAGAAGCTATGTGAATGAGGTTAGGGGAAGTATGAAAAGTTTCAGAAAATCAAGTATGGAAAGTAAAATAATGAATCAATTACAGAGAAGAAGAATTGCTTTGCAGCAGTGAGCACCCAATTGAGATGGTACAACACAAATTTGTGGTGAACTCAGTCAGCACAGTTTTGTGATTTTCTTCAGCTTTACTCAGTAGCACATGAGTCATTGCAAAGGCAGTGGATGTTGGGAATAATTCCAAGTTCAGACACAACAGGGCAAGATCAATGTGATAGGAGCAGGAAATATAGGATAGGATAAGATTGTGGCATGTGACACATGGAAGAAGGGATAGAAGAGTGGGTATCAGATGAAACTTACTCTAGTCTAAAGTGAACACAAGAGAGACATATACACATATTTTGTTGTAGCAATATATCAATCTCAAAAGGAAAATAATCAGGCGTAGGAAGAAGTGAGATAAAAAGAGAAAATAATACTGATGAGGAAAAAATCAACACAAACTTCCTCATTTTGTAGGGAGTAGTAAAATAGGAAATCAAAAAATTAATACCTAAGGAAGGTACTCATCAACTGGGGAATGGTTTAACAAATTATGACATAGGAATATAAAAGAGGAAATTAAGAAGAGACAATTTCAGAAAATCCTGGCCAATATAAATAGATCCAGAATGTACTAAAAAGAAACACGATAATCATTAATATAAGGATAACAAAATTGTATAGAAAATGTTTAAAGAGTTGAGAAATAATCAACCTCATAAACAATACTGTTTCCAGATGACCTATAATGGAGGATGTTACCTACTTCTCTACAAAAAGATGAGGGGCACAAGTTAGAAAGACATACGTTTTGGAAGCTTGACCATTCTGTATATTAATTTTGCTCAACTAGGCTTATGTGGTTCAAGATATCCCCTACCCTTTTCTCTCTTTCTATTTTGAGAGAGAGAGGTTAACAGTAAAAATATACCACTACCCTCCAAAAGACACAGTGACATATTTTTTAAATATACAAAAGGGAATCAAAGAAGCCTTTCCAGATCTTCCATAATGCCAACGCCTTTGCTCTGATAATTATCCCCAATTTATATCATATAAATGTTGTTTTTATGTTGTCTCTCTCATTGTCTTACCTGTGAGCTCCTTGATTGCAGGTACAGTTTTGTTTGTTTTGCCTTTCTTTCTATCCTCAGCACTTAGCATAGTTTCTAGCACAGAGTGTGTGCTTAATAAATATTGAACAGAAGGAAATTCAGAAGAAAGCATAGACAAGCAAGACAATTTTGAAAGAAACATAGAAATACATACAAAAGTTATGTATAATTATATTTTTAAAAGCAATCAGTATGAAATAAAGAATATTTTCCTTATGATCCTCTTTGAAAGATATGGATATAAATAGATAAATATGAAAACATTCTTTTTGGTGAATAAATTCAAAATAATTATAAAATGAAATTATTAATAATAAGATATTTTAATAAATAATTAATAGATTTGATAAGTATTATCAAATAATTTTGAATAAAATAAATGATTTTAAATAATAAACAAATGATAAGAAATTTAAATTTTTAAAAATGAAGTTTGAATTTAGCTCTGTTGAATTTTAGAGGGTATGTCTACAAAGTGGAAATATGCTATTGGAAGTTAGAAGGATAACATTAAAGCTTGGATAAGGCATTTAAAGCTTGGATAAGGCGTTGAAAGCTATACATTTAAATTTATGAATCATCAGTATGGACTTTATGAGAGGAGTTACAAAAAAGAGTGATTTATTTAAGGGAATGAGAGTATCATGAAGTGAAGACTGAGAGGTAACAGAATTGAATAATAAACAGCAAGTAAATGAAACAAGAAGTAAGAGACAAACTCTACAGTATCTATAATAAATTGAGAAAAAAGTCTCCAGATTTGGTCAGAAGGTGACTACCAGTAGCTTTCCAGTCCAATTTCAATATAGTACTAAAGACAGAAGCAAAACTTTAGAAGTGTTAAGAAGGAAATGAATGTATTTAGGTATGGTAGGAGAAATGGGATGGTGATGTTGGTGGTGGTTGTTTTCTGTTTGGTTGGTTGGGTTTGCTGTTACTGTTGTGGTTATGTTGGGATAGACAGAAAACTTATCATGATGGTAGGGCCAGAGGACAAAATCACTGGGAAGAGAAATATCATAAATGCTAGAAAAATATCAGAGGATAAGGATGGCAGCAAAATCCCAGAAGAGATGGAACTGAAATGGAGAGCACAAGGGGAAGAATTTGCCTAATCATGAAGGGATATATAACTCTCTCTGAGGCTAGTAGCAGTTAGAGAATATAAATACACAAACATTTCTAGAGGTGATAATAACAGTAGAATGAAGGTACAAACCTTGGATGATTTTAGTTCAAATCTGGTCTTAGATATTTACTAGCAAGTCACCTGATCTTGTTTTTCTCAGTTTCCCATTTGTAAAAATGAGCTAGAGAAAGAAATATCAAGCCAATCCAATATCTCTGCTAAGAAAACCCCAAATAGATTCAGAGTGTCAGATATGATTGAACAATAACAACTCTGGGGTGGGGGAGGGGAGGGAAGTAATAGATATATACATACATTTTCCCCCTGAGGAAGTTAGATTGCATAGTGGGTAGAAGGCTAGTAGCAGAGTCTGGCAGAACTGAGTTAAAATCTGGCTTCAGAAATTTTCTAGCTCTGTGACACCCTGGCAACTCACTTAACCTTTGTTTGCTTCAGTTTCCCCAACAGTAAAATGGAGATGATAATAGCACCAACTACTTCCCAGGGTTGTTATAAAAATCAAATGAGTTAATTTTTGTAAAGCTGTTTTCACAGTGCCTGGCAAATTGTAGTTGCTTAATAAATGTTTGTTTTCTTCATCCTATAAAATAGGAAGTATGGCCCTGCTGATGGTAAAAATGGGAAAAGCAACATAATGCCTGTTATAATCTACCTTCTCAATATAATACATGACTGTAAACTGAGACTTAAGACTTAAATTACTGTGTCAGAATGTAATTGTGGACCATAAGGATTTTAAATGTCTGAAGGAACAACACTGGGAATTTTCCAGGTTTGCTATATTCAACTCTTGTTAATTTAATATCTCCTGATTCAGCCAAGTAAGCAGATGATGTGCCAGAAATGGAAAATTTAGATTCACTAGCAAAAGGATAGACAGGAAAACAGGAGAAAATATTGAGTGCAAGGTCTTGGAAAGGACTTGAGGGCATATCCCAAATGCAGTGGTAGAGCCAAGTTGACACGTCAATAATTACTATAACAACCTCTTTTTAAATTTTTCTTTTTTTGTTCTTGTCAACTTAACAATTTCAAATGATTGCAGAAATTTCAATACACTAAAAAAGAACAAGAAAAAAAGGTTTGTATTAGAAGGTGTATGCTTCCATTGTGAACAGTTTACATTTTGAGAAGACTATATATATATATATATATATATATATATATATAGTCTTTGATATATATATATATATATGTAATTTAATAAGGTAATGATTACAACCTTTTTAACTAAAACAATAAGGAGATAACCTGGGATTAAAATTAAAAAGAACTTTGCAGCTCAATGAACAAGAAACACTAAATGACATAGCTTATCCTAGAAAAGAAAATATAACTTGGAAGATGAAAAAAATGATATATTAGTAAAAAGAACTATATTTTTGATGGTTGGAGGATTTAGAGGCCTAAAGCTATGATTTTCTAGATACAGGAAAATCAACACAGATCAGTAACAGTCCTACAACTTCTAATCTTATAGAGTTGCCTAGAACAGAGAATTTATGTAATTTGTCCATGGTCATATAGCTATTACATGTCAGAGACATATATGAACTATTACATATGAATTATTTGTACTCAACCTGTGATAATTCTGAGCAACTTGAACACACTGTACCTTGACCTCACATAGTGATGTCATTTTGGTCTTCTTCAAACACCAAGGACAACAACCAACAGTTCAGAGGCAAGATTTGAATCCAGATCTTCCTGCCTTTGAGGATAACTTTTCCATTGTTACACCATGCTATCATTCTCCATTTGATGAAAATATAAGTTATTAATTTGGAAAAGAAAATGGCAAGCCACTCCCGTATTTTTGTAGAAAAAACCCAAATGTATTCATGAAGAGTCATGAATAAAAATGACTGAACCACAAAAATAATAATTTTAATATTATGGTATTAGTTCCTGGCAGTTCTTCTTGACTTCCAGGTTGGCTATCTATTTGCTACATCAGTTTAGAACCAAGAATACAAATCTAAGGCCCAAAAGCCTTAAAAGGAAGATTTACTTAACATTTATGCCAGCTATAGAAGGAAATCATCTAAATTTGTTGGCAAGTTTGTGAATTCCCTAAATCATGCATACCCCCAATTTTCCTCACATTTCAGTTAACATTTAGTTGCATAATTCATTAAGTTCTGACTTGTATTTTGACTTCTAATATGAGAGAAGCTTTTGATAGTCCAGATTCCTGGCTGGCCAAACCCTGGAAAACCCAGAGTTTCCTTGACTTGACTTCTGTTATAGCAGAAAGAAATATCAGTTTTGCTGTCAGAAGCAGACTTTGTCACTGGTCCAAGGTTTCTGTTGTGTCTCATTTTTCTTTCCCCTGTTATCCTAGCTGTTTGCTTGGTTACTTCCTGCATACTCCCTAAAATTTGGATACCTACTCCACTATCTGCCTCCAAGTTGGCACTTCCGCTCCCACCTTATAAACTGAGCTGTGATCTTGAAAGTTTCCTGCAGATAATTTTGGCGAAAATCAAACCATCAATGTGAGCAAGACTGCAGAAGACAGCAAGAAGATAGGGATGCTGTTCAGATCCAGTGCTGGTAAAAAGTAAACCTTTCCTAATATCTCCAATTTCTAGGGCCTCTTTCACAAAAAATACTTTGTATCCATTGTGTCTATATTGTTTATATATATAGAGATGTGTGTATCTTCTCCTCCACTGGACAATAAGTTCCTTTGAAGGAAGGAGCTATCATCCCTTTGCCTTTGTTCTCCTAACAATTTAATAAATGTTTGCAGATTGATTAAAAATAGACAATCAACTAGAGAGCATCACATAAGGTACAATGAAGAACATCATTAATTTTAAGGGGTTATATTATATTTATCTAAGGCTTGAAAAATTCTACTTTCTACATCACATAGACAATTTATTTTTGATATCTTTCCTGACTATCCTAGTCAATAGTTCTTTCCCCAGGCCCAGAAATTATTCTTTTTTTTTTTTTAATTTTGCACTCCTTTTGTGTTTCCTTATTTGTTTCTCTCAGTTGAATGTAAACTCCCGGAGGACAAATACTATTTTTTTTTTTTGCTTTGTTTTGCAACTGCAGCACCTAGTGCAGCCCCTGACACATAGAGGGCACTTAATAAATACTTGCTGAATTGCTTGCTATGAATGAATATTTAGTAGATATGGAGTCAGGATGTCAGTTCGAATTTCATCTCTTCTACTTACTAATTATATGATCTTTTCTAGGCTTCAGTTTCCTCAACTCTAAAATGAGTATCTTAGACTGCATAATTTTATGACCCCTTCTAGTTCTAAGTCTATGATCCTTTGAATAATAAATCACACATGAGACAGTGAGCAATGAGTGAGACAATGGATAGAATAAACTGGAGCCAAGAAGACTCATTTTCATGAATTTTGATTCAGCCTCAGGCACTTAACTATGTGACCCTAAGCAAGTCGCTTAACCCTGTTTGCCTCAGTTTCCTCATCTGTCAAATTAGCTGGAGAAGGAAATGGTAAAGAAGTATCCCCTGATTTATTTATCCCATGTCCTCTCCATCCACATGTCTATACCAGAGGGTCATCTCTCTTTGATTTTTTGCTTAAGGCTATCATTGTTTTCAGAAGGCCTCAAACCATTAAAGTTTGTGCTTCTGTTTTTGAAAGATACCTTGAAAAAAATGAAGGCAAATCTCTCTTGGCAATAATGGTACAGATTATCATTCTGGAACACAGCATGTCTGTTGCTGAAATAATTCAAAAAGCTATTTTTGAGGATATCTTTTTGTGTGGTAAAAACAGTCATTTTGGCTGACTTAAAAGGATGCATCCCTTTCTAAATTCATGCAGTATGTTGTATCATACTAGTTAGATTTTATGTCTTCTATCCAGAATACATAGATGAGCCTGATTCAGGATATAGGAAGAACAAATAAATAAAGTTACCATTTTATAGAAGAGATCTTCATTATTAAATTATTTTGGTAGGTGGTATAACCGTGAAAAACCAATTTGCAACTAATACCCCTCCTGTGTCACTTATCCCATATTTATCTCCTCAAGTTGACTGTGAGAGAATAAGAAAGCTGAAGTTTACATCCCTACCATCAATTTAAAGAATATGTTTTTTTTTAACCTTACTGGGAAATTACATTGTTTATAAATTGCCTAGGGTTGATACTTGTGGAAGAAGTATCAAAAGTCTTGATGCATAGGTGTCTGCCTGGGTCAATGAATAATTCTCTCTCTCTCTTTATTTTTTATTTTCTTAAGGAACAATACACACTTTGTTGATGATATGGCAATCATAGAGAAAGAAAAGGAAACAAGGAAGGAAGGAAGGAAGGAAGGAAGGAAGGAAGGAAGGAAGGAAGGAAGGAAGGAAGGAAGGAAGGAAGGAAGGAAGGAAGGAAGGAAGGAAGGGATAACCAGAGCAAATGTGCCTTATTACCAACATTGTTAATTCATGCTCCAGCTTAATAATTGTGCTCAATAGATCATTTAGATAGCTGCTAAAACAAATCAAGCCAAACTATTTTTCTGCCAGTCCCCAGATAAATGTCTTTATGGAACATGTTCAGTAAGAAAGTTCTGCTGTCCTGCTGCAGCACAGATGGTCGAAGAGCTGGCATCCACACCAAAAGAAAAGTGTACTCAGCAACAAGGTCAGAAGGAGCCATTATTATCTACTCCCAGAGACTTCTCCTTCCCTAGCTAGATAAGAGCCCTTAAGCTTAAACTAACTGAATTCTCTGGAATTTTTCACTTGAGTCAATTGGCTTAGGAGAATCAGTCCACTGCACACATTTTTGAGTCCTGGAGGGATTAAGTGTGTGTGTTACCTATATTCATTGGCAGAATTGAACAAAGAATTGCAATTTTACTAGAAATCTTTTAAGTTAGAAATCTAATTGTATCTACTGAGAAAATTTCCCAATGAAACACAATCAAAAATACTTTAGTATCATCATCTTGGCTATTTTTCAGTTTAACACTATATATTATGATGCTATAAAAAGAAACATATAGATGATCCTTGTATTTTTCTCATTTAATGTTAAAGTCACTATAGATTACAACAACCACAAGATTATAAAATTAGAGTTGGCATAGATCTCAGAAGATAATTTAGATACCCTCAGTTTATGGTTGAGGAAACTAAAGACCAGAGTGGATTTTTGCTCAAGGTCAAAGAAAGTGAGCTCTATGTATGCACTCTTATTATATGGATACTCAATTTGTCCTGTATGTGTTCTATATGAGATGTCTCTGAATGTAGATTTTTTTTATATACTGTATATTCCTTTAGCATCAGTTTCTTCATCTACAAGATGAGGTTGTTGGATTAAATGATTTCCAGGATGACAGACAAGGTAAAACAGCAAATAGTATGCTAGAGTTGATTAAGTTAAGTTAACTTCTCGGAGTTAAGAAGTTTCAGATATTTATTAAATGACAGTCCTTCTGAGTCTATTTTGTCATCTCTGAACTGGAGATAAAAATAGCAGGAGTACTTATATTAATAATGCTAAAACAAAGATAATGAAAGTAAAAGTGATTTCTATCAGTTATTATATTAGTATTTTAACTCTAATACATGTAGCTAGTTTTTTTTTTAATTGGCAGCAAATCCTTACAATTCCAGAAAATCTGGAACCACCTAAATTGATTAGCTTTGCTTCCATATTTTTATTTATACTCTAGTTTTACTAGAAAAAATTTTACTTTTTGCATACAATGAAACACCAAAAAAATATTATCAACCCAGATGATCCCGTTATGGGTAAAAAAATATTGAATTAACTGTCAGGTCAAAATGTTTAAATGACCATTTCCTGGAGGATCAATATAAAGAGACTTTAGAACTAGAGCATAAAAATGATTTAGCTTTCACCTTTTCCTGGTTTGCTACCAAAAAAAATGTAATTGAACTTCAAACTGTTTCTGAATTATTTGGCTTCTTGCTAAGAAAAGAGAAAGAGAGAAAGAGAAAGAAAGAGAGAGAGAGAGAGAGAAAGAGAGAAAGAGAGAGAGGGCGCGCTTTTGATTAATGTTTATTATTATAGGCTTAATAGATCAATGTGCTTCATGAATCTTCAAGTTATTAAGCTTCAGAAGTATTGCAAAGACTTTTTATGGACAGCCTCAGTTCCTTTCTTAGAAACTGGGTTGCTAAAGGTATCATTGTGAAGTTACAGGTTCAACCTCTCCAAATAAGTTTCTCGCATTTTTTCAGGGAAACTGAGTGAGCTAGTGAGCATTAGAGACAGAAGATTTTCAATTTGATTTTGTTTTTTGGTCTAGAGATGTTAACAGCTTTATAAGGAAAGAATCAGTGACTATTCATTTTCTTTGTTCTCATTTCAATCATGTCTGACTCTAGACCACATTTTAGAGTTTTCTTGGCAAAAGATGTTAGAATGGTTTGCCAATTTCTTCTCCAGATCACTTTACAGATGCCAGATTAAAGCAAACAGTGTTAAATGATTTATCTACGATCACACAGCTAGTATTGGAGATTGAATTTGACTTGGATTTTCCTGACTCCAGGCCCAATACTTTATCCACTCCGATACCCAGTTGCCCAATAATAACTCAATAATTATTATATGTATACATCATATATATATATACATATATATATATATATTCCAGTAATCTTAGTACAATTTTAATCTGTTAAAACATAAAGCTTATACATTTTGTTCAGTCATTTTTAGTCATGTCCAATTCTTCATGATTCTACTTGGAGTTTTCTAAGCAAAAATGCTGGAGTAGATTGCCATTTCCTTCTCTAGCTCACTTTACAGATAAGGAAACTGAAGCAAATAGGGTTAAGTGATTTGTCCAGGGTCCCACAGCTAGTAAGTGTCTGAGGCTGGATTTGAACTTAGTAAGATGAGTCTTCCTGCCTCAGACCCAGCATTCTATGCACTATGGTATCACTCAGCTGATCAAGCTTATACATATGTGTGTATATGTACATGTATATATAACACATGTGTACATATTATGAGATTTATTTAGCATTTTAAAGTTTACCAAGGTTTTTTCTACATATTTTTTTTCATTTTAGCCTCATAACTACCTTTTAAAGAGTCAATACCAATACTATTATTCCCATTTTACAGATGAGCAATCAAAACTCAGAAAGATTAGGTTGCTTGCCTGTAGACATCCAGATGTAAACATCACAACCAATATTTGAATCCATGTCTCCCTGACTCCAGCTCTATAGATTCACTATACTATACTGCCTCTTGGAAGCATAAGGGAAAAGAACAATGCTTTGTTCCTTTCTGATTTCAATTCAAATATTGGTGCAAGCTGAGGAAAATCTGCTTCCATTAAACCTCATAGTCCATATGCTGGATTCAGAGCCAGATGACCTGGCATCAGATGCTGGCTCTACCACTTACCACCTGTGTGACCTTTAACAAATCATTCATCTTCTCTCTTGGTTCCTCATCTGTAAAATGAACCAAATGGTCCTTCCTGTCTCCAAATCAATGACTCTATGAGAAATAGCACAATGAAATGAGCTAGGACATCTAGAATAGATCTGGGTTATCCTCATTTAAAGGACTCTATATTTGCTGCTATTTTTATAGGGATAGGTTCTTAAGGTCCTTAAGACTATTTCCTCCTAAAGACTTTATGAACCAAGTAAAATCATGAGTGAGAACCTAAGCAGGCATCCTGGGTTATACAGCAAAGATTCTTATAGACCTCAATAACAAAGTGAGGATTTCAAACACTTCTCTACTTACACATGGTTTTTAAATGGGGGGGGGGGGGGGAGGAGGAGTTTCTATTTAATCAATTGAATATAACAAAAACCTGATAATTTTTAAAGATAATGCACAATTTAGAGATAGTGTGATCTATTTGATAATGAGCCAGTATCAGAGTCAGGATGGACTGAGTCTTAAGTCCCACTTCTCACACATGGCTAATGTGATTCCAGGCAAATCATTTAACCTCTCAGTACTGGAGGAAGCTAGGACTCTAGGTTACCAAGAACCTTGGGAGAGGTCATCTACTTACCAGAGAATTTACTATACCAATGAGATCAAAAGTCTAGTCCCTATCCTAACCCTTTAAAAGAATTTAAACTACTAAGTATACTTAGGTACCTTTCTCATTCATCTTCAACTATTATCTGTCAGTGCTTAATTTAACCATAATCCTGTCTCCTGGATTTTCTGGGACAATCTGCCCTGACTTGTTATTTCATGAACTCAAAATCTCTGAGACTTATTCATGGTCCCTGAATATTTTGAAGCTTCAAGGTACCTTCATATCAAAAGTCTTTTGAAAGAAATTCTTCTTCAATCTTTAATCTTCAACATGAGGAGAGAAATCAGATCAGTTCTAATTTAATTAGAGAAAAGGACATTAAGTTGCCTTCTTGGCCATTATAGTTTAGGTCTTTAAGCAAACCCTCTGTGGACCTTGCTTCATCCTTTTTTTCCTGTGTAAAACTGCTGACCACCATAAAAGTTCCTCGGAGGTTTTATTCCAATTAGAGCTAAAGAAATAGAGGAGTTTCTTCTCCCTCCTGTAGCTATGCCTCATAATTTATCATCTCCCACTGAAGAGGGAAACTTTTCTCAGAAGTTGTAATCCCAATAAGAACAGTTCTGCAAAAGAGGGCAGAAATGATTTTGTCAGTAGAAGCACTCATTTTCCCATAGACAGATTGAAACAGACACTAGTCCCTTTCCAGCAGCAGCCTAGCAATTATGGGTTTTTACCCATATTTAGAAATGAGCAAAAAAAAAAGAATTTATGAAAATGAATAGATAGACCTCTGGCATATCCATCTTTATTCTTCCAAGAGCTGCCTTTGCCACACATTATCCTTACCCAAGAGTCAACTTATTTTCTTTGTGTTCTAAATGACTTCTTCCCAGGGAACAAAATAATTTGCCACTTGTGACAGCCTAGAAGTTTGACCAAAGGGCTGGGTTTTTTCTATTTTATATCAGATTGTTTGTGTTCATTAAATGATCAGTATATTTTATCCATGCTCATATCTCTTAGTTGTTTTAGGGAAAGATGGAGAATATTTTGTTAGCTAGATTTCAAACCATAATGGCAGAGCCTAGTTTATTTTGTGAATATTATATCCATACTTGGACTCAGAAGTTATTTGGTGATAGGTACTTGGAATAAATATAATGACTATCCAGTGACTGTTATTCTTATGTTGGAAAAGCACAGGCAAGTTAAAATTTATAAGGGCAATTGCCCCAGGTTCATCGTCTCAAGGGAGACCGATCATTGATGGGTCTCTCCCTCTGCTCATAGAATTTTATTTGATCAGAAAGTATCCTATATCTTTTACAACCCTGCTAAAATTATGTTTTGGACACTGGTCATATTTAACTATAGCTACTCATATTTTAGAAATTCTACCATCTGTTGTTTCACTTGGTGTCCCACATGTTACATTCTAGATTCCCCAATCATCTTCTCTTCCTTCCTCTTTTCATGCATTTCTGCACACCATTGCCTACCTCTATAATGAATCACTGTCACCCACCTTCCTTCATTCCAGACTCAGTTCAGGAGTTATCATTTCTATGTGGCCATCCTGATTCCTCTGACCATAAAAGATTTCTCCTTTCTCTCTCTCTTTTTTTTAATTTAAATTTTATTTTATTTATTAATAACTTTGTATTGACAGAATCCATGCCAGGGTAATTTTTTACAACATTATCCCTTGCACTCGCTTATGTTTCATTTTTTTCCCCTCCCTCCCTCCACCCCCCCCAAGATGGCAAGCAGTCCTATACATGTTAGATATGTTGCAGTATATCCTAGATAAAATACATATTTGCAGAACCAAACAGTTCTCCTGTTGCACAGGGAGAATTGGATTCAGAAGGTAAAAAATAACTCGGGAAGAAAATCAAAAATGCAAATAGTTCACATTCATTTCCCAGTGTTCCTTCTCTGGGTGTAGCTGTCTCTGTCCATCATTTATCCATTGAAACTCAGTTAGGTCTCTTTGTCATAGAAATCCACTTCCATCAGAATACATCCTCATACAATATCGTTGTCGAAGTGTATAATGATCTCCTGGTTCTGCTCATCTCACTTAGCATCAGTCCATGTAGGTCTCTCCAAGCCTCTCTGTATTCATCCTGCTGGTCATTCCTTACAGAGCAATAATATTCCATAACATTCATATACCACAATTTACCCAGCCATTCTCCAATTGATGGGCATCCATTCATTTTCCAGTTTCTAGCCACTACAAACAGTGCTGCTCCAAACATTTTGGCACATACAGGTCCCTTTCCCTTCTTTAGTATTTCTTTGGGATATAAGCCCAATAGATTTCTCCTTTCTCAATGAGTATTACTTCTTTTGTTGGACTCTGTCTTTTTGTCTCATCTGAACTTTATTTGTATATTTATCTCATTCTCCTAATAAATTGGAAGCTCTGGGAATGGGGGATGCATAACTTTGCACAAATGTTTATTAAGTAAATGAATAAATGAGCATCAAGTTTTGGAATATCTGGTCCTATAACAGCAGAAAAGCTTGTCTACTGTACAACAATCTAATATAAAGGTAATTTTGGGAACAATGATTTCCTGCTGATTTTGGATTCTAAAAGCCAGAATCATAAGCAGTTATAGACCATCCCAATTATATTCTAAGAATATACTTTCTAGGTGCAAAATAGAATATGAGTTCCCAGAGGGAAGGGACAGCTTTTCTGAATATGAAGTGAAATAAGTGATGACTGAAAGATAAACTGTATGAAGCTAGGTCCCAGTTAGCATGAATAACTGATTAACAAGAAATTCCAAGAACTGATTATCTGTATTCACACCATTCAAAGTCATAATGATATAAAATATGGGTTCCAACTCAATTGAAAAATTTTGAGTAAATTTGAATAAAGGTAACCACTTCTGGGAATTATTCACTTATTTATATTATTTATTATTCATACTAATCTGGACCTAGATTTATTATAGTGGCTTACTTTCAATGTCAAGAGAACTTGAGGAAAATGCTCAAGACATTAGATGTGATGTACTTATAGCAAGAGAAATAAATGCCCAATGGTAGATTATGAGCTATACCATTGTTATACTATGTACTATACTATATAATAGTCTGCGATCAGAGACTCACTACAATATTTTTAATATCCTCAGGATCAACACAATTCTTTATACATATATTTTTAATAAATGTTCATTGAATGTCATCAAATTGAATAAAAATCAAGTTAAATTATAGATTTAAAAGGAATAGTAAGTTGTATATAAAAGATTTGCAGTTTCATGTATAGTCACCTTTTTATGCTGTTATAGAAATGCTCATTTTAATTCACAAATTTAAAATCAAAATGAATAAAATCATTTAAAAATAAAGAAAGGAATGCAAGTCACTCATGAATCTCCAAAGCCCTATATTTCACAGACAGTGACTACATGATAAAATTTTCTGAATAGAAATAAACATGTTTAACATATTCAATGTGAAGTTCTTACCTTCTCTTCATGGTCTTAAGAAGGAAATACATACCCAGATCTTTCTACCCATCCATCAAACCCATTCGTTTTAGGTTCTTTCGGAGGCATCTAGGGGGCTCGGTGGATACAGTCCTAGACTGTGTCAGGAAAGTCTGCATTCAACTTCAGGCACTTACCATATGTATGACCCTAGGCAAGTAACAACTTCTCCATGCCTCAGTTTCCATATCAGTTTTTTCAAATCCTCAGCTTCCATTAATATTTCCATATTAAATATGTATCCAACAAAATAGATTTACTACATGGGATTGTTGTGAGGATTATATGAGATCAAAGTAAAGTGCTTTACAAGCCCCAAATTGCTATTAAGCTGCTACCTGTTATTATTTTTTTCAGAATCTTGGTCCCTTGCTCCACTAATTGATTTTTTGATCTTCCAACTTTAAAATCATTTTATTCTGAGTGAAGATTTTATTATTTAGTCATATTCTTTTCTTCCTATAATTTGTTCCCATAATTGAAAGAAATACTTTATAGCACCACAAAATGCTTTCATAATTCACTAAAATGAGAGCTGAAATTTATCAACAAAAATGAACTTAGTACTATAATGATAAATTTGAGATTCTTGACAAACCAAAGAACTATGATTTCCCTGTGCTTCCCTATAAGGAAATCCAAGGAATGAAAACTCAATTGAACAAAACAGTTTCTTCAGACATGGGTTTTGCAAAAATATTCATTGCTTTAGAGAGGCAAAACATAGTAGTGAAAAGAGACCAAAATGTGCTAGTAAATATTTAACAACCAACCTCTCAGGAGAAAAAAATGTACATATGACATACTCAAATTTTATCTGCATTATTAACACTTTTTTCATCACTTATTTAAGTCTAGACAATCAAACCAAACAATAAATTAAGTCCTAAATTAAAGCCATTTCCTCATTTCTTAAGTATGAGTATTTATATTGAAAATTTAACAAGTGGCTCTTCTAATTCAGTATAAACTGACCAAACAGATCCCTGAACTGGCCTCTAAGAAAAAATAAATCAGGGTTTGATCCTTCTTTTGATACATATTACTTGTATGACTGAGGATCATAAAATTAGAGTTGGAAGGCAACTAGGTAATCTGCTCCAACTTCATTCATTTTACAGATTAGGAAACTGATGCCCAGACAGAATAAGTGATTTGCCAGAAATCACACAGTTCCACTGACTTCAAGCCCAACACCCTTTCCCCTACACTGCACTACCTCTGTGGGCAATTTACTTAACCTCTGAGTGGTAGGTATTTTCACACAGCAATTACCCTCACAGATGAAATGACAGATTGTCATAGGAACAATATTCCCAATCCCTTCCTCTGCGTAAATTAGAATAAAATTTTCTCAAAACATGTTGAAACTATCCTCAATATCTGATTATTTCAGGGAACCAAAGTGCTGCTATTGATGTCACTTTCTGGTTAAGTGAGCACAAAATAGCCAGGAGAAGCTGTAGACATTATCCGATGCTTGACTGTGATTCCCTCAAGCTTCATTCACTTGGAATATCCTTGAGGTATCCTCAATGAATATCCTTGTTGAATATCCTAATCCTTCTATAACTTCATAATTTTTTAATTAACTGTTGAAAGAAGGAAATGATAAACCATTCTATATCTTTGCCGAGAAAACCCCAAATGGGGTCATGAAAAATCTGACATAGCTGAAACAATTGAACAAAACAAGTAAGAATGATTTCTAAGTGTCTCATTCCAATCCAATACTGAGTAGATGGGGCCAGAGGACTAGCCTGAATCAGGTCTAGCTCAGAATACAGGTCCAGACCAAAAAACAATTCTGCCAGATTATTATTACAAAGCCTCATCATGTAACAAAAGTAACTCCTGCATTTATATCTGTCTCTGACTTGCCTTTCCAGCCTTAACATGCATTACTCACATTTACAAGGTTTTCAGAGCAGCCAAACAAGAGCAGCTTTTCCTTATGCACAGCATTTCATCTCCTTTTTCTGGGTTCTTCTATAAGCTTTCCTAGATGCCTACATTGAACTCTTTCCTCAGTCCTCTTCTAAAGTTCTCTTATCCATGAAAATCCATCTTCCTTTATGAAATCTTCCATGGTCTCCTCACCTACTAATACATTCCCTCAAATTCTATTTTGCTTATTTTATATTTATTTTGAAGATATAGATAGGGCTCAATTAACACAAATAAGGAATCCTGAAAAGTGTTGGCATTATTAAAATTCAAACTGCCTATATCCAATCTGCTGGAACCAATTTCCTGTTTTACATATTTATAACTTTAAATAATATGAACTGAATATGTGGCCATTTCCCAGGATTCATTATTCACATTTATTGGGACCTATTGTGAATATTAATTATTTTTCATATACCTATAAATAGACAAAATGATCTCACAATAGACATAAGTTCTGAATGCAAAAACTGATTTATTTTTGCTTTTTATTTCTTGAGAGTTTAGCATGAGTCCTGCCACATTCTAAGTGTTGAATAAATGCCTGTTGATTGAATGACCAATTCCTGAAGTCTGTGCTAGCAAAGAACAAGATCTGTCAGATCACCAATCTGTAATGGCATGGACCAGCAAAGCCAAAAATACATAAATTCATCATGAACAGTTAGGTCACAAAAGTGATGAATTCCTTGACTGTGACAACTCATAAAATCAAAGTGTAAATTGTAATAAAGTCATTCTCTACGTCAGTGGAAGGAAGAGAATGCATGCCTATCAACTCATAGCTCTACTGAAGCAAAGAAGTGCTCTTTATTTTCTAAAAAGATTCACCTCAGCGATCCTTTAAGGACCAAGGTGAGTCTGTTTTAAAGGTGACTTAGTTGAGGAGAATTGGATTTCCACACAACTTTCTCAAATTTCATCTCTTGTATAAAATGAAAAAAAAAAAAACATGCTGTAAATAAAAACAGCATAACAGTGATTTGGGAACTTTAAGATTTTTCTAGGCAGATGCGAGAGTGAAATTATCAGGAGACATTAAATATTTCTTTCAAATACCTTCAAAGTGTTACACAGCATGAAAAGCCAATGACTCACTCTTGTGACTCACCATGACAACAGTAACCTGCGTCAGGGAGCTGGTAGCACATGCTGAACAGGTTCTGAAGCCTGGAAGTGATTAATTGTGTGATGATATTAAGCATAGCTGTGATCACAGCTCCTGGGGAAAGAAAAGCGCATGTGCACTTTTGTTTCCCTTCCCCACTAAAATAGTTTTATTCTAAAAACTTATTCTTGTTTTATCTACCATCCCTCTTGTTGGATTTTTTTGCAATTTTCTGGATAAGGCTGAGCTCAATTTGGAGTGACCCAACTATAGGAGAAAAAAGTATCATTCATAAATAAATGTGCTCTGTGGCATGAAATTTCTAAAACTAAGCATTGTGGGAAGCCAACCCATATTTTAGCTGGACAGGGACCACTACCACTACTATTTATTGAAAGGGAACACTCATGGAAGAAGAGTCTTTCAATCTGGAGCAGTATACCATTGACCCTCCATGTTCCAGGGATGATTTGTGAGCAGAACCCAGGTTTATCAGAAGGCCTACTGATGATTTTATTTTCCATAAAATTCAGTCCTGTGTAATTAAAAGAGGACAAAGTAAAGGAAACATCACGGATCACTTCAGGTGGTATTTATTAAAGAATATTTGTAAACGCACATCTGTCTTGACTTTGAATGTTATTTCTCATCTGGTGTCTGTTAAGCTTTGACAGATTCACTGGTTCTGAACATAAGAACAGTTGACTGAAAGCTTCAAAGGTCATGTAAGCACCAGAAAGAAATTACCAATATTCCTTTGGGGCCCTACCAGCAGCTTCTAACTAGATTGCGTTTAAAACTACATTCCTCTGTCCTTTCATCTATCTCTAAGTTTGAACTCCAAAACTAATTGAACCAAATTTTATTAAGTTCCTACTATCCATTAGCCATTGTACTTGGTTCTGGGAATACAAAGTCAAACCTCAAGAAGCTTGTGTTCTGTTAGGAAAAGAGGAAAGGAGAGGAAAACTTGTACGGAGATAAATCAAGTTTAAAACAATGCAAAATAATTTGTGTGGGCAGAAGGGCACTAGGAACTGGGCCAACATTAAGGAAAGTCCTAGGGGTGTGGAGGTTTGGCTACATGAGCTAGGAATCCTAAGGAAAGGAAGAGAGGAGGTCATGCATTCCAGGTGTGGGAAGCAGGTTTTATAAAAAGCCCCAGAGATTAGAGATGAAGTCTCAGGTACTGTGAACAGCAAGTAAACCAAATTGGCCAGAGAATAAGAGTACATAAAGGGGATTAATGAGCAATAAGCCTGCAAAGGTAGTCAGAAGCCAGATGTGTTGTGCGCCATATTTCTTCTGTCTCTGTTTCAGGTGTTTGTGACCGATCAGCAAGAATAAGCACTTGTTTAGCCCCTGTCATGTGCCAGGGACTACACTGAAGCATCTTTCAGTCTCAGTGGGTCGGATCTTTTTAAACAGCTTTAATTACAGCCTCATATATTCACCACACCACAAACAGGATGGATAATTTGGTAGCCATCCCAAGCAAATTTCGCAGGTGGGAATGCCAGAACTTATTTTCTTACACTTGAAACCCTATACAGTTTTCTATCCCAGATGTCTATTTGTGTGTTGCTGCACACACCTTAATGTCAAGAGAGGGCTTTGTAATTATAAGAGTCAGCCCTGAAAGGCAGCCTGAAGGTGCCCACCCCGCCCACAACAAGATCGTTCTTGGCATCCTTTGCAAGGCGGGGCCCAGCTGGACAGGGGAACAAGAGTTGTCATTTCATAAATGGAAATAATGCTAGAGGACACTCGAGTTCTTTGAGTTGTGTTATTATCTATTTGAATGAGACATATCTCAGTTTTGAATCATAAGTGTGGGAAACGCCACCACCCAGCTCACTCCAAAGTATGCAAATGTCATTTTGGCCCAGACTCTTGGCTATCGGAGAACCCACAACATTCAATATCATGGAAGCTGCTGGTTTGGAAATGTTTTCCTTCCTGTGCTCAGTCAGTTGAACAGTTGAAGTGACATATTTGACAAGGCAGAACAAGGAATTTTTCTCTTCAATGACTATGGAGCATTTTGCCAGTGAGGATGAGTTTTGGGGAAAATTAATGGTAAGTGGATGCAGAATTTAAGGACAGAGTCTATCCTGCTGTGTTTTTTCCTCGAAGCTTTTTATAAAATTAAGATGAAAGTAGAATAGATATCAAAAGATTACAGATTTGCTCATCACTTTACAGTGAAACATACCTGCTACATAGAAAATAGTATTAGTGACAAATCTCTTTGAATGTAAATTCTCTGAATTTCACTGACAGAGCAATATTGTACTCTTCACTGGCTTGCCAAGCATTTATGTTGTTGTTAAAATAAAATGGATAACTAATGGATGAAAAAGATTTCAAAACTTCAGCTAGATTTGTATCACAAGTGAGGTATATTTTCCCAAGCTTCTATGGCCTCCTTAAATAATTGTAAAAGCTTCCTTTTCTAAGATTTGTTAAAATTCTATTTCTTAGCTTCTATATAAAATAATATTGTTCCTGTGGACAGATAGTACAAGAAATATTTATATGTGTAATTAATTACTTTTAAGGATGCTTTTTCATATAAAATTCTATTTTGAAATCATAGAGAAATTCCATTTCACTTATCTACCAGTGGGTTTGGAATGGATAGAGTATCAGTCTCCACTGAAATTAGAATTACTGGATTCAGATTGAAAGAGACTATCTAGGACAACATCCCTGTTTTATAGATAAGGGAAGTATCAGGAGCTTGGGATGCTGATAAAGTGGAGGGTGGGAAAGAAACAGTTGTTGGCTCTTCTAAGGAAAGATTCTTTTTGCATTTCCCCTAGTTGCAGAGTAAAATTTATAAGATTTCAGTTCTGGCTGAGATATTTAGAAACATTAGGAAATAGCTAGAGATGAGTATCCATATATATGATTTTGAAAGGTTAGAAACTAGTCAAAACACTTCTGGCTGTTGAACTGTGTAGAAGGAGAGAGATAAGTGAATCTGGAGGGAAAAAATGTGAATCCAGTGTCTGGGAGCTATCTTAGAACATGGCATGAAGGGCATTCCCCTGCATGAGCATCATAATTTGGTGAGGATGGTTAGAGCTTCTAATCTGTGCTCTGGTTGCTAGCATCCCCTAAATAGTACAGACCAATCTGGAACAAATGGTAATAAAAGCAGGAAGACTGGATTTTTACCTCGTATAAGCAACTCTCTCACCCTGAGGAAAGGAAAACCTGGTAAATAGAATCTTTAAATTCCAACTTCTACCTCCAGTGGTAAGACATTTGCAAGAACAGATAATGGGGAAAAAATGCTGATTGGTCTGACCCATCACACAATTTAATCTTCTAAAAATGAAAGCAAAGATGATGACCAATAAAAAAAAAAAGAAGTCAGGAAGATGCTATTCAAGAAAAATTTCAAGAAAAAAAACTTTCCTATATAAATCCCTCATTCTATCAGGAAATAGGAGAAAGAAGTGTTTGGTTCCTTTAGTGAGAAGGGAACTTTGCAGAGGATAAACAGCTTTATCTTTAGTCAGAGAGAGAAGCAGGACCACCTCCCTATTTTCCATGAAGAAAAGGATAAGGATGTGTCTTGAGTGGAAGTGGTGTCTGGCATAAAGTAGAAAAGATGACTAATAAATGCTGAATAAATGAATGACTGTCCAAAGCTTGGGACAAGAAGGACAGAATATATATATATATATATATACATATAGTTATGTCCCTTTCTATACTGTAATCTCAATTTCTAACAGAAACTCAAATTTAAATTAGAAAAGAACAGGACCTTTCCAGATAGAAAGAACATATTATTGTGGAAGAGTACATACCTTGTCTTTCGCTGTCCTTCTTGCATTTAGCAAATTTGGTGAGTTAGAAACAGAGATTACAGGAGGAATAGAAGATAAATGAAAATTGATTCACGTGTTTTGTTTCTTTCTGTAATTCTAAAGCCAGGACTTCTGTGGGAAGAGAATGATGATGTGTTGATCTGGATTTGTATTTCATTGGTTTATGGCATATCTGACGGATAGAAGGGGGACCTTAGAGACAGAATGAACTGGGTTCAACTTCATTTCTATCACAAATGGTACAGTGCTGGGAAGGTCAGATAAACTTTTGTTATCTAATATAAGTCTTTTAGACAAAGAATTGCATAAAAATTACCAATCTGCATTGATAAAAAAAATCATGCAATAGTTAATAAAATCACAATATGAAGGAATACTTCAGAGCAAATTAAAAGTCTTTTCAGAGATCATTTTTATGTATTAAATATATTCAGCATTTAAGGATTTTATGATTCTTCATGTGTACTGTATCTTTGCCTGTGAGATAATACATGATTGATAGTCATTCTTAAGAGAAGAGGTAAAAACAATGAGTTTTGCCAAAACGTGTAAACATAATTTTCAAGGTTGACCAAAAGTCAAAGATTCAGATGCATCAGACACAAAATTGCTTCATAGTGGGGGCCCTTTGAATTCCAAATATAACTAAATCCCTAAAAGCAAAATTGATGATTTTTCTTGTTCTGAATTCTATATACCACTCTATAGAAAATAAATGGAGTACAATGATTAAGAGATTCTCCTTCCTTAGAAGTTTTCAAGCAGAAGTTAAATAAGTACTTGTCAGCCATTGTCACAGTAAATTATCTTCCTATTCCCTTGGCAACAACATTGACAAGCAATATTTTTTAACACAGAGATAGGAATTTTTTCTATTAGATATTATTGCACATTTAAGGCATTTTGTTATAATAAAGTTACAATGTGAGACTTTTGGAAGACCACTACAACAAAGTAGGAGAAATAGAGCTTAGGCTGGTAAGTCATCAAAGAAAACTTAGAGCAGTAGGCAAACCTAATAGCCTAAACTGGGGAAAACTTGATTATTCATTGCTTTAAGAGTAATTTCTACAGTACTAGTGAGAAACTCAAACAGAAAACAAAAATCAAATGAGTATTCCAAATGGGAGCAAGGACTTTCAGATAGAAAGGGCCAAAGAGTCTGCTTCTGGACCCTTAAAGACCAAGTTAGTATAGAAATTATTTAGGTAAAGATGATCTCCAATATCCATACCAAATGGCTATAAGTAATGCTAGCTGAAAACACTAGGTCATCATTTCCACCTAATCTCAATGAAAGGGAGAACTAATCTCAGAACCTAATAAGGGAGAAAGTAACATTATTAAGTGCCTACTATGAACCAGGCACTATGCTAAGCATTTTACAAATATCTCATATTATTTCAACTAGATAGGGAATATGCTTCAGAGCAATAGAAGCTGGTCAAAGAGAAGCAGAGTAGGTATATTTATACAACTTCCTGGGAACTGAAGCCATATAATGCTTGAGGAATATGCAAAAAAGATATCCATCAAAAAAAAGGGGAAGGGGAGATAACCATCTCCCCTCTAATCCATCTAGCAACACTGCTGACAGACCGATTTTCCTAAAAAAATGCCTTTTGCGGCATGTTACTTCCTTGTTTACTTTTCTTTTTGGGGGGCGGGGAGAAATGGGGAGAGGCAGTCAGCATTAAGTGACTTGTTCAGGGTCACACAACTAGCAAGTGTCTGAGGTTGAATTTGAACTAAGGTCTACTTGACTCCTGATTTCCTTTGTTTTCTTTCTTTTTTTCTTTCTTCCTTTCTCCCCTACTTCCTTCCTTCATTTCTCCCTCCCTTTCTTCCTTCCTTGCTTTCATTCTTCCTTCCTTCCTTCCTTCCTTTTTTTTCTTTCTTTTTGGTAAGCCATTGCTCTATCCACTATGCCACCTAGATACCCTATCATGTCACCTTTCCTTGAAGGACCTGTGCCTTTCTCCTTCAAAGATTCAAGGACTCAAGTATTTCCAAGTTAACCCAAAATATAGTGAAAATTGGATGACTAGAATAGAAAATAATCAAACATTAAGAATACCTTTTAATTCTTATTTCATATGACTTTCCTTCACACACTTCATGTTCCAGCCAGACTGAACTGAACTATTCAAGCTATTACCTAATTCACTTATACCATCTCTATGCCCCATATTTGTACTCCCTGTTCACCATGATCTGTCAGAATCCCATTCTCCCTCCATAGATCCATGCAAGTGACTCTTAAATGAAGCATTTTTTAATCATCCCACCTAAAGTTTCCTATTCTCCTTTTTACTTTTTCTACAGTACTTTTGTTTTGGATTTTATCTTTATTTCCAACATTCAGATCTTCTAGTCTATTTAAAAAAAATTGTGTAGCACTTGCTATGTACCAAGCACTGAAGATATTACAAAAAAAAAAAAAAGATGATACCTATCTTCAGGATGCTCACATTCTAATTTGAGAAATAATTTATAAACTACTATGTTCATATAAGATGAACATCTTGTATATATACAGGGCAAATGAGAAGAAATCTCTACTAATGGAGAGACTTACAGATTGAGGATAGTACCCATGTTGAGCTATGCTAAGTGGCTTTCCTAACAATACTGTCTCCCTCCTCTAATCCATTTAGGAACACTTATATCAGATTGCATTTCCTAAAACACCTTTTGCATCATGTTGCTTTTCTTGTTTTTTTTTTTTTCCTTTTGTTTTATTTCTCTCTTTCTTTGGTAAAGTGGTCAAGCACTGTAAATCTCTCCATTCTTTCTGTCCTTCATGATTCTCTCCATTCTCTCTGTCCTTCATGATCTTCTAAGATCTTGTTCCCATTCCATATGACCAACTTCATTTCCTACTGCTCTCCAACATGCATTCTCTGCTTTATTCAAGATTCATGTTTATCATCCTCTCAAATATGTTAATTTTATATGCTTTTCTCACTTCTGCCTTCAAACTTTTGCTTACGTTGTTCCCTTCTCATCCGGAATCTCCTCTCCTCCCTGCCTTTTCAAATATTCCACATCCTTCAAAACCCACTTTAACCCCTACCTCCTCTTTCTTCCCTTATTGAGTCAAACCTTATCATCTCTCTTAATTGAGCACTAATCTGTGCTATCCAACTTAGCACCAAAGTACACAGTCTCAGATCATCCTTTAATTGTTTCCTTTGTGTCCATTTTTTCCCAATTAGAATGTGAACTTATTTAAGACAGAGATCATTTCATCTATTGATTCTCCAAATTCTATAGCACTGCAGGGACCAGTAATAATAGACTTATTGATGTGCATTGGAACATAGATTGGAGCTCAGAGAGGTCTGAATAATCATCTGATTCGATCCCTTATTTTACAGATGATGGAAGCTGAGATTCAGTTATTTGCCCAAAGTTCACACAGATAATAAGCTTCCAAGACAATATTTGAGCCTAGGGCATCTAATTCCAGAGCTATTGCTCTTTCCACTGTACTCTACTGAACTTTTAACTTTTAATAATACATCCCACAGTGATATGTACATATAAGTATTGAATAAATAATTTTGATAATGAGTAACTGATCCAACATGGCTGTCATCCAAGTACAAGTATTTGAAGCAAAAAATTGGATTTTTAACAGTTGGTGTCATACTATTTTCCATAGTAAGGGATCATTCTGTACATCCATTCTTCCCCAGATAAAGAATTGACTCATTAGTTCTGCTAACAGAGATTCAATCCCTTTCCCCTTAACTCACTAGGTTGCCCTAAGCTATTCACTAAACTTCAGTGTTTGATAAGCCTCATCAATAAAATTAAGATAATAGCACTGATGACTATAGTTTATTATTGTGTGGAGTAATTATGATTACAAAGTGCTGGGAAAATATGAAGTGCTAGGCAAAGGATTGCTGAATTATTATTGCTTCTCACAGGCCACTGAGCAACAATCATACCATAATACATTTTAGTCACTTCTGACCTGGGTTGCACTCAGCACTGAAGATTAAAGGTGACAAGTGGTACAAATAGCTTCCAAGAACACCTGATTTCTCTCTAGTTCCATCCTCCTTCTGCTCTAAGCCTTAATCAAGCTCACTCTTTCTCAACTCCTTCTTAGTTCTTGAGGCAAATAATTTCTTTCTTAAAAAGTTCCTCATGCATGTCTACCACCAAAGCTACTCTACCAGTCAGCATACTTGAAATCAAGAGCCAGGCTCAGAAAACTCCCTCACTTATTTCTAGTTATCTTTCTAGGCATTCTTCTGTTCGTGTTTTGATTAAGCCACATAATCTAGCTTCTTTTTCACTCTCCTATTTCTATTCTTATTCAATATCTTCTCACCTTCAAGACCCCTTGGTATATCATCACCATATTTTCTGCCCCACTTTTGTTCTGTTAACTATCTATCCATCTGTAACACATTATAAATTAGAAACAGCATAGCTGTATTCTCACATTTGCTATATATGTCTTCTGTCTACACACAAGAGGTACTCAATTAACATTCTGTTAAGAAGGGGATGACATCACAAAGTTGAGGGATTGATAGTAATTGTTGATTGGTTAGACAGAATGAGTTATGCCCAAATGAAAAAAAAAGAGGTTGGAAATCTGAAAAAAAAAAAAAGTGGGGGGGGAGGGACAACATTTAAATCATGGGCCTATAATATAGGAATAATCAAACAAACGAAGAATTAAATAGGTTTCACTGCAAGTGTGAACATCCATGCAATTTAAATCAATTAATCTAGAGCTACATATCACCAACCTGAAAGAAAAATTGTATTTCTCAGTTAGGAACCACAGCTTTATTTTCCAACATCCATTTGACTTTTTGTAATAATAATTCCTCCAAAAAAAAATTATGGGAGGAAAAAAATAAGTGCTTGTTAATTTAAAAAAATAAAATTTAATTTTAAAAATATAATAAATATGGCATTTGGAAAATCAATTTTTAAAAGAGAGAATTCATTTTTAATTTGTTTTTCCCACCATTTGGAAGGAGAATGGGATGCTCAGAAAGTATTCCAGAAAATAAGATTCTTAATGCGAGACATATTTGAGAGTAGTGGAATATGTCCTAAGATTGTCCCAAACTGAGAACAAAATGTTTTGATGAGTATATTTGCCCTCTTTCTCTTTCCCATTTATTTCTTCTACAATCAGTTTCATATTTTCTCCCACTGCCCTGGCCTGGCCTGTTAACTCAGGTACACTCTTATTCTCAAATACATTTGCATGGCATTTGCATTTGGCACAGAACACTGTGACAGTGCCTCTTCCCACTAACCCAGCAGGTTCTGAGATGCCAGCCAGCTCAGAGTGAGAAAAGGGGACATGATGAAGCTGCTCACAATGCTTGATGCTGTCTCAGTGACCTCTGTTGTATCTCTGTCCAGTGTGGTTTTGGAAACATTTCAGAAAGCACCTGCTGAAATATTTGCAAGGAGCCCATGTGCTTTGCCAACTTGAAGTGGCTGACATCCCTCTTAAAGAACATCAAGGTCACCCTTTTGCCTTGTGTATTTTTTTGTTTCATTTCATATGAAAGCAAGAATTCCTAAATTTTATAGAAAACAGGTCCAATAGACCTTATGTCCTGGAACAGATAATATATCCTGCCTTCTTTTATTGTCACCTGCAATCCAAATAACTTTTTATCTAAAAGAGAAAAAGCTTGTTGGTGACTTGGATGTGGAGGATAATCATCAGAGGTCATGAGTTCTGTGGGGAAAAAAAAACAAAAACAACTTTTAAATTCCTCTTTTCTAATGTAAACTTGATGCAAATTTAGTCCCCAGGTACATGTTTCTTTTTTCAAAAGTTTTAATTGTTTCTGGCTTAGGAAACAAGATCCATTTGCTCTCAGTGGGACTTGGACGAAATTATTTCAACAAAACTACTTTAGATACTCCTCTCTTTTGATTCGTGGGTCCTCCTGCTAAGCTTAAAATATATACAAACAGTTGGGAATAAAAAGAAGAGCCAAGAGATGAATCTATATCCAGGAAAGCTCAAAGAAATCCTAAAAATAAATCTGAACAGTGTTCAAATTCAATAAGCATTTGTTAAGCACCTGCTCTGTGTGGAGCACTGTGCTAGCCACTGGGGGAAATATAAAAAGTTTAGATAAGGCTTGTAGAAGCAAGTGGTTTAGATTCAAATAGATAAGCATAAAACACATTATAATTGTGAACTAAAGGAAGAGAGGGAGAAAGAAGAGGAGGAAGGGGAGGGAAGGGAAGAGAAAGAAGAGGAGGAGGAGGAAGGGGAGGAAGAGGAGAAGAAAGAGAAGGAGAAAGAGAAGGAGGAGGAAGAGGAGAAAGAGGAGAAGGAGAAGATTGTGCTAGTAGTGGTGGTGGTGGTGAAGTGCCATATCCGATTCAAGGGAGAAAGTGATTACCAACTTGGGAATCCAGAAATACTCCATTTTAGAGATAACATTTGAATAGAACTTTGAAAGATGGGCAAGTATTAACAGAATGTAATTATAATGATGATTATTGACCCCAAAGAAGAGATGGGAAAATATACATCCCTCTCTTCCTTGCAGAAATTGAGGTACTATACCTGTGTAATGTTACTTAATAGATTCAGTTAATGTGGTTACTGAACTGCCTTTTCTTTCTTTCTTTCTTTCTTTTTATTCTTTATTTCCAGAGATGGCTGTCTGGTTAAGGAAAGGGAAGGGATATATCTGGAAATAAGAATAATATAAAAACAAAGTAAATCAATAATTTATTTTTAATTAACAGAGAATAGAGAACAATGTGAACAAAGTAAACTTTTTTTTTCCAAATCTCACTCAACAAAATACTTCTAATAAAATCAGGGCATATCATTTTTTTTCCTTATCAGCTTTACAAGTTCCTCCAGGTGACTTGTGCCTGACTGTCTCCAGATAATTCCATAATGATCATCACAAAGCTCTTTAGTCTGTTTCCCAAATGCTCTTTTGCAGGTACTGAAACCACATAGAGCATATAGAGCAGAGTGAAGAGCTCAGTTGTATTACCAATGTTGTCTTCCCTTCCTCTCTCCCCAGTGACCCAGGCATTTTTTTAGATAAGAGGCTTCCCAAGTGAAAAGACATACAAGGAGAACAACTGATCACAGGGTCCTTCTGCTGATCACAGCAGAGAAAACTTCCTTTCCCTTTTTCACATCTCCTTCCTTCCCTCCAAAGCTAAGAGATTAATTCTTTCCCTGAATTTGAAATAGCATGTTCTGGTCTGCCCATAGGGAAGAGAATTGAGCTCAATATTAAGTGGTTTTTTTTTTTTGTTTTTTTTTTTTAAAGCTTATCCTGTGCTGGACATTGACAGAGCTGTTGGGGACTCGGGAAGCTTAGCAAAAATTTGAAAGTTATAGTTGCTTGGAGAGGGAAAAATTATTTAGCAAGATTTAGCAAGAGGGAAGAACAAGGAGAGATGGTACAGACACAAAGTAATAAAATGGAATTAAGGAAAAGGAAATCTAGTCTGAAGATAGGAGAACTTCTCTGACAGTGATGAACGCTCTTTCCCTGAGACATTTCACGTGGGAACCAAAGCGAGGATTAGAAAGGATACTATAGTAAGGAAATCCTTCACTGACAGAGCTCAGTGGTGTGACTGGGGTTTTTCCATCTCTAATTTCCGTGATTAGTTTGTATCCATGTGACATTATTGATCCTTCTGCAGGCACACAACAGCCTCATATAGAGAGCTCTGGAGGGGATTGATGTCCATGGGTACAGCTAAGAGAAGCATTGTTCTCCCCATACACACACACACACACACACACACACACACACACACACACACACACACATTCTTACCTTCTTTATACACTTTTTTTTTTTGCATCTTTGTAGTTGTCCTTTATTTTATTACTCTAGTGCCAAGTACAGGTACAGAAATAGAATTTGGGGAATAAATGGGGTGCATGGTTGTTTATTGTTGTAATAACATTGGCAGATAATTTTCCACATCTTGAAGTAAGTCATTTTCTTATAGCTGAGATTGAAAGCTCTGCTCTTCCCAAGAGAAAAGACACTTATATTGACATGTTTATGCTTTGGAATAATAATATTTGTCCATGTGAAAATATGTGTGATTCCTTTCTGCCACACCATATGGCTTATTACTATTCATAATCCAAACAGTAGCAGCTGCTGCAGAGTATGCGAATGAATTTCCTTAAAGTAGGAATGGGCTGGTCATTGGATGCCAGATGTAGTTTCTACAGCATCACAAAGTTACCCAGGAGCAACTTTATACATCAGGCCTTTAGGTTAACCCTTTCAGTATTTTGGTGACAATATCTGAAGAGCTCATACTTCCCTTCTTTCTAATTTAAGTCTTGCAAGATGCATTCCCTCTCTCCAAAAGGTTATTCATTCTACACAAGTAGAATAAACTATCCTTTCCAAAAGTGTTGGCAACAAAAGCTAGTTTTCTAGACCAATGACAGCTGGCAGAAAATTACATTGAATTTTTGTCCTAATTCCCTGTTGTGACTTTTTTTATACTTTTGATCTGCCTTATACATTTTTATCTAACTATACACATGAGGGTATTATATCAGTTAATGACTCACTTTAGACTCCTTTGGAAAAAGCCAATGTCTGTCTGATGGCTCAGCTAATAATTTAGAAGATACTGTGAACTTTCATTATGGGGTCATCACAGTGTAATTTGCAGAAACCCCTTATGACTTAAATACATAAGGATTTGAAGAAAAAGTATCAAATGTCAGCAGAAAGGCCCATAAATTCAGCAGTATTTATCTAAAGAACACATTTTGGCAATAAAGAAGCATCCCTCAAACCATGCCAAGTTGAGCATTTTGACATAAATGTTATGATCTTCTGAAAATTGTAAGGTTTAATTGCTTTGATATTTGCTAAACTCAAAATCAGGAAGCTCTCAGGTTCAATCTGACTCCTTACATTAATTAGCTATGTGAACATGGAGAAGTAACTTAACTACTGATTTCTTCATTTCTTAAGTGGGCTTATTAATACTATCTCACAAGTTTGCTATTAACCTTAAATGTGATATCTACATAAACATGCCTATTATTATTGTTATTATTATATTTTGATGATTGTGTGATAGCATTGCTAATAATATTAACTAGGAATTATATAATACTTTAAGGTTTGCAAAGTACTTCAGAAACATTTTATTTTATCCTCAGAATTTCAAGTGATAGTTCCTATCATTCCCATTTTATAGATGAAGATACTGAGGCACAGAGCTTTTAAGTGACTTGCCCAGGTTCACACAGCTAGTAAGTATATAATGCCAGATTTGAACTCACAACTTCCTGACTCCAAGTTCAATGCATCATCACTATGAAAATAGAAATCCCTTTGTGATATTTAATTATATGCAATGATTGTCCTTGTTTTTCTTCTATAAATGGACCACTCCAAAACACCTTTCTTTGGTTCTTTTTATATCACTAGGGGACAGATGTAGCACAGACCATGTATCTGCTAACTCTTATTGTCTCTATATGACGGGTACCTCTCCTTTTCCAGTCATCCAAGCCCTGGATGGTTTTCTTTTTTACTATTTCTAGGGAGCAAAATAAAATATAACATCACAATGGAAATTATCTTAAAATTTCAGTTCTCACGGGGTAGCTAGATGCTGCAGTGGATTAGAATAGTATCCCTAAAATCAAGAGTACTTAAGTTCAAATCCAACCTCATACATTTAACATTTACTAATTGTGTGACTCTAGGTCACTTAACCCCATTTGCCTAGAAAAAAAAAATAAAGATATTAAATACTGTTTAGAAATGTTTTTTAAAAAGATTTCAGTTTCCAAAGTGGTTTTTACCATATAATCAAATGTTTTTCCTTCTTTGAATCACCAAGATAAATTCCTCCATTTTCTACTTCAGCTCATATGATAAAAATGATAACATATTTTTTATAATGTTTGTTTTAATTTTTGATGTATTTTATATAAGGCAAATTTTTAACTTAGAGGAAAAGGAGGAAGGAAACAAGCATTCATTAAGCACCTATTATGTTCCAGATCCTACAGTAAATGCTTTACAAATATCACAACAATCATGGGGAGAGGTGTATGTACTGTTATGATCCCCATTTTACATTTAAGGAAACTGAGGAAGATATAATTCAGTGATTTGCTGAGAATCACTCAGCTACAAAATGTTTTGAGATTGGATTTCCACTCAGACTTTCCTGACTCCAGGCCTAGTACTCTATCCACAATGCTATCTCTCTGCCAAGGATATTTAAAATTGATTTTTTTAATGACAATTATATTTCAAAAAAAATTATTTTTTAATTTTCTTTATTTGGAAACATTCTGAAAAATGGTTAATAGGATTCGATATTTTTCCAAAGGAGTCAGTGACACAAATACACAAAAAGTTAATCTTTAATATAGAGTATTTATAGCTAAGATCTGTTTTAAAAAGTAGGTTCATGAACACACAGGAAATTTGGAGTATTGTCATTGTGATTCTTGGGTGTCTGATATACTCTGTCCTTTTCTCCTCACTATTAGTCTCACTAATTTCCAACTGTGGATCATCTGTCTCCTTGGAGCTATTCGTCTTTTTCATATGTCTGTTGGTCAGCTCTCTAAGTACCTGCTGCTTTTATCACAAGTTATAATAGAATGATTTATCAATGTCAGTTGCCTTATTCAGCTACAAGAGTACAACTACAAGATATTAAAGAATCAGCCCATATACCTGGCCTGTAGTCACTATTCTCTGATTTGAAATGGCATTTATACCTTTGTCATTCCAATACTTGTCAAGAGGTCTTCGGAGCCAATCTTTGCTTGTTTGTGAGCTTGGTTACTGATATGTCTTTCCTTTCAAGATGAATTAGACAATTGCTTTGTAAACTTTTTTTTCTGGAGAAGACCTTTTAAATATCTGATGATACTAGGGCAACTCTTTACGTATCTAACTATATTTGTTGCTAAAGAGTAAAAAGGTTCTTTTCCATTTGAATGCCTATATCTCTGTTTCCTTTGTGGACACCCAAGATTCTATGACTTTTTCCAACACAGAGTCATAGATTTAGAGTTGAAAGGGACTAGAAGCTTTATCTTTTTCAATAGATTTCATCTTATAGATGAAGAACCTAAGACCCCAAAAAATCAAGATTTATCTTATGTCATATATATAGTATCAGAGTCAAAATTTGAACTCAACTCTTTTGAATCTAAATCCCACACTCCTTCTACTTTATCACAAAAGCTCTGATAAATATTGGTTCCAATATTGGTTGTCATAAATGTATCTGCAAATTACATTATATGTGTTTTGAACTGACCTATATATGTACTTCTTGTCTTTCCCAGCTTTATTCAGGTCAAGAATCACATTACTTTTGACTTTGTATTCTCAGTGCCCAGTACAATGCTTAGTGTATGCTTATAGAATTATTTTTGATAATTAATAATAATAATACCTAGCATTTATAAAGCACCTATTATGCTCCAGGCAGTATGCTAAGCACTTTATGTATAATAGTATATATTATAATACATATATATGTATGTATATATATATATATATATATATATATAAATATATATATACTAAGCACAGACATATATATATAATAGGTATATATTGTGGGAATCTCATTTAATCCCAACAATAACCCTGGAAGGTAGATACTATTGTTATTCCAGCTATATAGTTGAGGAAACTGAGACCGAGGTCACATGATGTTCCAAAAGTTACATAGATAATTAGTATCTGAACTCAGATCTTTCTGATTCTAGGCTTAAAACTCTATTCATTGTGCTACCTATCTTCCTAGAGAGATTTCAGAAAGACAAGGAAAGTTCCTTCAAAATACCTTCTCTGAAATTTGGAACACAGGTTTTGCAAAGATGAATGATGAGGACCATCTTTACATGTATTTGGAAAAATAAAAACCTATTTTTAAAAATACCTTCTCCATGCTATGTTAGGAGCAGCCAGGTGACACAGTGCACCTGGCCTGGGATTAGAAAGACTCATCTTCTTAGTCACTTACTAGCTATGTTACCCAGAGCAAGTTACTTGATTCTGTTGCTTCAATTTCAAAGGAAATGGCAAACCATTCTAGTATCTCTGCCAGTAAAAGCCCAAATAGCATCACAAAGAGTTGCATATAACTGAATTAATTGAACATGCTATGATAACTGATGTCTGAAATTTTATCAAAGCTTCAACCCTTATTATTGTCAGGCCTTGATGCTCACCAAAAATATATCCCCTTAAATTATGTTCAGTTTTTTTACTTCTTTTTTTTTAACTAAATGACAGATTGAGAATAACCTTTGATCATGAAAAAAAAAGAAAGAAAGAAAGATAGTACAGAATGCCTAACCTACAAAAAGGGGCAATAAAAAGACCACAATTAGGAAAATGAACAGAAGAGGGGGAAAGACTCTCTCTTATATCATCATTTTAACAAAGACCACCCTGGCCTATGGGGAGGGGGGGTAATCTGGAGGGGAGACATTATTTTTTAACTGTCATATCATCCCAGTTGCTTTTATACCTTCCTCTTCTTCCTTGAAAAATAATTCCCAATTAGAATGAATGGCTCTGATTCCATCCTATCCACCTGACCAGTATATAAAATAATTACAACTTGGTGGCCCACAACCAACCAGAGGACCAGATTTAGAAGGGGCCCCCACAGGTCATGGAGAGCTCTAATTGGCAGGCTGAGTCTGAAGCACAGAGATTCCATTCAGAATAGACAAAGCCTCAGATGCTCTGGTGGGGGATTAAATTTGTATTTACTTGAATTTACCTGTGAACACCTGGTTTAAAAAACTGTTAAACATGGATTGTATACACAATCCTGCATTTCAGTTGTAGGGTGCTTCTTGCCTCATAATTGGGACTTGATACTCTTCTCCTATTTAATACTTTGCCAGAGTATGGAGCCAACTAGTCCCCTTTATGGATGCAAGAAATTATGCTCCTTGACACTGATTATTGTATGAACTTCTGCATGCCTCAGCTTTCTTCTTAGTTTCCTGCATAATTTGGGGCAAGCAACCTATTAACTCATTTGAGTTATAAGATAAAAATACTGGCTACCTTTTTCTATTTTTGTTTTTTTCAAATGATATGGTATAGGCTACCCTTGGGGGGAAAAAATTACTAATAAAAAATAAATACACAATAACAATACTTTGATCAATTCCTGTTGTTTTCTTATTATTGTCAGATTTGGAGCTTGAAGAGAACATAGAAGGTTATCACATCCAACCATCCCATTTTACAGTTGAGAAAACTGAGGCCTGCAGAGATCATAGGAGAGATTTTCTCAGGGTCATACATATATATCAAGTAACAAAAGTGGGATTAGAACCAAACCATCTCACTCTATATCAGCATGCTTTCCAATACACTGCATTTCTCATTAAAAATTTTCATAAAGTTTGTTTTTATGTTCCCAGTGCCTAGTACATAGAAAGTACTCAAAGAATTGAATTAAATTAAACATTTTACTTAAAAAGCAGTATTCTGCTTTCAATGTGGACTATATCTAAAATAATAATTGTCTTATCCCTAAAACACAGATCTTTTGTGAGCCTGACTATACTGATGTACAGTATTGAAATACATGAATAATTTCCATTAATACTAATAGGATTTAATGTGCTTATATAAATCACCTGGATTTTAATGGTAGAATATACTCAGGATAAATCTGATGGTTGATAAATAGACATGGGCTTGCAGAGGACATTTGCAGTTTATTAATATGACTTCATCCCAGAGCTGAATTCCTATCATGTGTCTGAAATATTCATAAAAAGTCATTTCTGCTTGCAATCTCAACCCCACCTCCTATCTATCAACAAAGATGAAGGAGATGTATCTGTATTGTGTGTGTCTGCATTTAATGAAAGTTCAGTTTGAAAAAAATATAAAATATTACGGAAGAGAGAACAGTTGTATAAAATGAAGAGGTCTTACACAACAACTACCCATTTTCTCATACTTTGTGCCTATCGGGTCATCTTTATCAGCTACAACCAGAGTCAGGTAAGCCAATTGTAAGAAATTCAGAAAGCCCCATTTCCCCTAGAAATTATCAACTGGATAATTTCATTTCATTTCACACTTAAATATCACAGCACAAGACAGGTATTCTAACTTTTTACCTTTAGGGCAATTTTAAGTAACAAATCAGATCAGTGGAAGAATTACATTAGGATACCTATCAAAGTCACTAAATCACTTTCCAAGTAACATTTCTTACTCTCTACACTTATCCAACATCTTAGACTGCTATTCTCATTATACTTCAACAGCCTGTACTTTTCAACTTTTCACTGATCTTCAAGAAAAACATTTCTTCATCAAACTATCTTTATTTGGCAATGATCAGGGAATTTAGCAAAAAATAAAGATATAAGAAAACTTAGGCAAGTTTTCCAATTGAGTTCGTTTGTTTGTTTGTTTTTGTAGAAAGGAATTTGGTGGGCTTTTTTTGTCATTTCGAATATAAGAAGAGAGATTGTAGATAGTAAATTAATCCCAATGTTGCTTTCATTTTATTGTCATGCTATCTAATCTTTCATTCAATTAAACAGCTTACATTTGCTACATTACTTTATCAAATCTCATGGAAGTTTTTATAAGTATCTTATGTTTCCAAAAACATGTAAAGATAAATTTTAACATTTATTTTTGTAAAACTGCATTCTAAAATTTTCTCTCTCAAATTGAATGTGGATTAAAGTATATTATTTTCTCCTTTGTTATTATAGTTGTTTACTTGCTTTTCTTCTTTTTTCCTTTTTGATTTGATATTTCTTGCACAGTATATCAAATATGGAAATAAGTTTAAAAGAATTGCACATGTTTAATCTATATTAGATTGCTTGATTCTTGGGAACTGGGAGAAGGGAAAGAGAAGGAAAAGAATTTGGAAAACAAAATTTTGCAAAGATGAATGTTGAAAAGAATCTTTTCTTGTATTTGGAAAAATAAAATACTATTTTAAAAAATGAATAAATAAATAAAAATTTCTCCCATCCCTTCCCTCTCCCCAAGGTAGCAAACAACCTGATATAGGCTAAATATGTGCAGTTTTTAAAAACATATTTCCATATTTGTCACGTTGCACAAGAAAAATCAGACCAAAAGCAGAAAAAAAAAAGCCATGAGAAATAAAAACTAAACAAAAAGGTAAAAACACTATGCTTCCATCCACATTCAGTTTCCATAATTCTCTTTCTGGATGCATTTGGTATTTCCCATCCCAAATTTCTTGGAATTGCCTTGAATCCCTGCATTGTTGAAAAGAGTCAAGTTCATCACAGTTGATCATCATATAACCATATTGCTACTATGTACAATGTTCTCCTGGTTCTGCTCACTTCACTCAGCATCAGTTCATGCAATTCTTTCCAGGCTTTTTTTAAAATCAGCCTGCTCATCGCTTTTTATCAAAAAAGTAATATTCCATTACCTTCATAATTATTCATCCATTCCCTAACTGATGGACATCCACTCAATTTCCAATTCCTTGCCACAACAAAAAAGAGCCGCTACAAACATTTTTTGCACATATGGGTCATTCTCTCTTTTTTCTTACCTCTTTGGGATTCAGATACAGTAATGAGACTCTTGGATCAAAGAGTACCCACAATTTTTATAGTTCTTTGGTCATAATTCCAGAATGTTTACTGTCCCAGTTTCCCCAAATTCCCTCTAACATTCATCATTATATTTTCCTGTCATCTTAGCCAACCTGGGAGTTGTGAAGTAGTATCTCAGCGTTGTCTTAATTTTTATTTCTCTAAACAAGAGTGATTTGGAGCATTTTTTTCATGTGACTAGAAATGGCTTTAATTTCTTCATCTGAAAATTGTCTGTTCCTATTCTTTGACCATTTATCAATTGAGAAATGACTTGTATTCTCATAAATTTGTCTCCTTTATCTATATATATTTTAGAAATGAGGCCTTTATCAGTAAAAAAAAAAAAAAAATTCCCAGCTTTCTGCTTCTCTTGTAATCTCTGCGGCATTATGTTTTTTGGGCACAAAAACCTTTTAATTTAATACAATCAAAATTATGTATTTTGCATTTCATAATGTTCTCTGGTTCTTCTTTGGCTATTAATTTCTCTCTTTTTTTTTAACAGATATACTTTTCCTTGCTCTACAATTTGCTTATAGTATCACCCTTTATTATTAAAATCATTTCATGTTTTCTTGCAGTTAGTTTTAAATAAAAATAAACAACAACAACAAAGCCAATTATTGCAACAAGAAAAAAAATCTCTACTTTTGACTGTGTCACCATTAATTATTCCAGTCATTTTTTTCTGGACCTTCATAATTCCTTTTCTTAGGATATTTATTGTTCAATCATTTCAGTTTTTTCTAACTCTTCATTTCATAACCTCATTTGGAGTTTTCTTAGCAAAGACACTGGAATAGTTTGCTATTTCTTTCTCTAGATCATTTTAAGATAAGGAAACTGAGGCAAACATGTTTAAGTGACTTGTTCCAGAATTATGTAGTATATGTAAGTATATGAGATCAAATTTGAACTCAGATTTTCCTAACTCCAGGCTCAGTCCTCTATCCACTGTGTCACCTCGCTGTCCTTTTCTTGGAAAAAGGAACTGTGAAAAGATAAAAGATGAGCAGTGGGTTAGAGAGCTAGAAGCAACTTGATTTTTCAAAAGAAGACAAGTGAAGGATTAAAAGGGTATTAGGTTCCTCTTATTCCTCTCTTCCCTCTCAAAAATAATGGAAGAAATCTCTGAAAAAAAATCATATTTCTAGAAATATTTTTAGAAAAGTTTTTTTTTTGACCCAAAGGGCAATCTAAAGGGCAATTCCAATACTGTGGCATAATTGATGATGATGATGATGATGATGATGTAGAGAAGAGAAAAACCTGGGAAGAAACTGAGAATGTCAAAAACTACAAAGAAACAAATGGAAAAGTATATCATATATCATACACAAATTCAAGGAATTAGAGAAAAATCCAAATAACAAAATCACAAGTGATTAAATGAAGAAATTAATATAGTTAAGAAATTTGAAGGCAATTAATGAAATCTTAGGAGGCAATAATAAGGAAACTTCATAGAAAAGAAACAAGACAAAAATATGAAAATTTAATAATATATAAGTAAAACCAGGATTTATACAAGGGGGCATAAAACAATGAATAACTTAAAAAAGAAAAGAAAATAGGTTCAAAAAATTGACCAGTTAGAAAACTATTTGGAAGCAATACAGATGAAAAAAATTGAGGTGGGGGGAGAACAGAAAAGAAACCTCAGAATTATTAGGACTCCAGGAAATAGAGATAATAATCTGATTAGTCTATTTGTAGGCAATTGTTTCTAGTTAAGAAAAATTTCTAATGCTAGCTGTCAAAAATGAATTGTACCAGTAGAAAATGTATTTAGAATTCCAATGTGGGGGAATTTAAAATTCAGTCTACCCAGATATTGAAAAGACAATGATAATTTTTTTAAACTGCTTCAAGTCATCAAAAAGAAGAAAGAAATGACATGTCAAAAAACATTCAATCCAGAACTCTAATGAGTTTTCCTACACAAACCAAAAATAACTGTCTATAATATTAAAAACTGTTAAACATGGACTTCAAGCCTAGAAATAGTTTCTCAGAAATCTAAACAGTCACTTTGAAAATCATTCCAAAATGAACATTTAAAAACTAAAATGACCTCAGAGGTTCCATGGACAAAAACGTAACTTCAAAAGGCCCTGTGTAATTGAGCTAGGAAACTCCCCAGAAACAATTAAGTATTTAGAATTCATACTTTCAACTGTGATTAGTTATTTATCTTAATTTAAAACCTCATTTTGGAAGAGAAAAACAATCAAAGCATTATATTAACATAATATTTAGTTATTTAATAATAAATACAATCAGAAGGAATACAAAATGATGAATAAAAGAGCAAAAGTAAACTAATGAAATAAGTATTGATCAATTAATAAACATTTATTAAATACCTAATATGTGCTAATCATAGTGCTAAGTCATGACAGTAGTTTTTAAAAAGTCTAAAGACTGTCCCCTGCACTGAAGAGGTTTTCAATTTATTAAATATATCATTAAAAGGAAATAATTAAGAATATAGGCTCCCTGTATTCCCCTACAAAGATACATAACAAGAAAAAGAAGATGAAGAGAATATTTAGTCAATTTCAAAGGAAAGTTTCAATCCTTAACAAAAAGAGGAGTCAAATTTTATAATTATGTACAGATTTTATAACCTAAAATACAGAAATAGTATTTGGGGTAGTTATAGTTAAATTAGATATAAAAATAATAAATTAATAGCAATTTAACAAAGAATAGGATATAAATAAAAATCAAACTAAAATTCAATGTAAATTAATTATGTCCCCCCAAAAGGAAAAGAGCTAATGGATTTTTTTAAAAGACCCAACATTATTTTGTCACTATCTACTGTGAAAAGATACAAATATATTTAACTAAAAGAATGGATTAAAAGCTATCATGCTCAGGAAAAACTCAGTTTGCTTCAGTGATATCTGGTAACTTTCAATTTGAATCAGAAAGCATTGAAAGATCAATAATGCAAATATGTATGTATGTAAAGAGAAAAAAAAATTTAGAAGTCAAGTTTTTAGATAAATATTTAGTTATGTTTATAAAGGGAAAGCTCTATTTTGTTAAAGAAATAGAAAATTCATGAATAGATTTCTAATATATAAAGCAATTTTAAAATTAAATAAGAAGGATTTTATAGACATGAACAGTGTTGAAAAAAAAATAAATTTAAAAAAAAAAACACGGATTGGGCAAATATATAGAAAAAAATGGAAAGCTCAAGTAGTAGGATTACATAGAAAACTGACTCTAGCATCAGGAAGCTCTGGCTCTAGTCCTAACTCTGACTACATAGAGGACATTAAATAAGTCACTTAACCTTTCTTTGTTCCCAATAATTCTGCCAAACTACAAGTTGGAGATGAATTGCCAATCTGCATGAGAGAGGAGGGAGATTTTTCCCATCAGATATCCTCTGTTCAAATGAAATTAGAGATCCATACCTCCAGATAAGAGAAAACTCAATGGGAAAAAATAATCACAGGACAGACACAAAAACTAATCCCATTCTTGGTCATAGGGAAGAACTAGGTGTATTAGTTTAGCAACATCTATAGTAAAGAAGATAATATGTAGGTAATGCTATGGATAGGGCCTGTAGTCAGAAAGATCTTAGTTTAAATCCACTTTCAGATACCTACTAGCTGTGTCACTTAACTCTATTTGTCTTAGTTCCTCATCTATAAAATGAGCTAGGGAAGGAAATGACAAAACCACCAAAGTATCTTTGCCAAGAAAACTCCAAATGGACTCATGAAGAGTCAGGCATGACTAAAAAACTGCTGAACAAAACAAGAAGAAAATGTAAAATTACAGAAATATAAATTAACATAAATTTATAAACTTAAGCTGTGCATATTCTGAGACAAATTTATAGCACAGAATGCCTATATTAATGAGAGAAAATTAAAAAGTAATTCTACATTTAGATAAATTAGACAAGAACAAATAATGTAGTTAATGTAATGTTAAAGAAATGAAATTATTAAAAACAAGACAAAAAGTAATAAAATAGAAAACAAAAAAGCAATTGAAATTATAAATAAAATGAAAGTGTCTTAAAGGTCAATAAAATTGATGAATGGCTATTTTAATGCAAAAGAGGAAAATGAAAAACTAAATTCATAAAATACAAATAAGAAAATGTATCATTAACAATAATTTAATAGAATTGTAGCGCTGAAAAGAGCATTCTACTACTCTATGCATAGCATTATGGTAAAAAATAAAATAAAAACTTAAAATACAGGAATGAATATCTATAAAAATATATAATATTTAATTTTTTAAAAATGGAAAACAGATGATTTACATAGATTAATCTCAAAGGAAATGACAGGCCATGAATGGTCTATTCTCTAAAGGTACACAGGAACCAGATGAACAGAAACAATTTTTTTAAATGCCAAAGAACAACTACTTTTAGTCCCAGAAAAAACAGTGTGGAGTATTTGGCAAAGATGCCACATTTTGATGCTTAAATTTTAATAACAGCTCTGATACATTTTATCTCTTTGACTGTGGGCAAGCCTTTTTTCTAAGATTCAATTCCCTCACCATGACCTTCTTTTTAAGCCTGATGGATCACCTGATTGACTGAAAAGCATGTAAATTCTAATTATAAGATGCTATAACAGAAGAAGACTTATGATTATAAGTTTAGGGATAGTTATGAAAAGATCATAAGATCATGGATTCAGAGGTGGAAGATGCTTCAGAGGCTAAATGAGAATATAATGACAGAAATAACAAAAGAGATTGATGAATCTAGTGAATCACCAAAGAAATTGTTACTAAACCAGATAGGTATTCTTATATGCCTTACTTCCAAATGGTACATTCATAAGTCTATTCATTGCTTGGTATTTTATAGAGAGTTCTTGAATAGCCTGCCATTGGCCTAGAATATATTTCTAAAGCCAGAGTTGTATGGAATGGCTATAATTCATTACTGGTATTCTTCTGTAGAAAAGCTGGGTGGATAAACTCAACAAGACTGATTAAACTCAAAATCAAGACAAATGAGATCCAAGGTGACTGGGAGAGATCCTGACTATAACCTTTTTTTGATATCAATAAATTATATAATTAGATAATTTCTTAAAATTCAAACTGTTTTTCATTCCCTTTAATCCATAAATGAGTGAATTAGGTTTGTGCTTTTCCTTTCAATAATATCTATAGGATACAGTAGGCTCAGGGGATCAATGGATAAGACCAATTTTTAACTTATATTACATTGCCAGATTATTCTCCAAAACAACGATAACAGCCCATAGTTCTATCAACAATGTAACAATGCCCAGTTTTACCAGTCTTACCAACAATGGGTTGTGCTACTTTGATCTATATTTTTTCTTTCTTCCACAAAAATTAGGAAGATTTTAATCTTTTTACTAACTATAGGACAAAGGACAATCAATCAAAACAATCACCTGTTAAACACTTAGTGCCAAGAATGCACAACTTTTCAGAGCCATAGTTTCTTCATCCATAAAATGAGGAAAGTATCTGATATGATCTCAGGTATTGTAAGTCACAATGAGGCAGAATATGTAAAGAGCTTCACAAACTTAGCCAGCCTCTCCTTTGGTTAAAGGATCAAGAAAGAAATTCCTACATTTGAATTCCTCTATATCAAAAGATTATTTGTACTTTTGACATTGTCCATTTGAGTATTTTTTTTTAATCTATGCACTAAACTAGAGTAATAATGCTTGCCCAATTCCCAAAAATGTGACAAGAAATCTAAGCTTATTAAATGAGGAGTCTTTATATGATGAAATAAATTTATATCACTTTTTTTAAAATTGTCAAGATAGTTTTGAAAGTAATATTGGGTTTAAGAATAAGCTAGTTCTGCAAATCTAAATTGTAAAAACTTTTTATGGGTGGGGGAAAGGAGCAGGGGGAGTCACGGTTAGGAAAGGAGAGTTAATAAATAAATTAAGCATATACAGATTTAGGAAAAATATCTTCTTGAGAATTTAAAAGTTAGAGCCAGCTAGAAGCTGGCTACTTGGGAAAACATTTATAGGAAAAATAAAGTCATCAAGAGATCATTTAAATGTCAGGTACAATACTAACTCTGAAGTTTAGGAGCTATATCTGTGCCCTGCATAAGCTTTTGATTCTCTGAAAATTTTCATAGTGAATTAGATGATTGTATGTTGTTCAGTTTCATACTATGAACCCAAAAAAAGGTCAAGGTTGAATTGAGCAAAGATTAATAATCATTGAGAATTATTGAGAAAGGTATTGAATTATGTATTTAGCTTATTTTATATTGTTAAATTTTTATCTTCAATTTCATGGAAAGGTGCAAACAAGAAGATTACAAATAAAGAGACAAAAAAAATCTTTAATTTAATATAAGAAGAAAAAGGCCATGTATAGATACTATTCTGTATCTACTGCAGTGAAAACATAGATTATCTGAAATGTTTAAGTATAATTAAACCATATAATCCTTTTAGATGATAACCTATTTGGTTCTGTTTGACATTCTATCAATCACTCAATAAGCATTTTTTAAGTTCCAGGCATAATTTCTATTAAAAGTTTTATTTTATTTTTTATTCCAAGATTATACTGTTGTTATACCTGCCTATGAGAGGCATAACCATTGGACCATGATCCTATAGATAGGTGAGTCACCATAATCTACACCAAATGGTTTATACCCAGAATTTAGGAAAACGAAACAGTTTCATTACTTTCAGTCTCAAAAAACCCAAATTTATCAAGATGATAATAAATATTACAATGCCCATCCACAATACCCAAATATTTTAATATTGGATTGTAAGTAGATTGCAAAAGTTGTATATTAACACTGACCATTAACAGCCCATTACTCATATTACATGGGCTATGATATTGCTTTTGAACTACAAATTCTCAGGATACCATGGTACTGGGGAGATTAACAAAGGTAAAGATTCTTCAGTCATAGGCAGTGAAAGACATTCCTGAAATGGAGCTAAAAAATTTCTCCTCTCACTCATGGGTGAAGAATAGCTCTGGTGAATGAGCTATACACCTTGTCTGTTAAAATTCTGGTTTTTCTTCAAAGAGTATGATTGAAGAGGTTAGGTAAGCAGAACCAGCCACTGGAAACAGAATTATGGCAAGAGAAATCGCCTCTGGTTCCAGCAGAGTTTACAATTACCTCTACAAAAGGGGAGAACTGGCCAGAGAATCAATTTAGGAAGTGAAATGCTTTGCTAAGCTGAGAGCTAATCAAATGAACTTGAAGGCAGAAGAAATTAGTTGGTGACTTGTATTATCTCAGTTAGACTGTGGATGTCAGCAGAGTTGCTGCAAGAACACTGGTAAAAGGATGAGCCAAAGTCGTGAGCTCAAATAACAATTTTATGTGCTTGAGACAGTGTCATTGATGGTGAACACTGATTCTCTAGCTCTCATCTCTGTGCCTTTGTACTGGTTTTTTGCCATGGCTAAAATGTTCTTCCTCTTCCCCTGCACATCTTGGGACCCTGGGTTTTCTTCAAAATTAAGTTCCAAGACCACCTTGAATATCAGAAGCTTTTAACCTGATGTTTCTGAAATTGTTTTTTTTTTTTTTACTAATATTTTGATACTATTTTAATGTAATTGGTTTCCTTTTTCATCTTGTGTATTTTAGTTTATGCATCAAAATGTTACTTTGAGAAAGAGTCCATTAGACTTCATATGATTGTCAAAGGAGTCCATGATACAAAAATAGGTTAAGAACTCAAGTTTTATACAAAGCTTTATTGCTATTCCACCCTTACCTCACCCAGCTCTTGGTTCTGTCCCTTATAAAACTACCTTGGAATCATTTTGTTTTAGAATTTTATATATATTTACATATGTATGCATTTTTTCCTTAAGAATGTAACTGAAAGCAGAAATTATTTCATTTTTGTCTTTGTATCTCCATTACCAAGCAAAATTTGTGTATCAGGATAGCTAGGCTCTTAATAAATGCTTCTTCATTGGCTGATTAATTACTTGAGTTATAGGATAATGGCTTCCAGTTAAGATTTCAAGCCAAAGTTTTTCTGCAAATATGATAGCTCCCTAATTCACCTGTGTCCTCTGCCATCAGAGAGATAACAGTAAGAGTTGTCCAGCCAGCACCAATTTAGAAAGAGCTAAGTAGCAAGGCCAGCCTTATAAAACCAAGCATAAAAAATAAATGTTTTTTTGAAGAAAATTGTATACAGCAAGTTGAATATATCTTCTTTGAATGCTTCTCTTTTCTTGATTTTGGTAGTTCCATGCATTGAAGTGATATGCAATCTAACATTTTCCTGAATTCTTGAATTCTTTTTTTTTTTTTTGTCTGTCATCTTCTTTGAGCTTTATACCAGTGCTTACTTTGTTTCAGCTCTATATACTGTTATCCCCTACTAATTTTTCTGTCTTCTCATCAACTTTTCTTCTCCTGTTTGCCTCACAATTCTTCTGGTCCAAGCAATGTGGAACCCTCCCAGCTGTAACCTGTAGTTATTCCCAGTGGACAAGGTTTAACCTTCTCTTTGGAGAAAGATTGTTCTCAGCATCATCTGATGGTAGGTTGCATCCTCAATTCTATTCAGCTTCAGCAAGCTCTCCTTAGACTCTGCCCCGAGACTGTGAGCAGTGATACATAAGCTTTTGCCTTCTATTTCCAGAACCAGGCCTCCACATCACCTCCATGCTGTTTCCAAGCCAGGCTTGGAACTACTTCCTTACCTCTTCCTTTCTAGTTGTCATTCATATTCTATCTTCCCCTATAAAAATATTCTTCAAGGGCAGAATTTTGCTTACTTGAATTTGCACTATACCTCATGCCTCAAAAATGACAAGTGTTCAATAAATGACATATCATTTATTCATATCCAAAGTTGTTTTTTAAGTTAACAAATTCCTCCTAGCCTTGAGCTTAATATCACCATAGATTTAAGACTTCTTGAAAATAGAAAAATGCAGTAAGATTCTTCTTGAACCTGTGCCTTCTATAGCTAGCTAGATATATATATATATATATATATATATATATATATATATTATATATATATATATATATATAGTGGGGCAGCTAGTTGGTGCAGTGGATAGAGTACCAGCCCTGAAGTCAGGAGAACCTGAGTTCAAATGTGGCCTCAGAAACTAGCTATGTGACCCCGGGCAAGTTACTTAACCCCACTTGCCTCAGGGAAAAAAAAAAAAATGAATCCACAAAAAAAAAAAAAAAAAGTATGGTGAGAGAAAAAAAATGCATAACTTTTTATCACAAAAACAATAGGAAGCATCCAACTTCAAATACAATAGTTCCTATGCTGGTTTACAGGGTTTTCATTTCATTGTTATTCTGTTTGGTAAAATAATCAAGTTGTGGTGATTTAAAGAAAACTGAGGATTGAGGACCAAAGGGAAGATATGCTGAATTTTCTTCCCAAGACAATTATTACTATATTTTAGAATCTTCTGTATTGTGTTGACTTTTCTGTTCTTACTCTAGGATAAGAGGAGTCTAAAAGTATCACACATTTCACATGACTGGAAAAGTCATGCTTAGAACTGGGGGTTGGATTAGATGATCACTTGAGGTCCCCTATGGTTCTAGGATTTTGTAAGATTTGGGGGGAGGTTGGAAGAGGTTGTTTTTGTATTTTTCGTCTGGAGTAGTCTAGTTTTGGGCTGTTGGACAAGCTTAACTACCAACATCCCTAAAACTAATCATGTAGACCACTTTAGACACCCAAATCTAAAAGCATTTCCACTTGAATATTAAGTTTCTATTTTATTTTTCCCCTTACTCTAATGATTTACTAGGTTTCTGAACCATTATTTTCCAAAACTAAATGTTTCCCACTTTTAAAAATATCTATCTTGGGCATAGTAGCTAATGATCAATGACTCCCAGGAGTCAGAGAGTGAAAATGATGAATAGGAGAAATGTGTTGGTTATTAGTCAGTGCAGGAGATGATTTTCTTTCAGAAATTCAGGAAGTCGATGACAGCAGATTTTGGTTTTTTAGATGATTACCCTCATGACAGATCTGTCACTGTATCACAAGTACGATGCATTCTGCCTTATTTTTTTTGTGACAGATGAACTCATAGCTCATGCCATAAAGTTGGAAAGTATTTCTGATTTGAGTATTGGTAATTGATGTAAATTGACAGTGCATTTATTTCCAGGTGGTATATTTCTTAAAAAGGAAACCACAAGGCATATCCTGACATGTAAAAAGCTTGCAAAGCTATCAGTATTCCCCACTTTTTAATAAAAAAAAAAAGTGAAAAATCAAGGTGAACCTTCACTAAAATCCTCTTTTAGTGTTCTTTGCCTATTGAAATGCTCATATTTATTACTAAATTCATAATAAAAAGTCTCTCTAAAAATCAAGGTAATTGTAATTTCTCTCCTGTTGTCTACCTGAATTGATCACATCCTAAATGAGTCCTAAAAATGGTTAATCTAATATATGTTCCTTCTTCCCAATTCTGAGTCATCATAAAATTATTGAGGATACAGGAGAGGGATTAGAAAGGAGGAAGAAAAAAGGTTCTGCTTATCTAATCTACCCAATCTATTTCTGTCTTTTTTTTAAAATAATTGTCAGAGAAAACATTCAGTTCATTAACCAGAATAATATTTTCACCTCAATGTGATCTCTTTTCAAACTGATATAGTGGGTGGAGAATTGACCTTGGAATCAGTAAGCCTTTAATGCAAGTTCTCCAGCTTTGTCCACTGAAGTGATTTGCATTTCCTTCTCTGGTTTATTTTATAGATGAGGAAACTAATAAGTTAAACAGGTTAAATGACTTTCCCAGAATCACACAGATAGTAATTGACTGAGGTCACATTTGAACTCAGGTCTTCCTTACTCCAGGCCATATACTCTATCCCCTAAACTACCTACTAAATATAGTATAATTCCTTATTCTAATGAAATCACAAGTTTTCTACCTATTCTCATGCTTTGCACAAGAAACAAAACATACATTTTTTTTTAGACAGGAATATACCCTACTCTTTTTTTTTTTTGTACCCTACATATAGCAAAAGTTTGATGAATTTTCCTGAATTAAGTACAATCAGGAAAATATGGCGAAGCAAAGAGTAATCTGCTCTATTGTATCTCTTTTACTTTTAGAGGCTTGTCTGATAATATAAGATATTTTGACATTATCCCTTTTATGTTGTGAAAAATTACCATGGCAAGGGTCTGCAAATTGAAAGACATGTGTGTTCAATCATTTTCAGTCATGTCTGACTCTTTATGACTCCATTTGGAGTTTTTTTAGCTAAGATACTAGAGTGGTTTGCCATTCTCCATTACCTTCTCCAGCTCATTTTACTGATGAGGAAACTGAGATAAGCAAGGTTAAATGACTTACCGACAGTCACACAGTTATTTTCTGAGGCGGAAATTGAACTTAGGAAGATGAGTCTTTTTGATTCCAAAGCTAATGCTCCTAGTGCATCATCTAGCTGCCATAATGACATAAATAATTACAATTTATATAAAAGAATACTCTCACAAGGGACCAAGTAGATTTGCCAAGGAAAGGAAAAGCCAAAAGGAAGTCTCTTTCCCTGTACCTCCACCTGCCAGAGCTTTGTTCCCATAAGTTTAAAAGTTTTAAAACCATTAGTATTCTAAACAATCTTTGGGGGGGAAAAGTAATATTCACTATTGCCAAAAATGATGTTTATAGATTTCTGCCACTAAATACATTAATACCCTCATCCCTCTGAACAATGAATAAATTCACTTTTGCAAAAGCCTTTGTGATCTCAATTTTCTCAGTTCCAAATTTGGTATAACCATCTGTGGTAATGTGTTAACATGCTGTTTGTCACCAGCTGTTTTTTTCCCTTCCTCTTTAAATTTTTGCCTGCCAGAAGTGTTTGGTAGTGAGTTTAGACATAGCAAAGCAAAGAAATTTCAAACAGATGTTTTCAAACTCTTGTTCTCAAAAGATGTTTTCTTCTTATTTGATTGTTAAATAGATTATACATGGTATTTTCTCAATGCTGCCACATTGATCATGAGACTGTCTTGCTCCATAGTGTTGGCTATTGTTGTCTTAAATGAAATAAAATGGGGAAAGTTTCCTCATAAGAATTTTTTTTTAATCCATCCCTGATCTTTTTTTTTTTTTTTTTTTTTTTTTTTTGTAGACTAACTAGAGGAAGTGTGGTATAATGCGAAAAAAGTACTGGTCTTGGAGTCAGAAGTCTAATTTCTGGCTCAACTAATCCACTTGCCTAGCACATCCACTGCAGTATACTAGGTCCAAATATGGTTTTATAAAATGAGAGGTTGGGCTAAATGTAATGTCCATATTTATTATCTGGTGTCCCATATGGCTCTAGGACCAATGATCCATATATACCATCACTGAAGTGCATCTTAGAAGGATTAAAAATTAATATATCATATCCTTAAGAAAGCTGAATCCAATATTTTCTTAAATTTTTATCTTTTTTGTTTAGAATGGTGCCATTTCTTAATAGGTTTACTATAAGCTCTTTAAGGAAAAAATTATGTCCTATAAAATCTTCTATCTCCCTCCGCTGCCCCCTATTATTTGTCCACTTAATAGTATAAAGAACAACAACTCCCAAAATCAAGGCCACGGGTTCAAGTTCTGACTCTTGGGCTTGGTATCTGTGATTATTGAACAAATCACTGAACCTCTATCTCTTCTTTACTCACCTATGAAATGAGGAGATTTGACTAAAGGATCTTGATATCTCTTTAAATCTTTTGATTTCTGATTTTTTGACTATGGGCTAGTCACTCAATCTCACAGTGACTCTGTTTACCCCTTTATAAATTGGCCATAATATAACACCTAAAGCACCCACCCCACAGCCAAGGATCAAATAAGCTAATTGCATAAAGTTCTTACAGCCTTTATTAAATGTCCACTATTATATAGTTGCCCAGTAAAAAAATGTGTCAGATAAATTCATGAATCAATCAATCAATCAATCTTATGAAAAAGGTCCTGAGTCTTGAAATGGGTTTGCATATTACTTTTTAAAGGGATTATATTTCTTTTTCTTTGGGAAAAAATAATAATTGTAGGGAAGATTTTATCAGATAGAAGTTGGGCCAAATATTACCTACGGAAGTGGTATGAATTCACACCTGCTGCAAAACTCCCAACATTGCCAGATTAAAATGTGATTGCAAAATGTTTAATAAATAAAATATAATACAACATGGATAATGCTAATTTGTAGTTTTCTAAGTCAATCTGTGCCCGAGAGTCAGGGAAGGATCCATTTCTATTTGAGTTTGACACCACTGATCTAAGGTACCACCCAAATTTGAGACTGATTCTGTAAAAGCATTGTATTTATCCTTGACTCCTCCACATCTCATGTCCCATTACCAAGTTATTGGATCATAGATTTAGAACTAGAGGGGAATATAAAGGCCATCCCTCAATCTATGGATAAGAATTTTTCCCCTCAATTTATTCCCCTCAATCTACAGATAAGAAAGAAATTGTGACTTATCCAGGGCCCACAGCTAGTGAGAGTACAGGATTTGGATTAAGTTCTTCCTGACTCAAAGTCTAGTGCACTATCTACTGTGCCATCTAGTTTCCTCTATTCCTTTCAAGTGTTTCTCCCCAACTACCATTTCCTTTTCATTTCCAGGGCTGATGTCTTTGTTCAGCTTCTATTCTTGGAGTAAACTCCTAATGGATCCCCTAGTTAAATCAACAAGAATTCCTTAAATACCTATTATGTTTCCAGGCATTGTGTTATCTATCAAACTTTCAGCTATGGTATAGCCTGTACATTATTCTTATATTAACATTCTTCAAGCACAACCTTAATCTTATTACTTCCCTTGCTCAAAACTTTTCTGTGGCTCCCTACTAGCTATAAGATAAAGTCCAAATCCCTTTGACTGACAAACATAAGTCCTTGCAACATAGAACCAAACTAAATTCCAGCTTCGTCCCCCACTATTAATACACACAAACCCTCCACTCCAGCCAAGCCAATGTCCCCAGAACACATCTCATGCTTTCTCATATCTGTGCCATTTCTCTCTGCTGGAAGGAAAATCTGCATCCGATTGAAATTCTACTCAGACTCCAAGGCCCAGTTTAAATCACACCTCCTCCTTCTTGGAGGCTTTCCTCATCCTTCTAGCCAGAACCAATTCTTCCTTCTGCTGAACTCCTGGAACATTTTCTGACTATACCATTCATAAGACACATATGACATATTTTAGTTTTTTTGTGTGTGAAAGTCTCATAAACTCAACTACATTATAAACTACTGGAAAGAAGGGATCATATCTTCTGCTTTTCTGTATCTGTCTTGGCTCCTAGAACTTAGTGAATGACATCATAGCACAAGAGCATTGTTAACTGTTATAAATTTTAAAGATACAAAGAAAATCAAAAGACAGTTTCTACTCTCAAGGAGCCCATAATGCAATGAAAGAAACAACATGGATAAAGATTTCTACAAGATAAAGAGAAGAAAGGTACTAACATTAAGAGGGATCAAGAAAGGCTTCTTACAAAAGATGTAATTTTATCCAGGATTTGAAGGAAGAGAGGGAAGGCAGGAGTTAGAGATGAGGGGAGTATAGCAGACGCTGAAACAGTAAAAATACCCAGTCTAAAAGTGAAGTATCTGGTGTGCTGAATAACAAAGAGACCACTTAGAATCAGAAGAAAATGTTTAAAAAAATAAATAAAATATAATACAACATAGATAATGAAATCATAGACTCTAATGACTTGCTACCTGTATGATCTTGGTAAAAATCAATTAATCTCTCTGTCTCACTTTCCATATTTGAGAAATAGAGCTAATAATAGTAGACTATTATAGGAATGCTGTAAGAATAGTGCAATGAAAATCTTAAAACTCTGTATAAATGTAAGTTGTTATTACAATATGAACTTAATCAAGATTTGTAGAATGAATGAATAATACATTGGTAAGGTAGTCCATATAGATAGAAGGAAAACAACGACTCTTATAAAGTGGTATATTTCTTCAAAAAAGCAAAGTGTCTGGGTCTGGATCCCAGAGATCATAAAAGAGAGAAAAGGACTCACCAGTACAAAATGTTTGTATCAGCTCTTTTTGTGTCATGAAGAATTGGAAAATGAGTGGATGCCTATCAATTCAAGAGCCATATTGTTAAAGAAAAATCAGGACAAAGAGGAAAAAAGGAAGAGGGAAAAAAGCAAACAAACAGAAAAGTGAAAATACTATGCTTGAATCTACATTCAGTCTCCATAGTTCCTCTCTGGATATAGATGGCATTTTCCATCTCAAATCTACTGGAATTGTTGGATCACTGCATTGTTGAGAAGAGCTAAGTCTATCATAGTTGTTCATCACATAATCTTGCTTTTGTGTACAGTGTACACTGTACACTGTGTACAGTGTTCTCCTGGCTCTGCTCACTTCATTCAGCATCAGTTCGTGTAAATCTTTCCAGGTTTTTCTGAACTCATCATTTCTTATAGAACAATAATATTCTCTTTGCTTTTTCCTTCTTGTGTTTTTTCCCTTTTGTTCTGATTTTTTTTTCACAACATGTCAATGTGGAAATATGTTTAAAATGATTGTACGTATATAACCTATATCAGATTGCTTGCTGTCTAATTGAATGTTCCTTGAGGGTAGGGGTGACTAAGTGGCATAGTATATAGAGTGCTAGACCAGGAATCAGGAAGATCTGAATTCAAATTTGGCCTCAGTTACTCCTTAGTTGTGTGATCCAGGCAAAGACACTTCTGTCTTTCTCAGCTTCCTCATCTCTAACATAGCAGTGACAATAATAGCATCTACCCCTCAGCATTGCTTCAAAAATAAAATTTCATAATATTTATTTTAAAAAACTTGAAAACATAAATATTATATAAATGCTAGCTATTATTATTGTATATATACTTCCATTGCCTAGCACAATAACTAGCACATAGCAGGTAGGTGCTTAATAAATACTTGCTTATTGATTTACTGATTGATCTTAATGTTCACTTTTATAATTATCATCACAGTGCTGACTGGATGGGAGACAAAAGGAATATGTATGTTTTTTTAGTATTTAAATTTAAAAGTTTGTTCCTAAAGCAAAGTCATCACAGATAGAAAGAATTGGCTAGATTAGGATAGAGTCTTCAATCTTCAGAGCTATTATAATCCATCATATGTGAGTCATTTGCTTTAAAAATGCCCACTACAAGCTATATCATAAGGAAATCATTTTTTAAAGAAAATACTTGCATTTTTGATTCAGTAACACAGGGGTCTTCCCAACATGTGAATTTAATTTTCTTTTTAGTTAAGGAACTACTCTCCAGTTTTTGAATAGACATTTCAAACATTCATTCCATTTTTATATTCTCAATCAATTTCATCCAGCATCCCCCAAAGCTTCACTGTAGATTGAATGGCTTGCTAAACTTGAAAGAGATCAATAAATAGCAGCAAAAACTACAGAAGGTCATTTAAATTATTATTTTATTAGCAGACCCAATAAATCTGAGCCTATTTTATTCAAATAAATCAGCTGGAAATCAAAAATTGCTTTTGGGCAAAGAAACCAATTTACTAGACCCAACCTAAAAATAAACTTTTCTTTTCATCTCCAGCTGGCATTAACATGACAAAAGCCCAACAAAGCTTGCTTAATGCAAGATATATTGTTCCCATTTACCCACATTATCTTTTTGCATGGTTATAGAAAAGTGAAGGTATGGAATTTAACTATGGACCCAGTGAAACTGAAAATGCATGGAGGGAAAGAAGCTCATTGTATGTGAAGATTGTGAGCTACATATTAAAATTCTGATTTCAGATGAAATCTGCAGATTGGCATTTCATTTTTTCTCTGCAAATGATATGACTCTCACAGTATTCACCAAGCCTGCCTAAAGCAAAAGGACAGTACCCCCAGCCCACGAGCTTGATCTAGCTTGAATTCATCCAGCCATGGGGTGATATTACTTTGGTCACACACCAGAAAGTAATTTTCCACTTTGTGGGCTACTGTGGTTACTGCATGCAGAGCAGAGTCTCTGAGCTGTGGATAGTGGTTAGTCAGCTAATCAGAATTGCAAAGGGCAGAATAACCAGTGAACAGAAGCAGGTGAAAGAACAGTTTTCCTCCATTAAAACTCATTTCAGAACCTACTCAGCCCTCTCTTGGACTTCCTTCCCTTCCTCCCTTCCCCCCCTTACTCCCCCACCTGCTTTTTTTCAAATGTCTTTTTCTCTGCCTTTGTCTTTTGTGTACTTCTCCCTCCTCTATAATATGTGTTTATGGCTCCCTGTCTTTGTATAAACTTATCTTCTTCCTGCTGCTTCTGTCTTATCTTAGTTGTTCTTCCTCCTCTCCCCCTTTCCCCTCCTGCCCCCCCCCCCCCACATTATGCTTTTCCTTTTTCTCTTCCTCTCCCCTCCTTCAAGTCTCCTGAAAATAATCATTCTAGAAGGCTGAAAGTTATTTTTAGCATGCCTTCTATTTATTGAATCAAATCTCATGTTTTCTCTTCTTAAATTTAAAAGCAGTTGAATTAAACTTTTTTTCTCCTTTAAAAAAAATAGTAACTAAATTCAATTGCTTTTTACTTGTTTAAGTCCCTGAATTGATTTTTTTCTTTTCCTCTGGGTTATTGGCCTACAATAAGAAAACAAAAAACATGGCCTAAGGGCTTAGGAAATTTGTGGTAGAGATATTTCATATACATAAAATCATCCATATAATTTCATAAAATTTGTTGTTTTATAACTATGAAAAACAATAGGTTTTTTTTTATTATTATTTTGATGGAAGTTAGTAAAAAAGCAACATGTTATAATGAATTTAGAGTCAGAAGACCAGAATTCTAGTCTTTGCTTTGTCACTTTTGTGTAACTTTGACTAATAATAGTAGCTGCATTAGCAGTAGAAGTAGTAATAATATTTATATAGCACCTATTATGTGCTGGATACTAGACTAGGCGCTTTATAATTATTTTCTCATTTGGTCCTCTAAATGTGAGGTTAGTGCTATTATTATCCTCATTTTATAGATGAGGAAACTGAGGTAAACAGAACTTAGTGTTTGCCTAAGGGCACACAACTAGCAAGAATGAGCCTCAGAACCTAAATTGGATGTCATTTTCATCTGTGAAACCTCTACAGACTTTTCCAGGTCTACATCCTAAGAACCACACTTCCAAACAGTTCTGGTACTTTTAAAAATCTACATATTAGTGACACAAAAATTTTTTTAGCAATGAAGTTACAAGAATGTGCTTCATGTTATTTGGAGCTACTGAACTTAGAAGGGAAAAAAATGTGTGTGTGTGTGTGTGTGTGTGTGTGTGTTTTATATCTTTGTTGAGAGCTTCCAAGGTCACTTGACTTTAAATATGCACTTGAACCTGTTTGGTCTTGCAGAACAACAAAGTGCGGACGTTATACAACAAATAGAGCCCCAAAAGCCATTAGTTTATTGAAAAATCTGCAACTGGGGTGTCACATAAGAAATAGCCTCATTATAATTAGTATCACAGACATATTCATTTATTGCCCTTCATATTTTAAGGAAAGACCAGACATTTTTTTTCTCCCTGGACCTTAATTTCCTGATCTGCAAAATAAGGTAGAGAAAGGTCAATAGACCTAGAAAACATTGTATTAGTAGGTAGGGAAACTGGATTCAAATCATAACTTTGCCACTAGTGTGAAATAAGGCGACTCAGTTAAGTAGTTACCTAAGTAAGTCTCCTTATTCTTTAAATTGAGCAGATTTGACTCGGACTGAACCAACCTCTAACTGGTGGAACTGAACAAAGAGATAGGAGAGTCAGGAATCATACAGAAATTTTATTTCAAAATGAGAGAAATGGCTTGCAAACAAGAAGGGGATGTAGACATATTTGTTGGAACTACACTCCTTGAGAGAAGACCCATTTTAGTGTGGCTATGCTTTGATGCTTATACCAATGGCTACAGAGTGAGCTGTAGCCATATCAGTAAAGGGTAACAACAATGAGAAAAGTTTGATTCATAACAGGACTTCTTCGTTGAAATATGTACAAGCTTGTCCAGTGTTTGTCCAAGCTCAGAAAACACCTGGTACTGGTCAAAGCAATGCAATAATTATATGATTTTGCTAGAGGATGAGATTATCTCAGAAGGTCAGCACAAAGAATTGTTATATCAAGCTCAGGGCACAGCCTGCTTCCTGGGTCTCACCTCTAGAAAACAGGGTGTTTCATAATATCTTGAGAAACTAAGACTTCTAGGGTTCCTTCCAGATCAATCTATAGGACCATAGGTTCACAGATTTAGGTCTGGAAGAGACTTTAAAGATCATCTATCCCAGCTCCTTTATTTTACAAATAGGAAAACGGAGGGCCACAATAATTGTGACTTGCCTAAAGTCAAATATCCATCAATATATCCATCCATAATTCTGTCTCTTTCTATTTACAAACATATATATGCCTTTATATGAAGAAATGCATAATAAATGTTTAATATCTTTTGTCTTTTATATAACCTCAATTTTCAGTGGTAATCCTATGGTAATAAGTAAATAGAATAGCAAATAAGACTCTAACCCAGTACATATTCCATGCCCTGTTACCTCCTCAAATACTATGTTCTCTATCATTGTACTTTGTTGTTCTGCAGAAACAAACAAATTCAAGTGCATATTTAAAGTCCAGTAGCCTTGACACCTCTCAACAAAAATATAAAACACACACACACACACACACACACACACAAACACAAACACCACAACTTTCCAAGTTCATTAGCTCTGAATAACATGAAGCACACCTGGTTCTGCGCTTGCAACTTCAATTGCTGAAAAATTTTTGTGTCATTAATGTGTAAATTTGTAAAAGTACCGGAACTATTTAAAAATGTGATTCTGAGGATGTAGACCTGGAAGAGTCCTTAGAGGTTTCACAGGTAAAAATGATACCCAGTTTAGGTGCTGGGGCTCATTTTTACTCGTTGTCTAGAATATCTATATCTGATATTCTATGATGCTATGAGAATAGCTGTACCCTTTTTCTTCCTCAGCTTTAGCAGTTTAGTGATAGCAAACCAATAGAGTATAGGTTTGGCAATGTTTGTTTGTTTTTTTTTTTTCCCTCCCTCCATAAAATTAATGCCATCTGCTTAGATTTGTTTTGTAGTATGAATCATCGTAAGGCAGTGACTCTTGTCTTGTGATTAGAATACAGAACTAAGGGCCTCCTTTTCCAACTTTATCTATGATACTCTGAATGATATGGGCTGCTACTTAACTAAATGCTTTGTTCCTCCTTGCCCTATCTGCACCATAGGTTTAATAATATTGTTGTATGTAAACAGATCATTAGATGAAAGGTGGTATGTAAGTACTAGATGTTATATCAGCATCATGATCAAGAAATGAAAACTGAACATTTGCTGAGAAAGCTGCTTCAAAGAAGAAAGAATCCATGTAAGTCTGATAATATTGGATAATGTTCTCCTCTATTCCTACCCAAAAGACTTGAATTTCTAAAAAAAAAAAAAAAGAAAGAAAGAAAGAAAGAAAAAACACAACAACAACAATAAACTCTTTAGCATTCATTATTTCTGAAAAATTCTCTTTTAATAAGGATTTTTCTACAACTAATGACAATGGCAAACATTATTCAACTATGGATCCCAAACCACAGAATGTCAGAGGGATCTTCATGTCCCCGCTAAAATCCTACTTTTTCACGAAGTTTTTCTCAATCTCTTGTAATTCTTGTATCTTCTCTATTGTTATTTTCTGTTTATCCAGTATATATAACTTGTTTGCATATAGTTGTACCCAGGTATTTCCCCCATTACATTTCAAGCTTCTTAAGGGCAGGCATTGTCTTTTTCCTATCTTGGTATTCCCATTTTTTAGCCAATGCCTGGACCATAATAGACACTTAATAAAAGTTTATTGACTAATTTGTAGACCTCGGGGTTCATAGTATCACAGCACCCAAAGATCTAGAGCCAGAAGGGATTGTATAGACCATCATTTTAGAAATAAGAAAGTGAGAGCCAGGTTTTCTTCCTTTCCCATCTTCTCTCATCCAATTTAAGGAGAAGGGATCCTCTCCTACTGGTCTCTATCTCCTTTTCTTCTTCTTTAGAGCTGGAAAATGGATATAGACTCCCACCATGGATATGGATTTTAAAATGAAGGTATAGCAACCTATATATTATCCACTCCCTCCACACCAAAGTCTACCAAGAGTAGTATAGAGGGAAGGAGAAATGAAGAAAGGAATGGAAGAAGATATGTGAAGAAAAAATAAGAGTCCATGGATCCCATTCTGTGGACCCAAAGAGACTCAGGATACTTTAAAATTTTATATATATAAATATGTACATATATATTATATATATGATATATATACACATATATATCTTTTGTTTTTCAAAATATATCACATATATGATACATTTCATTTTTATATCACCTCTATTTCCAAATATTTCCAGTATACTGTCTTCTCCATTTCCAAAGAACAATTCCTTATACCAAAAAATTTTAAAAGAAGCAGTTAAGAACTATCCAAAATACCAACTTTGTCAACAATATAAGCAATGTTCAGCACACACTGTTATTCCACCCCACCTCTGCAAAGACATGAATGAAGAACATGTTCACCTCTCTTCATCACTGCCAAGTTTAAATTGCAATAATTTCAGTATTTAAGTTTCTTCTCTTTATATAATTTTTTTCATCATTGTGCATATATTGTACTCCTGGTTCTACTTATTTTACTTTGTGTCACTTCGTTAAAAAAAAAAAAAAAGTATTTTAATGGCAAAAGCCTTTTTAATTTTTAATGACAATTGTCTTCATGAACCCACCCAATCTCCAAATTGGCAACTTATGCAATTAACATTGGCCTGGTTTTCTGCAGCTAATTGGACTAGCAGATCCAGGCAAACAAGAAACAGTAAGGATTTAATCAACACAGAAATAAATAGTAAAATTACCAAAACAGTATCAGTCACATTCCTGAGTGTTTTTCCACTCCTCCCTCTCTAGCCAGCCCTACTCCATTCCTCCAAAGTAGTTTGTAAATTGTAAACTGACAGAAAGGGTAAGCTTATGTTCCTCCAAACTCACTATTTTAAAAGATAGAAGTGTGGGCTTCATCTCTTTTTGCTGTTATTATTGTTGTGTCTAGTGATTTGAGATCTCCTTGGCAAAGAGACTGGAATGGTTTGCCATTTCCTTCTGCAGTTCATTTTATAGATAAGGAAACTGAGAAAAACTGAATTAAGTGACTTACCCAGTCACACAGCTGGTAAATGTCTGAAGCTATATTTGACTGTACTTGAGTCCTTTTGATCCAGGGTTGACATTCTATCTTCTGCTTCACCTAGCTACCCAGTTTACTCTTTATATCGCATCTCTTTCCACATGGCTTCTAGTTATTCTGTCTTTATTTGGTCTCTAATCTTTCTGCTCATGTCCATTCATCCAACATATGGCAGGTACAGATTCCTTTCTAATCATTTATTTCATTAAGGGGAGCAAAATCAAAGTCTCTTCCATTTATATAGAAGTATAATAGGAAAATCTACTTCAATCTGCTCCCCCCAACCCTGCCCTCAACATCTACCACTATTTATATATAGTAAATTCTATCCCTCGAGTAAAAAAGGAAGCCTTGAAAGAAAAAGTAAGTTATACCTAATCTGACTCACAGAGGGAACTAATAGTAACTTATATAAAGAACAAAGAAAATGATCATTCTTTGTACTAGACATCAATCAGAAAAATCTAGAGTATTTTGTCTAGTTCTACATTTTAAAATAGATATTGATAAATTGTAAAGAAGTTTGACTAGAAAGGGCCTAGAAATTGAATCACAGAAATCATTTTTAAATGGACCAGGTTAGAGAATAGAAGACTTAGGGTATATATGTAATAGTGAACTTCAAATAGTTGAAGGTGACAGTTAATTGCAGTTACTCTCTGAAGCTCCAGAATGAAACCTAATACCAGGCAAACATCAGATCAATACAAGGAAGAACTTTCTAATAATTAGGGCTGTCTTAGACTAAATGGGCTGCCTTGTGACATCATGAGTAAGCTCTGGAAGTGTTCAAAGATTAACATTTCATCAACTTGATATCAGCTGTCAGATGTGTCATAAAGAATATTCCTGCTTTTAGTACACAGCAGGTTGAACTCTTTGATTTCTGAAATCATATCTCATCATTAAGAAGCCTTGCTTCTAAAATGGCAGCAATTCTGCTGGCCTGATGATCCTTAAAAGTTCCAGAAGGACCACTGATACAAATTGCATCCCCTACATGGTCCTTTTCAATAGCGAGGTGATTCAGGCCAGTTCCAATGGTCTTGCAGTGGAGAGAACCATCTGTTTCCAGAGACTGTGGGGACTGAATGTGAATCACAACATAGTATTTTCACTTTTTTTGTTGTTGTTTGCTTATATTTTATTTGCTTTCTCATCTTTTTCCTTTTTGATCTGATTTTTCTTGTGTAGCATGATAATTGTGGAAATATATATAGAAGAATTGCACACTTAACATATATGGGATTACTTGCCATCTAGAGGAGGTGGAGGAAATAAGGGAAAAAATTGGAACAAAAGGTTTTGCAAGGATTAATGTTGAAAATTATCCATGCATATATTTTGACAACAGAAAGCTTTAACAAGAAATATATTTTTAAAAATCTCATCCTTTACTCCATACATTCTGTGATCCATGCATGCTGTCCACTTGCTATAGCTAGAATATGACACTCTCAGCTCCTGACTCAAAGCTGCGATTCTCTCTCTCCTTACATTTGCTTCAGTTTCCCTGGCTTCCTTCAAATCATCTCAAAATCCACCATCTACAAGATGCTTTTCCTAGTTCCATTGACTAGTAGGCCCATTATACCCTCTGAAAATTATCTTCCATCCACTCTGTATACTATCTTAGATGTACTTAGTAATCTAGTTATTTTCTCTGCCATTAGGATATTTCTTTTGGGGAAGGGACTACTTTTTAGCTTTCTACTTAAGCTTAATGTTTAGCACAGTATTTGACAGGTTTTGTTGTAGTTTTTCAGTCGTTCTCAGTTGTCGGACTTTTTGTAAGTCCATTTGCAATTTTCTTGCAGAGACAGTGGAGTGATTTGCCATTTCCTTCTCAAGCTCCTTTTACAGATAAAGAAACTGAGGCAAACAGAATTAAGTGATTTGCCCAGAATCTCATAGCTAGTGTCAGAATTGCCGGAGTAGGTTTTTTTTACTCTAGAACCAACACTTTATTCACTATGCCATTTCGCTGCTCTATGAGGACCATAGTAGACATTTAAGAAATGTCTATTAATTGATTAATATATAAAACAAGAGGAATTTGCAGTTATGGATCAGAGAAAGAAGATCTATTTAAATTTGCCTTAGTTACATTGTTGTTTTTCAGTTGATTTAATTTTGTCCAACTCTTGGATCCTATTTTGCAAAGATACTAGAGTGGTTTGCCATTTCCATCTCTAGTTTATTTTACAAATGAGGCACTGAAGCAAACAGGATTTAGTGACTTATCCATAGTCACACAATGAGAAAGTACCTACAATGGGATTTGAACTCATGAACATGAGTCACTGGATTCTCAACCCAGTACGCTGTGCACTGCTCCACCTAGCTGTCTCCATTGACCTAGCTACATAGGTGGCTTATTCAATGTGTTCACACTTACCTCAATTCACTGACTTTTGAACAATAGTTATATCTTTACTCCCATCAGAAATATACTAAAGGTTATTAATCAACTACTTTTAGTAGGAATTTTATGAAGGTCATATTTCTGGATTATTACAGATGTATGGCCTTACCAGGCTTACATTTTAAAAATGCAAATTGAAAATTGCACTGCTGAAAAATATTGCCCAATGCACTTGATTGCTGCTTTTGTGGTCTTTCTGAATAACAGATTTTGAAACTATTCCAAAGATCCCCCCCTCTATTTATATGGAAGTGAGTGATAGGCCACTGCAAATGAGAAATAGAAAACCATCAAAGGCCTCTTGGAATTTCATTTCGGAGAAAGTTGTTTTCTGACAACAGCATTTTAGCTACTTTATTTTCATTTTCCTTATAAGTGGAGGGTCTAGGAAAATTACATTTTAAAAGGAAGAACTGTATGAAAGGGAATCCTTCCCCCACCCTCAATCTCTTCTCAATACATAATGTATGTCTTTTGCAGCATTCTCTGGGGAACAAATGGGCAATTGATTTCAATGACTTCTCCATTTGTTCAAGTGATAAAATGAAAAACTGAACTTTATGTCAGATGTTATATTGAAGCTCTCAAAGCACTCCTTAGTGTCATTTTTCAACAGTTGAGGAAAATTGTTTCTTTTATATTGTTTTATGCAAAAACATTAGATTATTTTAAAATAGATCTCTTGTCATTGCAATAAAATTTAGCATAATAATTTGTATCCCTTAAAATAATATTGATCAACTTATTTGTCTCTTTAATTGGCAATGTATAAATGAATGCCATCCACAGAATCACAGAACATTAAAGGCAGAATGGATCTTAGAAATCATCTTCCTCTTTTTTCAAGATGAAGAAATTGAGACTCAGAGAAGCTTATGACTTATCAAAAATAAGTTCATGATAGTGACTATTAATTAGATTCACATCTTGACTCAGTTCAGTATCCTTCCTACTATTCCCAAGAATGAGAGGGAAAATGTGCCACTTTTTGCCAAATAGCCTTTGAACTCCTACTCTACCAAAAAAAAAAAAATTGTATGTTTTTTATTGTATGTATTAAAATTTCATTATCTAATTTTATCTAAAGTTGATATATTCTTTACAGAAATCTGATATTTCTTGTTGTTGTTCAGTTATTTCAATTGTGCCTGACTCTTTAGGGTTTTCTTGGCAAAGATACTAGAATGATTTGCCATTTCTTTTTCCACTTCATTTTCTAGTTAAAGAAACTGAGGCAAACAGGGTGAAAATGACTTGTCTAACTATAGCTAGGAAATGTCTGAAGATATCTTTGAACTCAGGAATATGAGACTTCTGACCAGAACTTCATTTACTGTGCTAACTGCCCTGATTTTTAAAAAATAAAGTTGTATTTATATAGATAGATGTATACTTATGTATTATGTGTGTATGTACATATATATGCATACATGTATATGTAGATATACATGTATACACACATATATACATATTGCAAAATAAATGTATACTAAACTAATTTAAGATAATTTAAGAGTGGAACATTAATAGCTAGAGAAATCAGGAAAAGTCTTATTTAGGAAGAAGTATTCTAGCAGAGCTTTAAAAGAAATTGTGTAATCTAAGATCCTAAGAAGTTAATGTAGATTTGTTCATTCAATTAATATTTATTGAACATTTTTAAAAGAAATGTTTTGGTACAGGGGAAAGAATACTTAAGTATCAGGCAAGATCCAGGTTTCAATACTGTGATGGTAGTTGTACAAACTTGGGCCAGTGACTCAACATCCCTGTTTCCACTTTCTCATGTGTAAAATGGAGACAATGATATCAGTTATACTTTTCTCAATAAGCTTTTGTGAAGTTTTAGTAAAATAAGGGCTTTGAAGGACTTTGAAAACCTTCTAGTCCTTAAATTCTTGCATTCCAAGTGCAACGGAGAAAGATAAGTATCTACATCACCATTTCTACTCTAAAGGATATATTTGGTAGAGAAACCACATACATGAATAACTTCAATATAAGGCAGCATATTATAGTTCAGTAAAAGTGTCATAGAACCACTCTATGCCTCATAGTCCCATGACTCATCAGGAAGAGTAATTAGTTCTGGCTATGGAAGACTTCATAGAAATGATCAAGAAGACATAGACCTTAAAATGGATTTTAGTAAACAATGCTTAAGTAGAAGGATTCTAGGGATAAGAAAATTTAAAAAGGGGGAGGAGAATAAAATGCACAGAGGCTGAAATATTTAGAAGAAATATAATTAGGGGAAGGAATTAAGGAAATTAAGGTTAGAAAGATAAGTTGGAGATACAACAGGGAGTTTTGAATGTCAATGTGAAGATTTTCCTCCTTTATTTGGTGGATAATGGGAAGCAATTTAAGAATTTAAAACTTAGAAATGACATATTCAGAGAGATATAGAGGGAATTTAACCTGATGGTCTGTGTGGAGATGAAGAGATTAGAGGCAGAAAGATCTGGTGGTAGGTTATTTCAGTATAGGTGTGGAGTGATGAAAATCTGAGCCAAGGCATTACCAAAAATGCTGAAAATAAAGGGAGAGATAGGAAAGATGTTATGATGGAAGATTTTACAATACTCAGTGAATTAGAAGCTTGAATGTTTTCTAAAATGTTTTAGTTTGATCTAAAACTGATGTATTCAAGCCTTATTAAAAATCTGGTATGAATGTGGAGTTGAGAAAGAAGGAAATGTCAAGGACAATTCCAAAGATTTAGATTCCTGAATAACTGGGAGAAAGATGAAATTGTTATTAAAAATAGAAAATCAAAAGGAAGAGCAAATTTGGGAGACATTTTGATTAAAGTCATCTATTAAGAGCAAAAGAGGCAGAGTCATGAAGAAATGAATAAAGAGCATTGCCAATCAGGAGCATATAATCTATTTGCCAGTCAGTCAATAAGTGTTTATTAAATATCTATTAAACACCAAGCTTTCAGCTAAGCACTGGGTCATATTAAAATTAATTAAACAATCCCTACTTGCAATGAGTTCACTTTCTAACGATAAAAATATGAATGTCATCCATATAAAATTAATGAATAAAAATATTTGTATACAAAAGTATACTTCTATTTCTACTTAAGTAGAAGCTAGATTGGGAGAAAGACTTATTTGTGGTTGGATTGATATTTTTTTTAATGGTATCCTGCAGAAGATAATACTTGAATTGTATCTTCAAGGAAAAGAGGGATTCTACAAGGCAAAGATAAAGAGACAATAAATTTCAAACATGAGGGATGAACTATTTAAAGATGTGTAGGTGGGAGATGAGGCACCATAAGTGAAGAAACTGAAAGTGAAGTTTGACTAGATTATAGACTGCGGGGGAGGGGGTAAATGTGTAATGAGTTGGGAAAGGTAGAGAGATTTAATCCCAGTTCATATAGCTTTAAAATCCAAGTAAGAATTTTATATTTTGTTCTAGAATCAATATAGAACCACTAGAGCTAGTTAAGTAGGCTAGTCATACTCATGGATTTGCTTAAGTCATCTTATTAGAGCTGATTGTAAAATTTTTCAATGCAAGTATTTATACTTTGACAATTGGAAAATATTACAAATCAAAGCTTTGATATATTGCTTTCTCACTAGTCTAGATTTAAAATAGTGATAGAAGAAATGCTAATAATGCCAATTAATCTTAAAAGTGTATTGTGATTCCCCTCCCCAGAGAACCATTATTAAATATTTGCAAGGGAACAGCTCAGAGGCACAGCAGATAGATCACCACCAGCTCTAGAGTCAGGAGAACCTGAATTCAAATCTGCCCTTACACATCATTTGTGTGACTCTGGGCAAGTCATTTAAACCTGATTGCCTCCCTAAAAAATAAATGAATGAATGAAATGAATGGATGGATGAATAAATAAAATAAATTGAACATTTTTAGCATACCCCTACATGAAGTCATATCTGTGCTTAGATAAAAGACTAATTCACTTGATACAACACCACATAATATTAGAGTTATTGTGAGATATGAATTATCAGGATTCTAAGAATCATGATGGAAGAATGAGGGAATTGGAAAGATTAGGGAAATTCATATAAGACTTTTTTTTTTTCTCAATAGTATTTTATTTTTCCAAATACATGTAAAGATGGTTTTCGATATTCATTTATGCAAAATTTTGTGTTCCAATTTTTTTTTCCCTCTCTCCTTTTACTTTTCCCCTCCCTAAATAGTAAGCAATCCAATATAGGTTAAATGTGTACAATCTTTCTAAAGATATTTCCTTATTTGTCATGCTGTGCAATAAAAATCAGAACAAAAGGGGGAAAAACTACAAGAAAGAAAAAAAAGCCAACAAGAGAAGTGGTGAAAATTGTATATTTTGATCCATATTCAGTCTCCATTGTTCTTTCTCTAGATGCATTTTCTATCCAAAGTCTATTGAAATTGTCTTGGATCACTGTATTACTGAGAAGAGCTAAGTCTGTCATAATTGATAATCACATAAACTTGCTGTTGCCATGTATAATGTTCTCCTATTTCTACTCACTTCACTCAGCATCAGTTCATTAAGTCTTTTCAGGCTTTTCTGAAATCAACCTGCTCACCAGAAAAAAAAAATCTTCTTGAAAGAGGTAGGATTTAATCTGGGTCCTAAATAAGTAGACTATAGATAAGTGAAATGAGAAGAAAGACCACTGTGGGTAAGGATAGAGAAATGTGAGCAAAGGGAAAGGCAGAATGCTAGGCAATAGTGAGGGAAATAGCCTGACTCCAACAGTCCTAGAATGTAATAATGGAAATAAGTTTTGATAGGAAAGTAAAGCAAAATCACTAAGGGCTCTGAAAGTTACGCAAAAGGATTTAGACTAATAAATGGGAATGAAGAAACTATTAAAGATTCTTGAGTGAGAGTGGTGAAAGTAATATTTAAGTAAAATGAAATTGTCAGAAATAAATGCTATATGATTTGGAGGAGGGAGAAACTGGATTTAGGAAAGAATACCACCAAGTAAACTCTGATGGTAACATAGTTATGATATGACAATGACCAGGACTAAAATGCCAAAGAAAGAAAGGGAAAAGAATGAATATAGAAGACATGATAGAGAGGGAGAAGAAAAGACGTGGTGACTGACTGATGAATTCTGGCAAGGGATGGGTCAAAGATAACTCCACAATTTTCAACCTATGCAAATCCACTGGGAGATGAAGAGAGAGGAAGAAGAGGAGAGTTTAGTTTGGGGTGTGTTGAATGTGAGGTGAGTTGAAGGTGAGGTGATATTTCCAAGTGTAAATGTCCATTGGAGGGCTTAAAATGTGGGAATAGTTCTCAGATGAGGATATGGGATTGAAGTACAGATTTTAAAATCCTCAAGGAAAGAGGAGTCGATAGAAGATGAGAATTCCTAAGCTTTTGAGGGGGAAGAAGGAAGGAGACAAGAACTGAGAGAAACAAAGATCGAGACAGAGATAGAGAAAGAGACAAGGACAGAGAGATAGAGATAGAGAGACAGAAATCCCAGAACTGAGCCTTGTACTCAGTGATCTAACTGAAGGAACTAGCAGGAATTAGAAGTATGAACATGAATAAATGAAGCACTCTTCCAGAGGACACTCCTTTCTCCTTTGTCTGGGTGGAAGATTTCTCCTTTGTCTGGGTGGAATCTTCCTGAGGGAGTAAAAGAAATGAAGGATCTTCTAAAAAAATCAATCATCCCATTTCCAAGATGTATGTGTGTGTGTCTGTATATAAAATGGAGAATTAGCATTAGTAGAATAAAGTAGACAGGAAAAAAAAAAAAAAAAACTTGCCAGGGCAAGGAATTTTGTTTTTAAGAGCAAACAAACCCAATGAGACCAACTTCTCTTTGGTTTCTCTTTGAGATTATCATTCCATATAACAACTCCCTTAAAAAAAAAAAAAAAAAAAAAAAAAAAAAAAAAAAAACTCAGAAACCCACACCAAATCTTTTTTTTTTTTTTTTTTTTTTTTTTGACTGACTCATGGTGTTTATGAGTCTGGATTTCATTGTCTTGTTTATTTCGAAATTTTTGGCACTCCATTATTGCCTTCCTACCAGCTAAGATTTTCAAAAATTTGAGAGCTTTATGTAATAACTTTTATTTCCTAGAGTATTTTTAAAATAGAGCTTTGATCTTAAAAAAAAAAAATCATACCCAAATAAACTTGTGTATCATGTTGGTGAAGGGTATAAGAGCGTAATTAATCTTTAAAAGTGGAGGTTAAGTAAATATCACATGAGCCTTTGTTTCCTTACACCAACTCCTCCATAGCCTGTATTTTAGACCTTACACTACCGATAGGAATGTAATCATCACCTCAGGGGCCATTATGATGATGGGATTTAGTTTCAAATGGAAGGGACAAGTCCTGTGATTTTGCTGGTTCAGGATGAAATGCAGGTTTCATCCATGAAAGTTCCCTCTAGTTATGCACTTTGGCACTTTTTCTGCAACTGAGTTTCTGAGCTGTTAGCTGACTGGTACATTAGAGAACAAGAGACTTACTTAGCACCACACAGCTAGTATAAGAGACAGGACTTTTACCCAGGTTATCTTGCTTTGAGGTTGGATCTCTAGCCAAAAGGCCTTTATCAATTTCACTGCTTTAGGGAAGGTGCTTTTTCATTGGAAAAAAAAAATAACATCGGTGGTGGAATTCAACTGAAGACAAATGAACAGAGTCTGGATACTAACCTTAGGTAATCATGTGCTCCATTATGGTAAATGCAAGTAATCAATGAGAGGGGGAAAAAGCAGTTTCAGAAAGACTCTAAAATGTTTAACCTCAAATATGGTTCCTCTCATGCTGTGTTTTTTTTTTTTTTTATCCTTACTGACATATGTTGATGAAGAAAAATTTATTACTATTATTATTTCCCCAGCCAGATTATTTTCCACACAACATCCCATGTTAAATTGATTAGGTACTGTATAATTTTAGAAGTAGGCATTAGTGCTTGGTTTTATATATCTAGGTTGTACACTAACTCAGCAATTTCCAGGATATAATAATACACCCCAAAACCCCATGGCCAGCTCTTTTATATTGTTATGAGTCAACTTCACAACTGCTAATTTTCAGCCCACTTATCCAAAGGGACTAGTACAAACATATGTTTCTAGCAATTACAATCAGTAAAGAATGATAAATACAAAATGGTAAGAAGAAAAATCAAAAGTCAAGAGTTGAATTGTAGAAAAGTTCGTCATCTTTGTTGATTCAGTTGAAAAAGGGTCCTTCTTGGCTTTCCTTACTAATCTTGTTGCAGAATTGTACCAGACACTCTAACTTAAATTAACAGATAGAGTCAGGCACAATTTGAAATGGCTCTTAGCCAGAGTCAGTGAAAATGTGAGAGATAGTTACTGAAGCTTTCCTAGCTTTTCTTATTTTAAGATTACATTCCTCAGGACAGAGGCTGTAGAAGACACAGTGTAAACACTGTGAATACCAAAGTTCATAAAATGAGGTGCCTTCTGGGATTGCCAGATATTCAAGATAATTGGCACCTGAATAGTGCTTTAAGTTTCACACTTACATGGTATGAATTTGGAGAGATAATATAGTATCATTTTGGGGCTGAACTCTGATTTCAGCAAGGCAATGGAAAATCACAGAATCCCATAATGTAATAGCTGAAAGAGACCTCCGAATAGCAGCATGATTTATTGGACATGGAGTCACAAAAATCTGGCTCAAAGTCTTCCTTTCACCTCCTTACAGTATGGATAAGTCACAGTTTCTTTGAACCTCAGTTTCCTCATCTGTAAAAGGAACATGTTTTCATTCTACCTCATAAGGATACTGTGAGAACCAAATGCAATAATATAAATATGCAAAAGACTTTTGAAATCATAAAGATATTATTATTGTTCAATAATAATAATAGATACATTTACATGACAATATATGCCAGCCTAACATTATGTGCTAAATACTTTGTTATTATCTTATTTGATCCTTACCTCAATCCTGAGAAGAAGGTGCTCCTATTATTCCCATTTTCAGATGAGAAAACAAGCAGAGATTAGATGACTTACCCAGGGCCAGTTAGTAAACATCTGGCGTCATATTTGAACTCAGGTCTTCCCGACTTTAAGTTCTTCAATCTGTCCATTTCCTCACCTTACCTAGCTACCCCTATAATCCTTTCATTTTTCAAAAATAAAAAGTTCTGAAACTGAGTAAAGTAAAACCCAAAGAAGTAAGATGACTTGACCAAAGTCATAAAGCTAATAGAAAAACAGATTGTGAAATAAATATGGAATTTTCCCTCTAGCTATTAAACTACAATCATCAAGGGAGAGTCTACTTCAAAATAGTAAAATAGGCATGGCAAAGTTTGTGGCATTGTCCATCTAAATAGTAATAGTCCCTGTTAATTAAAGACTGGGTTTAATTGAAAATTTTCTTTACCATTGAAGTAGCCTGCCAGATACTGCTCTCCTTTCTATATAGCTGATTTACTACAAGCCTTTTCCTCCTCTGACCACTTAATTATGGTGTCACCAACCAACCCAGTATTCTCAGGCTCTCTTCTAGTCCCTGATTTAAGCCATCAGGTCAAGGACAAAGAAGTAAGAAGCTGATAGTGAGGAAAGAGATAGAATTCAAAAATTATAGATAGAAACAACAGTGCAAATTTAAAAAAAATTCATAATACAGATTTAGAGACTGATGGATTTGGAGTCCCTGGGAATAGATAGTACAATTGGCTATTATTATTAGGGATTCATTCAACAAGCAATTTTTTTTTATTCACTTTTCCACATACTTTGTGACAAACATACAATTTTTAAAATTATAGACTTGTAAAACTCCATTAGCAAAAATCTGCTATTGTAAGGAGTGCTCACTAGCATTAATTTTTAAACTTTTTTTCTGGTTGGTTTTTTAGTTAATAGTAAATCTAGGCCCTGCCATCTGTCTATAGCTCCTCAATATATTCACATTGCTCTTTAAAAGCAACCCTATTTAACTGATTTCAGAAATGCCTGGAAAAACTAATGCTGAGTATAGTGAGCAGAACCAAGGGAACATTGTACACAGCAACAATAAGATTATGTGATGATCAGTTGTTTTGGACTTGGCAATTGTCAACAATGCATCCAAAACAATTTCAAAAGACTTGTGATAAAAAATGCCATCCACATCCAGAGAGAAAACTATGGAGACTGAATGTGAATCAAAGCATAGTATTTTCACCTTTTTGTTGTTGTTTGTTTGTTTTTCTTTCTCATTTTCCCCTTTTGATCAGATTTTTCTTATGTATCATGATGAAAATAGAAATATTATTTAGAAGAATTGCATATTTAACCTCTATTGGATTGCTTGTTGTCTTGGAGAGGGGGAAGGGAGAGAGAAAGGGAGAAAAATTTATAACACAAGGTTTTGCAAAGGCAAATGTTGAAAACTGTCTGCATGTATTTGGAAAAATAAAATATTATTAAAATAAATTTAAATAAATAAATAAATGATGAATAAAAGCAGCCCTGCTTGTCTCACAAAGGATGAGTCTCATCCTTATGTAATTATAAAGTAATTATAAAGAACCTACTATGTGCTAAGCATTGTTCTGGGTAATAAGGATACAAAGTCAAAACCAAAATAACCACACTTTTTAAAGAATTTACTTTCTGCTAGAGGAAAACAACACATACCTAGGTAAAGTCAATATAAACTGTATGTAAGTGTCTTATACTGCCTGTGTTACCTTAGATAAATTCCTTACGATTTCTGGGCCTATTTCTTCACATAAAATAAAAGGGTTGAATTACATGATTTCAAAGTCTCCTTGTATCTCTAAATCAATTATCATATTGTCATCATTTAGGATCCAGAGGAAAGTTGCCATCTACTTAGGGCAATCAAGAAAGAGTTTTGGCCATTAATTTGAATCTTAAAGGAAGCTGAGAATTCTAAAAGATGGAGATGAGGAGGAAGTGAATCTCTGGAATGAGGCACAGACTATGCAAAGGCATGAAAGTGGGAGATAAAATTTCATTTAAGGAACTCCCGAGGAAACTAGTTTGTTTTCATACCAAGGGCAAGGGGAGAACCTGATTGTAACAACATGTGTTTATCGTTTAGAATGATAAAAATCATCATCTAACTTGCTGCCCTTATGTAAGCTCTGTCATTTGGGAAATGAAAGGAATAGATCAGGGGAAAGTATATATGCAACAGGGTGGCCAAATCTTTTTTTCCTTTAAAAGTGATCCTTTTTTGCTTATCTTAAATATTTGGAACATCTTGATGCTCCGATTCTTAGTTGATTTTCTGAAGTAACCCTTGCTGATCAAGACGAGCAAGATGCTCGGATGGCATGTGTGGTTGAGAGTGGAATGTTTTTGCAAAAGAGAATGAGAAAGGGAATGTATATGTCCTTATCTGCAATGGAATGGAATGATTAGATAGTGCTGGAGTGATCTTGTCAGTGCCCTTGTCATGCTGACACCCTGAAGAAGCAACAACAACATGCTATCATTAAATTATGAAAACAATGCTGATGACTCAAATAGTGTGGAATGTACTTGGAGTTGTTTCTCCAGTAACAGGGATGGATCAAATCCAGACTACCCAGTATCTCTTGCACAGGAAGAACAGGGAAAAGCATTTCCAAGAAGGATGGCTGAGTGAGTGACCCCACTTTAATAGCACAGTATTCTCACAAACTAATTGTAATACAGTAGAAAAAAATCAATGGCACTTGAGTCTGAGGGGTAGTTAAGTGGTGCAGTGGATAGAGTATTCCTTCTGGAGTCAGAAAGACTCATTTTCCTGAGTTCAAATATGGCTTCAAACACTTTTACTAGTTGGGTGACCCTGGGCAAGTTACCTAACCTATTTGCCTCAATTTCCCCATCTGTAAAATTAACTGGAGAAGGAAATGGCAAATCACTCCAATATCTCTGCCAAGAAAACCCCAAATGATGTCAAGTAAATTTAAATAATTTAATCAACAGTAGAGGATTGGGGTACAAATCTCATCTCTTGTAATTATAATTTGAGTAAATCATTTAACATCTCTCAATCTCACTTTCTCTGCATGTAAACTAAGGAAGTTGGACTAGATGGTTTGTACGGTTCCTTCTCAGACTAGCCCCATGCTCTTACCTAATGAATATTACTGACCTCAAGTGGGGAGACACTTCCCCTTCCTGAGGGCAAAGCAGAAAGAAAAGCAAGATTGACAGAGAAGTTTTCAGGACAAGAATTCAGAAGCAACATACTACATCCTCCCTCTTCTGCCTTCTTTCTAGCAGCAGTTCTGCCTCAGGTGGTACTCATCTTTCTTGCAAAAGATCTCCCAAAGGCTTGTGTATGAGTGTACGCACTTCCAATCTGAAAAGTGGTTGATACCTAGGTACAATCAGCTGGTAATAGAAGTAAATTATATGCAGCCTTCATCTTAAATATGCTAGTCAGATTTCCAACTTGGCAGTGGAGGAAGAGAAAAAGGAAGGGAGAAGGGGAGACAGAGACAGAGAAGAAGAGAGAGACAGAGAGACAGAAAGAGAGAAACAGAGAGACAGAGGAAGATAGACACAAAGATGTGTGTTTATAATTAAGCTATTTAGGATACTGTCAGGGTATGTGATTTACCCAGAGTCACCAATCAATTTGTATCAGAGGGAGGTTAATCTGACACCCAGACTCAGTTTACTATCCACTATTCTATGCTACTATCTGTCTAAACATATATATACAATATACACATCTAGATACATATATTTAAGGAGGAGAGAAGGGAGAGAGAATAGTATATATTATATTGTGTATATATGTATCTGCATATATATGCATGTGTATGTACACGTATATAAATGTGTATATATAAATTAGTATAGATATACACACATAAATATATATAACTATATTTTATAGCCCCAAATCCATTAGTGAGAAAGAAATACAGTATACAATGTATCCCAAAAGTTTTAACACAATTTGAAGCTCAAGATGTTTCAGATATTCTCTCTCGAGAGAGAGAGAGAGAGAGAGAGAGAGAGAGAGAGAGAGAGAGAAGGAGAGAGAGGGATAGACAAGGAGGGAAGGAGGGAGAGGGAGAGAGAGAGAGAGAGAGAGAGAGAGAGAGAGAGAGAGAGAGAGAGAGAGAGAGAGAGAGAGAGAGAGAGAGAGAGTTAGTTAGTTAGTTAGTTCTGACTAATGGAAATAGGCCTTGAATTTCATATTAGCTTTTCACTCACACATACACACACACATACACAAATATACACAATATGTGACAAGTACAGCTTAGGTAAATTGAAGACTTGTTCTAAACTAGCAGCAGAGAAGCAACAATGTAGAGCAGAAAAGGCCACTGGTCTTGCAGTGGAAAGATTTCCTGGTTTACATGATTTATTAACTGTTTGGTCTTGGGCAAGTCATTGATATTGAACTACTGCTGATGGTTCTCAAATCTCCCTCTCCTAATTTAACCTCTCTACTTATATCTGCCTTTCAGGTGTCATGAATTGGATATTCAGTAGATAACTAAAATTCAAAATGTCCAAAATAGACTTCATTATCTTTTCTCCTAAATCTTCCTCTCCTTAATTCCTTATGGCTGTTGAGGGAAACATCATCCTCCCAGTAAATTCCTCAGATTCACAACCTAAGGAGCTATCCTGGATTCCTGCCTATCTCTCACCCCCTTAGACATCCCATATCCAATCTGTTGCCAAGACCTGCTGATTTCATCTCTGCAACATCTCTGGAACACATCCCCTATTCTCTTCTGACAATGTCATCCTCCAGTGCAGATTCTCATCACCTCATGTCTTCATTATAGCAATGTTCTGTTGTGGAGTTGGAGGTGGGTGGGTTAACCTACTTCAAGTCTTTCCACTCTCCGATCCAACTTTCATTCAGCCACCAAAATGATTTTCCTAAAACACAGTTCCGACCACACCATTCCCCCCCAAACATACACACACATACACACAAACTCAGTACACTCCAGAGGATCCCTATTACTTCTAGAATCAAATATAAAATCCTCTGGTGTTCAAAGCACTTCATGCCCTAATCCCCTACCCCATTTCTCAACCTTCCTATACCTTACTCCCCAAGAGGTCAGTGATACTGGCCTCCTGGCTGTTCCACTTCACTTCTCAGCTCTGGGTATTTTATTTGGCTGTCCTCCTTGTCTGGAATGCCCTCCTTCTTCATCTTTGTCTACTGGCTTCCCTCAGCTCTTAAACAAAATCCTACCATCTACAGGAAGCCTTTCTAGCCATCCTCTCCCAATCTTAGTACTTTCCTTTTTAAAAATTATTTCCCATATATCCTATATATAGTTTTTGTACACATTCTTTTGCTATAAGATTTTAAGCTCCTTGAAAATAGGGGCTATCTTTTGCCTCTTTTGTATCCCTAGAACAGGGTTGGGGAACCCTTTCTCTGTCAAGGGTCATTTAGCTATTGATAATATTATTCAAGGACCATACAAAATTATCAAAATTAAGAACTCCAGCAGTGGGAGGCTGTTGTACCTAATCGCCTGCAGTTGCCTTAGCAAATAATTTCATGGGCTTTATGTGACTCCTGGGCCAGACATTCCTCACTCCTGCCCTAGAATTTAGCATAATACCTCATACATAGTAGGAACTTATAGCTATAATAAAGTATCCCTAGAGGATTCCAAGGAAAATCCTTAGGATACTGTTAAATACTCTATAAAGTGAGCCATATTCATATTCTTAAACTGAGTTAGAGATAGAATGGAAATGTGTGGTGTACTGGCTAGAGACTTGATCTCAAAACCATGATAGCTGGTTCAAACCCTATCTCTGACATATATTGGACATGTGACCCTGAGCAAGCTTTATCTCTCAGTGCTCTAGTCTAGACCAGGGTTTTCTTAAACCTGAGAAATGTTTATGTGACCATAAATATATAATAAGTATATAAAATAAGTATACAAATCAAACATATACTGATAATAAATCGCAATTTTGCAACCCTCACACTCAGTTATGAAATGCTACATGGGGTCATGACCCACAGTTTAGGAAGGAAGTTTAGGAAGCTCTGATCTTGATAACTCTTTGAGACTCTAAAGTTTCATGAAAAGCATAGACCTGCATTGGGAGAGTACATTCCTAGGTGGAGTGGGGGGAGGGGAAGGATGTCCCAATACTAACAACATCACAAATCTACTCCTATTCCTATAAAAATAGGATAAAGTCAAAATTAATAAGTAATATTTTTATAATAATTGCTAATTAATGTAATCGTGTTCAAATGTAATTTACTTTATTTACAAGTTGGCAGGGATAAGAAAGCAAATTTCTCTTGGAATAGCTAGAACATGGTTATTAGGGTGAGGTCACTGTTTTATAGTTAAGTCATATTTTTTGCAGTTATAATAATAATGGAACACAGGATCTTGTAGCTGACTCTTTGGCAACAAGAAAACTGGACAAATTCTCAGGGCTTAAGATTCTTTTTCCTTGTCCCAGGAACAGTTTCCCACACCCCAGGGCACCAGTGGGTGATGGCCTCCATCATACCAAATGCATTACTCCTTCTGTTAGGGCTTTAGATACTGGAAAAACTTTCAGAATGTCAGCCTCTCCCTTAGAAATAGTCTTACAATGTAACTGAAGGGGAAAGTTTGTAAATTCAAAGTCCAGGTTAGATGTAGGCTTACTTGATCTTCCCTGAAATAATAGGAGGAGAAACCAGCCTTCAAAAGAAGAAATGGCAACTAGCTATTTTGTGCTTTTGGAGGGGGTCAGGGAATAAACTATCAGCTTCATACCCCAGGGCATAAAGTTTAATTAACTAGATCATTATGTTTGCTTGCATAAGTGCACTTTTTTTTTTTTAAAGTTACCTTTTTATCTCCCTTCTTCCTCTTGCAGACACAGCAAATAAAAGTCTGTGGAGATATTTCATTGTTGAGCTTAAAAGCAAGCAAACTTTCAAATACACAGAAACTGTGATAAAACTGAAATCCTTACTTCTATTAAAATGGTGTTTATAAAATTCTTATTATGTGCAACAAGGGCAGTTAGGTGGCACAGTGGATAGAGCATCAAGGCTGAAGTGAGGAAAACTCACCTTCCTGAGTTTAAATCTACCCTCACACATTTATTAGCTTTTTGATGCTGGGCAAATCTCAATTTCCTCATCTGAAAAATGAGGAAACAGCAAACTGCTCCTGTAATACTCTTCTCTATAATATAATGTTCTCTGGGAGCAGGTTTCTTGTGGGGCTTCTGGAAGCAGCCTTCGTTTCAGTTCAGTGTAGTAATCACCCCAAATGCAGCCAGGAGTTAAAGTCCATATCCTTTATTTTCTCTTTCCAGGTCTTATCTCTTTTCCTTGGGCCGGGTTAGCTTTCTTAGAGGCCTATCTCTCTCCTTGGTTCCCAGAGCTCTTGCTGCTAGTCCTTTGCCTCTGCCAGCTTCAGTCTTTCCTCCTCCCAATGTCTCCAGCCAGCACAAAGGTGGAAGTTGGAATGAATCTGACTCTGCCTCCAAGAGTGGGCTTGTGCGTCTTCCAGAGTGCATCCTGGTTGAGGCTCCTAGCTTATATATGCTCTCTTAAAGATGTGAATCTTGTGGAACTCTTAATAAGTATTAAGTACATTTAGAGAACTGTTAAGCACCCTGTGAAACAACCATTGTCTCTATCAGTTCCACTGACTTAGTACCTTGTAAGAATTCTAACATCTCCTGCTTTCTTTTGATTTAGAACATAGGTGGTCATGACCTCCCTGACTTCTCAAGGAGGTGAGAACCCCAAAAAAGAAGGTGATCACATCTTCCCTGACTGCTCAAAAAAGAAGTGAAAACACTATAAAAAGAAGGTGGTCACACCCTCTATGACATCTCAGGAAGGGAGATGAAAACACCAAAGAAATGGGAAATCAAATCAGATTAGTGGGTTTCTGAAGGGGCTCACTCTTTAAACAGGTACACATAAATACATCAATATGGGAGGTATTACACATAATTACATAAATTACATAAGCACATAGTAACATAACACAGGCTAGTGGTGTTGTAACAAATAACCTGAATCAACATGAGGAATTATACATGTCTATAAATCCTAGAAATAGTACAAAAGGAATCCATTGTCCATTAGTGCCGGGAATCCAATAATTCCTGCAAGTTTTGAAGTCCTGCAATAGCCTCACCTTGTGTTAAGGAATCCAATGAATACTGATGGTTTTCAAGTCCTGCAACAGTCTTTATCAAAATTTTTCATCTCAAGGAATCCAATGATTCCTGAAGATTTTAAAGTTCTTTTAACAGTCTCATTGTCAGCCATGCTCTTTCAGTGTCAGATGTTTCTTAGGTCTTCTCCTTTGTTTTGAGGTTTTTCTCCTTTTCTGTCTCTCTCCAGGTGCTCATTGCCACCCATCTGTTTCCTTCTCCTCCTTCTCCATCTGTAGGAATACAAGCAAACCTTCTCTCCCTTGCAGTTAATCTATCTAATCCCTTCTATTTCCCACTTTCTAAATCTCTCCTCATCATCTGGCAATTACATTGGAGCTGTTTGCACTGGGCACTACCCTGTTGGTTTAAAAAGCCTATATTCTCCCCAATTGTAATCCCTTTCTGCCATGAGATTGCTTTTTGGCTGATAGATCATATCAGAGTCCTGAACTTCTAAAGATTCTCTGGGTGTAAACTCAGCTGCCATCATGCCCCACTTGCCTTTTGTATGATATCTTTGGAGCTGGGCCCTGCCTCTCATTTCCCTCGGTCAATCTACATTCTGAGGCCCAGTGGAAGCCTTTGTGGCATTTTGGACATAGGGTTTGGGGTTTTATTCTCTCAGCCTGTCTTCTCACTCTATCTCCATATCTACATTGGGCTCTCAAATGTCCAACTTTTCCACACTGAAAACATCAATGATTTTCTCTAGAAATTCCTTGTTAAGAGGGACCCTGTCTTCCCATGTTCATCATAGTCTAGGTATAATAAGCATTTGTGCCCACTGTGGCACAGTGTGTTATGATCTCCTCTAAAGGAGCATCTTTGTGTAGTCCCCATATAATTCTTCTGCAAACCTCATTGGCATTTTCCTTAGCCTGATGTTTGGTCATTATTTCTATAGCTGCATTTTCCCCAATGGTTCTTGTGACAGCTGTATGCAAACGTCCCACAAAATCCGCAAAGGGTTCATTGGGACCTTGCTCTATTTTTGTGAAGACTTCCTCTCTATCTTTTCCTGGAAGGGTACCCCAAGCTTTTATTGCAGCAGCAGCGATCTGTTCATAAGCTGTTGTGGAGTAATTAATCTGTTCTGAATTTTCTCCATACTGACCTTCACCTAATAGTTGGTCAAAAGTGATTTGTACATTAACTCTTATTTGCCTATTGTGCCTGGCTTGAATCCTACATAATTCATGATACTCCAAAAGCCACAACAAATTTTGTCCAGGTTCTAAACATGTCCTTGCTATGGATTTCCAATTACTAGGGGTTAGGATTTCATAAGCCAAATTCTCTAGTAACATCTTAACATAAGACAATGTAGCCCCATAAAGAGTACGACTCTTTTTCAAATTCTTAATTTTTTCCAATCAAAAAAATTCCAATCTCCTTTTTTGACCTGAAAAGTGAAGCTTTCCAGTCACAGGGTATGCATTTATTTTTAAATCAGATATATCCTGTCCTTCTCTCTTAGTCTTAACCAATGCCTTTTGTAATCTTGTCATAGGCTGTTTAATAGGTGGTTTTGTTCATGTCACTGCCTCTCCCCCTTCTCCTTCTACCTCCACCCATGAAGGGTTAATTGAGGGAGGTAGGTCAAGGGATTGGAAATGTTCCTGTTGTGAAGTGCCATACTCAGAATTGCACTTAACTCCATTCTTATCTGATTCTTCATCCTTTTCACCTAGTTTAGTTGGCTCCTCCCCCTCCTGCTCTTTTGTCTTTTTCCTTATTCCATATCTTATATAATTTCCTAAAGCCAGTTGTATTAAATTATATGTATTAAGTGTGTCTATGAAAATTGAGTCAGGTCCATTATCATTATAGGATTGACAAAGTTGCTCTCCTACTAATTTCCACTCCTCTAGATCCAATTCCTTTTCCTTAGAGAACCAAGGAGATGTGTACTATATAGTTTTTAAAAGACCAATGATCTGCTCCCAAATTATGATCAAACCTTGGCTTTTCACAACCCTGACAATGCTCTCTACACATTTTCCTTGAAGAGGAAAAGCAGGCTGTTTTCTACACATTTGTCCCATTTTAGCTAAATTCTACTTTAGCTCTTTAACAAAGTTTCCTTGTTGTAATCACTCTAATTTCTGAGTCAAGGAAACTGTTCTCTGGGTGCAGGTTTCTTGGGGGGCTTCTGGGAGCAGTCTTCCTTTCAGTTCTGAGGAATAATCACCTCAAATGTAGGCAGCTGTTAAAGTCCAAATTCTTTACTGTCTCTTCCAAAATCTTATCTCCTTCACGGGGCTTGGCTAGTTTTCTGGAAGCCTTCTGGATCTTGGTTTCAGTGTTCTCCACAGGAGAACCTGCCACCTCTTCTCTGTCTTCCTTCATTCTGCCTGACTTGTGAATCTCCTCAACTGAATCCTGGCTCTGAATCCCCCAAAGTGCATCTTGATTGAGGCTCCTAGCTTATAAATGCTCTCTTAAAGGTGTGAATCTTGTAGAACTCTTAATAAGTACTAAGTACATTTAGAGAACTGTTAAGCACCCTGCTGAACAACCATTGTCTCTATAATTCCACTGACTTAGCACCTTGTAAGAATTCTACCACACTCCAGTATCTTTTACAAGAAAATTGTCAGACAAAAGTGAAACACTTGAACAACAATAATATTATGTGTCAGGAGTTGTAGATATAATTGTCCTTTGCTCTCAGAGAGGACCATGACATCAGGGAAGGGATGCTATGACATGCAAGTGAATTGGTTGTAGATGAGGGAAGGCTGGGTAAGATCACCTGCCTCACTTTGCCCTCCAGAGCCATCTGGATCCAGTGGCAAGATATACATCAAGACAGACCAAAATGGAAGTTCTTGCTCTCAAGGAACTTGTCAATCGTTCATAAACATCAAGTACTGACTATGTATTAGTCACTATGCCAAGTACTGGGAATACAAATAAAGACAAAAATAGTCTCTGCTCTCATAGAGCACATAATTTAATATTGTCATGCGGGATACACATTTTACACATACATAAAAAATGAATAAAGCAAATAAGAAGTAGCTACGAAGGAGAAGGCCCAGCAGGTAGGTGAGAAAAAGGGATTGGGAAATGCTAGAAAGGCTTCCTGACATAGACTGAAGGTTGAAAAAATCCAGGGATCCCAAGATACAAAAGTACAGGAAACAATTTAAAGTTTGAAAGATAACAGTGCAAATGTACAAAGATGAATGATGTGAAAAAGGAGGATCATGAAGGAAAAATAGAAAGAAAGGAAATATGGCTGGATCATAAAATGTAGCAGCAAGTGGTATGGTAGATAGAGTCCAGGCCTGGAGTTAGGAAGACCTCAGTTCAATTACAGCATCATATATTTCCTAGTTGTGTGATTCTGGTCAAATCACTTAACTTTGTTTGCCTCAGTTTTCCTTTCTGTGAAATGATTTGGATAAGGAAATGACAAAGCATTCTAGTATCTTTGCCAAGAAAGCCCCAAATGGGGTCAAAAAGAATCAGATATAACTGATCAACTAAACAACAACATAGAATGCTTAGAGGAGAATAGTGTATAATGTGTTAGGATTGAAGTTAATGTTAAATTCCTAACATTTAGGTGATCATGAAAATTCTTTTGTGTATTTCTATTGCTTTCTTTCTGTTCTTTCTCCTTAAGGTAAAGAAAGAGGGAAAAAAAACTATTATATTAATTTTTTTAATTTTAAGAAAAGAAAGAAATGGTTGCATATTCACTTATATTCACATTCATGTCTGCTTCCTTACTTAACTTGCCTGATAGGTGCATTTCTTCATTTCGACTGTAAGGGAGGAAGAGAATTATACCTTCTCCTTTAAAGAGAAGACAATGGCTTTATGAATCTATTTGATTTTCAACTAAGAGTTTTAAAAATTGAGGATATAAACATATGTAATTGGGTCCACCAGAGTCCAACATTCTTAAAATTCTAAGTCATTCCAACTCAGTTTGAAGTCCAAAAAAGAATTCAAACCAACACCACTCCAGGTCATTGAGAACTCAGTTTGTGGCTGATTATGTGTGGCTGCTTTTTCTTGGACTTCTTTGTACTGTGGGGGAGAAGTCATAAGTTCCCCATGGAAGATCTCATTGTATATAATACTGTATACTGTGAGATCCTTGAGAGGAGGGAATTATTTTTCTTTATGTCACTGAGGTTTTTCAACAGTCTCATAGGTCCTCTGTCTTCAACCTCTAGAAACTAGAATAGTAACTATTTTTTTTTTTTTTTTTTTTTTTTTTTACTCCACAAACACCCATTGTATACCAAGCTCTATGCAAGGGACTAGGATTATAAAGAGAAAAATTAAATAGTCCTGACCTTCAAGGAGATTACCTTCTACTAGAGAAAAGCACATGTATGCATTCATATAAATATAGAATATATTAAAAATCAAAGAAACATAATTTCAAGTGTAAGGAACACTAATGGGGAGAGGAGGGAGAGACTCATGCCTGTCAAATCAAACTGCTAAATTTTTTTCAATATAAACTTTTCTTCAAAAAAGCCAAGATATTCTTCGAAAAGATTCAAGGCTACTAAATTAAAATGTTTCATGCACTGCTTTAAATATTACTAAACTGAGATTTGAGCACAAGATGAAGAGAATATCTTCCCCAGAATAAAATCTTGAATATTTCCCCTTTTTATCTCAGTTCTGATAGGAAGAATTTAATGAAATAGCTGTACCCTAGCAATAATTTATTCCAATAACATAGACTCTCAAAGAGACTTAGTCCCTTTTACAGAGAGATTTTTTTGACTGTGTATGAAAATCAATAATTAAGTAAAAGAATGCAAAGCTGTACATAGTCACCACTGTGCAATTAATCAGCAAATGCATGATGGGGCCTGGTCAGAGATCAATGATTAATGAAGAAAGAAAAATATATACATCTCTTTTTATCTCAGGGTTTCTTCCTGATCTGTGGCTATCTGAACTACCAGCTTCCCATGTGAATATCCAGCTGAAATGAAAGTCATTACAGTTAGTAATTCATTTTCTATGCCTAAATAAAGCATATGTGTACATATACATTAATTCCCCTCCTCCCTTTCTCTCCAACCCTAGTAGGTCCATTGGTTATTTTCTATTTTCCAGTTGGGCAACTCAGCTCCTTTCCTTCCTTCCTTCCTTCCTTCCTTCCTTCCTTCCTTCCTTCCTTCCTTCCTTCCTTCTTCCTTCCTTCCTTCCTTCCTTCCTTCCTTCCTTTCTTCCTTCCTTCCTTCCTTTCTTCCTTCCTTCCTTCTTTCCTTCCTTCCTTCTTTGCTTCCCCCCTTCCTCCCTTTCTTCTTTCCCTCCCTCCTTTCCTTCCGTCCTCAAAGGGCATTATACTTGCAGGTGTTCTGGCCAAAAAAATGTAAATTTGGATCACCAAAGTCTCAAAATATATCTGGTGTTGTTGGAATAGATTTCTTTCTTAAGGACAGTGACTTAAACCCAAATTACTCTTGCTCTCATTGATTGGTCAAAAATAGGTCCCAGCCCAAGCCTCACTTGATGATCCTTATGGCTCAGAGTGACTATAAATAGCAATTGTTTCCATTTTTAGTCAGACATTCTGAAGGTCTTCCCCTGCCAGATTGATTTTTTTTTTAACTAGATAAAAGATTCACTTCTTTGCCTCATTTCTTACCCAGCCTTAATCACTGAATGAGGATTAATTCAGTCAAACTAAAACTGGGAAAGGCCCTAACTTTTTTTTTTAATTTAATTTTTATTTAATAATTACTTTATATTGACACTCGTTTCTGTTCCGAATTTTTTTTTCCCTCCCTCCCTCCCTCCGCCCCCTCCCCTAGATGGCAAGCAGTCCTTTATATGTTGGATATGTTGCAGTATATCCTAGATACAATATATGTTTGCACAACTGAACAGTTCTCTTGTTGCTTAGGGAGAATTGGATTCAGAAGGTATAAATAACCCGGGAAGAAAAATAAAAATGCAGATAGTTCACATTCGTTTCCCAGTGTTCGTTCTTTGGGTGTAGCTGCTTTTATCCGTCATTTATCAATTGAAACTCAGGTCTCTTTGTCAAAGAAATCCACTTCCATCAAAATATGTCCTCATACAATATCGTTGTCGAAGTGTATAATGATCTCCTGGTTCTGCTCATTTCACTTAGCATCAGTTCATGTAAGTCTCGCCAGTCCTCTCTGTATTCATCCTGCTGGTCATTTCTTACAGAACAATAATATTCCATAACATTCATATACCACAATTTACCCAGCCATTCTCCAATTGATGGGCATCCATTCATTTTCCAGTTTCTAGCCACTACAAACAGGGCTGCTACAAACATTTTGGCACATACAGGTCCCTTTCCCTTCTTTAGTATTTCTTTGGGATATAAGCCCAATAGAAACACTGCTGGATCAAAGGGTATGCACAATTTGATAATTTTTTGGGCATAATTCCAGATTGCTCTCCAGAATGGTTGGATTCGTTCACAACTCCACCAACAATGCATTAGTGTCCCAGTTTTCCCGCATCCCCTCCAACATTCATCATTATTTTTTCCTGTCATCTTAGCCAATCTGACAGGTGTGTAGTGGTATCTCAGAGTTGTCTTAATTTGCATTTCTCTGATCAATAATGATTTGGAACACTCTTTCATATGAGTGGTAATAGTTTCAATTTCATCCTCTGAAAATTGTCTGTTCATATCCTTTGACCATTTATCAATTGGAGAATGGCTTGATTTCTTATAAATTTGAGTCAGTTCTCTATATATTTTGGAAATGAGGCCTTTATCAGAACCTTTAACTGTGAAAATGTTTTCCCAGTTTGTTGCTTCCCTTCTAATCTTGTTTGCATTAGTTTTATTTGTACAAAGGCTTTTTAATTTGATGTAATCAAAATTTTCTATTTTGTGATCAGTAATGGTCTCTAGTTCATCTTTGGTCACAAATTTCTTTCTCCTCCACAAGTCTGAGAGATAAACTATCCTATGTTCCTCTAATTTATTTATAATCTCGTTCTTTATGCCTAGGTCATAGACCCATTTTGATCTTATCTTGGTATATGGTGTTAAGTGTGGGTCCATGCCTAATTTCTGCCATACTAATTTCCAATTATCCCAGCAGTTTTTATCAAATAATGAATTCTTTTCCCAGAAGTTAGGGGCTTTGGGTTTGTCAAACACTAGATTGCTATAGTTGACTATTCTGTCTTGTGAACCTAGCCTTTTCCACTGATCCACTAATCTATTTCTTAGCCAATACCAAATGGTTTTGGTGACTGCTGCTTTATAATATAATTTTAGATCAGGTACAGCTAGGCCACCTTCATTTGATTTTTTTTTTCATTAATTCCCTTGAGATTCTCGACTTTTTATTGTTCCATATGAATTTTGTTGTTATTTTTTCTAGATCAATAAAATATTTTCTTGGAAGTCTGATTGGTATAGCACTAAATAAATAGATTAGTTTAGGGAGTATTGTCATCTTTATTATGTTCGCTCGGCCGATCCAAGAGCACTTAATATTTTTCCAATTATTTAAGTCTGACTTTATTTGTGTGGAGACTTTTTTATAATTTTGCTCATATAATTCCTGACTTTCCTTTGGTAGATAGATTCCCAAATATTTTATGGTATCAACAGTTATTCTGAATGGAATTTCTCTTTGTATCTCTTGCTGTTGGGTTTTGTTGGTGATGTATAAAAATGCTGAGGATTTATGGGGATTTATTTTGTAGCCAGCTACTTTGCTAAAATTATGAATTATTTCCAATAGCTTTTTAGTAGAATCTCTGGGGTTCTCTAGGTATACCATCATATCATCTGCAAAGAGTGATAGTTTGGTTTCCTCATTGCCTACTCTAATTCCTTTAATATCTTTCTCGACTCTTATTGCCGAGGCTAGTGTTTCTAATACGATATTAAATAATAATGGTGATAGTGGGCAACCTTGCTTCACTCCAGATCTTACTGGGAAAGGTTCCAGTTTTTCCCCATTGCATATGATGCTTACTGATGGTTTTAAATATATGCTCCTGACTATTTTAAGGAAAAGTCCATTTATTCCTATGCTCTCAAGTGTTTTTATTAGGAATGGATGTTGGATTTTATCAAATGTTTTTTCTGCATCTATTGAGATGATCATATGGTTTTTGTTTGGTTGGTTATTGATATAGTCAATTATGCTAATAGTTTTCCTAATATTGAACCAGCCCTGCATTCCTGGTATAAATCCTACTTGGTCATAGTGTATTATCCTGGTGACGATTTTCTGTAATCTTTTTGCTAATATTTTATTTAAGATTTTAGCATCAATATTCATTAGGGAGATTGGTCTATAATTTTCTTTCTCTGTTTTCAGCCTACCTGGTTTAGGTATCAGTACCATGTCTGTGTCATAAAAGGAGTTTGGTAGGACTCCTTCAATCCCTATTTTTTCAAATAGTTTATATAACATTGGAATTAATTGTTCTTTAAATGTTTGGTAGAATTCACATGTAAATCCATCTGGTCCTGGGGATTTTTTCTTAGGGAGTTGATTGATAGTTTGTTCTATTTCTTTTTCTGAGATGGGACTGTTTAGGATATTTACTTCTTCCTCTGTTAGTTTGGGCAAGCTATATTTTTGGAGGTATTTTTCTATTTCATTTAAGTTGTCGAATTTATTGGCATAAAGTTGGGCAAAGTAACTCCTAATTATTGCTCTAATTTCCTCTTCGTTAGTGGTGAGTTCTCCCTTTTCATTTTTAAGACTAACAATTTGATTTTCCTCTTTCCTTTTTTTAATCAGATTTACTAAGGGTTTGTCTATTTTGTTGGTTTTTTCATAGAACCAACTCTTAGTTTTATTAATCAATTCAATAGTTTTTTTACTTTCAATTTTATTGATCTCACCTTTTATTTTTAGAATTTCAAGTTTAGTGTTTGACTGGGGGTTTTTAATTTGTTCCTTTTCTAGCATTTTTAGTTGCAAACCCAATTCATTGACCTTCTCTTTCTCTATTTTATACAAATAGGCCTCTAGAGATATGAAATTTCCCCTTAGTACCGCTTTGGCTGCATCCCATACATTTTGGTATGATGTCTCATTATTATCGTTTTCTTGGGTGAAGTTATTAATTATGTCTATGATTTGCTGTTTCACCCAATCATTCTTTAGTATGAGATTATTTAGTTTCCAATTATTTTTTGGTCTACTTCCCCCTGGTTTTTTGTTGAATGTAATTTTCATTGCATCGTGGTCTGAAAAGGATGCATTTACTATTTCTGCCTTACTGCATTTGAGTTTGAGGTTTTTATGTCCTAATATATGGTCAATTTTTGTATAGGTTCCATAAACTGCTGAAAAGAAAGTGTATTCCTTTCTGTCTCCATTACATTTTCTCCAGAGATCTATCATATCTAACTTTTCTAGTATTCTATTTACCTCTTTGACTTCTTTCCTATTTATTTTGTGGTTTGATTTATCTAATTCTGAGAGTGCAAGGTTAAGATCTCCCACTATTATAGTTTTACTGTCTATTTCTTCTTGCAGCTCTCTTAGTTTCTCTTTTAAGAATTTAGATGCTACCCCACTTGGTGCATATATGTTTAATATAGATAGTGCTTCATTATCCATGCTACCCTTTAGTAAGATATAGTGCCCTTCCTTATCTCTTTTAATTAGATCAATTTTTGCTTTAGCTTGATCTGAGATCAGGATGGCTACCCCTGCTTTTTTGACTTCACCTGAAGCATAGTAGATTTTGCTCCAACCTTTTACCTTTAACCTGCATGTATCTCCCCGCTTCAGGTGTGTTTCCTGTAAACAACATATTGTAGGATTCTGGCTTTTAATCCATTCTGCTAACCGCTTCCTCTTTATGGGGGAGTTTACCCCGTTCACGTTTATGGTTAGAATGACCAATTCTGTATTACTTGCCATCTTGTTAACCCCGGTTTATGCTTTTCTCCCTTCTTTCCCCTTTCCCCCCCTTCCCAGTATTAAGCTTGTGAGCACCACTTGCTTCTCACAGCCCTCCCTTTTTAGTATCCCTCCCCCCGCCTTAGAGTTCCTCCCCCTATCTTATCCCTTTCCCTCCCAGTTCCCGTATTCCCTTCCGCTTAGCTTATTCCTTCCCTTTTCACTTTTCCCTTCTCACTTTTCAATGAGGTGGGAGAAGTTTCACCATAGATTGAATATGTCTTAAGATTTTTCACTTAAAGCCAATTCTGAAGGCAGTAAGATACCCACTATATTCATCCCCCTCCATTCTTTCTCTCAGATATAATAGGTTTCCTATGCCTCTTCATGAGATGTACTACCCCCACTTTACCCTTTTTCTGATACAATGTCCTTTCCACATCAATTTCTAGAACAAGGTATACATGTATTCTTTATACATCTATATAGTCAAAATATAGTTCCCAAGATTAATCTTTACCTTTTTAGGTTTCTCTTGAGTTCTATATTTGTAGATCAAACTTTTTGTTAAGTTCTGGTTTTTTCATCAGAAATAGATGAAATTCGCTTACTTCGTTGAATGTCCATCTTCTTCCCTGGAAAAAGATGCTCATTCTCGCTGGGTAAGTTATTTTTGGTTGCATACCAAGTTCCTTAGCCTTTCGGAATATCATATTCCAGGCCCTTCGATCTTTTAATGTGGATGCTGCCAGATCCTGGGTGATCCTTATTGTGGCTCCTTGATACTTGAATTGGGTTTTTCTAGCTGCTTGCAATATTTTTTCCTTCATCTGAGGGTTCTGGCATTTGGCCACTATATTCCTTGGTGTTTTGATTTTAGGATCCCTTTCAGTGGGTGATCGATGAATCCTTTCAATGTTTATTTTTTCCTCTGTTCCTATGACTTCTGGGCAGTTCTCTTTGATAATTTCCTGGAAAATAGTGTCCAGGCTCTTTTTTTCATCATGTTTTTCTGGAAGTCCAATGATTCTCAGATTGTCTCTCCTGGATCTGTTTTCCAGGTCTGTTGTCTTCCCCAGAAGGTATTTCACATTTTTCTCCATTGTTTGATTTTTTTGGATTTGCTTGACTGATTCTTCTTGTCTCCTCGAGTCATTCAATTCCACTTGTTCAATTCTGATTTTCAGTGAAGTATTTTCTTCACTCACTTTTTAAAAATCTTTTTCTAATTGTCCAATTGAGTTCTTTTGTTCTGTGGAATTTTTTTCCATTTCGCCAATTTTGTTTTTTAGAGAGCTGTTTTCTGTTTCCAGTTCACTAATCCTATTTTTCAAGGATTTTACTTCTTTATCCACTCTCTCTTTAACTTTCTCCAGGCTCTTTTGCCAAGCCTCCCTCTCCTTTTCCTAAGCTTCCCTCTCCTTTTGCCAAGCCTCACTCTGCTTTCCCCATTTTTCTTCTAGCTCCCTTGTGAGAGCTTTTTTAATCACTTCTATGAGGTTCATCTGTGCTGAGGAACAGATGATCTCCTCCTTTGGGGATTCACCTGGGGACTGTCTGTTTTTAGTCTCCTCAGGATTTAGAGTCTGCTCTCTATCTGTATAGACACTGTCAAGGGTTAAAGTCCTCTTCAGCTTCTTGCTCATTCTGTCTAATAATCAGAGACAAACTACCAAAGAAAAACAGAAAAAACTGGAGTCTTTCTTTGGGGGAGGGGCTGGGTATGTTATCGAGCTTCCTCTACAGACTGCAGGAGGCAGCAGTGAGGCACTAGCAGGACTGTGTTGCGCGTGCGCTCTGAGATCCCAGAGCGTGCTGAGTCACTGGGGGGGGGAAGGGGGGGGGCGGCCAGGTCCCGAGAGACTCCAGCTGTTTGGGGTTGTATTCTTCAGCCCCGGTGTTTTTAGCTTCTCTGCTGGGCTGCTGACTTGCTGCCGGAGCAAAGTATCCAAACCTGTAGCGAAGCTCTCCCCGCAGAGACAGCTGTGATCACTCCCCACCCCCTCTCCAGTCTGCTCCCGTGCTCTCACTGCCACTGCCCTCAGCCTGCGTCCGATCTAAAACCGTCCCAGCCCTCCAGTAAAGACAAACCTTTCTTGGCGAATCTCAAGGATGGCTTCTCTTGGTAACTATTTGTGGGTTTTTTTCAGTCAAGCATTAATTCAGAGGCTTGTAATGGAATGGATAGTGAGAGAAAGCATGGAGCTTATGCAGCAGTGTGCCTCCTCTCTGCCATCTTAACCGGAAGTCCCGAAAGACCCTAACTTAAAAAAGCAAAGGTCTCCCACTACATCTGAGGCCATTGTCAATTGTTCTGATCTATATCTTGCCTCTGGACCCAAAGTCTTTGCACAGCCCTCCCTCACTTAAATCCAATTCATTTGCAAATCATGGCATAACCTTCCTGATGTCATGGTCCTCTTTGAAAAGGAAGGACAAATAACATATTGCAGTATTTTTTATCTACAAGGTGATCCACAAGTTATGAGATCTCAATATCATGAGTCATTTCTCTGAAAAGTACTGCACATCACAATTTAAAATTTATATCAAATCTGAACCTTGAGCTTTATTTTCATTTTTGTCACCTCTTTCATTTTCAGTCTGGTATTCCCCAATTTGTTCTGGTCATATGTGTGTACATGTGTGTATGTGTGGGGGGGTATATGAAAAGTATGTGTTTCTTTTTTAATATAAATTTTCTTTTATCATAAACTTAAGAAACATATCACTATTCAAATAATGTGATAAAATTATATATAAAACAATGAATTAATCCCATTTGAAGATTCTTTAAATATATATTAAATCTAACACCCCAAATATTTTCAATACTAAACCCAATTCAGTTCACTCAGTAAGATTTTATAATATACCTATTTCATGCCAAGCTCTTTGCTAGGCACATGAGTTACAAAAACAACAATTAAACAGTTTCTGTCTTTAAAAACTTGCATTCAGATCCAGGTTACATACATACATACATATATATATATATAAAATAAAAGCACAAAAAACCCTTACATTCAGACAGATAAGAGGAGGCTGAATGGAGGGCAAGGAAACAAAAAGATGCGTATATTCAGAATAAGACAAAATAAATACAAAGTAATGCAAGAGGGTATAATCAAAACTTGGGGAATCAGGAAAAGCTTCTTGAAAGAAGTGACATTTATTCCCAGTCATTTTCAAGTTGTGTCTGATTGTTTGTGACCCCATTTGGGATTTTCTTGGCAAAGATACTACTATGCTCTGCCATTTTCTTCTCTAGTTCATTTTCCAGATAAGGAAACTGAAGAAAACTGAGTGACTTGCTCAGGGTCACACAGCTAGTAAGTGCCTAAGTTGAGCATTAAAGATAGCTAGAGACTCCTGTGAGTAAGCAGAGAACATTCCAAGCTTAGAGGTGAAAGTGATATTCTATATAGAGAATAAGAAATAGACCAATTTTCTTATGAACTTACAAAGATCATATTTACATACATACACATATACACATACATGCACATGCACACACATACACACACATAGAAAAACAGAACAGTTTGCTATTGTTAAGACAATAGGAACTAAACGCTGTATGAATGTATTTTCTGTAGGCCTTCAGGACTCAATTTATGTTGTTCTTACTCTCACTATAATCTAAATTCCATATGACAGCTTAGCTCTGAAGTTAGGACATTTCAAACACCATATGTGAAGGGAGCATCAAAGGCCTTCAAATGATTTGAGGTAATAGAGCAATTTGGGCAATAAGGTGGCACAGTGGATAGAACTCTAGATCTGGAGTTAAAAAGACTTATCTTCTTGAGTTCAAATACAACCTCAGATACTTCATAATTGTGTGACACTGGGCAAGTCACTTAACCCCTTTTGCCTCGGTTTTCTTGTCTATAAAATAAACTTGAGAAAGAAATGGTAGATCACTGCAGTATTTCTTCAAGAAAACCCCAAAAGGAAAAATATATACTATTATGATTAAAAAAAGGGAAAAATAAAATAAAATAAGTTACCCTACCTACCAGAGTCAAGGGAAAAGGAAAAGGAAAGGGGAAGGGGAAGGGGAAGGGGAAGGGAAGGAAAGAAAGGGAAAGGGAAGGGAAGAAAAGGAAGGGGAAGGGAAGAGAAGAAAAGGAAGGGGAAGGGAAGGGAAGAAAAGGAAGGGGAAGGGAAGGCAAGGCAAAAGGCAAGGCAAAAGGCAAGGCAAGGGGAAAGGCAAGGCAAGGGGAAAGGCAAGGCAAGGCAAGGGGAAGGAAAGGAAAGGAAAGGAAAGGCAAGGGGAAGGAAAGGAAAGGGAAGGCAAGGCAAGGGGAAGGCAAGGCAAGGGGAAGGAAAGGAAAGGAAAGGAAAGGAAAGGGGAAGGGGAAGGGAAAGAAGGGGAAGGGAGGGGGAAGGAAGGGGAAGGGAGAGGGAAGGAAAGGAAAGGAAAGGAAAGGAAAGGGGAAAGGGTAAGGGAAAGAAGGGGAAGTGAGGGGGAAGGAAAGGAAAGGAAGGGGAAGGGAAGGGAAGGGAAAGGAAAGGAAAGGGGAAGGAAAGAGGAAGGAAAGGGGAAGGAAAGGGGAAGGAAAGGGGAAGGAAAGGAAAGGAGAAAGGGAACAACAACAAATGGAGTAATTACTGGAATACCCTTATGTGTTTACGGCACCCCAAAGAAGGGTTTTGCTGTTTCATCTGATAAGCAGTTATGACAACTATTGTTGGGAACTGTCACCCTGTGGGACAGAAGGAGAGAGCTAGCTCTGCCAGGAGAACATGAACTCACATTCCCAAATCCCCCTAAATCCTCCATTTACTCTCAGTCACTTTACCTATTTCTGCCTTAGTTTCTTCATTTGTAAAATTAGGGGCTTGAAGGAGATGACCTCTAAGATTTTGGCTACACCTGACTGTAGATACAGACATCATCGTTGCTGTGTTTGAAAGAATGGAATAGGGAAGCACAAATGAGATACTTGGAAAGGTAGTCACAAATAACTGCTCCCATGAGCCTCTCAGTAACTCCAACCAGAACAAAGCAAAGTGTAGAACAGGTGGAAGAACAGATTTTAATGTATTTGGAGCAGGCATGATTTATGCAGCTTCTGGGGTATTTCAGTGTTTCCCTGACAGTATTTTGAAAAAAAAAATGGTTATTATTGTTGTTGTTGTTGTTCTTGGGGTTACATTTCTGATGGCTGTTGTTTCCAAGCAGCTGCAGCCACGGGATGATGTGTCACAGCTGTGCCCCTGCCAGGGCCTGGCCCCCTTCCACCCACTTCAAGTGTGCCTGCGTGGGCTCCTGGAGGGTTTGTGCAGTGCAGGGCTCTGCCACTTGACAGAAGGAGTCACTGTATTCCCACTTTGCTTTTCTGGAGTTGGGAGCGGGGAGGGAGGGAGGAAGAAAGTAACCAAGGGTTCAGCAGCTCAAGGGCTTGGAAAGTTGTTAAATAAAGGCCTGGGGGCTCTGTATGTGTCTGTGATTACAAGCTGTGTCCTGGCATTCCTTCTTCAAGTCCACATTCCATCATCCCACATTCAGCTCAGTTGTCTTCCAGGAACCTTCCCAAGAGAAACAGCTGCCTGATGCTTTAAAGAGGAAATATTGAAAACTCTTGGGGCTTAGCATTTTAGAATCTGCAGAGTTGAGAAGTTCCTCTCTCCCTTCTCTTGATTCTATAAACATTAACTCCTCTCTTTCCAAAGACAAAGCTGGAAAAGCTCAAGGTGGAAAGTCACTGCTCAGCTACCAAAAGATTTTTCCTCTCTTCCTGGCTCAGTTTCAAGTGAGCTAATAATGATGATATTATGTAGCTGCTCATTAAATAGTGGTTATTGTTATTAAAAGTAAATGTATTGTTTTGTTAGTGGGATTGTTTATCATTCTCTGCTCAACAAGCAATCAAAGGAAAGGGAGATTCAAAAATTGAGTCTTTCACCCATAGATTCCATGAATTCTAATCAAATCTCTTGATGAATTATTACAGAATTATTTGTTTATCCAAGCTAAAGGCATTGGTGGTAATCTCAGAACTGACTCTATAGTAGAACAGGAGATAGGACCATTGGTGCCACACTTACTAATGGAAATATGATATTCATTGTCATATTGGACAGGGATGGAGTGTTTTATTTGGGTTTTGAAAACAGTTGCATAAACACTGAACATAGAAACATCTTCTTTCCTCCTTTCTTCCTCTCCTGCTCTTCCTCTTTCTTTATCTTTTACCCCCTCTCCCTCTCTTTATTTCCCTGATTCTCCTTCACCCTTTCTACATCTCTCCTGCTTTTCTCTCTTCTCTCCATTTCTGTTTCTCTTCCCCTTCCTTAGCCCCTCTCCCTCTCCTTTCCCCTTTCTCTACTACTCCTTTTCCCTCTCTTCTTTCTCACTTTTACTCCTCCTCTCTTTTCCCTCTGTATGTTTTTTCCTTCCTCTTTTCCCAAATGCATTGTGAAAAAATAAAAATAGCAGTAGGGAAGCTAGTAAGACTGGATCTGGTCTTAGATGTGAATAAGAAGAACACATATTCCTTTCATCTTCATTCATTTTATACATTTTTCCATCCTCTGACTTTTTTTACCCTTTTAAAATAAAAAAGATATATATATCTATTTGAAACTTCCTTTCTGGAATGGAATCTGATTTTGGGAGGGAGAGAGAGAGAGAGAGAGAGAGAGAGAGAGAGAGAGAGAGAGAGAGAGAGAGAGAGAGAGAATATACTCAAAGGAAATGGACTTCAGTTTTCAGAAAATTATCTTCAATGACATTATCTATTTGTAGTCTTTTGCATATTCTTTAGTAAAATGATTCATCCTAATATTAGGTAAATCTTGAAGTGTTTCAAGTGACTTTTAATCTCTAGGTTCTAATCCAATGAAGGAATAATTTCTGATCTCTACTCTACAAGAAAATATTTGCACATTTAATAAAAAGGACCCAATCAAGCCCCTAACTCACAGCATATACACATGTATTTGTGGAGGAGGTATTTTGCCATATACTGTACAAACTTATGGTATGCATCATCCAGTTTAAATAACTTCAGTTGATAAAACTGTCTTCTCTGTATTGCCAATTGCATTTTTTGTGCTCTGTTTTCACATAATTCAAAAACTTTTTCTTTTTTAATTCTTTTAAAATGTTTTCCATTGGAAATAAAACAGAACTGATCAAACTCTCATTTAGTCCTCTCATTCATTTCTTAACACTTTGTAATCAAGATTCCAGTGCCATCACTGAATTAAACCTATTGTCTCCAAAGTTACCAATAATCTACTAAATCCAATCAATCATTGGAGTTTGTGAGGTTTTTTTTTTTATGTTTTGAGAACTGTATTTAAATATAATTGATTTCTTTTGTAATACTGTGTATTTTATTTTAAGCATTTAGAAACATTATTCTGAGAAGGGGTTCATTGGTTTCATCAGCCTGACAGGGATCCATGACACATTTGGAACTATGCCCAAAGGGCTATCAAACTGTGCATATCCTTTAATATTACTAGTTCTTTATCCTGAAGAGATCATAATAAAGAGAAAAGGACCCACATGTACAAAACATTTATAGCAGTTATTCGTGGTGACAAAGAATTAAAAATTGAAGGGATGCCCATCAATTGAGAAATGACTAAACAAATTGTGGCATATGAATGTAATGGAATACTATTGTTTTATATGAAATGATGAGCAGGCAGATTTCAAAAAAACAAAAAAACAAAACCTGGAAAGGCTTTAAACTGATGCTGAGTGAAGCGAACAGAATCAGGAGAAAATTGTACACAGTAACAGCAACATTATATGAGGATCAACTATAATAGACTTAGGTTTTCTAAGCAATACAAGTGACTATTCCAAGAGGCTTATGATGGAAAATGCCATCCACACCCAGAGAAAGAACTATAGAGAATGCATACAGGTCAAAGCATACCATTTTCATTTTTTGGGTTGTTTTGGTTTTCTCATGGTTTTTCCCTTTTGTTCTCATTTTTCTTTCATAATACATGATTATATATGTATAACCTATATCAGATTGCTTGCTGTCTTGGGGAAAGAGGATAGAAGAGAAGAAAAATTTGGAACTCAAAATGACATAAAAATGAATATTGAAAACTATCTTTACACATAATTTGAAAAAAAATAAAATCTATTAAATTGGGGGTGGGGAAACTTCTAGTTCTAAACTCTTTCTTGATGATACCAACCCCTCACATAACAACTAACTCTTGGACATCTCTACCTATATCTACCTTTCTTCTGTCTACCTTTCTTCCAAACTTCCTTATTTAAGTTTGAGAATACAATTACCCTTTTAGTCACATAGAAGAATCTTTGATTCTTCTCTCCCTTATTCACTTATAATGGCCCATTACTAGCCAGTTTTTATTTGATTCTTCCTCCAGAACATCTTATATACATTCATTCCTTCTCTCATTCACAAAGTTTCTCACCTAATTCAGACCCTTGTAACGTCTTATTTGGATTATTAGAATAATCCCCTGATTGGTGTCCTTCCTTCCAGGATCTCTCCAATTTATTCTCCACAACTGCCAAAATAACCTTCTAAAGTACAGGTATGGCCATGTCATTTCCTTGTTCAAAGACTCCAGTGGCTTACTGTTGCCTCTAGAACATAATGCAAATTCTTCAGTTTGGTGTATTTCACCCTTTCACACTCTGGATCTTGCCTTCCTTTCCAGTTTTATTATATATTATTGCCCTTAACAGACTCTACTTTCTGTCCAAACAAGTTATTTGCTGTTCCTAAATTCAGCATGCCATCTCTCACCTTTGTGTAAGTTGTCCATTACATCTGGAATATACTCGCTCTTTACCTATACCTCTTAGATTCTCAGCTTCTCTGGAAACTTAGCTCAAGCATTGCCTCTTATTGTTAATCTTCTCTCCATTCTTAAATATCTGCTATTCCTTTCTAATTTGAACTCCTCAAGAGCAGAGATCATTTTTATCTCAGTTACTCCCCTTTATGGAACACAGTGCCTTGCACAGAGTAATTAATAAATCTTTGTCAAATTGAAATGGATCAAATTAATGTTATCAAAGCTAGTACCAGGTGCCAATTTGGGACAGGAATAGAAGACCTAGGTCTTTCAAAAGGCATTTCCTAAAAGTAGTGGAAAATCTAAAAAGGGTTTTCTTCTGATCTTATTCAAAACAACAGTTCTTATTGAAAACTCTTAGGATCAATGATTTTATTTTATACAAGTTAGATGAATGGAAACATTCAGCACCATCTATACTTTGACTTCATAGGAGACCTCTAGTGGCCATTACCAAAGAGTTTTACAAATTTCAATTTCAGAATTATTAGGGTTCAGTCACAATCAAGAAATCTTCAGCCATAACTGTGGCATCTAACTGAGTACAGAGTTTGGCAAAGAGATTGATTGCTTCACCACAAAACATGGAATTGCCCACATGGGAGAGCTGTCTTTGATGAAACACAGGTTCTCATAACAGATATTGCTTTTTTTTTTTTTTTTTTTAATATCCCTGTCCATGGGCTTTTTGTCAGAGTTAGCCTTTGCAAATCATATTCCCTCCTCCTCTTCTTCCAGTAAAATATGCAAGGGGAGAGACAATGTGAATATTTGACAACTGGCAATACTACAAAGTAATATACCAACCAACAAAGCCCATTTAAACAGAGTGGGCATAATTTGGCTAAAAGAAAATATCCCATATTTTTCACCCTATTTCATGGTTTTAAAATTGTACTTTCTATACTTTTAGATTTAATAAGATATAAATTTGTGGTGAATGTAAAATGTCATTTAATTCAATTCATCAAACATGTATCTTATAAGATAATATTTGATTCACTTCAACAATGTGACTCAATGTGGTAATACAAGAGCAAAAATAAAACTATCCCTGCTCTCAAGGAGTTTATATTCCACTGGGGAGAGGGAAACTACAACATGTATGCAGATGAATAAACGTGTGTGTGTTCAAAGTAAGGAGGCAGGTAGATGGCACAGTGGACAAAGTTCTTGGTCTAGAATCAAAAAGACTTGAGGTCAAATCCAACTTGAAACATTTACTAGTTATGTACTAGTGTGCTAATTGTGTACTAGTTGTGTACTAGTTTCCCTTATTGCAAAATAGGGTTAATAATATCCTCTACCTTGCAGAATTGTTGTAAGGATCAAATGAAACAATATTTGTCAAGTGGTTAGTCCAATGCCTGGCATGTTAAAAAAGAAATTAAAAGTAGCTCAGGAAGATCAAAACAGATAAAAGCCATTGGCAAAAAGATAGCAGCCAGGAGATGGATAGAGATCTATCAGCAAGAAAAATTGCCTGAAGTTTTAGGAGTTTCTCCCCCAAAATCCACAAAACTGCTTTTATATTCTTCTTGCCCACAGGGCCTATAGCTTGATTGCAGATTAATCCACCTGAGGGAGCAAAATTAATTTATGCTACCCCAGATCTACTTCACTATTTCCTTGCTTGAAACAATCCTAGCTAGTGTGCTAATATTCATGACTCCTCATTTTTATCTGAATCTTTTGCCTTCCCTTTGGGAACCTCTGAAGCAAAGGCTAAGAAGTGGGAATTAGAAAGTCTTGGATGGGGAACTGCTGTTGGGCCAGTTTGAATAGAACAAGAGCATAGAACTAGAGACAAGGTGAAGAAGTTGAAAGGCAAATTTAGGTTCCATTTTTTAAGTTAAAGCTTTTTTTATTTTCAAAACAGGTATGGATAATTTTTCAACACTGACCCTTGCAAAACAAGGGTCCAAATTTTCCCCTCCTTCCCCCTTCCCTAGATAGCAAGTAATCAATGTTAAACATGGTAGAAATATATGTTAATTCCAACATATGTGTATATATATATATAGATAGATAGATACAATTATCTTGCTGTACAAGAAAAATAAGATCAAAAAGGAAAATAATGAGAAAGAAAACAAAATAAAAGCAAGCAACAACAAAACGAGTGAAAATACTATGTTGTGATTCATATTCAGTCCCCACAGTCCTCTCTCTGGGTACAGATGGTTTTCTTCATCACAAGATCATTGGAACTGGACTAAATCATCTCATTGTTGGAAAGAGCCACATTTATCAGAACTGATCATCTTATAGTCTTCTTGTTGCCGTGTACAATGATCTCCTGGTTCTGCTCATTTCACTCAGCATCAGTTCATGTAAGTCTCTCCAGGCCTCTCTGAAATCATCCTGCTGATCATTTCTTACACAACAATAATATTCCATCACATTCATATATCATAACTTATTCAGCCATTCTCCAATTGATGGGCAGCCGCTCACTTTCAAATTTCTTGCCATTACAAAACAGGGCTGCCACAAACATTTTTGCACATGTGGGTCCTTTTCCCTCCTTTAAGATCTCTTTGGGATATAAGCCAATAGAAACACTGCTGGGTCAAAGGGTATGCACAGTTTGAAAAATTTTTGAGCATAGTTCCAAATTACTCTCCAGAATGTATTAGTGTCCCAGTTTTCCCACATCCCCTCCAATATTCAGCATTATCTTTTCCTGTCATCTTAGCCGATCTGAGAGGTGTGTAGTGGCATCTCAGAGTTGTCTTAATTTACATCTCTCTGTTGAATAGTGATTTAGAGCATTAGGTTCCATTTTTGAAAAATCTTAACAGTTGAGGCTAACGAAGGGCTCCTCAAACTACAGCGGAGGGCCAGATGCAGCAGCTGAGGATGTTTATCCCCCTCACCCAAGGCTATGAAGTGGGAATTAGAAAGTCTTGGATGGGGAACTGCTGTTGGGCCAGTTTGAATAGAACAAGAGCATAGAACTAGAGACAAGGTGAAGAAGTTGAAAGGCAAATTTAGGTTCCATTTTTTAAGTTAAAGCTTTTTTTATTTTCAAAACAGGTATGGATAATTTTTCAACACTGACCCTTGCAAAACAAGGGTCCAAATTTTCCCCTCCTTCCCCCTTCCCTAGATAGCAAGTAATCAATGTTAAACATGGTAGAAATATATGTTAATTCCAACATATGTGTATATATATATAGATAGATAGATACAATTATCTTGCTGTACAAGAAAAATAAGATCAAAAAGGAAAATAATGAGAAAGAAAACAAAATAAAAGCAAGCAACAACAAAAAGAGTGAAAATACTATGTTGTGATTCATATTCAGTCCCCACAGTCCTCTCTCTGGGTACAGATGGTTTTCTTCATCACAAGATCATTGGAACTGGCCTAAATCATCTCATTGTTGGAAAGAGCCACATTTATCAGAACTGATCATCTTATAGTCTTCTTGTTGCCGTGTACAATGATCTCCTGGTTCTGCTCATTTCACTCAGCATCAGTTCATGTAAGTCTCTCCAGGCCTCTCTGAAATCATCCTGCTGATCATTTCTTACACAACAATAATATTCCATCACATTCATATATCATAACTTATTCAGCCATTCTCCAATTGATGGGCAGCCGCTCACTTTCAAATTTCTTGCCATTACAAAACAGGGCTGCCACAAACATTTTTGCACATGTGGGTCCTTTTCCCTCCTTTAAGATCTCTTTGGGATATAAGCCAATAGAAACACTGCTGGGTCAAAGGGTATGCACAGTTTGAAAAATTTTTGAGCATAGTTCCAAATTACTCTCCAGAATGTATTAGTGTCCCAGTTTTCCCACATCCCCTCCAATATTCAGCATTATCTTTTCCTGTCATCTTAGCCGATCTGAGAGGTGTGTAGTGGCATCTCAGAGTTGTCTTAATTTACATCTCTCTGTTGAATAGTGATTTAGAGCATTAGGTTCCATTTTTGAAAAATCTTAACAGTTGAGGCTAACAAAGGGTCCTCAAACTACAGCCGAGGGCCAGATGCAGCAGCTGAGGATGTTTATCCCCCTCACCCAAGGCTATGAAGTTTCTTTATTTAAAGTCCCACAAAACAAAGTTTTTGTTTTTACTATAGTCTGGCCCTCCAACAGTCTGAGGGAACTGGCCCCTTATTTAAAAAGTTTGAGGACCCCTGATAGGATAAATGCAAGTGAGTCACATGAAATAAGACAAGAAACATAGGTAGAATTCATTGTGGAAAATTTTAAATATCAAGCTGATAAATTTATATTTTATCCATAAACAATAGGGAACCACTTGAGTTTTTAGTAAGGAATTGGCAGAAATGTGGAGTTTCTTCTTCTTCCTCCTCTTTCTTCTCCTTCTCCTTCCTCTCCTCCTCCTTCCTCTTTCCTCTCCTTCCTCTTCTCCTTCTCCTTTTCCTTCTCCTCTTTCTCTTTCTCTTTCTCTTCCCCCTTCCTTCTCCTCCTCCTCCTTCTCCTCCTCTTCCTCCTTCTCTTCCTTTTCCTCTTCCTCCTCCTCATTCTTCTCCTCCTTTTTCTCTTCCTTCTTCTCCTTCCTTCCTTCTTTCCTTCCTTTCTCCCTTCCTTCCTTTTTTTTTAGTTTTCTTTTTTTCCCCACATAAGGAATTTCTGTTGAGGGACTTCATCTACTACTGCACATCAGCAATCTCTCCACCAGTTATATTCTTAGAGAATTTCCTAGAACACAGAATGTGTTGTGACATACCCAAAATCCCAAGCTGGCATGTTAGAAGCAAGATTTGCTCCCAAATTTTCCTGACTCTGATTCCTTCTACTATGCAGCATTAATTCTCTTTATAGCTTTGTGGAAGACAAATGAGAGCTGCCTTCCCAGTCTTATTTCATGATTCTCTTCACATAGTCTCTATTCCAGTTAAAGTGGCCTGTTAACAGTTACTCGTACATTACATTTCATCTCTCACTCCATGCTGGGGGCCACCTAAAGGAGAATATATATAAGCATCTCACACTAAGATTCAGTAAACCAATTTCACAAATATAAAATGTGGGTGATATGTCTAAAGCAGATCCTCTGAAACAGATCTAAGCCATTGAGAACCATCAGTTAAATATGAGTTAAGAATGTGATGTGACTATCACAAATATCTAAAGCAATCCTAAATTGCATTGTAGAATAACATCCAGAACAAGATGTACTCTGCAGAAAGAAAAGATGGGAACTTTTGTTAAAAATAATTTTTTTCTAGAGCAGCTAGAAGGCACAGTGGCCTTCCTGTGTGACCCTGGGCAAGTCTCTTAACCCCAATTGCCTCAGAAAAAAAAAATTCCAGTGCCTTTGTTTTAAAGAGACACAGGCAGCTACATGGCATAGTGGATAGGGTGTCAGACCTGGAGTCAGGAAACTCTTTCTGATTTCAAATCTGACCTCAGATATTTACTAGTTCTGTGACTGGACAAGTCACTAAACCAAAATAAGTTGGAAAAGGAGATGGCAAACCACTCTGGTATCTTTGTCAAGAAAACCCCAAATGACATCAGGAAAAGTATAACACAAGTGAAAAAAAAAATGAACAGAAGCAGGAAAATGAGACCTAGAGAGGGTAAGAACCATAACCAGTAACATAACCTGTAGTAAGTGAGTAGGTTTTAGAATGTAAGACTGGTTCCCAGTACAGGTCTAACAAAGCTGGGGCATTTAACAATAGGATTTTGCTTGGGGAGAGGGGAGTAATGAGGACAAGAAGATTTGAGAAAATTATCTATTTTGATCCATAATTAATATACATCAGAAATTATAAATGATAGCAGTCCTGGAACCTGAAACAAATTAGGAAAAGCTGGTGAAAATATGAGCAACAAGTGATCTAGAATTGTAATTAAAATGTTGACGAGTTATTTTGCAATTGAGTGCTAATGCAGCACTGTGTCATGCTAATTGCCATCATGTGTGTGGTGCCCTTGTCACTGCCAAGAAGGCAGGACTTTAAGATTTTTTTTTTCCTTTGAGTCTGAATTAGTATGCTTTGTGACTATAGGCTCCCATGTTGCAAAAATGGATAAAACTAATTCACTGACTCATTGAATTCCATCATTTGTAGCTTAGCAGTTATTTGATGTGACTGAACATTGGTAGAAATGCTTTTTTAAAATAGTGCATTACCCAAAATTGGAGTGACTTCTGTAACTTCATCCCAGTCTCCAAAGGACGTTTGTGTTTTATAGCAAAGGTTTATTCACAAAGAGTGCTTGGCATGCAGATTGCATCCTTTATTTGAAATTTTAAAAGAATCATCTAACAGTGGCTGGTGGTTTAAAAAAAAAAAGGGAAAAACCCTAGGCAAGCAAAATTTTAAAGGCTAAGAAATAGAGAGTCAGATGGAAAGAAGAGTCATCCAGAGTCATCCAGTCATTTTCTTGGTAATAATCACATGTCATCAAAATCATTAAATAACTTCCTTTTAAGAACTCTTCTTGTTTGTACCATTCTGTTCTCTGGCTATGAATACACTGTAATTCATAAGAAAGCAATGACAAGATTCTATTGGTTCACCAAATATTGCTCACTAGACAGGGAAATGATGTTTATAAGCAAATAATCAAGAACTGCAATTGTTCTTATTCTTTGTGGGAAAGTTGTACCAAGAATAATTTAGCAGCTTTCAACCTTCCCCTTCACCCTTTTGCCTTCATCAAAAATGTTCCAGTTTTTAAAATATCACTATGTTGGGGACTTTCTAGAGCCCCCAAGTTGGGGGTGACAAAATGTACCGTGCTTTCTAGAGCCCCCACGCCAGGGTGAAATATACCATCTTAGTGGGGAGTAATGAGGTGAGACTCCCGAGGATGGTAGAAATATGGGGTCCATTTATTCCAAGGTTTTTCTCCCTTATATACTCTAATACCAGTGGTTCTCAAAGTATGGTCTAGAGAATCCTGGGGATCTCTGAAACCCTTTTAGAGTATCTACAAATTCAAAAATAGTTTTTATTTCCAATATGGTAAATGTCTATAAATATAACCCAGATAAACAAAAACGCTTTGGAGAGATCCTCAGTAATTTTTAATAGGATAAAGATACTGAAAACAAAAGTTTGAGAACCACTGCTCTAATATCCTTATGTAACCAAAACAACACTGGGTATGCACTAAATATATGCTGTGCACGTGGGATCACATAAACAACTTGCTATTGCATGTAGTTTGCCACCTGGTATCATTTGGTTTCAATCACAACACAGGTTGTCACCGCCTCCTGACTTCTCAGGAAGACTGAGAGCCCTTAGAGGCTCTCTAACAATGGAACCAGACATTGTTAGTAGTTTTCCTCTGGGCTGAAGGATCTTATACCTTGCCCAGAGTTCCCCCACTGTCTGTGGCCCTCTACAACTATATTTCTAAGGTTGTCATGTGTCTACTTCCAATTCTCCTGGGCTCCCAGACCCAGGTATGTATGAGTACATGTTTCTGAAGATATGGAATCATTTTTTGGAGCTCCTCACAAAATGAGAGGATGCACCAAAGAGATTCTGGGAATTTACCCTTGATGGTCCACTTGATGAAAAGCTTATATTAGTGATGTATTCTAGTTCCTTGATTTATCCTAAGGGGATATCTTCTGATTCTGTGTGTGCAACAAGTCCTATTTATGTGGAAGCCAACTGATGAACTGATATGCTTCTGGAAGTGCCTGTGTCTAAAGAGAATGAGTGGGAGGATGAGGTGACATTTTAAGAAGTCCCTCAACTTGAGATTCACTGACCTCAAGAACTCCAGATGGGGGAAACCCTCTCTACAAATGCAGATCAGAAACCGTTCTGCTACTTACTGTCATAGAGAAATGACTAGAGGCATCGAGAGGCCAGAATCACACAACTAGTATGTGTTAAAATCAGCACTTGAACCCAAATCTTCCTGACAATGAAATTCTATCAAATATGCCATTCTGCTTCCCATGGGAAACAGGATATAAATATGAAAGTGTTTTTATTAGAAAAAAATAACAGGAAGATTAAAAACCAGTCAGGACTGTCTTGAAAACCCCCAATAACAACAAAAGGGACTTACAAAAAAAGTTATATGGGGGTCAAAAGAAGATAAAAGTATGGACAGGATCACTGTTCAGGATAGATAAGACAATGATAAAGTTTGACAGAGAGAAAGTGTAATGATTCAACTCCAGTTTTGCTGGCGGGAAGGAGCTTCTTCTCCAAGAAGAAACTGAGACAAATATAATCATGCTATGGATGTAAAGAATTGAGCTGAGAGTTCAGTAATCAGTCACTTGATCCAAGTTTGAGTCTCATATGAATCATAATGTCTGATAGTTGTATTTTGCTTTACAATTTACAAATTATTTTACCTGCTTTCTTTTTTTTAGTTCTCATGGCAACTCCAAAGTATATAGCAGATAAGGAAGGTGAGGCACAGGGAGTTTGAGTAATTGATCCAAGGTCACATAGCTAATAAGCAAAAAAACAACAACAACAACAAAAAAAAAAGTATTTGAATTCAAGCCTTCTTTTTTTTAAATTAAAGCTTTTTATTTCAAAATATATACATGGATAAGTTTCAACATTCTTCCCTATAAAACCATGTCCTAATTTTTCCCCTCCCTTCTCCCACTCCCTCCCCCTGTAGGCAAGTGATCCAATAAATGTTAAACATCTGCAGTTCCTCCATACATATTTCCACAAATATCATGCTGCACAAGAAAAGTCAGATCAAAAAGGAAAAAATGAGAAAGAAAACAAATTGCAAGCAAACAACAATAAAAAAAGTGAAAATACTATGTTGTGGTCCACATTCAGTTCCCACTGCCCTCTCTCTGGGTGCAGATGGCTTTCTTAAATCCATGCCTTCTGTGAATCTTTTCTTCTTTCCATTATACCAGGAGGTCATGGAATGATTTGATCTCAGGAAAACAACTGAATTATACACAAAGTTCACAGATTTTCTGAGAGGTCATTTTTTTTATTCTCAGCTATATGATGCCAGTCCTGTCTTAAAACTTCCCCTAAATTATTTGCAGCAGGACAATTCCTGCCATTTTCAATAGCATTAATAAAGAAACAGCTGTCTCTAAATGCAAAAATGCCTAACAAGGAGATGAATCCAAGATAAGTGAGAAGAGTAGGCAGGTTCTTTAAATTCCAAAATACTAAAATAATTTAGGGATATGATTGCTCAATTTTGTCAGTAAGATGCTATCAGAACTGGGAGGAGCCTCACTCCCTGTCTTGCCACATGGGAGGGAATCTTCCACCCGAAGGCACTGATGTTCTGACTTGTGATTGCTTCTCACAGACTAGTATTTCTGAAAAGTCCTAACCAAAATGCTTCACCTCACTTTCTCCTCTCCAGAACTCTCTTGTATAGCTTTGCCCACTAACTTGACTAGAGTAATCAATTAAAAACTACAGCAGAGAGTTCTGTTATGAAAGAAGAGTGTGTGTGTATAAAAGATAATGGTATGGTTTGACAGATGGATGGATATATTTGATAAGGAAGAGTGAGGGATCCAGAATGATACAAGCTGAAATCTGAGTGACTGGCTTCAGTGCCCTGAACTATTATAGAAGAGTTTTCAACTTCACTATGGTTGTTGGCTTGATATTACTACATAAAACCAACAACAACACATTAATACTGGATATTAATATCAGTCAAGCAATTTATGTGGGCTTCTTTCCAGGAGACATCTGTTTTATCACAATTAACAAAAAATAAGATCTTTCCTGATTTATTTTTACCTTAGTGTAAACAGAGGGAGACTGCTGCCTCAAGAATTCATGCATATCCTTGTCAGATTATCTACTTTCTCCATTTATATTCTAAGGAGCAACCCAGAACTCCATACAGGATGAAAACCCAAATATACATAAAATGCTTAGCAAATTGTTATATTCTGGCATTTCCAAACAAAAACTATATTGATTCAAGGTGTTTCCAAAAGGTATCCCTTTCTTTTTTCTTTTTTCCCCTTACTTACTGGTTATGGCTTATTAAAGGCTAAGGGGTTTACCCACAGCTTTGCTCTTTATTTGATATTTGATTAGTTGCTTTGTTGATGGTTATTTCTGTTAATTCAGATAGTCATGTGGATAGGTTATCTCATCTATCTGGACATTATTTCTATGAAGATCCAGGACAGACCCATCCTATGCAATTCTTGTCTATGTCCTCTGAGAAATTTACCAAAAAACACCCATCGAATAATCTAGATAGCTTTTCTTGGTCCCCCCCCCTCCCCCCCGCCAAAAAAAAAATAGCTTTTATTTTATTCCAATTAGAAAGTTTTAATTTTCTCCTCCACCTTGCCATTCTTTGATTTGTCCTGGAATTGTAAGAATACTCATGGGATAATTCATACTGTAAAAGGTTAAAACATTTAATATGAAACAAATCTGTGAGAAGTTTAACTGTGTGGTTTATTTTTTTTTCATGGTTTGTTTCATGTCTATATATAGACTCCACTATCACTGTTATACTGCTTGAATAGATTTTTAAGAAGGAAAAATTTCCTTTTCTGTGTAAGAAAGATAGTAAATAAGATTTGGAAATAATGTTATAAGAACAATCACATATTCCTATTCTCATAACATTTCTTTTAGTTTAGTTTTTTTTTTATTTTAATATTTTTGTGGTTTAAATTGTTATTGATATCTTTTCTTTTTTCATAATCATAATTTTTCCTTGTATCCCTTTCTAATTCCTTTCATAGAACAATCCCATATAACAAATAATATTTTAAGGGAAAAATAGAAAAAATAAGCAAAATCAGTCAGTCTGAATATATATGTAATACATCATACCCACAGACCTTCCACCTCTGCAAAGGAATGGAATGGAGATGTCTTCTCATATCTCTTCTTTAGGGCCATGAATATACTTTGTTATTTTGCAACATTTGCTTTTTAATATTTATATTATCAAAAAATTATTTTAAGGACATGATTTCTTGTCTTTGCTTTTACTTCACTCTAAATCAGATTGTCTAAATCTTTCCATGCTTTTCTGTAAATCATTGTTTGTCATTTTTAATACATTTATTTACCACAATTTGTGTAGCCATTCCTCCTATCAATCAGAACCAATTTTGTTTCTAATTCTTTGCTATCACAAAAGGTGCTACTATTAATATTTTGATGGATATGGGGACTTTCTTGACTTCCTTGGAGTATAAGCCCAGTAGTGGAATCTGAAACACCATTCTTATTTTAAATGAAATTTAAGCTTTTTTTTTTTTTCTTTGTGAAACAGTTCATTGGAGAAAATGTCTTTTAAGGCTAATAACTTCAAATTTCAGTAGATACTTAACTCATTCTCTTTATTATGTTCCCTATATAAATATTTAGATACAGCTTGCCCATTTCTTGGATATTTATACACATGGCAATCTACTCCTAGTTTTCTGCTAGCCTTGTCTTTTATATGAATGACATTTGGCAAGCTTCTAAGAATGCCTCCCTAGAGATTAATGTATCGTGTACATTTTCTACCTCTGAAATTTTTGTCAGGAATCTTTCTGTCTACTATTGAGGTTAAGAAAAGTCAGTAGCTATTCCCTAGATGAAAAACCAGTCCATGCATTTCTGTATTTCTTCTAACCTCAGATTCTCCTTGACATGATATGCTGAAACAACCATACTCTTTCATGTAATCTGGTCCTCTGAGGAACTTTGGCAGATCATTTTAGCATTTATTTTCTTTTATCATCTCTTTGGTTCTTTAATTTCAGACTCAATTTCTTTTTTTTAAAACATGTGTCTGTCTGCTTAGGGGAAAAAAAAGAGAGGTGATCAGAACAATTTAAGTACCAAAGAGAAACCAAAGCGGGGCAATGTGCAGTAAGTGAAAGACATGTCAGGAAAGCTAAAACAGGAAGAAAAGAGGAGATTGGGCACATTTAGCAGTGTTAGCAAAGAATTTTCAGATACAGGTGACTGAAGCAAATTGCCTGTCAAGAGATTCATTTCATAACTAGACCAGTGATGTAGAACAGCAGCCGCCCAGTGCACATCCATGCTGCTGGACCTTATCTTTAATGGCCCCTGAGCCAGGCTTCAGGAATGACAGTACTACACTCCCAAGTAACATTCACATCCTTTGGGAATGACAGACAAAGGAGGTTAACTCTGCTTGCCACCCCTTCACGTTGTCACATCCAAACCATCAGTCAAAACACTGAACTGAAAAGGAATAATGGAGGTTGGGAAGAAACTGAAGGTAGTGGCTTCTGGGGGATAATTGGGAAGGGGGGATTCGATTTATCTTCAGTATCTTTTCTGCAATAGTTGGTTAAAATCCAAATTGAGAATAATGAGGAGAAAAACTGATACAGAAACCATGAATTCATCATTCTCTACTCAGGAGTCAGCCTTTTGAATTAGGAAGTCCAAGAAAATACACTTGGAAAGTAAGCTACCACCATCCTTATGAGTCTACATGAGTAGAATACAGGTATTCTGATAGTTCTTCCTCTTTGTTGCTTCATCAGGTTTCTACTTGATACACTGCAGCAGCTACTATTTAGTAAGCTGACCCCTAGCCTAACTTAATAGTTACCTTATACAATGAATATTCTCTCAAAGACAGGATAAATTCTATATATTCTCCCTTATGCTGTTGCAGGGCTATGTCTCATTGACCCTACAAAGGTCCTACAAAGCACATCATTGTGTGATAGATGGCTCTCACAATGAGAATGGATATGGAAGTGATGTCCTTAATGGGGACTGTGAGATTAAAGGCAGAAGTAATGTCCTTAATGGATACCATGAGATTAGAGTCAGAAGCAAAAACATGCTAAATTCAATGTTCCATTTGACCTTCTCCCAACCACTAATAGGCCTATACCCCAAAAAAGATTAAAGAAAGAGTAAATGACTCATATGCAAAAAATATTTATAGTATCCTTTTTTGAGGTGGCAAAGAACCCATCAATTGGGGGGAATGGCTGAACAAATTATGTTATATTAATTTAATGGAATATTATTCTACAGTGAGAAATGATGAAGGGAATAGTTTACAAAAAAAAACCCTACAGTCTTATATGAAATGATGGAAAGTGAAGTGAGCCAAAAGAAAAGAATACTTTTTACCATATCAACATTAATTATTATTTTTATTTTTCAAGATTTTAAAAAGTTAATATGTCCCTCCCACTACCCATCTCCTTTACTGATCAAGTTTGTTTAAAAGTCAAAATATATCTACATAGTCTGGAAAAACAAATTCCCACATTTGCCATATGTGGAAACAAATGTCTACATGTTAAATGTATCAATTCTGTCTGAAGGCAAGTGCTGTGTTTCACATTTAATCTTTTAGACTGGAGGCTTATCATTGCTTTGAGAAGTTCTAAAGTCTTTCAAAGTTGTTTTCTTTGTAATGTTATTATCATTATATAAGTTTTTTTTTGTTTGCTTGCTTGTTTGTTTTAGGTCTTCTCACTTCACTCTATATCAATTCATAAAGGTCTTCTCAGTTTCCCCTGAAATTGTTTAACCCATTTCTTATTATATCGTAGTATTCCATTACATCTATATAACACAATTTTATTTATTTATTTTTGGCTGAGGCAATTGGGGTCAAGTGACTTGCTCAGAGTCACACAGCTAGGAAGCGTTAAGTATCTGAGGTCAAATTTGAACTCAGGTCCTCCTAACTTTCAGGGCTGGTCCTCTATCCACTGTGCCACCTGAATACTCCTGTAACACATTTTCTTTAGGCATTTCCCAAAAGGAGGATACCCACTTAATTTCCAGTTTAAGGCTACTGTGAAAAGAACTGCTAAAAATACTTTTTGTATATATAAGTCCTTTTCATTTTTAAAAAATTCTTTGAGGTATAGGTCTAGTAGTAATAGAGCTGCACAGACTGATATCTTTCTCAGCATAATTCCCAATTGTTTTCTTGAATGCTTATACCAATTCTCAGTTCCACCAACAATGCATTATTTCCCATGGACTTTCCAACATTGGTCATTTTCCTCTTTTGTCAATTTTTTTGTCATTTCTGTGAAGCAGATGTGAATTGGAACCTCAAAGTTGCTTTAATTATGTATCTCTAATTATTAGTGTTTTAATGCATTTTATCATGATTTTTGATAGCTTCAATTTCTTCCTTTGAAACCTGTTTGTATAAATAGGCATGTTATTACTGGTCCATTGACTATAGTAATAACAACAAGCACAGAAAAATACTTTGAAAGTATTAAAAATTCTAATCGATGCAATGCCAAAAATGATTCCATAGTACTCATGATAGGACTTACTCATATTACTCACCAGGTGATTGACTAAGAAGGTAAAATGAGACATATCTTTTAGATATATTTTGGGAATTTGTTTTGCTTAACTGTATATCTGTTATAAGGATTCTGTTTTTGTTTTATTATTCCTCCTAATTTGAAGAATATGGGAGACAGAAGGGGAAGAATATAAGTTGAAAAAGGTCATTGAAGAAAAATAATTTAATTTTAAGAGAATAGAGGCAAAAGCAATATTTTTAATGAGCACTGTGGTTTATTTCCAATCAAGTTTTCAAATCCATGCTTTGTCCCTGGTTTGGCCTTGCTCAGTTTAGGCCATTGTCTAAAGCTGCTGACTCTAAGGCAAATCCAAGCCCAAGCTAAATAGATCTCGGAGACAAAAACTCTCTAACAATACCTCAGTGAATAGTGTTTGTGTGTTGCTGGGGGTGAGGGTTAAGGGGTTGGAAGTAGGAGGGATCATCAATAAGCTAGGGATGAAGTCACTGGGTAAACAGCCAACTGTAGAAGGAAAAAAAAAATCACAACAGCAGTCCTACTAAAGAAGGGGAAAAAAGGTAACGCAAAAGCAAAAGTGTGTGTGTGTGTGTGTGTGTGTGTGTGTGTGTGTGTGTATGTGTGTGTGTTAAGAGGTTTATTCTAAATCAGTGGAAAGATTAGAAAAGAAACAGAAGAATCATTTTAAGCACCTACAAGAAAAGGACCATGTTTTATTCTTACCTGTACCATTCTCAGCACTCAGCAAAGAGTGTTCACTTACCTATGTGATAGATGTTTACAAAGGTATTTGGATGAATGTATGATTGAATGAAGATATAAACAAACAAGCAAATTATTGTACATCAATTTGGTTTTGTCCTCCAAAAGAGGAAGGAAGGAAGGGAGGGAGGGAGAGAGGAAGGGAGAGAGGGAGGGAAAGAGGAAGGAAGGAAGGAAGGAAAGGAGGGAGGGAGGGAGGAAGGGAGGAAGGAAGGAAGGAAGGAAGGAAAGAAGGAAGGAAGGAAGGAAGGAAGGAAGGAAGAAAGGAAGGAAGGAAGGAAAGAAGGAAGGAAGGAAGGAAGGAAGGAAGGAAGGAAGGAAGGAAGGAAGAAGAGAGGGAGGGAGGAAGGAAGGAAGGAAGGAAGGAAGGAAGGAAGGAAGGAAGGAAGGAAGGAAGGAAGGAAGGAAGGAAGGAAGAAGGGAGGAAGTGTAATGCCTGAGAAACTGAGGCAGGAGAGAGATTAGAGAGTTTTTAATATTTTATTAATGGGAGAGTAAGATTGACTGGACAGGACTCTCGTCTCAAATTATCCAGTCAGACAGAGATAAAGATATACTGGGACCAAGGAATTCATGTTGGTCCCAGGTCTGGAGGAGACTATCATCTCAAAGAATCCAGCGTCCAGCATCCACAGCCAGCCGCCATTCTCCAGCAATGAATGGAGAAATCTCTAACCTTTATATACCTTTTAGAGACAAAGAAGAGGGAAAAAGAGCGGGGAAAAGCCCAGCTGGAAAAGGCTATGATAAAGATGTCAGTGAAATATCTTGGAATACTTTAAGGGATGTTGTAAATTTCTCAAGGACAGAAGATAATCAGGGAGTCTACTCTCTTGTTTATCTTACTTGGGCTAACAATTTATATCCTTAGACTAATTGGTCCTCAGCCTTCATGGACCAGAGGGAGATTTACTGCTTAGAGGAGTAATTAGGAAGACTGAGACAAGGGAAACTTGTACAAGGAAACTGAGTCAGGACAGTTAAAGAAAACTGTGGCATAACATTCCACACTCTCTTTCCTAAATATTCAAACCTTTGAATCTTAGCACCTTCCTCTAGATACCCAGGAGGTCTTTGACCCACCTTATGTAAAGCAAATGAGCCAAAAATAAAACTAGAAAAATGTAAGGACTCATATGGCAAGAGCAAGTCTCTCCCTGATAACCCCAGAGTTAACAGCTGTACAAAGGCTCCCTTGTTGCAAGCATGTCAGGTCCTCTACAGTTCTGGAGCACCATCTCAGCCAGAGAATCCAGTTTGAGATGGACAGTTAGATCTGTGGTCATTTGTGCACTTAACTGTCTCTGCTTACAGATCAGCAGGACCAAGGGCTCAAGCCCATTCAGAGGAGCAGATCTCTCCAGGGGAGAAGGATGAGGCTGTAGTAGCTCCACCCGTACCCACCTTCTAATCGATGCAATGCCAAAAATGATTCCATAGTACTCATGATAGGACTTACTCATATTACTCACCAGGTGATTGACTAAGAAGGTAAAATGAGACATATCTTTTAGATATGGCTATTTTGGGAATTTGTTTTGCTTAACTGTATATCTGTTATAAGGATTCTGTTTTTGTTTTATTATTCCTCCTAATTTGAAGAATATGGGAGACAGAAGGGGAAGAATATAAGTTGAAAAAGGTCATTGAAGAAAAATAATTTAATTTTAAGAGAATAGAGGCAAAAGCAATATTTTTAATGAGCACTGTGGTTTATTTCCAATCAAGTTTTCAAATCCATGCTTTGTCCCTGGTTTGGCCTTGCTCAGTTTAGGCCATTGTCTAAAGCCGCTGACTCTAAGGCAAATCCAAGCCCAAGCTAAATAGATCTCGGAGACAAAAACTCTCTAACAATACCTCAGTGAATAGTGTTTGTGTGTTGCTGGGGGTGAGGGTTAAAGGGTTGGAAGTAGGAGGGATCATCAATAAGCTAGGGATGAAGTCACTGGGTAAACAGCCAACTGTAGAAGGAAAAAAAAAATCATAAAGGTCTTCTCAGTTTCCCCTGAAATTGTTTAACCCATTTCTTATTATATCATAGTATTCCATACTCCTACTAAAGAAGGGGAAAAAAGGTAATGCAAAAGCAAAAGTGTGTGTGTGTGTGTGTGTGTGTGTGTGTGTGTGTGTGTGTGTGTGTGTTAAGAGGTTTATTCTAAATCAGTGGAAAGATTAGAAAAGAAACAGAAGAATCATTTTAAGCACCTACAAGAAAAGGACCATGTTTTATTCTTACCTGTACCATTCTCAGCACTCAGCAAAGAGTGTTCACTTACCTATGTGATAGATGTTTACAAAGGTATTTGAATGAATGTATGATTGAATGAAGGTATAAACAAACAAGCAAATTATTGTACATCAATTTGGTTTTGTCCTCCAAAAGAGGAAGGAAGGAAGGGAGGAAGGGAGAGAGGAAGGGAGAGAGAGAGGGAAAGAGGAAGGAAGGAAGGAAGGAAGGAAGGAAGGAAGGAAGGAAGGAAGGAAGGAAGGAAGGAAGGAAGGAAGGAAGGAAGGAAGGAAGGAAGGAAGGAAGGAAGGAAGGAAGGAAGGAAGGAAGGAAGGAAGGAAGGAAAATTTGTTAGGTGTGTTTAGGGGGACTTTAAAAAATCATTTACTTGCCTTTTACATGTCCAGCTTTCTTGCATTCTTAAACTTTTTTTCTAAATGGTTGTGTCCTGGGGAACCAGAAGGCAGTACTCAGGTTCACTGAACTAGAACCGCATCTTGATACAAACAGACCAGGGACCTGCTGAAAGAGTTATGCACTTGGCAATAACAACACCTCCAGTTCAGACAGAAAGCACATCTGTGCCTCATTGATAATGTAATAACCTACATTACACTTTTGGCGGAGAACACCTGTGCAAGGCCCAACGAGTCAGCCCTGGGCAACCATTTTGATGGAGGTGATATTAACAGCTCTCATTAAAACTGATGACTATAGCTATGCCCAATAGCACTGCTGTAGTGAGGCGTCTGTCAGCATTTTCATTACAGATCTTGATTTTTAGGAGTTTATAATTCAACCCTCAAAACCAGCTTTGCATTGAACTGAAACATTAAAAAAAAAAAAAACACCCTCTCATATTAGGAATTGGTTTAAATTTTTTGAATTATTAAACTTGGTGGCTGCACAGTCACACATTTCTACATACATTTTGTGTCTTGGATGCTATTATTTCTTTGATAATTTAAAAGAAATTAAATGTTTCAGTTTATCCATTTTGTAAAGTTTTATTTACTTTTATTTATATATTCTAGAAGATGTAATGTAGATTGAGAAACAATATGGATTTATGGAAGATGACTCTTTATGGTGTCAAGAAGACCTTAGTCTAAATCCTTCCTTTCACTTGCTGTACAACAAATCATTTAACATCTCAATGTACTCAGGCAATTCCCTAAAACTAGATATGGAACCCTTGCCAATCTGTTTAAGTGGAGGAATTTTCCACACTGGAAATTTCAAACTGGGCATCTTTGTCTCCTTTTTTCCCCAGCCAGACCTATGTTTTCATCAGTAAGATGCTCCTGATGAGGAACACCTTGTAATAATACAAACCTTTGCCAACTCTGAAATTTATAATCTTAGAGAATTACCTAGAGTATAAGAAGTTGTCATTTACTTTCTGGTCTCTCTTACTCTATCCAATCTACAATTTGGCCTTGAAAAAGAGCCTTGAATCACTTGTGTTAACAAAAAAGGTGTGATAAATTCACAAGCATGGGAATTTTTCATGTTTTATATAGATATCTTGATTAAAAAAAAAAAATTCAGGGTTGCAAAGAATCTATTCTCTTTGGTTTTACAGAGAATCCTGATATTGTGAAATTCAATCCAGGCACAAGTTAAGCCTGACTGTCTAGATTTCTGTAATCCCCTTTCCTTTGAACATGCAGCCTCCTTTTAACCATTGTTATAATCTAAATGCATATTTCTCCCAAAAGAATACTTTAAAAATACAAAATACTACCTCTAATCTATAGTCATAACTGTTATTTGTTAGAATTCTGGCTTGGGTGAGTATAGTAGAACCAAAAAGATCTGGGTTCAAGTTTTGTCACTGACACATATTGGCAATTACTTAGATTTCCATTGCTCTGAGCAAAATTCAGTCAGATAATTAGCTAAGAGGTTGGCCTGAATGGGTACAGGGAGGTCTTCACCACTGAAATCATACAAGTCCTTATCTTTATTTCTAGTTGGGAGAAGGATAATTCCAATAGCTCTTCAACATAGGCCTACATACATATCTGAAGTTTTCTTAATAGTCGTCTTTAAAACAAATCTTCTTTATAAAGCAATTATTGTGACAACTGCCTCTTACATCTCATATAATCCTATTCTTTCCAGAACAGATTCTGTGTTATTCTCTTGATGATTATTCTGGGAATAGGGGAAAGAATGATTAGGATAATAGCTATAGAGTTGGAAGGTACTTCAGAGACCATCTTGTCAATCACTTCATTTTACAAATAAGGAAACTGAGGCCCAGAGTAATTACTGGACTTGCCCAAGATGTCAGAAAGGAGAGGAGAAGAAAAAAAAAGGAGAGGAGAAGAGAAGAAAGGAGAGGAGAGAAGAGGAGAGGAGAGGAGAGGAGAGGAGAGGAGAGGAGAGGAGAGGAGAGGAGAAAAAGAAGGAAGAAAAATTTGAACCTGATAAAGGAAGTAAGAAATGAAGAGAGCATATTAAAACAATGTCACCTACTTCCAAATTCTTAGGTCAGGCCTGGTATATATACATCTCTATCTGCTCTAACTTACTGACTGATGTTTCTATTTAAGAAGCATTATCTATGAATTCTGTGAAAGGAAGGTGAATATATGTTAATGACTTTGATGAAAAATGAATAATCAAATGAATAATTCATTAGTCGAAGAGTCAAATTCAGAATGTGTCAAGTTAATGCAACAGGGCATTATATTGTCATTAAGAATGACAAGTATAAGGAATTTGCCAAAATAAAAAGAGGTCCATCCAAAGTCATTCAAAGTGAAAAGTAGATTTTAAAATGATGTATGAACAATGAATTATGTAAAAGATTTGTTTGTAAATCATAAAGATAAGAAAAGGCTATAGAGTTCACTGTTATTGCTGCTTTTTGATGTTTTTTGCTAATGATATTGATTAAATTCACAATAAAAATATTAATGGCCAATTTTCTTTGTATAGCAGGTAAACTCCTTGAGAACAAAGAAGGCCTTTTCTTTCATGTTTGTAACCCCAGTGCCTAGTACCTTGCTTTATTATTGCTTGATAGGATAATAGAAGAATAACTGAAAGAGACTTTAGTAGCCGTTTTGTTCAATCCTCTTTTGTAAAAATGAAGAAATTGAGGTCCAAGGAAATGAAATGATTCAGTCAAGCTCCTACATAAGCCAGAAAGGGACTTTCCTCTGCCTCTGAAGTCAATGTTCTTTCCACTGTTCCTTGATGCTCGTTGGATTTGATTAGTATATAAACTAGAATCTGTTGCTTCTATTTATGCAATCCTCACTGATGGATCAGTAATCTGAGAATAACCTTTCAATGCTTTTAAAGGATTAGTATGCAATTGTTTTGAAAATGAGACAAGTGGAAAGGGGGATAGAAGTAGAGAGGTCTTCTGGAGTATGTGCACTTGGGAAGAAGCCTACCCCAAATTGAAATCATGATGCTATATGGACAGAGTGGGTGGGGAAGAATGTATACCCTGAATTTCTGGTCCTCAGGTAAAACCCCAGTTGTTGCATTTTAGTTTTAGCTCTATTGTGAAATGTTAACAGACACTTCAAATGGATAATCAGTTGATGCACTGAAGAAGTCAATTAATAGTCATTGAAAAAAATATTAATGATATTCCCTCACATCCTTCCCATGGAAATTGTCTTCTTTATTGAGGCTTCTTGAACTTTTTCTACTCTTGACCCCTTTTTGCCCAAAAATATTTATGCAAACCCAGGTATTTTGTTATATAAAATAAGTATACAAATCAAACATACTGATAATAAATCATATTTTTGCAATCTCCACTTTCAGTTATGGGACCCCTTATGGGGTTGTGACCAATGGCTTAAGAAGCTTTGCTCAATATGATACACACACATGAAAATCTTGACTCCCAAACCCAAAGGTATATTACATAACTATAAAATGTCTTAGATATTTATTTCAGCCCTCATGGGAAAGTTTGTGGGATAAGATGTAATGAAAATAACATAGCATATGTAGTGAAAATGAAAAATCAAATCAGCTGCTTCTTGGTTGCTAAATTTGGCCAAATTGTGGCTGTGGATGGCAGCAGATGTTTCTGTTTCCTCCTTACTATTTTTCAAATCACAGATATTTATTTTCCATTGTAAAATTCTAAGTCTTTGAAGAGTCATTTCTTGAGGCTACATCATAAGATTATTGTAGCATATATTCCCTAGCTGAGTGACTATACTTGAAAACTATAACTCTCTCTTGCTTTTTCATTATTTTGAATTCAAATTGAGACTTTTTTTTTAAACCAGGCCCCTCTTCTCATTTTGATTTAGGGTCTAGACTTTGTAGTTTTTCTAAAATCAGAATTACATCCAAACTTTTCCAGAAGAATACTAATGAGAGTTAAATTTTGCAAGGATATAATTTCAGAGTCATTTCTTCCTATTCACAAATGAATTTTATTATGTCTTTTCATGTTTTGTCTAAGCCTGATATCAGAGAAAATGTCTTGAATTTAGAGTCAGAAAATCTGGAATTGAGCCTTCACTAACGCATGCCAATTGTGTGAGCTTGGAAAAGTTGCTTAATCTCTACTCAATTTCTTCATTTATAAAATGAGGAAAATACTCATATATGCTACAGGTTATTTTAGGATAAAACAAAGTAATATGGGCAAAGCACTGGATACTTAGAAAATTTTATTTAATCTGGAACAAAGATAGAATCTGTGATTTTACTGACATACAGAACTTGAAACTCTGATGAGGAAAGTCTGCCAATTCAAATTGGCATTTTCTTTTTGTTTGTTTGTTTTGTTTTCAGTTTTTTTTTTTTTGAAAGGCATTTGGAGATAAGGGATTTGCCCAGGATAACACAGCTGTAAATATTAAGTGTCTGGGACTAGATGTGAACTCAGGTCTTCCTGACTTCAGAGATTCTATCTCTGTGTCATCTAGTTACCCCTCATATTGGCATTTGCTTGCAACTTATACTCTTAGAAAATTGCCAAAAATTTCTGAGAGCTTAAGTAACTTTCTCAGGATCAAACAGTCAACATCAGAAGTGGGACTGGAACCAGAATGATTTGGACTAATGGATATCAGTTTTCTCATCTGCAAAATGGGGACAATAATAGCACCTACCTCAAATAGTTCTGAGGTTAAAATGAGAAAATTTGTTAAACTCTTTGTAAACCTTGAAATGCTATATAAGTGAGGTTGTGTCATTGTTACTGTTGCTACTTTTATTGATATCAATCTTTTCATCTCTTATTTCAATGGAATTCAGATAGAAAATCACTACTTGGCTCTGATTCTTTTATAGTTAATGTTCTGTGGACTGATAATTAGATAACTGTTTTTATGAAATTGAATAAAATTATTGAAACATATCTAGAAGTATTTTTAAGATAATTCCAGTAGCACAGAGTATCGTGGGGTTGAATATGTACCCTTTGTTGAAAATTATTTTGATTTCTTCAACCAAGTCTCTCTATTTTCAAAATTTTTCTGAAATGGCAACTTCTATTAAAATTGTGGATTGGGCTTTATTCTTCTTATTGTTGTTGTTGCTGCTGCTGCAATTATTGTTGTTTTTATATGTCTGGCCCAGCATCATATAGCTTTTATGTGCTAGAAGCAGCCTTTGAACCTAGATCTCCCTGACTTCATGCCCAGCCTCAATCTATCCACTTATTTTGAATAATGCACACTTTGAAATTCAGAAACAATCCCATTATTACAAATATCAGGAAACACTCATGCTGTTTTGCTCTAATGAAATGTTGGTACACTTAATTACATTGCAATATTTATTCTGCTGCAGAAATGGAGACATTGGTCATTGAATATTGCATACAATGTTAGATGCAATCAGCATATTAGGTGGTTTTATTTAAACATTTTCTCTTTCTTCTTTGATCTTTGTTACAAGGGAAAGCTTGAATTGGTAAAGGATAAGAATATTTTTGGTATAAATACAATGATAAAAATCAACAATTTTAAAATTAAAGAAAAATATTACATTGCTGATGATCACTGGCATTTATCTAGTCCTTTAACATTGAAAAATCACTTTATCTATCTTATTTCATTTGGACCTCACAACAACTCTATGAGAGAGGTACTATATATTTATCCCTGTCTTACAGATGAAGAAACTGAGGCTCAAAGGGTGAAGTCCTAATTTTACAACTAGTCAATTCCTTAGGCAAGATTTTAAATTAGGTATTTCTGCTTCAATGTTTAACAACATATACTACTATGGGAGGACATGACATCTATCAATATTGATAGTCTTGCTATAAATGAAAATAAGAAGATATAAGGAAGGATTGGTTAGAAATATATCTCACATGATTTCCATGGAAAGGCAAATAAAGGAAAAGGCAGAATTGGTTTCCTAGCATTCTTTTTTTTTTTCTCAGTAATATTTTATTTTTCCAAATACATGTAAAGCTACTTTTCAACATTCATTTTTGTAAGATTCTATATTCCAAATTTTTCATTTTCCTTTCCTTACCTCTCCCTCTCCAAGACAGCAAGCAATCTGATATAGGTAAAATGATGCACTATCATTTTAAATATATTTTCATTTTTGTCATGTTAAAAAAGAAAAATCAGAACAAAAGGGGAAAAAACAGGAGGAAAAAAGCAAGCAAACAAACAAAAGCTGAAAATACTATACTTTGATCCACATTTAGTCTCCATAGTTCTCTCTTTGGATGCAGATGGCTCCATTCCAAGCCTATTAGAATTACCTTCAATCGCTGCATTGCTAAAAAGAGTCAAGTATGGACTTTATATTTACATTACTTTACAATCCATTACAGCTGATTATCACATAATCTTCTACCATTTTCAAAGACAACAAAAAACAACACTTTGTGGGATACTTGCTCATTTTGCCTTTATAGTACTTACTCAGAAAAGCAAAAATGTTATTATGAAGATCACCATTCATCACCATCATCTGTCCCAGAAAGACAAAGAAACAAGGAAACTCTATGAAAACCTCCACAAAATTTTCTGAATTAAATCACTAAAACACTAATATTCTGGGACAGAGTTCATTGCTCAGAGTCATTCAATTGCATATAATATTTTCAGCCATAGTTAGGTTTTTTTTTTTTTTTAATGAATAAAATTATGAAACAAAAGCCCATCTTTTTAATTCTATCTCAGAACAGTTAAAACTAAAGATCATTCAAAAGGCAGTGGAGAGGTGCTAGCTGGACATGAACAGGCAGCAATAATTAAATAAGGAATGGCTCAGGAAAAGTAATGTAAATGTTATCATCAGAGGAATTTATTATTGGAAAAAAAGACTGCAGCAACTAATGATGAGAGCAAGAAAATGCTGATAGACTAGGAGCATGAATGCTTCATCACTATGTTCAGAATCAAAGGCTAAAAGCCCCCAGCATGTTGGACAGAGTCCCTATTTTGGATTTATAGGAAAACATAAACAAGAGGCCCCTAGGAAAGATAAGTTACAATCCACCTTGTTAGAAAATGTCCAAGTCAGTAAAATCAAAGCAAAAATCTTGTTCCATATACAAAATTTACACCATTGATCCCAGCAGAGAAAGAGCTCTTTGAGAACTGGACAGTCATGCATTTACAAACACTAATTTAAGAACATTAAGGCCTATCATGTTAAATTAATTTCTGAACATCTCTGTGAGGAAGTCTTGGAATAGTCTACCTTTAGTCTTCTTTGAGCCAAGAAAACAATGAACCAGAACTACATTATTTTAATTTTAAAACTAACTATATTCGATTAATCAAGCACACCACTGGGACTGATTTGAATGAAGGAACTTTTTAATCACTTTTTAATATTTTTAAGAAAGTTCAATTTTATTTTTAAACTTGCTGGGATATATCTCCCAGCCCTGATTTAAAGCCTGAGAACTTAAGGGGGAAAAAATGCCTTTTTTGTCAAGGGATTATATTGTACATTAAGTATTTGGAATGAACCCCAGATAGGCCTCAGGAAGCAGTTACTACATCTCAACTTATCATCCCAACAGCGATTTGTTTTTAAAGTTGATAATCCCCAAGGCTATAATAGTGTCCCACATCTGCCATGAATTGAAAACAGATCCACATTAAAAAGCATTACATCAGTATTGTAGATTCATTAGAACTGAGTCAATGGGAAGTTAAAGTACATTTCTACGTATGGCCCGATAGGAACACAAGCAATTCATTTCATGGAGGAGCAAGATTGCCCGGTATGTAGGATATGCATTTTCATTCTTAACACTGCTTTATGCCTGGCTTTTTGACATTTTAACAGAGACATCCAGAAGTGGGGCTACCCTGGGACACAGGTATAAAATTATTCAAATATCTAAGGGTCTCTTAGAACTAATAGGTCAAAAGCATGAGACAGAACTCTAACTTCAGTCCCAGTCCGTCAGTCAAATTTGTTTCTGCATTATCATAATGGCTTGTCGGTTTCAAATGTCTTGTTTTGTTTTTTTCACCTAGGAAAATGCTTGTTTTAATTATTTATGTAATATATTCTTCAAGCAATTAAAATATTCAGATAAACAGGAAAACTATGTCATTGTTAAAATCAAAGCCTTTCTAATTCCTGTTATGTATGAACTTTTAAACTATTTCCGCATTTGCTAGCAGTTCTGGGTGTATCTAAATCAGTGTAGTTAAGGTCAGGGACCAGAAAAGGGAGAGCATTAAGTTATTTGTATTCTCTAATTAATCACCAACAATGGTTTTCTTAAATGGTTGCTGGACACTTTTGATTATATTTCCATTGTGTTTCAAATGTGTTTTCAAATAAGACAATGGCAGTGGTCTGTGGTTTTTTGTTTTTTGTTTTTAAGAGAAAGAAAAAAGAAAAGAAAAATTTACAGTAAGTTAAGTAAAAGAAAAACTCCTACAGACAAGCTGAAGACCTATAAAAGATATTAATCAGTGTGAACTCTAGACCAACTGAAAAGGCACCGGTAGCTTTGGTGCCTCTTTTCTGCAGGATCCTTGAGAGGCAGTATGATTTTATAGAGAGTTCTGGACCTGGACTCTGCAAGAACTGATTTCAAATCCTGCCTCAGACATTTAGCTTTGTGATTTTGAGCAAGCTATTAGTCTTACAGGATGACGGTTTCCTTATCTATAAAATAAGAATAGCAACAGCTTCCAGGAATTGTTGAGAAGATGAGCAGAGAAATGTATATGCTTTATACATCTGAAAATGCTACTGTGTACCTGAAAATGCTAGGTATCAGCTACAAAGACAGCTTTTTGGGCTCATTTAGAATCAAGCAATTGTACCAGATGAGGAAGATTTTCCAATCTTAGCAATACTGTCTAAAAGTTTATCAGTTCCTTGCTGTGATGTTAATGACAGCCAAAATGCTGTTCTGAAATGTGAACTTTTTAGTGATAACAAGTCAGCCCAAGAGTCTTGAGAATCCCAGAAAAGCTCATAAAGAAAACCGATCAATTTAGTCTTTCTCAGTGCCTTTTCATTTTATTTGGATCTGTCCTAGAAAATGGAAGGAAGGAAGGAAGGAAGGAAGGAAGGAAGGAAGGAAGGAAGGAAGGAAGGAAGGAAGGAAGGAAGGAAGGAAGGAAGGAAAAGAAGAAAGGAGGAAGGAAAAGAAGAAAGGAAGAAGGAAAGGAAGGAAAAGAAAGCAAGGAAAAGATTCCAAAAACACAAAGGCTAAAATTAAAATTAAAATTAAATTAAATTAAAATTTAAAAAAAAAACACAAAGGCTATTCTCACTACACGTGTTTCTCTTGTTTTCAGAAGGAGAGAAAAAAATACATTCAGAGTCAGAGCAGGACTTTTGGCTGGTAATATTTTCAGTCCAAGTGCCAAAATGTGGTTCTAACTTGACTGGTTGCCGACGGTTCTTGAAAGGGGGAAGGTTCCTCAAATGCCAAGATTTGACTCCATGCTGTGTCATGGGACTCTGCCCTCTTAATCCTAACAAGACAGAGGTTTCTTTTGGAAGGATTAGTAGCACATTTCTGTTTTCTCAGCTAGAGGACAAAATGAAATTTATTGATCAAATTAGGTGGGAGAGAGAATTTGGAGACATAAACAGCCCAACTCCTCTTAATAAAATCATGTGATATCTTATATTAGGTGTGATGGCTGTTTGAGTCTTTAACTCTGAAGACATAATAAGAATTAGTGTTGATTGGTATCCAGATGGGGAATTCGTGTAAATACATCTGTACATTTCTATATTCATAATATACCAACCACTCCTTCCCTGATTTTCCCCTTGTCATCAAAAATGGTTTTTTTATTTTAAAAAGTCACCTTGTGCCTCTTAAAAATGTTACTGCTCATTCTGTTTTGTTGCAAATTTATTTGCTTATGTGTTTTATCTTCTTGGCTAGATTATAAATTTTTCTAGGTCCTGATTTTTTCTTTACCTTTGTATCTTCCTCAGTGCCCAGAATAGTATCTCATACATACTAGGTACCTCCTTAATGTTTAATATATTTGAATTTGTTTTTGGTTGAATGTTTTATCAGCTGAAAAATAAATAGTTCTCTACTAGAGAAAAAATGCCCTTCCATTTCTGAAACATTTGGATTACTTAAGTAGTTTTCTGCCCATGAATACTAGTGGAAAGTATGATAAGGAGACCTAGATTTAAGTCCCACCTCATTCATTGTGTGACTCGGTAAACTATCTGAGTTTCAGCTTCCTAATGTCAATTTACCTGCCTCAGTTTCTTCACAGTGATGTTAATATTTCTCTCTTTTACTAAATATTGGGTAAAAATGGGTTAGAATGCCTCAATCCTGATCATATTTTTCAAGCTATTATGCATTTCAAGCTTTGGATACATAGGGAAAGAGAAGGAAAAAAGAACAGTATTGCAGAGAGCATTGCAGAGCAAGTGTAATCTATACAGAAGTGAGGAAGTAAGAATAGGAGGGACTACTTCTTCATTTCCTTAACCTTACCCTTGTCCCCACTGAACTTTTTCAAGTCCTTCAAGTTGATAAATGCACTTTAGATTTTCATCAAGATACCTAGCCTCTTAATAATCTAGAAAACTTAAAGAAAATTTTTCTCTGTTCTATCTAAAACATTACACATGTCTGTGTATCTGTGGAGAGAGAGAAAGAGAGAGAGAGAGAGAGAGAGAGAGAGAGAGAGAGAGAGAGAGAGAGAGAGAGAGAAAGGGGGATGGAGAAAGGGGGAAGAGAGGAAAAGAAAAATGTAAATATAGCATGAACTAGAATCATGTTCATAAACTCTAGTTGAATTACTCTCTCTTGCACCTCTAAATCTATGATACTTCAATCCTCTTGGTATACCTTCCTTCTAAAAGAAACTTTAAGATAGATTCTTTGGAAATGAGCTAATTATATATATATTTATTGATAGGAGAGTAATCTAAATCTCTTGAGTTCCTTAAAAAATAATAAAAAATTAATGTTACTAATATCCAGTAAATATATAGCATTTTAGGGTTTGAAAAGTATTTTATATATTATCTCATACTGATTTAAATCATGTTGCTTTTTCCCCAGAAATATAAATATGTAGTATATATTTATGTGCATATATGTGAGATATAGGTATGTATATACATCTATACATAGTATAGATGTATATAGATATGTATATGTGTACCTATAAATATATATGTACATATACACACATATCTAGTACTCTAAATTCTAAGGAATATTTATTTTGATGATATTCCAATATATTCTAGCTATGGCAATCAATTAGAATATATTTTTCTAGTTCATCTTTTTATTCTTATTCTGGTGTCCTCCACAAGTTGTCTTTTACAATTCTAGACATTAATATAATTCTATTTATCTGCTCCCAATTCTAAGTTTTCAATTCTCTGAAATAACTGGCTACAGTTCTAAAGAATTTCATTACATTTATTCCTAGGGGAGAAAAAAGAAGCTCGGTTGAATTTCTAGGGGGCATAGTATCATTGTGGAAAAAACATTATACTTGAGGCTTTGCCAATCAAACCCCAGCTCTCACACTCATCAACTGTGTAATCTCTTCAAATCTCAGTTTCTTCATTTGGAAAATTTATATAACCTATTTCACAGAGTTCCTATGTGAAAAATTATTTATAACCTTAAAACACACATATAGGCTTCCAAAAGTCTTGGTACAGATGTAAATTTTCGTAACTTTATTTTTTATTTAAAAGCTATGAAAAGTTAAATTTGCACAAAGACTTTTAGAATGTTCTATATGATCATGAAGTATTTAAAACAAATTTAATGTCTTACAAAATGACAAATGCGGTTTAATTGTGTTGAGCTAAAATTAATAATGTAAGTTCTCCCCAAAACCTCTTTGAATTAATAGAAGCAGGTCACCTTTCTTTTTTGTTCCCCTGAGGCAATTGCAGTTAAGTGACTTAACAGCTAGGAAGTGTTAAGTGTCTGAGATAATATTTGAATTCAGGTCCTCCTGACTTTAGGGCTTGTGCTCTATCCACTGCATCACCTAGCTGCCCCTCAGGTTACCTTTCTTCAAAGCTAATGGAAAGATTTGGAAACCAAAAATCTATATTGAGTTCCAGACTTGGCTTGCTATATGATGTTGCTAAATGTGTAACCATGGATATATTATCTAGCCTCATTTTATTCTTTTGTAAAAGAAAATAATCACATTTATACACCCTATGTCACAGGATCATTATAAAAAGTGCTTTACAACCTCCAAAAGCTGTGTAATTGTGAGTTGTATTATTTCAAAGACTGTCATTACTGATAAGTTTAAGCACTCAGAAAAAAAGAAAGATCTACATACATCCTTTATGAGGCATAGTATTTCAAACCTGAAGTCAGCTGTGTGATCCTAGGCAAGTCACTTAAACCTGTTTGTCTTAGTTTCTTTATCTATAAAATAAACTAGAGAAGAAAACAGCACACCAATCCAATATCTTTGCCAATAAGATACCAAATGGGGTCATGAAGTCAAACATAACTTAAACAATTATAAAACAACAGCCTTTATAAACTGCACAAACTCTTATCTCAATTTCCACTGTCTTTGGCAAGTTGGTCACCAAGCAAGACCATCTCGAAACTCTAGAGATTCTTTATCCTCACTTTCACTCTCATAGAAAATCTTGTTCTCAAAGAGCTTTGTTCTTCAACCTATAGATCTATAGGGACCCCCTGAAGGTTTATGTTGTCCTTCTAATGCTGTCAGTTCAAACCCCGATTCTGAAGTATTTTCTACATCATTAATTACCAATTATAGTTAGTATCTCCCTTACACCATAGATTGATCCACTGATAAGCACACCAGTATAATTTAATCAAATAGAATCAATTAGCTTTTTTGAATCAATATTACTGAGAAGATGTAACATGAATAGAAGTACAAAACACACACAGAGACACATACATTTGAAATAGGAGCCCACTCTTTTCTACAGTACCATTGTCCTTAAGAAGACTGAGCTCAAACTTAAAGCTGTTACTTAATGCTATAAAGCATTCACTCCTCCACTCTCACTTTTTAATTCATCAGAGCCAGTGGACTAAGTTGTTCCCTTACTTGTAACAGATATTAGTTGATCCACTGCTGGAAAGGGTCAAGCAATTTACTTTAAGATTCATGGCTGAGTCCAAACTGGATACTCTTCTAACTTTTCAGAGCTTGTGAGGTCTCCAGTCCTCCATCACTTAAGGTGGAAAAGATTAGACTCAAGAAGGACCGAAGCAACAGCAAGGTGGCTATATGATCATGGATATCATGTTCACCTGAGAGAGGCAGGAGGTTGCCAATAGATGCCCCCACTGCTACCACTACTCTCCCTACACTAGTCCTTGCCTTATCCCTGCAATACATTCAGGAGGGGAAAAAAGAATGTAATTAAAACATTTTATCTTTTGTCTCTACACCCAGTTCTGGTTCAGAAACCAAATGAAAACCTTTATTTCACCTTGAAGTAAGGGAACAAGAAATAGCCACAAAATGTTTACTCATGCTCTGAAGGAAGAATGAATCAGACTACTCACTCTAGTCCATATGAGTTGATCCCTCATTGATAATCCCTCATTATAGAATTATCTTGGCTCTCTTGTTAATTCCTCTTTCCTTCATCTTTTGTATTCAATATTTAGGTGCTCAAATAGGTCTAAGATCTAATTGATGTGGGTGTTGCCTCCAATGATCTTGACTCAAGCCATCTCTGAAACATAACTTATGCAGATTCTCCCAGACGTTCACCACTGAAGTTCCACCAAGATTGCTAAAGGCCCAAAGTCTTAAAAGAACTAATTAAGCACTGATGGCCATATTCTTGCTCTTTCAATGTGACCAGCCCATCTTCTCTTTTTTGTCATCTAATTCTTTGATAACCTCCTTGACTCATGGTTTTTCTTCAAAGTTCTTCATTTATTAAATGTACCAACCTTTCACAATATTTTTCTTCAAAGTTCTTCATTTGTTAAATGTAACAATGTTTCATAGAATCATAGGATCAGAAATTTGGATCTGGTGAGGACCTTAGAGACCATCATATCCAATACTGTCATTTTGTAGATGAAGAAATAGAGGTGATTAAATGTCTTGCTCGTTTCAAAAAAAGTATCTGAGATATCTCTTCCTGACCTCCAAGTCTAAAACTCTATCCACTGTAACACCTAACTATCTCTGTGATGTTCCACTGCTCTTTGTGTGATGGTCATCCTTTATTTTTTTTTTTTGAAGCAGCACTCACTACCATACAGCAGCATTGACAAAAATTGCCTGTATTGAAAAAAAATGATTTTTTGCAATTATAGAAAGCTGTGGATCAGAAGAATTGTTTTGTGGTTTCCCACAAGCATGTTTTTGTACAAAAATTTTATATGTGAAGACAGAGTAGATGGTTTGGTGCCAATGTTGGATTGATTTTAAAGTTGCCATAAAACTTTGACTATCAAAACATTTGCTTTCTGAGCTATGTTGATTCTGATCATTAGATAGACTTAACTTTAAGGTAGTAGCTTTTGAGAATCCCTTTTAGAAATATTTATAATATCTAGGAGGAATACATTAACCTATTAAACAGCATTGAAACCTTTACATGGATTCATTCATTGAGTTATCTGTGACCTTGCAAAGAGGAGGATTCTGAGGAAATAGAATCCAGAGCATGTAGTTAAAAGACTAGAGGAAGGGGAATAGGGGATAGAGAGCTTAGACAGAGTAAGGAAGCTTGATAAATAAGACATAGTGCACTAAATGAGTTACCATGGGCCCCAGCAGAGCAGTAAGGGGACAATGAATGCCTCAAAAAAGTGGACTGAATCATAAGAGAATATGCTCAACACATAGGATTTCCCAGTTTTACTTAGAACTGACAATGGAGGGAAAACCTATTTATATTCCACCCTACAAATGCCACACTGAAAATTTACATTTTTCCTATTCTCACAGTCACAGAAAACTAAGATTGTCTGGACCTTTAAAAAAAAAAGAATCTAAGATAGAGGAACTATTTGGTGACTTATTCTCCCTTCTTCTTCTCTGCCCTCCATTGCCAACTGTGGCAGGCTGCCCTGGAAGCATCTGGGGTAGCAGGAGCAGCTGGTCCTGTGGCCCCCCCTGGACTCTTGCCACATTCCTTCATTCCAGGGGGCACATGCCAAATGGAATGTAGACAGGGACACTGTGAATGGTATGTGAGTGAGTGTGTTCATATGTCCATAAAAGATGCTACTGAGGTGTAGTAAACATATCAAAAAATTGCATAATTAGGTTAGGAATGGAAGGGATCAAGAATTGTCCATTCTCAAAGAGAGAGAGAGAGAGAGAGAGAGAGAGAGAGAGAGAGAGAGAGAGAGAGAGACATACAGAGAGAGAGAGAGACATACAGAGAGAGAGAGAGAGAGAGAGAGAGACATAGAGAGAGAGAGAGAGAGAGAGAGAGAGAGAGAGAGAGAGAGAGAGAGAGAGAGAGAGAATATGAATACTCTTATGGAAAGGAATTGCTTACTTTTCCCTCATGATCAGACTAAACAAGGCAATCTAGGAGAGTTCCAAAAAGGACAGCTTATTCCTCATATAAGGAAGACAAGACCCTTGCAGATATGAAAACCAGTTGAACGATGCCTTTATACACAAGAAGTACTGTCAGTTCCTGGAGGAAATAAAAGACCCTGAATCCCCAACAGTGACTGAGTTTGTTCTGGCTCAGGAAGAGCAATAGAAAAGTCAAGAACTTTGTGTTAAGGAGTTGGGATAGTCACAATTATTTTTCAAGGGGATTTTCATTCCAAGCACTGAGAGTTTGATCTTTAAAAAAGCAGAGTTTTTGAGGGCTTGAGATCTTCCTAGAAAAGAGTGGAAGATTTAGAGCCATGATAAAAGTGGGTGGCAATGGCAGTGGTGGAGAACAGGAAGACCCTTTGTAAAAGATGATCCTTCAGCCTAGAATTTAACCAACCACTTTGAAAGATTTTTTCCTGCTAGTGGTGACAGTCTATGCTGGACTATCCATTCTCCTTTTGAGGAAAAAAAGGCGTTAATCTTATTTATCAAAATCAGGATGTTTAGAAGAGTATGAAAGTATGGAGAAAGGAACAAAGGGTGCAGGAATCAGATGAACCTCACTCTTCTTTGAAACAATAAAGGATATCAACATATATACACACACACATAGAGGAAGTTTGGTGTAGAAATACACAAAATAAATTCAATGTAAGGTATGAAAGTAGCATTAGCAACTAATGAATCAGAGAGGACTTTTGGTGGTGACCAAGCTAAGCTCTTAAGGAAACAAGGCATTCTAGGAGATGGAGGCAAGGAAAGGGTATATTTTAGGTGTAAGAAAAAGCTTATGTAAAGATAGAGTCAAAAGATGAAATTTAATATAGGAGAATAAGCTAATAAGTCAGCTTGACTGCATTATAGATTGTATAATAAGAAATATATGCCCATTATATAATTGTTTTGTCCTTTGTTCTCAATATCAGGGAGGTGATTTCATGGCATGCAAGTGAATTGGATTTAAGTGGAGGAGAGCTGTGCAAGGTCACCTGCCTCATTTTCCCCTCCAGAACTATCTGAGTCCAGTGGGAAGATAGAGATCAGAATGACTGGAAATGGCCCTGCATGCAATGGGAGACCTTGGCCTTTTTCAGCTAAAGTTTTCAAAAGGTCTCAGTTTGACTGAGGCTGCATCCATTCAGTGACTAAGACTAGGTAGCTATTGAGACAAAGAATCTCCTCTTTCACTTAGACTCCTCCCTTCCTCAAAAAAATCTAGATAAATAAATCTGGGAGGGAAAGACCCTCAGAATTTCTGGCCAAAGCAGAAATGATTATTATTTACATTCAATCTGAATCAAGCAGGACTGCAACAATGACCAAATGGAGCTTGACCTAGGACTTATTGGTTAACAATGAGAATCAGATTGATTTTAGTTTAAGGAATGATCATTAGGAAAGAGATCTCACCAGTAAACCCCAAGGTATCTTGGGAGGGTTCAGATGTCCAAAACAAAAGAAAAAAATGCTTTTAAGAACATCTTTAAATAAGGATATAATATCCTTTGTACACCAAAAAAGAAATCCTTCCTTCTTTCCTTTCTTCTTTCTTTCCTTTCTTTTTTTCCTTCCTTTCTTTTTTCCTTCCTTCCATATAATTAAGATGAGATGATGTCCCAAGTAGGCAAAACACTTGACATTTTGATTGTGCTTACAAAACCTAATTGCACAAGATTTCTATTACTTAACCCAATCCTCTCATTTTATAGAAAAGGAAACAATGTCTAGAATGTCTAGAAATTCTTCTGATGTCTAGAGAAGTTAAGCAACTTGTCCAAATTCCCACTATTGTCTAATGCTAGATACAACACTAGAATCCAGATTTCTCCTGTCTCCTGAGCCTCCATTGCCTATCCAATGCTTAATGTTGGTGTGCCATCTAGAAACTGCCACACAATCCTGATGCAGCAGTAGCAGAGCTGAATTTCAGGACTGATACTAATGACTTTCTTTGCTTAACTTCTAAAGTCTCCCTTTTTTAGAGTTTGAAGTTTTAGACTTGAAGGTGACCTTGAAGTCCAACCTTCTTTTACAAAAAAGGGACTAAGACTCAGAGAGGGCAAGTGAGATACTCCAGTTCACAAAGGTGTAAATTGAAGAGTTGTAATCCAAATCCAGGTCCTCTGAAGTCAATTCTGCACTCACTCTTCCTACTGTACCTCTTTAAAAAGTCAGATTTTCCCTCCTTATTAGTTATTTAGATGTGGACTATCCCAAATGGGAATATTTTAAGAATTGGGTCACGTAAGAAAAAATATGAGAGTTTACTATTCAGTCATTTTTCTCAGTTGTGTCCAATTTTTATGATCCCATTTGGGGTTTTCTTGGCAGAGACACTGGACTGATTTGCCATTTCTTTCTCCATCTCATTTAACAGATGAGGAAACTGAGGCAAACAGGGTTAAGTGACTTGCCCCAAATCATACAGCTTGTCCAAGGCCATATTTGAACTCAAAAAGATAAATCTTCCTCTCTCCAGGACCAGTGCTCTATCTACTGAGTCACCTAGCTGTCTGCAGCTAAGTGTGGTACTGCACCACCTAGCTGCTGGAAACTATTTCTTAAATTATCCTTTAAAAAAAAAAAGACACAATTAATATAAATTCTCTAGGATAAACATCCCTAAATAAATAGTTATTAAGAACTCTAATTACTATTTGAAATAGTATGTTTTACAGTTGGCATTCATACCTATGCCCTGTAATCCCAAACTGTTTCACTATGGTTCCCAGCAATTTCCATGGGGCCATAGGCAAAGGACTAGCAACAACACCCCCTCCCTTTCATTCCCCCCATTCCTCCCACCAGATCACACACCATCACCAATCCTTCTCCTTTTCCACAATGCCATCTAACGGCATTCATTAGAGACTGCTACTGAATTATAACTAGCTTCAGTCAGCAGTAATTCTAAACTAATGCTCTCTCTGAACCTCCACATTTAAGATTTGTTTTCCTTAGGTCAATTAGCCTCTGTTTTCTGAGTTGAATCTCATTTTATTTCCTGCTTTTATTTTTAGTCTCTAGTCCCTTGAGGGTATCTTTTTTATCCTTCTCTCTTCCCTGCTGTTTGCAACACCTCCCAATTGGATATCATTTGTAAATTTAGTTAATGAGCATTTTAACACATTCCCTTTAATGAAGCTGTTAAATCTGAGCTCTGTGCTGGCATCCCACCAGATGCCTCCCTGAAATTCTAACCCATTCTTGTTTACCCTTTGTCAACCACTTATTTATGGTTCCTTATTTGTTGGCACAATATCAAGCTAACCTTTGGAACTGGCATTCTCACTAGGAAAAAAAAATGTAGGTGCCTGTGTGTTTTTGTAAGCAAATGCTTGACTCTGTAGCTAAAACTAGGCTGTTCTCCTGGCAAGCATTTTTTTTTGCCAAACAAAATAAATGGCAGCCTGAACAAACATTTCATAATTATCCTAACTAGTTGTGCATGTGGCACCTCAGCATCAGAGATGGCTGTCGGCTTTTGCAAAAGCAAATATCAAAGTCCAAATCTGCTGGCTACAGCTGTCAGAGAGTTTTCCTGTGTTTAATTATAACTTGATCCCTGAAGAGGGCATAGACATGTCAAATGTGCTTTTCAATCATTTACTTAGAGAAATCAGAATTCATAGCAGGATGCCCCTCAGATTATCCTATGAGATAGGGCCACTCATTACTGTACAAGCATGGAATTTAGAGGTGAATCTAATGACCCAAAAGTTTTCAAGGTAACTTGGTGATGCAAGAAATAGAAGCCTTAGTTTAGAGTCAGGAAGACCTAGGTTCTAAATTTACTTCCAAGGCTTTGCTTTAACTCCCTTATGTACAAAAAGAAAGGGTTGTAGTCCATGGTTCTGCGAGCCTTTCTAGTTCTAAATCTATGACATCTACTATAAACTAATGGTCTTGTTTCATTGATGAGGAAGGTGAAGACTAAAGAAGGAGAGGCTAGCCCAAGATTGCTTACCTGACATTCCATCACACCTGTCTATATAACTAAAACCATACTAGAGCAATAACTAGCCAGAGCCTGTGGAACTTTCCCCTAGACACTAATAGAAAAGGAGAAGCTATCCCCCCCCCCCCACTGCAATGGTAATTCCATATTTCCTTAGCATGTTTTCCCCTTAGCCTTCTCTGCTTCCAAAGGTTGACTCTTTGAGAGATAGCATAAGACTTCTATCCAGCCTATGACCAGATGGCACCCTTTGACACACCCTCTTCACCCCAAAAAATTACTCTGGTACTCTTCTAAGTAGTCACTATTCTGAATCCCACCGATCACCAGTAACAGTCTATCACCATTCAAAACAGGAAAATGCACAGACTGTCTCCAAAGTTATTATTTTTATTCCTTTGAAGCCAAAAAGTGCATCTTCCAAATAAATTTCCAATGAAAAAGAGTTAGATTGTGTGTGTCTGCAATTTGTGTGTCCAACCCAAGAACAGTCCCCTAGGACTCTTCTATTTTCTTATCTGATTTTTAGGCACTTCTCACTTTACTTTTAAAGGCAGCAGTTTTTATTTTTTCTTCCTTCCAAGGCTAATTGCTGAAATAAATTTTGCTGCCCCTCTGGTTCCTCTTCCCTGGTCCCTTCCCAAACACCCACACTCTGCATGTGCCCTCTGGGCCCCTTTCCAGGTCAGAGAAGCATTTGTCTTGTGCTGCTATCGAGAAGATAAAGATTTTCAGTCTGGTGCCCAGCAGCTGGCACCAGAAGCTGTGATTTTTCAATGCTAAACCATCCTGCGGCCCAAGTCATGATTACATGGTTATATGGTTACATGCTGCCCAAGCCTGGTTACAAAATAAGAAAGGACCAGTAAGTTTTAACCTTCAGAACTTTCAGTTATTAGCAGAGGGAGTAAAAATAGCAATTATCAAACTTCATCTCACTAGGTATCTGAGGACAATATATAATATCTGGAAATAGTTTTTAAAATGTATTTCTTTTTCCTTTTTCCCATGGAGTGAAAGCATAATATGATGGCAATCTCAAAGAATTATTTTATGTTAAGTCATCTCCTACATCATCTTTATGGCATGTCCAGGGGTTTAAGTTCAGCCACTGACATCTCTTAAATATCTCTTAGCTGTCTCTGATTTCTAGGAATATGTCTTTAAGTAATTTCCTTTATTCTTATTATTAAGAACTTACTGAGGGAAAAGATTTTTTCTCCAACTTTAATATGCTTATTTAAAATTTTAGTTTTGGTTTCTTCTTTTGTGGAATAAAAACTTCTTCAGGGCAAGTATAGATTATTATTTTTTTAAATCTTAATACGTACAGGTCCTGGCACATGATAGACACTTGTTAAGTGGTCATTTATTTAATTAATTTACTTTGCCTGATTCCTTCCCTGTCCTACTCTCTGCATTTTTTTTTTGTTCCTCTGGGAACAAATGGAGGTCTATATAGTGGATAGAATATTGGATTTGTAGTCTTGGCTTCAAATCTTGTTTCTAACAGTTGCTCAGTGTGTGATCCTAGGCATGTCATTTATCCTCTCTAAAACTCAAGTTATCTCATTTGCAAAAATGAGTATATAGTAGACACTCAATAGTATCTACTACACAGAGTGAGGCTGCAAATCATTGACCCTCCAACATGGTCCTACACTGGCTACCTCCTCTCCCATCTTTTAGCTTCCTTTTTATATATTGTCTTTCCCTTCCCCCTTAGATTGTAAACTCCTTGAGCACAACTGTCCTTATTTTATTTTATTTGAATCACCAGTGCTTAGCACAGTGCCTGGCACATAATACTTCTTAATAAATAGTTAATGACTAAGTAACTGAGAATGATTATACAGAGCCAGTGAGATGATGCATGTGATGCATATAGTTATATATGTTTACCTTTTATGTATAGATAAAACTAGATGGTCACTGAGGTCTCCTCCAATTCTCCAGTTCTATTATTCTGTGAGTCTCTGAGGTCAACCACTTTAAAAAACCGCAAAGCACTATTTAAATGTCAGCTCTTAGTATAATGGGAAGGGTAAATGTTACCCATTAAAAAAAAACAGACAGGTTTAGTGATGGTCATAGAATTCTTTACTGAAATTTTATTCCCAGTACATCATTTTATCTATGACTTTACCTTTTAAGGAAGAAAACAAGTATTTATTAAGTACCTACTATATGCCAGGCACTGTGCTTTACAAATATGATCTCATTTGATCCTTGCAATAAGATCCTCAAGGTAGGTGCTATTATTACCCCCATCTTACAGAGGAAAAAACTGAAGTAAACAGAGAAACAATAATTTCTCCATGGTCACACAGCAACTGAAGTGTCTGAGGCTGAATTTGAACTAAAATCTTCCTGACTAGGGACCCTGTGCTCTATCCATGGTACTACGTAACATTGTATTTCTATTAACTTGAAAGATGAATGTCATAAAGATACAGTTAAGTTGTTTTAGATTCTCAACTTACTTAGCTATAAATTAAAGATCTTATCTTCACAATATGCCAAACTGTCAAAGCTAGAAAAACTAGAAAAGGGGACTGTGGCCTCTCAGGCAATTGTCCAACCCATAATCTACTGAATTAGGATCAGGATTTCTCAGATTGGGGAGTCTAATGTATAGAGGCATAATTAGATTAAGTTGGTAAGGGCTTTGTCCCAGGACACAGAATTTAGAGAACCTTAAATCTAGAAAACATTAATAGTGTTTGCAGTCTTTCAGTGCATTAGACTGGAGTCCTCCCCTTTCCCACCCATCTTTCCTTTTCCTGATATAGGCCTCTTCAGAAGTGGTTTTGTGTCTTAGAATCTCTCCCTTTACCCTCCATTAATTTTCATGTCTCTTACTCCAGATATAATTTGTGGTACTTGTTGCTTATTAAAAAATTCCTAGCTACAACTCTTCTAATATGCCAGTGTTCACCCTGTAGTATCTGGAGAAAAATTAGTTTCTGTGCTTCTAGAGATCATTAAAAAAAAAAAAAATCCAAAGCCTGGACATTTTCCATATCATCAGCTTGAATTTTTTTTTAGGCAAATCATGGATTAATTACATCAAAGGAGTAAGGGAAAAAAAGTATTTTCACCTAGAAATGTCAAGGTATTTTCAATGAATGAGAACTGATGAGTACTTCATCTGTCATGGTTTATGTTTGACTTCCACTGTCTAGTTTGAATTGTAACCTAGTTGAGCAGGATTTCAGTCTGCTGGGGATTCTCAACTTACAATAAATATTAATTAGAGAAAAACTTTTGAGTTTCTTCACTAAGCTAAAAGCAAACAGATCAGTAATAAAAAATGCCTTACATGACAGTTCCCAATAAAGTCAGCTTGTTGATCAATTTGTCTGAGGATAGATGAAGATACACAGGTCTGGCCAAAAGTAAATTTGCAAACTTGGCAAAGTTTCTCTTTGATGTCTCTTCCATCGCCTATTGGCTCCCTCAGTCCATGAATCCTCCTCTCTGTCATGCTTTCCTGCTTTTTAGGCTCTGATCCCATTAAAGGAGCAAAGGCTCTAAGAATACGCATTTATACTTTACTAAAACTCATTCACAAAAAAAATAAAAAAAAACTCATTCACACTGATAAGTTATTCTTCCTACAATATTTGCAATTTTAGTCTTTCATTTTTTTTTTTTTTTTTTGGCTAGGCAATTAGGGTTAATTGACTTGCCAAAGTCATATAGCTAGGAAGTACTAAGTGTCTGAGATCAAATTTGAACTCAGGTCCTCTGATTCCAGGGTCAGTGTTCTATTTACTATAGTCTTTCATTTCTAATTGGGCAGTCAGCAAACATTTTTTAAATGCTTGCTATGTGTCAGGTACTGTGAGACAGTATGATAAGTGCTAGTGATACAAAGAGATACCAAAACATTGCCCTACTTTCTTTTTTTTTTTTTTTTTACTAAAGCTTTTTATTTTCAAAACATATGCATGGATAATTTTTCCACATTAACCTTTGCAAAACCAGGAAAGTAATCCAATATATGTTAAATATGGTATAAATATATATATAATATATATATGTTAAATACAATATATGCATACATATTTATACAATTATATTGCTGCACAAGAAAATCAAATCAGACAGGGAAAAAAATGGGAAAGATAATAAAATGCAAGCAAGCAACAAAAAAAGAGTGAAAATGCTATGTTATGATCCACACTTGGTTCCCACAGTCCTCTCTCTGAGTGTAGGTGGCTCTCTTTATCACAAGATCATTGGAACTAGTCTGAATCATCTTATTGTTGATAAGAGCCATGTCCATCAGAATTGATTATCGTATAATCTTGTTGTTGCCATGTACAATGATCTCCTGGTTCTGCTCATTTCACTTAGCATCTGTTCACGTAAGTCTCTCCAATTTTCTCTGCAGATTCATGAATTTCAGACAAAATTAAATAAATGAGCAGAGATGGGGAGTAAGGAGGAGAGGATGGAAGGACTAACTCTTTGCTGCAAGAGGATGCTTACTTAATAGGATGCTTACTTCTCACTTCCCTCTTCTTATTCTTTATCCTAACTCCTGCCTCCTTTTTTTTGACTAAGTGAAAGAGGCCATTCTTTGGCTCAATTGCTACCTAGCTTTAAGCACTGAATGGATGTGGCCTTGGTCAAACTGAACTTGTTAAAGACCTTACCTTAAAAAGAGCAAGGTCTCCATTTCATCCAGGCCATCTCCAGTCCTCCTGATCTACATTTGGCCACCAGACTCAGATGGCTCTAGAGGGGAAAGTGAAGCAGGTGACACTGCACAAGCCTCCCTCACTTCAACCCAATTCACTTGCATGTCAAGAATGAAAGACAAACAACAACCCCTAGCTTCTTCTTGAAGTACATTCTGCCTTTTGTTCCCACAATTCTCCTTTTAGATTCTTCCTCCTCCAGAAGACCTTTTTCTTTGCATCCACCAATTACAGAGCTAATGAGTTTGCTGTTCACCTTTGGACAATTTGCAGAGTTTCTGTTGTTTCAAATCCTCTAACACTGAAGATAATCCTGAAAGAAGCAAATGCAGAAACAGTTACAGGGATGATATTGAGCATTTGTACAGAGGAGTAGAAAAGGCATAGGAGGGAAAAATAAAAGAATGTTGGGTTTTTTTTTTTTTTCATTTTCTCTTTTCTTCATTTTTCTTTGGCAATATGGCTAATATAGAAATATATTTTGCATGACTTCACATGTATAATTGATAACATATTGCTCCCCTTTTTATGGATGGAAGAGGGACTGAAGGCGGGGAAGAATTTATAATGACATTTTTTTTTCTAAAAAATAATTAATTAATCAAAGAGAGAAAAATACTGGAATAGGAGCCACCAATGGGGAATGATATTGGGAATGTCAGCCCTGGAGTAGAGGGCAGGAAAAGAAGGAGATGGTCAAGGAAAACTTTGGGAGAAATTGGAAGCTTACAGGTGAAAGTAATGGTAACTTGGGGGCATTCTTTTATTTATTTATTTATTCGCTCAAAAAACTTGATTAATCATACATGGTTTGGAGCATTATGTTTGAGAACTGGGAAGAGAAAAGACATTTTAGAAAATACTCATGAACAGTTTGACAGTAACTCTACCCCCTTCCCCCCCTTAGTAAGAGCCCATATTATCAAAGATAGAGACTGGGATCATTGTTTTAGCTAGTATATGGAATTCTTCAACAAGAAAATTTTCTTTACCAATAGAGAAACTTACAGTCTTGGAGAATTACCTAGTGCATTTGAGATGTTAGGTGATGTCTGCTTAGGATCACACAGGAAATATGTGTTAGAGGTGAGATTTGAATCTAGGTCTTTTAAACTGGCTCAATCCACTCCACAATGAGATATCTCAATGCACAAATATAACTCTTTCATCTTTTGGGGAAAAATTAAATTAGATCTTATTAGGATATATCAATTAGTGGCAGTCATCCAGGATTAGTGTCCTACTTCTAAGCTACTTTATTTAGTATCCAAAAAATGTGAAAGATTTCCTTGGTTCAAGAGTGGCCAATTAAGCCAAATAACAAAGGTATTTTATGAACAGTCCTTAAATGTAACAACTGCAATAATTATATAGTACATATATGTATATATATACATATATATAAATTATATAATTATAAAAAGAGAACCAATGAAGAATACTTATTGATCATATTTTGCATTAATATGATTAATTCTCTCCTAAATAATTAAGACAAAACTAAAATTTTAACCCACCTAACGCTCATCAGTAAGTGATTGGAAAATTGGTTATTATATTTTTGTGCTCTATCTAATGGCTCTTTGTTTAACTGATACCTGATGTCTTCAATGGTGATCTAAGCCTTCAAAATGGTATTTCCTTTGTGTGTTATGTTTGACAAAGTGTCTGTGGGTTTATTCTTATATTCCCAGCTCTTACTGTTAAAATGGTTCTTTCCAATATACTTTTTTATGGATCAACTCAGGTGTAGAACTTAATAATCACAGGGGAATACCATTCTTATTCATTCATATCACATATTTGAAACATAAATAATAACCACACTGACATGAGCATATGTGTGTCTAGATAAAAACTTTTCTCCTCTGCCCCCAGTCTGATCTTCCAGACTTATGATTTTATCTATATGGAGCATTTTGTCCAAATGCAAACTCCTTCAAGTGATTCAGTTTTTCTATAATTTATTGTCTTTTTAAAAAATAATACTTAATTTCCCCCTATTTAGCTGTAAAAACAATTTTTAACATTTGTTAGTTTTTTGGTTTGAGTTCCAAATTCTAACTCTCCCTCCCTTTCCTTCCCCTCCCTGAGAGAATATGCAATCTGATATGGGTTATAAGTGTGTAATCATGTCAAACATTTCCATATTAATCATTTTGTGCAAGAAGACTTAAAGAAAAAGAGAAAGAAAGAGACTTAAAGAAGTAGGAAGGGAGGAAGGGAAAGAGATAAAGAAGAAAGGAAAGGAGGAAAGGAGGGAAGAAAGAAAAGAAAGAAGAAGAAAAGGAAAGAAACAGAAAGTGTGCTTCAGCCTGCTTTCAGATAATATCATGCAACTTAATCTTAAAAGAGAGGCAATTTGGAATAGTAGATTGATAACCAGTACTATAGTCAGAATGACTTGGGTTCAAGTCCTGTTTCTGACACATACTGGTTGTGTGACCCTGGACAAATCAATTAACTTCTCAGAGACCCTAAATAATTTTCCAAGACCAAGTTTCAGAGAAAACTGCATATCTACATTGGAAGAGAAAGATGATTTATCAGGAATTCCCTATACCAATGGGGGAAAAAAAGCATAACTTTTTGAAGATAGGACACATACACATACATATACACGTATGTATGTGTATATGTATATATATGTATATGATGAATATACTCTGACATAAGCATATACATCTGCAGATACCATATCTGACTTGCAAAGTTTTAATTAAGGAAATTTTGTGACTAAAATGAAAGCAATAATAATGCAATAATTACATTAATAAAATTTCTCATTAATAGAATTATATATAATTAAAGAGTAAAATATTACCAAATGTATAGTATGTATATAAGAATATTAATGTTTTACTGAATAGTTGATGCAATTTCATGAACTGTTCTGGTTATAATTAGAGTGTAATTTGGAATTTTATAGGGAAAATTTCCATTAAGGAATGTGTCATCCACATGAAATCACATAATGAAGAAATATTACAAAACAAATATTGTCATCATTCAACATATATTTTACTATTCACTTGTTGTAAGCCCAGCTTTAACCTTAGCCTTCTCTTATTTCCGATTTTATGTTGGAAAGAAATAAGGCCTTAGTCGAGTCATTGAACAAAAAATGTTTACTTTGTCTAAACATAGCATGAGTATATAGCAAGAATACAATGACACTTTAGTTTTTCTGGACAGGGCTTCCCCTTCGTCTCCAAATGGAAACTTATCTGGTCGGTATGTCATCAGGGTTTTGCTCTTTGAGAAGTTTCAGGCATCCACTAAGTCTGAAAGGCCCCAACTACATAAGCTTCACCAGGAAGCTGCATCAAGAAAGTTGGGGTCATTCAAGACCCCTGCAGGAAGGAAGTCAGGGAAGTTGAGAGAGGAAAAACTTCATCCTCTCATACTGCAGTAATGTGTATACCATATAAAGAGTTTACTAAGTATCATAAAATCCTAGATTTGAGCTAGAAGGAGCCAAAGTGGTCACCTAGCTTTGCCCCCACATTTACAGATGTAGAAAACAAGTCCAAGAAACTTCAATTAACTTATCCAAGATTACACAGGTAGTTAGGTTACAAAGACAGTATTAGCACCCAGGTTCCCCTGACTTCCCAAACCAGTTTTTTTGTTTGTTTGTTTTTTTACCATTCTATCATACTGTCAATGGACATTCTTCTCTTAAAAATATAAATTCAACAAAAAATGGTAATGAAGAGAAGAAGGATGTTATTTGATGAGCAGTAGAAGGTATTGTTAAGTTGTCTGGAGTGAAAAAAGGGAAAAGAGATAGCCATGCCTTTTGCTGGGAGATTGCTTGGGGTAGAGGCTGGAAGAGTATCACAAAAGAAATGGAAGTATAGCTTTCTATATCCTACACAATGATGCCTTGAGGAAATAGACTCAGAGATGATGACTTGACTTAACCATTACTAACAAATGGCAGCCAAGAGTCAAGAGAAAAGAGAGTTTTAAGTTTGTTTTATCCAATTGTTATGTCGATGAAGTATGTCTTGCTGAAAACTTTAGCAACTCAGAAACTCAGTGCTGGAACATTTCTATGTGCTTTCTACAAGCAGAGCAGTGTGTAAAAAATGTAGCGAATCTGAAGAAATGCCATTTTTACATAACAAGAAATACATGCAATTTATAATACTTAGTAAGTTCCAAAACCTTTCAGTGAGCAATTAAAAGAAAACCATGGAATGTGTAATATTTAAAATTTTAGTCTCTCCAAACCTCAACTAACAGGGGTATTTTTGAATCAAAACTGCCTTGGAAGCCCTGGATCCTTCCTACTCTATCAATCCATTGTAACAGAGCCAGCTGTAGAAAACTGAAGTCATTACTTATTCATCTAAGTCATCATGGATTTAGAAGATCCCAAGCCAAACCCAGTGAGGTCTGGTTCTATTAGAAGCAGCCCTGAGAGTTATGGATCAGTGCAAGGGTATTCTGTAGTAGGACCGCGGGTGTTTGGTTCCACAGTATATGCTTAGAATCATGACAGATCTGCCCTTCAAAAAGACCATGCTCCAGAACTGTCCTAAAAAAAAATTGACTGAGGACTGATCCAGCTCCTGGAGGAGCATTTTCCTGGAAGTAAAAGAATTGTATCACTACAGAAAATAGTCAGGATAATTAGCTTAGTTTTTTAAGCCCTTTACATTCTGGCTCTAGACTACCTTTGCAGCCTCATCACATATGTTACATGCTTCATACATTCTACAGCTCAGCAATAATGTACTGCTTGCTCTTCCTTATACATAGTCTGTCTTTCATCTTTATGCCTTTGCAGATGTGCCTTCCATGCTTAGATACAATCCTTATTCACCTCCGCCTCACAGAATTCCTAACTTCCCTCAAAACTCAATTCATATGCCTTCTCCTACAGGAAGCTTACCTTGGTTCCCCAGCTGTTCTTCCAATGAAAATTATTTTTTGTTTAATTTACATATATTTTGTATTCAGTGTATTCAGTGTATACTTATATATGTTATGTTCTCCCCTCCTCCTTTGAAGGTAGAGAGTTGGGGGGGGGGGGAGTGAGTTATTTGGTTTTTTTTTTTTTCTTTTTGTTCTTAGCACAGTACCCAATACTCTCGTCTCTCTGGAGAACTTTGGAATTGATTGTGAGATATGGGACACATAAGTACAGGAATGCCACATCAAAGAAGGCTCTCTGTTCTATGAATAAAGTAAAACTGCAGTAGCTCAAAATAAATATGAAATGTGCAAATGTAGAGGCATTTTCACCTATATGTTTATGTGGAGTATTCATGCCCAACCTATGGTAGAACCTTCCAAACTTGTGTTGGTCTGATCAGCCACAGTCTAATGTATGATACCTTAACCCCAGCATAGAATGTCATTTTAGTTCTCTTAGAGAACAAAAGAGGACAACCAATTAGCAGAATCTGACACATAGGAAGTATTTAATACCTGCTTGTTTTTGTTGTTTTTCTTTCATTCTTGAAAATGACCATGATATTAGGGAAGTGATTTCATGAGATATAAGTTAATTAGATTTCAGTGAGAGAGGCAATAGTCAGCAGCTTTACTTTCTCCTCTAGAACAAGTAGAGATGGCCCTGAATGCAGTGGGAGACCTTAACATTTTTAAGCTAAGGTCTTTAATAGGTCTCAATTTGACTGAGGCAATCATCTATTCAGTGATTAAGGTTAGGTAAGAAAGAAAGGTGGCAAAAAACAAAACAAAACAAAACAAAAAACAAACCATATTTTTTAACCTAGCCAAAAAAAGAAAAAAAGGAATCAATCTGGATTGAATGAATGAATGACCAGATCACTCTCAGACAGATATGCCATTTAACATATACTAGACATAAAATAATGATATATTTGAGGTCAGTAAGAAATCAGAGACTCAAGAAATGTTTTGGACACTGAATATGTTGTATAACAATCATGTAGTCATAGCAAAGGACAAGAAAATACTCAAGATATCTTGATGGCATAAATGATAGATTACTAGTTTTGGAGTCAGGAAGATTTCAGTTCTACTTCATCCTCAACTTTTTACTAGCAGTGTGATCCTAGGCAAGTCCTTGATGTTTCTAATTCTTAGTTTCCGTCTATGGAAAATGAAGAGTAGCACCTTCGTGGTGGTGGTGGTTGTGAGGATCCAACAAGATAATATAAGTAAAACACTTTTTAAGCCTTTAAGCATTATATAAATGCTAGCTTTTTTTTCTTAAGCAAAATAGAGGAACAGTTCTTATTAGAGACCTTCCAACATGGCAGTGATTTTCCATTCAGCTTCTCTGGCTCTGGATACAGTGAACTACTGAGAAAGGGTGCCTTACAGCACAATGTACCCTGGCAACATAAGCCTTCCTTTGCAGCTGCTATTTACAAGAAGCATCTACAGAGACATCTAAAGAGAGGCAGCCATGGAATACAGGATGGGTTTGAAAAATGTCACCATTTTTCCAAGATTATGAGTTGTCATTTTGCAAAAATCAACATCCCTCCACCCCACAGTCTGGCCCAAAAGTTGGAGTAGTAAAGAAATTGTTTTTGTTTTTGTTTATGTTTTTCAGAATGACTATAAGGAACTTGAAACAGGGCTGTGTTCAGTATTGACACTTTACTTAGCAAATGAAGCATAAGTAATATAATAGTTACCCCAGAAGGAAATAAAACCAGGAAATAATTATACTCTTCCTTATGAACCCTTAATATATACTATGTCTCTGTGAGCATTAATATCAACCACAAATAAGACAGATGTGGATTGCCATGATCATTTGGATGGCAAGATTGTTCTTACCACAGAATTCTGTGGATTATTTCTAAATCAATGATCAGGGATTTGGATTTGCAATTAGGAAAAAGAATTTCCACTCTTTAAACAGTGTCAGTATGTATATTTCTAATATACAAATTGTACATTGTGAGTTTGTAAGCAAGTTAGTGTTAATGTGAGGACAATTGCTCATTTGGTCCCTATATGTTACAAAAAGTTTTGTATAGAGCATGGATTGACACCATGAAGATATTTTACCAAAAGTTCCTGTTGGCTTACAGTGTGAAGGAGGAGAGACCATGATGAAAAATTCATTCTAACTAAAAAAACAAAAAAACAACAACAAAAAAAAAAAAAACAGATACCATAAATCAGAACTCAACATATCTTGAGTATTAGGTTGTCTTGATAACTAGCAAATTTATTCCTACCTTTACTTGAATCAGCTTTACTCTGAGAATATTCCATAACTAACATTAGAAAGTTTATAGAAAGACAGGCACCTGATACATTGTTAATGGAAATATGAATTGGTACAACCATTATGTTAAGCCATTTTGAATTATACAAATAAAGGCACTAGAATACCCTAACCATTTGATAGGGGATTCACTGATAGCTACATATCCCAAGGTGGGCATTGACAAAAAGAAAGTTACCATTGATACTACAATGTTTCTAGCATCACTTTTTGTAAAAACAAAGAACTAGAAATAAAGGAAATACCCACTAACAGGAAATTTTAGTACATGAATATAATGGAATATTACTATACTATAATAAATTTCAAAATATGATAAATATAGGAAAGCTGGAAAGATTTGCAAAGTGCAGTAAGCAGAGTTAAGAAAACAATATGCACAATGACTACAACAATTTAAATAGAAAAAACAGCCATCACAAAAAAGTAAGGCACTGCCCAGACAATAGCACACAGAGAGGAGATGAACTCCTCATCATTATAAGATGAACAATAATTAAGGAAGTTTGGCTGGATTATAAAGAGTGTGAAGGGGAGTAATGTGTAATAACTAGGTCTGGGAAGGTAAACTGGAGTCTGCTTGTGGAGGACTTTAAAAACCAAACCAAAGAGTTCATATTTTCTTCTCAAGGCAGTAGGGAACCACGGGAGGTTTACAAGCAAGACAATAGTATAGTCGATATGATTTAGGATGATAACTTTGGCAGCTGTATGACAGACAAATTAGGTAGAGGGATAAAATTGAAATGGGGAGAATAATTAGGAAACCATGGCAATAATCCAGGAGAAATAATGAAGATATGAATTGAGGTGTAGCCAGGGGAATGGAGAAAAAGGGAAATGTGTGAAAGATGCTATGAAAGTAGAATCAACAAGATATAATGCTGGCTATAAATGGGGGTGGGGAAGAGTCAAGGAAGATTCTGAGCCTGAACACCTGGTGACTGGAATAATAGAAGTGCTCTCAACACAAATAGGAGCACTTACTTCTTCCTGAGATGTAGTAAATGATGAAGTAGAGTATGTACTTCAAAGTTATACTGTCAGATGAGAGCTGAATTAACTTAGTCTGGTGAAAGTTTGTAGAAAATCCTTGCGATACAACAAACCAGATGCAGCTCAACACATTTTTCTTTTTACCTACAGATAGATACAAGCATACAGGCCCCTTATCAAAGATCCTAGCTTTTCCCTCAGATTGGATACTGCTCCACAAACCAAGAACTAAATGGGCAAATTTTAGGGAAGGCACAAAAAGTCAGTAGAGGAAAATTACCAACACTACATAAATGAAACTTCCTAATTTACATAGTTCTTTGAGCATTCCAGCTGTGAAGTTCAACATCTCTTGACAGGCATTTGTTTTTAATAGCAAGGCAAGTACTCAGGTCGATACCTGACACTGAGGTGTTCTTGCCACTGACAGACATAATCTAGTACATCAACAAAAAAAACAAGGGAAAAATGGCAAATGAGGAAGTTTTTTTCAGTACTTTACTCCTTCTCTTAATTGTTCCTCTCATTCTTTGTGCTTTCTTCATCATGCTATGATGATACTCTGCTGTGTATCCTTATAGAGGCTTCTGAGGGACACACAGTTGTCTTTACTAACTAAACTATTCAGGATTCTGCATCAGTAGGACATAGCAATAATATACTCTGGCACTTAAAATTATAGAAGTTTTCTTTACACAAGCATATTTGTGATTTGATATCCTAATAATAGCATAATTTGTTTGGTTATTTTTAAGTTAAGTCCAACTCTTCATGACCCTATTTAGGGTTATCTTGGCAGAGATACTGGAGGAATTTGTCATTTCCTTCTCCAGCTCTTTTTACAGATGGAGAAACTGAGGCAAACTGGTAAATGACTTGCCCAGGATCACACAACTAGTACATGTCTGAGGATAGATTTGAACTCAGGAAGATGAATCTCCTTAACTCCACTCCTAGCATTCTGTCCACTGACACCTAGCTACTCTAATAGCAGAATAATAAATGGTACCTAGATGGTACCTTGGATAAAGTACTGAGCCTGGAGTCAAGAAAACTTAAGTTCAGATCTGGCCTCAGACATTTACTAGCTTTGTGACTCTGACTAAATCATTTAACTCAGTTTGCCTCAGTTTCCTCATCTACAAAAAAAGAAATAATAATAGTATCTATTTCACAGGGTTCTGAGGATCAAATGAAATTATATTTGTAAAGATTTTAACATAATGTCTGCTAAATACTAAGTACTTATTATTTGTTCCCTTTTTTCACAGTAAAATGTATATATGTATGTAGGTATGAATGATTAAATGATTGAAAAAGCATTGATTGAAGAATTACTATATGCCAAATATTGTGTTAAACTCTGAGGATGAAATAAAAAAAAAAAATCAAAACATTCCCTGAATTCAAGAAGGTCCCTCTCTCACTTGAGAGGAGAAAAACATATCTAAGAGAGTTCAGGTAAAAGATGGATGACAAGGCCCAGGGATCTTTAGAGTACATCAGAACAGTACTTGAAAATCTAGAGGATGCTTTATCAGATAATAAGGCCCACAGATTCTTAGTGGCAGGACAATTACTAAGGTTTAGTGGTCCCCAATCTCATCAGAAAGATTATAGTTGCTAACTCCGCATTCATATAAGCTATATGAGAATCTGTGTGGCTCTTGCCCCTGTGGTCATACAAATGGGGTCTGCATGGCCTGGGGTTGGTGAAGAAGTAAAGAGAAGGCCAGACAAAGATCCTACTGGCAGTATCCCCAATCTCTGTAGTAGTAGAGATCTATTTAAAGACTTTTCAGCATAATTAATCACTACCAACTCTGTTCTAAATAGTTCAGATTCATGTAACTACTCAAAGGGAAAAGAAATTGAAATTTATGGGAAATGGGAAGAAGAGGGAATTAGCTGACATTGGTCACTAGGATTTCCTCTTAAACACATACATACATATATGTATACATACACGCATATACATACTACTTATATATACATATTACATATATGTAATGTATATATATATATATAACTATATACATAAAACTATATAAACAGCCTATTTGAAAGTACTTTCAAATCCTTGGGGACCCTAATTTGGATCTCAACATAACATTAAAAACTAGTATCCTATGGCAGATGCTCTTTTTCTTTGAGTCTCTCTATGCTCTCTGTCTCCTAGAAAAGTTTTTCTTATTTGTTGCTGAAGCTTTTTTCAAAAGACTATTTCTTTTTATTTAGTATATTTTAAAGGATTAACTGCAGTCTCCTGCAGTCTCCTACTACCAAAGAATTGCAAAGGATATAGATCAGTCTAGCAGTTTAAGTCTTTAGAGTTAATCAACAATTTACTAGGTAGTGAATAAACACAGACTTGGTTTCCAGAAACTAAATATTGTGATTAATCTTTGCCAGAGGTCGCAGCTACTAGCTCAGTCACTAGAATGAACCAACTAAAGATCTATACCATCACTCATGAACAAGGAATGTCCTATCAACGCCTAATGGGCACTTTGCTTCATAGTAGAAAGGCTGACCCCTAATGCTGTGATTTCTAGTCCATTGTCTCAATAAATCACAGAAACATGAACTGTTAAAACATAAAAGGAACTTAGAGGTCCAGTGTCAACCTCAAATAGCAAGGGGACCTCTAATCTATATTTAAGGATCTCTGCAGGCCATATATTGACTTAACTTTAAAATGCAATATTATCCATGTTTTATTGTATTTTTACTTTTTTTAAATTCCCCAATTACATTTTAATTTGGTTCAGCTGCACTCCAAAGTGCATGTTTAACATTTCTAAGACCAATCCCTTCTTTTAAAAAGCAAGGAACTAGTGTACAGTAATTTGATGACTTGATTTTCTGTAGGGATGTGCTATCTCCTGCAATAGAATATAAGCTCCACAAGAATAGGAGTGATTTGTTTTTGGTTTGTTTTTGGTTTGGTTTGATTTTGTTTTGTTTTATTTGCATTTTCTATAGATTCTCAGTGTTTAGCAAAATTGCGTAGAACAAAGTAGGCATTTGATAAGTCTTCATTGATTGATCAGTTGATTGCCCAAGATCACACAGCTAGGTAGGAACTTAAACAATGAAACTGGGTACCCTAACTCTCAGTCCAGATTTTTAAAAATAAATTATATGTAGCTTCAAAAAAGCCTTCTCTGCTTTTCCAGTGCCATCATGTATCTAGCATGACCTCCAACTTCTACTTTGCTTCTATAAAAGCTGAGAGAGTCCACAGAAAAAGGAGCTCTGTGATGTGTTCACAAGTTCTTCCCAACTTTTCGCTTTGTTCCCAGGGCCTTGATGCTAGCTCTGCATATTAGTAGTTGCAGTAAACAAATCAACAATCCCTGCATTTTTGTTTAACAGAAAAGAACCATTATTCTCAGATTTTGATTTCTAGTCACAACTCCTCTTAAAAGAGAGTGGCAGAAATGGGGGAGGAAGGGTAGGAAGGTAGACAAAAAGAGAAAAAAGAAATTAAGATGACTAATAATAAGTCGTATTTATGGAGCACTCTACATACATTATCTCCTCATTGTTGGTATTAGGTGCTTTTCAGTCTTGTCCAACTATGTAACCCCCTTTTTTGGGGGGGAGGGTTCTTGGCAAAATTACTGGAGTGGCTTGTCATTTCTTTCTCCAGCTCATTTGACAGATGAGAAAGTTGAGGTTACATGACTTGTCCAAGATCACATAGCTAGTTAATGTTTGAGATCTGAATTCATAAAAATGAATTGTCTGATGAATTAACTGATCCAGAATTCAAATCTGTCTTCTAAAGTCCAGTATTCTTTCAGCTAAATTTTTTCAGCAATCCAACAACAACACTGCTATTCCTTTGCAGTATACTGTGTGCGGATGCAGTATACCAAAGAGATGGAAGATGCTTTAGGAATATACAGAGAGTGTTTCAAGGATCAGAGGTGTTCTCATGGCAAAGGTTAGGAATGGTTTCTCCACGTGTCACTACCAGGATGGGCTGGTGAAGGAGAAGGAGCTTGAGAAGGGAGATTTTACCACTGATCTCTAATACCATCACTGGGCTGTGCAGAATGACTTAGGCATGGTGTTTAGTGTGTGTTAGGGGCAGCAGCAGGGGCTCGAGTGTCACAGAATTCTGACTTTTTGAGTTTATATTTTTCCAAACTGGGGAAAGGAAGCCTGAAGGAAAGTCATTGCTTCTTCTTGGAGACAGCATGGTCCAGTGAAAAGAATTCAAGACATAAGTTCAAATCCCAGTTTCGCTACTTAAATTCCCTTGTGATTTTTGGCAAGTCACCAATTCTCTTGACCTCAGTTTCCTTATTTATAAAATAAAAAAGTACTTTTTTTTTTGGCATCTCCATACTTTTCAAGGCTTAGTCCAGTACTTGGCACATAGTAATTACATAATAAATGCTTGTTGCTTTGACTTGTTAACTCTTTCCTCCATGCCTGGAATGTACTTCCTCCTAACCTTTGCCTCTTAGAATCTTAGATTTCTTCAAGACTCATCTTAAATGCAACCTTTTATCTAATGTATTTCTCCAACTGTTGGTGTCCTTCTTCCCCAAAACTACCTTCTTCCTCATCAAGTTCCCCATATCAATGAAATCATTAAGTCTGGTGATTTCTCTATCTTCTATGAACTGGCCCTCATTTCTTAAACCCTATCTTAAATCTGCTCCCACATTCAACATATCTGAGAGGCAACCTAGTATAGTCAATAAAGAGCTATCTTTGGAACCAACAAGACTGATTCAAGTCCTTCATCCTAAATGATCCTACACTGTCTCTCAGTCCTTTCCAAGCGAATAAATATCAATTGTAGATTTGGGGCAGACCTACACTAGTAGCAGTCTCCTCAACTGGGAATTCCATATAATAATGAAATCATAGATTCAATCCCTATCCCTGAATGAATATATTAAAAAAATCTCCCCCCAGGAGAATGTAAACTCCTTGAGGGCAGAGATGCTTAATCCAATGCTTAATATAATTCCTGGCACATAGCAAACATTTGGTAAATGCTTGCTGATTTATTAATTTAAGTGACCCCCCCCCAGGTCATTCTCAGTTCTAAATGAACAATCCTATGATCATACCAACCTTTTTCAGAACCTCTTACCCATCCGATAACTCCATGGTAAGAAGCAATGAATCATGGAGAAAATATTAGTGAAAGAACTAAATTCTATGCTACTTACTAGTTTTGTCACCTTGAGTAAATTACTTAAGTCATTCAAATTCCTCATCATTTCCTAAAAATCCTTCTCTGGATCTTACCACTACCTGAAGCTGTTTTATATCATTCTTCCCCATTCCTGCTAAAACTCCACAAAGAGTAGTCTTCCCTCATCACCTCCATCTCATTAAAGTCCTATTCATACTTCCTATTGCAACTTGGTGTCATCTTTGACTCATATTCTTCCTCAACCCAATTCAATCTGTGACCCAATTCTTTTGCTTTTATCTCTGTAAAATCTATTTATTCCTTTTTGTTCCTATTTGTTTCCTTCTCTCCCCTGAGACTACCAGCACCCCAGTGCAGACCCTTATCACCCCATGCTTGGATTATTGAAATAAGCCTGCTAGTTGGTGTTTCTGTCACAAGTGTTCTTACTCCATCCATTCCATTCTCCACTGGGCTGTCACAGTGATTTTCCCAAAGCACTAGTCTGACTATGTTACTACTCTACTCAGTAAATTTCATTGGCTCCCTTTTGCTTCCAGGATCAAATACAGAATCCTCTGCTTGGCATTCAAAGGCTTTCATAAACTATCCACTCCTAACTTTCAGTCTTACACCACATTCTTTGCCACTTCCTCTGGACCCTGATGTTCTGTGAACAAGACACTCTATCTCTTGATTTTGGGCACTTTCTCCTACTCTCCCCCATCCCAAACATACCTTCCTCTTCATCTTTACCTTCTGGCTTGCCTGGATTCTTTCAAATCTCAACTAAGTTGCCACATTCTATAGGAAGCTTTTCCAAGCCTCTCTTAGTTTTAGTGACTTCCCTCTGCTAATTATTTCCTATTTATCCTGTATATAGTTTCTTTAAATATATTTGCTTGTTTTCTCGCTCATTAGATTGTAAGCTTCTTGAAGACAAGGATTGTCTTTTCCTTCTTTTTGTATTCCAATCTTCTAGCACAATGCCTGGCATGTGAAAGGTGCTTTAAAATGTCAAGACAAATGGAAAGTCTGAGAGATAGCATTTCTAATTAATAATGAACTATTTTAATAATAATAAGTTTTACAATATATAATTCTAATTAATAGTGAACTTATTAATTCAATTATAAAATAATCAGTATTTTGATAGTCAGTGGTTTATCTCTGTAAACAAAAATGTACCACTGAAATCACTGACTGCTTAAATACCTTTGGAAAAGTCTACTATTTACTAATTGATTGATAATTGTGTTTTGCAAGTCTCTAGTATATAATTTAAGTATATATACATGTATAGATACAATACAATATTATAATACAATACCCATATATACAATATAATACAATGCTATAGGTTAAATTGTAATCTATAATATATCAATCTAAATATATATAATCTATGAAATTTTACAAATTCCTTATGTATAAGTACTGAAAATTTTTATCATCTAGCAATGGTCTTAATAAATATTTGTTGAACTGAATTGTTTTATTGAATGTTGCTAAGCTTACTAATTATTTTGTAGAACTACTAAAGAGTATAGAATTGTCCATTTGTTCAGAGTTCATAGATGGATGTTTATTTTTCACCACTTACCAGAACAGGACTACAGGGAACAGCATGTGTATTTATTAAGCACTGTTAGGCACAGTGCTGAGTACATTATGAATATTATCTCATTTTAAATCTCACAACAATCTTTTGAGGTAAGTGCTATTATTATCTTTACTTTTCAGTTGAGGGAACTGAGGTAAACAGCTTAAGTGATTTGCCCATGTTATACAGCTAGTAAGTGTTTGAGACGACTAATTAATTCTAGTTAAATTATGTTTCCTTTAAAAAGTTCTTTATTCAACTTTTCTTCCACAGTAGTCAATTTTCAGAGGCAGAGTGAAGAGAGCCCGTTAAAACTGCATGGCAAGTCTAGGCATGGTGACCCATACACACTCTAATTTCTACTACCAAGGAAACCTGAGGTCGGTAGATCTCTTGAGTAAGGAATTCCAAGATGCAGTAGGGTCAAAGTTGACTTGTCTGGCAGAAATCTGTTGAGTCCCAGGAGAGGAGAATACCAGGCTACAGAAGGAAGGGAAAAGCAGCCTAGATTTGAAAATTAAAAAACACAACACAACAGGAGGTTAAGCTTCTATACCATTTGAGCAATGTTATCAGACCCTTAAGAAGCTTCTACAATTCCAGCCTGGGTGAGATAGAGAGACTCAGTCTCAAAATAAACACTGCAAGTGAATGGCTCAAGACACAAAATAGCAATTGAGGGTGTTAACTCAAAGTCTCAGTTCTTGAGTCAGAATAAATTTACTTCCTTAGTCTTTTCTTTGCCAAATGGGTGGAGGTTTAGGGCAGAAGAATTTAGTTGAGATGTTCAAGCAATAGCTCTGGGCATACAGCCTGTTTTAGCGATGCATGGATATCTGTACAGCAACACCTTGTACAATTGCCTCTCCACTTGAGCAGAAGTAAATTGCTTTTTTTTCCCCTCCAAGGAGAAGTGGATTAACTCTTTCATGTCATTCTATTACCATCTAGATTCTGAAAAAGGAAATTTAGTAAAAATCCTTGTGAACTCAAGGAGTTAATACAGCTTTGAGAAGGTAGTTCACATGATATTTCTATATGATTTCATTTATTGAGATCACCATGATCCACCTAACCAAATGATATTTTGATATAGCCTAAAACCATCTTAGTAACTTGAAAGAGCTAAGGTATCACTCAACAAATGAACTGCTTTGCCAGGCTCCTTTCTCTGAGGTAGATTCAAAAAGCAGGATCAGGCCAGAAGAAATGTTTTTTATTTTGTTTTTAATAGCCAATATAGAAAAAAAGAATTTCTCTTTTCCTTGAGGGAACAGGAAAAGTCTAGTAAAAGTATGTTCTGAAGGTTTTATAGGTCTCTAAACAAATATCTGTCCTTTAAACTAGTCAACCAGTTTCTCTGTGTACATATTCCTGATTAAAATAGACATTTTAAAGCTGGAAACTATTTAAAGGATCTGCTATTTCAGCTTCTTTCATTGTAGAAGAGAAAATTAAGACCCAAAGAAATCAAGGGACTGGCAGTATGTGACACAGCTAAAACATTATCTCTTAAGTTCTAGTGCTGTACATTCTTTCCTTCAAAAATCTTTTCTCTCCCCCAATTTGTTGAATATACCTTACCTCTAGCAAGATAAGTCATGACTTATCTTCAAATTATTTTCTTTTATATGTAACCTCTTTAGCCTACTACCACCTATAGCACCTAACAGAAAGCCAAGAAAACACCAAGTGCTCTTAACGTTAAATTAAATATAAATTAATTTAACTAAATTGAAAACCTTATTAACTAAACAAGTTAAGAGACCATGAAAATGAAAAAACCCTGGTTTGCTAAGGAGAAAAAGGAAGTACTACATTTTTAATTTGGTCTTTGAGGTACACATCTTCCTAAAAGTATTATTGTAGGCCTCATTGTTTCTGAAATACTTGAATGTTGTTCTTCTACTGACTCACTGAAGTATTTAATTGGTGCATATTAAAATGAATTTTGCTTTATCAAATTTATATATAATTGCATCACATTCCTTGATGTGACTAATGACTGTAGTATGAAGAAGTCACAGCCCCTCCCTATTGACTATTGACAATATGAGGGCCAGGTAGCAGAAATGATAGCTCTCCAATGTCCCACTATGACTGAAGAACACTAGTAGCTACTCTTTCTACTCCCTTCTTTTTAGATATTCTTTTGCCCTTTTACACCACTTCATATAACTTTTTTTTTACAAAGTCACAATTTTGAACTAGTTACTAAAAATAGACTTTTTTTCTCTAGTCTTCATATTTTAAAGAGAACCTACTACCTTGCCTTTAGTTTCCTGTTTAGTATTAGGATGCATAAATAAGCATGTGATCAGTAGAGTTATCTGGGATATTTAGTGGTTTGGCATATTGCTTTTTGTTTTCCCAGTTTGTAAGCTCACATTCTTGATACTAATTAAATCAAATAAATGTTATTGCAAAATCAACAACATTTAATATATATTAACTACAAAGGCAATATATGTGAGGTCTGTAGCTATGTAGAAAAGTGTATATGAAAATCAAAGAAACTAAGAGCTAGAAGGAACTTTTGACATAATTTAGAATGAGCTGAATGAGAATCTCCTCAACAATGTACTTATAAGTGATCATATTTTTGTTTTGCCCCAGAGATCTCTAATGAGAAGGAATACATTTCTTCCTAAAGAACCCAATTCTACTTTTGGCAACATGAGAGAAAATTCTTAGTTTACTGTGCCAAATTTTAAGCCCTCTCTAATTTATACATCAAAACAATTAGAGGTCTTTCTTTGCATCAAGCCTGAATCTGGCCATGTTCTAATTTGTTGATCTTTCCTAAAATGTGATGTACAGAACAACAGTCCAGATGTGGTTTGACCACAGCAATCACAGATTATTAACCTTGTTTATTCTTATGGTTGTGCCTGACTTAAAGCAGCCTAGAAGAGCATTAACTCTTTTGATTATCATTCTACTCCATTGATTCATGTGTAACCTACAATTTATTAAAGCCTCATTTCCCTTTTTTAAATGAAATACTATTGTCACGCCTCCCTCTTCTGTATTTGTAAAACTATTTTTTTAATCTATGTGGAATTTTATATTTATCCCTGTTAAATCTTGTTTTTTTTTTGTTTTTTTTTTTTGTCCCTATCAATATAAATCTTTTTTGATGTGGGTTCTGTTATTGACCATGAACTATTCCTCCAAGTTTCATGTCAGTGGCAAATTTAACAAGCATTTCTTCCAGATCTTCATCCAAATAAGAAACATGTTGAGTGTGCACTACAGAACCAAGGATAGATAACAGGGTACTCATTAGAAAATTCCTTCCAAGTTGACATCAGCTTTTTCATGATTACTTTTGGGATCTGATCACTCAACCATTTGCAAGTCCAATTTCCTATACTATGTTCTAGCCTTTATCCCTTCATCTTATTTTAGGTAGGGAGTTTGTCAAATGCTTTGTTGAAATCTATATGTGCATTTTCTCCATCTACCAATCTAAAATTAGGAATTTGTTTGTTTTTGTCTTTTAAGACCAGACCAGTTCATTAGTATAGGAAAACTTCAATGAGGATTCAAATTCTACCAACACAGGTTTGCACTTTTCAATCGCTTATAGTTTTAGAGTTGTCTGGGAATTTTGAGGAGTTAAATTACCAGTCCCAGATCACCCAGCAAACCTGTGTCAGAGACAATTTGAACCAGAAAAGGCCTGCTCTTTCCACCTTTGTTATCATTGGCATTTGGTGATCCTTCCTTGTTTCTAAGTACTATAAATACTGATGTAATTAGGAATTAGGAACACCTTGGTGGCAACAACAGAGTAGTTCGGCCATTCACTATTTCGTCTAGGACAAGAGAAAGTCATAGTTTGTTGTATCTTTGTTTTATCTTGGTTGAAATGAATTACTTAGATAATGGTAAGTATCTTGGACAAACTCTCTCAATCTCTTTCAATTCATAGGGCAGAGTTTCTTTTTCTACCTCTCCCTATTTGAATGTCAAATTAAAGGAAAAAGTTGATCAGAATCCATGATTTTGATAATATATTAATAAGGGACTGTGATAATATCTGATTATATGTGGATCGCTTTTATATGTGAATTTTTTCTATAGACATAAATTAATCTTATAGATATCATGAACTGTATGAGGTATGACTAAAAATAATGAAGCTGTGTTTATGTGTGACTTATAGAATGAGTCTCATTATTCTAAGGTCACACTTCCTATGATATGTGAATTTGATTTGGTATATAATTTGGTATAAATGAGCTAAAAGGGTTAGAGTTAGGGTCAGGGTGAGATAATTGGGGGATGAGATGTATGGTACCAGAAGAGCTGGAGACCAGAAAATGTTCTTCTGCCTGGAATTAGGAGATGGGGAAAGAGGCAAAGTGAGATAAAGAAAAGGATTAAAAAGAGGAGTCTTTTTAATAGATAAGAGGAATTGTACCCAAAGTAAGAATTACAATGTTGTCTCAAAAGTTGAGAATTGCAGACAGACTAAGAAAAAGTTAAAGAGAAATTATAAGAGGGAGAAAAAGGAAGCATTTTGTAGAAACTAATATAGAAAGGGAGAGCTCTAGAAAATAGACTTGGTTAAAAAGGGGGGGGAGGGTGCTGTAAGTAAAATTTAGAGGCATAATGTTCCTTTTTTTTTTTTAAAGTAGTTAATAGATGAGCATATAAGATGAACAACAAATTCTGATGGACAGTCTCATGAATAATAATTACATTTACATAATGCTTATTCAAAACATGAACCAATATCATGTAGTGTCATTGAACATAGCACCGATAGAGAAATATATTCAATTCCAAATCCAGTTCTTACTATCATGATTGTAGACGCACCATTTTAACATTCTGACCCTCAGTTTCTTCTTTTAGAAATTAGAAGTGATGATGCTTTTGTTAACTCTTCTAGCTGTTATGAGAAAATGCTTGATAAACCTTAAAATTTTATAAAGTTATGAATTGTGATTAGTATTTTTAATAAGAAAAGGCCACTATGCTGGTAGTCCAGCTCCTTGGGTTTCCAACTCTTGTTAATAGATACAACCCAAGACAGTTGAAGGCTTTTTCTAAGGGAGTACTGGTCTGAATCACTCATCAGATTTTAACTTTAGAGACCTGGGTGAAAGATCACAACCCAAACTTTAGGAATATAAAGGAAAAAGTTGAGATTGGTTTTGTAAAGAAAAAATAAAGATTGAATTGTAGAATTTTTTAATGATGAGGTTGGAAGAAATGAGAAAATGAGGGAGAGAGAAAAGCTCTGAATACTTCTGAATCCCATTGTATCTATATGCTCACCTATAGCCTTGGTTTCCTACATTTCTGTCAGGGGATATTCCTGGCCCATATAGTCTAAAATTTTATTCCCTTAGCTATGCTTAGCATGCGTGCTCCCAGGTTTTGTAAATAAGAATAGGAGGAATGCTAGAATCCCCAGAGCATTCTTGACTTATGGAAGAAGATCATACCCTATGTAGCAGAAGTTGTTTCAATCTATTGAGGAGCAAATTAGTTGAGTCTAATTGTATTTATTAATACCTGCTGAAATAAGCAACATAAAAGAAAGAGTTTTTATTTTTGCATGGCAGCCAGAGAGAAAGGAATTATCAGCAAACTCTAAGAACCTTCTAAATGGTAGATACAGTGCTAGTTAACTTGGAATGCAAATACAAAAAAAACAAGCAATATGGACTCTCAAGAAGTTTACATTCCATTAGCTAGGTGATACAGTGGATAGCATTTTAGAATTGGAATCAGAAAAAACCTAAGTTCAAATCATAAAGCTGTATGATTCTGGACAAGACACTTAATCTTTCTCATCTCCAGTTTCCCCTAGCCACAAAATGGAGATACTAATAACAGTTATCACATCAAGTTATTATGGACATCTTCTGGTAAAAATAAAATTAAATAATAAATTTAACTCTATAACTCTATAAATGCTAGCTATTATTAAGGGAAAATATGCATATTTGTAGGTAAATACAAAATAAATATAAACAAAATAATAATAACTACATTTACATAAAGTTTTAAGGTTTACAAAGAGTTTACACGTTATTTTTAATTACTGTATAACCTAGCAATTTAGGCAAGAGAAAAAAGTTGAAAAACTTTGGAACTTTGGGCAGCCAGAAGGCACCATGAAAACAACTGAAACCTAGAGGAAAAAAGAGAAGAAAACAGCAGAAAGAAAGGTACATCAATGTTAATACAAAATTTGCCTCCACTGGATTTATACCAAGGCCTGATCCTGAATATACTGTTCCATGTTCCCAAAAATCAGATAGAAAGAACTGTTCTCCATCTCCACTATTCTCCCATATTATCTGAATGCCAGTCAAGTATAATTGTGATCCATTTCTTATTAGGTCTCTGCGTACTTCTCTCTGAGTTGTTTTCAATTTTGTCCAACTCTTTGTGACCCTATATGGGGTTTTCTTAGCAAAGATACTTGCCAGGATGAGGAGGGGGAGACGGTATAAAAAATCATTCTCTGGCAATTTTAAAGTGTACCTTCTTCTAGACATTGGGTCTTGCAAGATTGTGAATATAAATCCTTTGCTAGCTTCATCAGCAAGGCTGTAGAGTTCTGGGTAAGATGCTTGTGTCTTACACTGTGTTTTCAGAAATCAACAATCTGCGAAGAATGAAATGGAAGAACCACTGTTCAGTAAAAACCCAGTATGGTGGAGTAGAAACTAGATGTGCCATAGGACATGAAGTCAGGAAGACCTGAATTCAAATCCTGCCTCAGGGCAAGTCACTTAATTTTGTCTCATTTGCTCATTTGCAAAACACAAAGTTGCTTTGAGGGGTCAAATGGATTGACATAAATATATAAAGTACTTTGTAAGTCCTAAATAAATGCTAGCTATTATTAGAAAGATGACTGAATTTAGAGTCTGGAAACATGGATTCAATTCTGGAATTCTGGAGACACTACTTGTAGGACATTGAGCAAGCTACTGTGCTCTCTGGAACTTAGTGTTTTCTTTTATAACATGAGGGGGCTGGACCATGTGACTATAAAGGTTTCTTCTAAATCTAAAATCCTTATGACTCACTGAATAGCATTAAGTGCCCAAAGGGTCCTTGGAAAATAAGAAAACATTTCTGAAAATAATGGTTCTGCTTAGTTCCTCCTCCAGAATCAATCACCACTTAAACCAGTCACATTTAGCCTTCAGGAGAACGTTTGACTACGGTAAACCCCAAATTTGCCACTCCCTCCCAATTATCCTCAAAAAGGGCTGGGAAGGAGATTACATTCTAAGGATGAGGAAGACCAGTTAAGCTGTGCAGTCCTGTTTGAACAGGATATGTATGAACCTTGTTCTCTGAAGGGCTTAGAGAAGCCAAAATGCTTCCTACATTCTGGTTGAATATCTTGCTTAACTACCCACCCACTTGATTTAGATTTCATAGGGCTGTGAATGATTTTTCAGCTCTGCCAAAGTGCTTTGTCATCTCCTTCATGTTTCCAAGAGTGGGATATAGCAGTCAAATGCTTGTTGTTTTGGTTATTACTGAAATACTTTGAACCTCCTCTTAGTTGACATATATTTTTAATCATAGTTTTAACAAATTCAGGTGGGAAATTAATTAATAGAATATTGTTTAAATGGTCATGGGCTTAGACTTACTTTAAAATTGTCCCTGAAGAAAGGTCATTGGCAAAGTATCCCAAAAATTGTTTTCATGAATGGGATGAAATCTGTGGTGGTGGCAGAGATAAGAACTAAAAGAGACACATAAATCTGGGATCTTGAGCTAGATTGGCCTTAAAAATCATTTGGGATCATAAACTCATTAATCCATAGCTGAATGAAACCTCAGAGATCATCTAGTCCATTCTTCTCATTTTAAAGATAAAGAAAAATCTTCATCTTGCTTACAATCACAAAAGTGCTAAAAATAGGTAATAAGCTTGATTAGCTTGCCTCCTCTTTTTTTTTCAAGTGAAGAAAAAGAATTTCATTGAACTGCTTATGGATGGATATATATAGATGAATAAATAGGTAGATAGAAATATAGATGACAGAACTGGGTTTTCAACTCAGACATATTGACTCTAAATCAAATGCTCTTTTTCTAATATGCTTCCATCTATAAGACAAAAAATTATATTGTTTCATTTTTTTTTAATCACTTGACTTTAAGGACTTTTCTGGATTTCTCTTTTTTTCTTTTCTTCTTCTGAAGTAGTCATAATGAAAATCATCATGTTCAAGAAACAGAATAGTGTCTGAAAAACCAATAGATTTAGAGTTAGAGGAGTTGGCTTCTAATCTGAGCTCTGAACCTTCCCAGCTAATCTTAGAAAAGGTCCTTGGACCTTTCTTTATCTGAAGATTATGTATGTGTAAGAATGGGAGGGGAAAGAACTTGATAATTTTTAAACTCCTACTCAGCTCTAATATTCAGTTGTTAGTAATCTTGGAAGACCACTAAAGTATGGTTTGGGACCTCCTGTTCCTCTCTTTTGAAAACCATCATCTTTCTCTAAATGTACGAAGAATATATGCTGCTCTCCAAAGAACTTTTTTGCTACAGAGAGAAGATAATGAGTTCAAAAGGATATAACATACGCAAAATAGAAACAAGGAAAAAAAAGAGAGGTTTTGTAAAATACGATATGACAGCAGTTTTATTGTCCAAGTCCTACTAGGGAATAAAGTTTTGCCTTATTGTTCATTTGTGTCTGACACCCTGCAACTCTAGATCATAGCATTTAAGGCTCTTCTCTCCTCTACTGTCTATATTTATGGTTTCCATAAAATTATCTATCCATCTCACCCTCTGTACTCCCCTTTTTCTTTTGCTTTCAATCTTTCCCAACTTTTCCAATGAGTCTAATCTTTTCCTTATGTAGCCAAAGTATTTGAGCTCCACTTCAGTATTTGACCTCCTAGGAAATTAATTAATTTCTTTAAGTATTGACTGATTTGATCTTCATGCTGTCCAAGGACCTCTCAGAAGTCTTCTCCAGTATCATATTTAGCTTCAAGAGGTTTAGTAGCCCAGTAGAAAAAGTGCTGGGCCTGAGCAAGTTACTTGACTTTGTTTGCCTCAGTTTCCTTAGCTATAAAATGAGCTATTGAAGGAAATGGGAAATCAATGCAGTATCTTTGCTAAGAAAATCCTAAATGTTCCAAAACATGGGACATGACAAAATACAACTAAATATAAAGAATTTGCCCACACTAGCTTTTTTACTATAATGTGAGTCAAGTCCTGAGCTAATCTCAGGTAAACTAGAATTATATTATTCCCTCTGCCATACCACATCCACCCACCATCTCTAACCCCAGACAGCTTCTCGCCTTCCTTGGTTTATGAGCCAGGGCAGACTGGTGAATAATCTGTCCCAGAACAAACAGGATAAGCTTGTGCCATGGCCCAGAAGGTAGTGAGTAGAAATGTTATGGATAGAGAGGGGTTACTTGTGTTATTCTGTGTACTCAGTCATTTTTATCACAAAAATAACACTGATAAATCTTATTTGCTTGGTTCACTAATGAAAACTGATTCAATAACACACACACACACACACACACTTGCAGACAAACAGAGAGTATCAGATTTCTTTCCTTTTTCTAAAGCAAGGCAAAGCTAAGGATTGATTGACCAGTTTTATTCTTTTATTTAAAGTCAGATTTTTGCTGATCCTGAACCAGATCAAAATTTAATTGATAAAGCTTAACACAATAAATAAAAATAAAAATACAATACAATAAAGATAATGTTAACTTGCAATGTTCTGAGTCGACATGTTTTCATTTAACTTTGACATCACTAATAGGAGATAGTTATATGGTACATGATCCCTGCTTTCATGTAGCTTCCAAAGCAGTTGGGGAAATAAGACCTATATTCATTGGAAGGTAACTAAAAGGACAAAGAAGAGAATGATCAGTGATCTCAGCCATGAAATGGTGGAATCTCAAGATCTCTTATTTTGTTTTATGCTTATAGAACTCATTTGTTTATACTGTTCCCCCAACCACTTACCCAATTCTAACTACATCTTTCTTGTCTCAAAGATTTTCCCCTCTCCTCCCTTTTCCTTTATTTTTCTCCCTTTCTCCCCTAACCCCTTTCTCCATCCCTTCCTAATTTTCCTCTAGTTCCACTTTATATGAATTTGTCAGTGATCCTCAGCAGATTATAGTCTAAAAGTCTTTTTAACTAACTCTCTAGATATAAAATGTTACATCAAAACTATTCCACTGTGACAGAAATTTCTTAAGAGTGAAGACTGAGTGCAGTATAGGAGAACCTAAAAACAAATGGTCCCTTGTTTTGTATAAATATCTAAACCTATGAGGAGATGATGTATCCTATTCTACCACTCTCCCTAGACTAACCTATTCCCTAACAGGTGCCACAAATTCTTTGATATTTTTAGAACAGATGGGGTCTCATTTTAATATTGCATCTAATTGACAAGACCTTGGTAGTATGGCATTCTCTACTACATGCCTAGGATAATGTGGGCAATGGAATCAGAAATTACTTCCTTCTCTTTTTGGCAGAAAAGTGACAGCAATTACTGTGTTAACTAGTTGGAGCACATCATCTTATGTTATGATGGATGAGCCCTGTTTTGCTAGTTTAATTTTCCTAAGCTTTCTGGGCTTATATCCCACAACTGCCTTCCCCCTATCATGCTATTCAGCATTTTGAACAATATTTGAACAAGGATTCCATAGAAAATCCTGTGAAATTCCCTACAATACAAGCCTAATGTTTTCTTGTCCATTTTTTCATGAGCAGCCCAGCTCGTGTTAGATTTATACCAGAAGAGAAATTCTACTTCTCTAAAGAAGAAGCCAGAGTGGAGACAGTAGCTTAAGTAATTGTGAAAGTCTAACAGATATTCTAGTCAGAGTATAAACAATAGAACAGCCAGAATCCCTGTCCTTGAGCAGTTATAATTTATGCATTTCTGTTTTATAGGCCATATGGTGAGAAGACACAGGTTTTAGGTCCTCTAGCTCCCTGTAGCCCTGAAAAACATCTCAGAAAGTCACCTACAATGACTAAGCTACCTGTGTCCAACTTCAAATAATTGAGGCAGTGGAACAGATCCTACCCCTAGCACAGTTGTAGTTATTCTTAAAGTGTGAAAATTCTATTTGGTCACTTAAGGAATAAATTTTAGAAATTCATGGTTCCCCTATTTCACCTAGTTTCTTAGGGAAAGAAAAAAAAAAAAAAACACTACTCCACTTCATTTGTTAGTCATGTCTCTTGACCACTAGCTTAAGAAAGATTTATATGGAATGAAAGAATTTTGTATATGAAGGTGATAGACAGGTTGAATGTATTCTTTTATTTGGATAAAAAAAAATGTGCTTAAGATACTGACTGGGCAAGTCCCTTAAAAAAAAAAAAAGATAGATTTTTTGATGCTTACACAGCCTGGAGCGCTTTAGATTTAGGGAAGAGGAAACTATAGACAGAAGATTGGAAACAGCCTGAGTAATAGATAAATCCTTAAATACCAAAGTAATTATTCCAAAGTGACTTAATGTATTCATGATTAGTGCATTTATAAAAGCTTGCCAGTATAGTTTGTTTACTTTCAAGTATAAAGGAATGTGGAAGAGAGGAAGAACTTGGCTATTCATGGCCAATATTCAGTTCTGGGCAGAGCTGGCCACCACTAGGATGAACTGTCATAAAGAAGGACATATCCCAGGATCAGATAAAAAGTTGGGATCTATGGTGGCAAGGTCACCGAATGTAGCCTATACATTTTGCTCTCTATTTTGAGATCAGTAAATTGTAGTTAAATACTTTCCTGAATGTGAGCTTTATCATTATCTGCAAGTTTCCCCAGATAAATATTCAAAAGGGAGTTTGCTTTTTAGCTGTCCTTCCTTTTCTCTTTCCCACCCCCAAAACCTTCACCAGTAGTTAGAATACTAGATGGTAAAATGGATAGAATGTCAGACTTCGAACCAAGATTACCTAAGGTATTAATCACTTAATAACAGTGTGATCCTGGGCAAATCATTCAACCTTGCTCATCTTTAGTTTCTTCATCCATAAAATATGGATTATAAGGCATCTACTGTAAGAGGTATAAAGGGGATGAAGTGAGTTAATACATATAAATTACTTAGTAAATCTTTCAAAGGGTTTGCATATGGCTAGCATTTATATATCTCTATGAGGTTTGCAAAATGCTTTATAAATATTATCTCATTTTGATTTCACAACAACCTTAGGAGATAGGTTTTATTATTGTCTCCATTTTATAGATGATGAAACTGGAACTAATTACCACTAACTTTGGGAGATAAAGTTGTTCCTAGAAGGAATGGAACAAGCTTTTAAAAAGCTACTCTTCAACTGCCTTGATTTCATAGTTGAAATTTAATAAGAGGAGAGAATTTTGGGAAGATAATAGAGTAGGTCAGAAAATTCTAAGTTCTCCAGATTTCTCCCACAAACAAGACGAAAGAGCACCTCAGGGCAAACATAGAATTATAAAAATATACAAGAACTGGGATAGAACAGTGATTCCCCTGGGATTACTGGCTTCTGTGATGTATAAACACCTCCAAGATAGTTCCCAAAAGCAAGTGAGACATGGGGCTATCTTGTTTGGGAGGTAGCCTTTGTTCCAAACACAGGAATCTTCACCTTTCAGACAGTGTAAAGAGTCAAATGTTTGAATCTGGAGAAATTGAGGGAATCTCTGTTGATAACAGATGCCAGCTCCAACTGTGCTGCCTGGATAGGCCCCTGGGCAGAAGAAACCAGCACATGCCCAGTGAGTATAGAAGCAGGAGAGTAGGGATGTTGCTGGCTGTAGACAATTACAAGAGAATGGAGTTCTTGGTTTCTGTTCTCAAACAGAGGGAAGAATTGAAAAATAACCTGAAGCCAAAGGCACCATCCTCTATATCCAGGACTAGAAGTGATTGCAATAACAAACTGCTATTTAAAAAAGAAAAAAGATCAGCCAAAGGAGAAAGAACCCAACCAAAGAAGTTACCATGGGAATAGAAAAGCCTGGGATGCATTTTACAGGAGGGTCCTGAGGCAAAAAAAAAAAAAAAAAATGCCTCTATTACCCCAAAGATAAAATGATAACCTGCCCAAAAAGAATCCACAGAAGATTGAGGGAATTTTTTTTTTAAATAAGAACAATACAAGATAAATAAGATTATGAAAAGAAAGTCATCCAATTAGAAAAGGAGATCCAGAATCTTAAGGAAGAAAATGACTTCTTGAAAACTAGAATTAGGCAAGGGGGAAGCCAAACAAGTTATAAGAAATCAAGAAATAATAAAACAAAAGATAAAAGTGAAAAAAATAGAAGAGAATGTGAGACATCTAATAAGCAAAACAATTGACCTAGAAAAAAGACCAAGAAGAAAAATATTAGAATAATTGGATTACTTGAAAACTTGGATCAAAAAAAAAAGAATTATTGATGCAATAATATAAGAAATAATTAAAGGAAATTGTCCAAAAGTGTTAGAACAAGAAGGAAAAGTAGAAACAGAAAAAAAATCTACTAATCATCACCTGAAAAAGATCCTACAAGGAAAACCTACAAGACCATCATAGCCAAATTCTGAAACCCCCAAATCAAGGGAAAATGTTACACAAGCAACAGGAAAAAATCAATTCAAATAAGGTAGAACCACAATTAGAATCACACAAGATCTAGTAGCAGCTACATTAAAAGACTGCAGTCTTGAAACACTATATATCAAAGAACAAAAGAATTTAGAGTTGTGGCCAAAAATGTTATATCTACTAAGCATAATCCTGAACAGAAAAAAAAAAAGTATATTCAATGAATTGCCAAACTTTCAGAATTCTGCTACAAAAAGACCTGAACTTAATAGAAAATTTGATATATGAGATCCAAGAGAAATATAAGGTAAATACCAAAGATTAAGTACAAAGGACTCAATAAAGACAAACTGTTTATGATTTATCCATTGAAATGTAAAACATATATCTAAGTTTGTCATTAGTACTTGGGTAATTTAAAAGAAAGATTAGAGTAGAGCTGAGTATGATGTGATTCTAAAAAAGCAAAACCATATAGAAAAAGGTTAAAAAAAAAGTACTTATACAAATAAAGTATGAGAGGAAGAACTGACACAGAAATTAGATGGGGAGAAGGGTTGGTAGTTTTAGAACCTACTCTCATTGGGAATGGGTTAAAGAGGTATATATATATATATATACAGAGAGAGAGAGAGAGAGAGAGAGAGAGAGAGAGAGAGAGAGAGAGAGAGAGAGAACATAATACTCTTTCTAAATTCAGAAAGTATTAAGAGGGTAAAGAGGAAAATGAAGGGAGTTAAGGAGGGATTTTTATAAGGAACATTACTCACATCAGATTAGGGTCAAAGAGAGAATAACATAGATGGTTAGAAGGGAATAAGTTTTCTAAATTTATAAAGAAATGAGTATGAGAGAATAGGATTAAATGGGATAAAGATGAGTAGATTAACAAGAATGGAATAAAGAAGGATGGGGGGAAAATAATAGATGAGTAGTAGATTAAAGAAGATAAGGGAGGGATCCTTGGAAGGAGGAGGACTGTGGATTTGAGTGTGGATCACAATATGGTATTTTCACTTTTTTTTTTACTGTAGTATGCTTATATATGTTTTCATTTTTTCCCTTTTTGATCTGATTTTTCTTGTGCAGCATGGTAATTGTGAAAATATTTATAGAAGAATTGTGCATGTTTAACATAAAAAAAAAAAAAGACAAGTTCCTCATTGGAACTCACAATTACCCAAGTGAAAGAAAACTCCCCATGAGGTTGAGTAATGTCCTTAGCTGGTAGGTTAAACCCTGACAAAGACTTAGCATCCTAAAAGAGTTGGTAAAAGTGGGGTTGGAAAGCATAATGGGAAGCAAATGAGAGAAATATACCATAAGGCAGAGTGCCCTGGTGGCCTGACCCAAAGGAGGGCAGCAGCCATGAGATGGCCCATAAGTAGATTTTATGGGGAAAATTTGATCTCAGGGATGTGACTGGGATTCCTGACAAGACATGGCAAGTTGAGACTTCTGGCGACCTCTACAGAGTATGGGTCTCAGGGATTTGACATAACTTGGATTTCAGATTAGAGGATGTCCCCAGAGGGTGTTCTTTATCAGTGCCTTTTCTCTGCTTGCCTCAGGGATCAATTTTTATCAATTCATCCACTGACCACATCAATCTGATCCTAGGCAAGTTGATTATTATCTCCTGGTCTGAGTTCTATCAGTTCCTGATGTGGTTTGGGATCTAAGCAATTGTAAATTGTTGCTGTCCTCAACCTGCTAAAAAATTCTTTTAGAACTTTAAGCTTCTCTTTTGGTTTCCATTTCTGCCATATTTATTCCTTTGAAGGTTCAGACTGTGCCAGAAATTGGAACTGAGACTCTCTGCTGTGTTTGAGGCCTAAGCCCACACTTTGCTGCTTGTTTCTGAACTAGCTTCCTTCTTGATATAGGCTAAGCACTTTGCTCCTTAATCCAGAATGCTTCCCTTAGGTACTGGTCTCCTCAGTCCACTCTAGATCTGTAATTGGGAGCTGCCATTTGGCACTTATTATTGCCTCCTGCATGCAACTGTGGTGTCCCAGTAAAGGACTTGGATTTCCTGTTCCTCAGTATACAGCTTCTCCCCATAGTGCTTCTGGCCAAAGTCACCTATGTCCACAAACTACCCTGTCTCTCTCTATGCTAACCTGAGCTAGATAAATAATTCACTAATTTTATCTCAAATTTCTACAACAAGATTTAGTTTGGTGCATTTTCTAGTTCTGTTTGGAAGAGTTTTGTGGAGGATATAATGAACTACTGACGAGGGAAGCCCCGAAAACACACACACATTCTCTCTCTCTCTCTTGCTTTCACACATATTCTCTCATTCTCTCTTTCTCATTCTCTCTCTCTCTCTTTCTCTCTCTCTCTCTCTCTCACACACACACACACACACACACACACACACACACACACACACACACACTTTGGGGGGAAAGCTTGGGAAACTCTCTCAAAGAAGCTCTCCTCGGAGAGACCCACCCTAGAGAATCAAGATAAAGTAGTTTCATTCTGTTACCTAGGCCCTATCCAGGACCACTCCTATTTAGCCACAGCTGGAGATCAAAATTTCTATCCAAGTCTATTGAATTGGAGATTAGTCCAGAGACACCCATTCAATTCAAAGATTCTCTATTATGATTCCAACTCAAATTCCTCCCAGTCTCTACCAAAAGCTTCCCAAATAACAAGCTTCCTTCAGCGCAATTCCTTGCAGAGAACCTAAAAGCAGGAATCATACCAAGGAACCTCTCTCTCCCTTTGGCATAGCTGCGACCATCTGCCCGCTGAAAAGACATTCTCTTTTCAGCATTACTCCCTGTTTATCTTTTTCACCTATTTCCCTAACAGGACCCTACTCCTCTTTACCTCTCTATCAGAACCTTGCCACTAAGAAAGTCAGCCTGCAAAAGCTGACTTCTCAGTTCTAATAATAAACTTCTTTTGCCAGTTTGACTTTTCAGGTTCATAAATTCATTTATGAAGGACCTGCGCTGACAAGAAGGGGGTCCCACAACTCCCTGCCCTGCACCAAACCTCATTATTTTTGGCTCCCTGACTGGGAATTGAAGGGAGCAGAAGCTCATCGCTACTTCTGGCTATTCCATCATCTTCTTTTCTTGTTTGTTTGTTTTGATTTCTTCTGACTCAAAGGCACTTCCCTGATCCTTTTGATAAGATATAGCTGTAAAACATTGATTAAGGTTAGGCAGACAATCTTTAATTATATAAAGCAGGGTTGTTTTTTTTTTTTGTTTGTTTTGTTTTATTTTTTGGTAGAAAGCACACTGGAACAAGAAGCCATTCCCTCAGTTCCATTTACCACCTTCTGTTATGGGCCAGAATTCTGAACTTGAAACAAAGGACTCTAACAAGGTACTAAGTCAGTGGAATTGATAGAGGCAATGGTTATTTAGCAGGGTGCTTAACAATTCTCTAGTTCAGTACATGTGCTTAACACTAGTTCTACAAGATTCACACCTTTGCTAAGAGAGCATATAAGCTTGGACAAACTCAGCCAGAATCAAAACTAGGGAAGACAGAGAAGTGGTGACAGGCTCTCCTCCTTTGCTTCTCCACTGAAACCAAGATTCGGAAGGCTCTCCAGAAAAACTAGCCGAGCCCCAAGTGAAGGAGACAAGACTTTGAAGGACACAATAAAGGATTTGGACTTTAACCCCTGGCTACTTATGTGTTGATTACTGAACTAAAACAAAGGCTGCTCCCAGAGACCCCAAGAAAACCTCAACAGAGAACATTACATTTTAGAGAGAATATTACAACCTTCTACAACTGGGGGGGGGGGGGGTGAGGTAGAGGAGGAATTCAGTCAAACACACTCCAGAAATACTTTCAAAAAAATTGGTAAGGAGGATTCGACCTACTGAGGGAGATTGGAATCTCCAGGATAGAGCAACAAGGAATTAATGATCTACAAACAAACTCTCTAAGACTCAAAAGAGTTGTTTCTGAAGAGAAATCTTTGGCGATTTTTTTTTTTAAACAACAGATGTTCTCTAATACAAATAATGGCCTCCTAATTTATATTTTCAAAATTCACAATTTTTTTAAATTTCCAATTTCTTAGCACATTGTTACATCACAAAATGGGAATAATTCAAAATTTTATCACCTTTAGAACATATTGGCCTGCTGAAATTTAAGCTTCCAGAACCATGACGCTGATGCTAATGCTGTTATTTGGGCCAGAGCTCCAACATTCTTCCCACTCATACTACCAAGGACACAATAATCCTTCTGTTCAAGGACTTCCTGAAGCATCAATTTTTAGAATAGTTTCAACAGAGCCTAAGTATCCCTTGTGCTTGTCTCAACTTGTTGTTGTTGTTTTTTAATGAAATCTTTAAAACAGCCTATTTAAAATTGACTCTGACAGTTTTCTCATTTTAAGTGCACCTGTATTTTCAGAATAAGTTTTTCCAATTTCTAATCTGTTTTTCTAATCCCCCCCCCAACCAAGTTGTAACCTCTAAGCTACCCCCCTCCCTTGTTTCTCTCCAATTTGCTTCAAATATCCTACACAAATAACTTTTGTGCTTTATGGTGACCCACTAGAGTCAGAACAGTGGTGTTTTAGGAAAGATAGGTCTCTTTGTTTTAAATTCATTGGATATGAAGGGGAGCTACTTTGTAGTTGTTTTCAGTCTAGACAGGATATGATAATAATAGCACAAATAAAAGTTTATGTATTTTAGCCAGGAACAAATTAAGTGGGAACAAGGCAAAGATATATGTCATGATGTTGGTGCTATCCTGTACCACATGGCCCACTTCAGGGCATGGTGCCCAGATTAATTGGCTTGCCCAGAATGCAGCTCTGATTCCAACAGAGTTCAGAGGGAGTGTTGTACAGTGTGGATTCAAAAGAGTGAGAGGGTAAATTGTTTTAGATTCAATACTTTGAGAATACACATGGCATAGTGGCTTGACTCGTAAACTGAGAATCAAGATGCCTTGGGTTCAAATTCCACTGCTGATCTATAATAACTATGTGACTCTGGGAAAGCCAGAGTTTTTCTGAATCTCAGCTTCCTAACATATAAAATAGAGGTGAGAGGAAAACCATTATCACATAGAGTTGTTGTAGATCAAATGAGATAATATATCTAAAGTATCTTAAAATATTAGCTAAACAATTATAAGCATTTATTAAGCTTTTGGAGCTATAAATTATTTAAATGAAATGGTCCCTACCATCGAGGAGCAAGTATTCTATTAGAGAGATAACATGTACACATATAAATAAAACCATCCCTTAGTGTGGTGATAGCTTTCCACTGAATCATTACTACTTGTGTGATAAATATTTCTGAAGGTTAACAAATTTTCATCTATTTGGATGATAAAGCTAGTCTTTATTCACTGATCTGTCCAGCTGATAATAGTTTTTCCCAACTAAAATTACATTGCACTTTATATCTTTCAGTCAGTTATGCTTGGGTTGGGTTTTTTCTTTCTTTTTTTTTTTTTTGGGGGGGGGTATTTTTTTCAGTGTCACATCCCTCTCCTAGAGTGTAATTACTCATGAGGTCAGAGGTTTTGTCCTAATTTTTGTCAGTTTATTAAGACTGTGCTCTCTCTAAAGTAGGCCTGCATAAATGCTTGATGAATGAATTAACAGATGAGTGAATGATATGATCAGCAGAGTTTACAGTGTTGTGATAAGACATTTCAGATTCAGCTATCTGTTTGAAAGTTTAAACAAAAAAAATTTAAAATTAAACTATTGCAATAAAGTATATTGTAGGATATTTGTGGTGGGAAGGGTTGTCATCTGTGCTTGCAGGTGGTACCCTAGTGATCAAAAATATCACCTTTTTGACTCTGACTACTATTTTGACTGAGCTAGAAGGGGAAACAGCAGATGGATGAATCACGAGCAATGGCCAAAGTGCATAGGGCAACTTCAAAAGCAGCCTCTCTGTGGGAAAGCTGGGGATGAACAGTAAAGAAGGTCAAATCTGTGTCCAAAAATAATCTAGAAAGTGTGTGTGTGTGTGTGTGTATGTGTTTGCTACTGACCAAAGGCTAAATTCATCTCTTCATTGCATAAATGCAATTTTCACTAATTTCCACAGAACCTGTGCATGCATAAGACAAAATTTAGCTAAGTAAGCACTCAATAAGGTCTGTGACACAATGTTTGTATAAAGAAAGAAATGCCCAGAAAGTTAAATGTTGAGAGTGATTTAAAGGGGGACTACATAAACATAAGGTACTTATTGTGATTGAGGATGTTTGAGCTAAGTTGGGAAAAAAAAAAAAAAAAAAAAAAAAAAAACTCCACATCTTTTTAAGTGGGGACTCAAATACTCTTGAAAAATACTGTAAAGATTCCACCTTTTTTGTTTTTTGTTTCTGTTAGATGTTTAGTTTTCAACCATTCAGTTTTCATTAACACAATATCTGACAGCTGTTAAACAGTACACTCCTGTTCTTTTTCTGGAAACAACATGCAAAAACTTAGAAATAAAACATGCTTTTCCTAAACAACTAAGGATTGAAAAAATAATGTGTCTGGGCAGCAATGAACATTCTCAGAATCTGTTTAGGTTAGAATTTTGTTTTGTTTTTTTTTGTTTTTGTTTTTGTTTTTGTTTTTTGTTGTTGTTTTTTTTTTTTTTTTGGTCTACTGACCTTAGAAAGTCAACCATTTCAATTCTGGTAATTATTTCCATACTAAAGAAGAACCTAGATTAAGGATTTAAAAAATGGCTACCATTCCACTACTGCTACAAAAAAAGGTGTGAGGTCATTTCATCTAAAAGAGGTATCAAGAGCTTTTGTTAATGCTTTTGTTAATTATCCATAGCATTTATTATTTAATTATAATTTTTATCATTATTATTTTGTCACCATATTTTGTTATTTTTTAATAATTTATTAAATAGCATGTATAATAATAATGTGCTAGGCCTTGGGCTAAGGACAAGGGATATGAAGAAGAGCCAAAAATAATCCTACTTCTTAATGAGCTCACAGTCAGTCTAATGAGAAAGACAGGATACAAACAACTATGCACAAACCAAATATATAGAGGATAAATTAGAGACAATCTCATAGCGAAGGCACTAAGAGAAAGAGGGATGGAAAAAAAAAGAGAAAATTTTTTGAATAATGTGAGATTTTGGCTGAGACTTAAGGGAAGCCAAGTAGAGATAGGAGGGAAAGAGGTCTAGGCATGAATGATAGCTAGTAAAAATGTTCAGAATTGGAAAATGGAGAGTCTTTTTTTAAGGAACAGCAAATAAGTTAGTGTCACTAGGATGGTTGTTGTCTTTCATGCTTGAAGAGAACCAAAATGACATCACTATGTTAGAGTCAAATTAGTGTTTCTGATTGTGGCAAGTATGTGGAAGAGATTAAGTTGTATAAGAGAGATAGAAAGGGGACCATTTATAAAAGGCTTTGAATGCCACACAGAGGATTTGTTTTTGATCCTGGAGGTACAAGGGAGTCACTAGAAATTATTGAATATGGGATGTCATGATCATATATGAGATTTAGGAAGAACAATTAGAGAGCTAAGGCAGATGGGCTGGAATAAAGAGAACTAAGACAGGAAAAAGAACCAGACTGTTACTGAGATGGGTCAAGTATGAAGTAATAAAGGTCTGCACCAGGATGCAGTCACTGTCAGATGAGAGAGGGGAGTGAAGAGTAAAGATATTATGAATGGACAATCCATAGGACTTGTTGACTTGGATGAAAGGAGGAAGTGAGAGTAAATAAGAAGTTGAAGATAATATCTAGATTATGAAGCTGAGTGGATGAGAAGATGGTCTTCAGCATTAATGGGGAAGTTGGAAAGAAGAGATGGTTTGGGTAGAGATTTCAGTTTTGGACATCTTGAGTTTTAAAGGTCTACAGAATACCCCTTTTGAGATGTCCATTGAGACAGAGATGCAAGACTATAGGTCAACAGGGCTGGACAAATATATCTTAGAATCAGCTGCAAAAAAGATGATAGTTGAATCCATGGAAGCTAATGAGATCAATTAAAATTACACAGAGTGAAAAGAGAGAGGGTTTAGGACAGACCTGAGGAGGACAGACTTCCGAGGAGAAAGTGAAGGAAGAAGAACCAGAAGAGAATAGTATTGCAAAAAAAAACTAGAGAGAAATAAGTACATACCAAAGGTTAGTCATCAGTATCAAGGGCTGCAGAAAGCCCTGTTTGTAGTGGCTAGAAACTGGAAAATGAATGGATGCCCATCAATTGGAGAATGGCTGGGTAAATTGTGGTATATGAATGTTATGGAATATTATTGTTCTGTAAGAAATGACCAGCAGGATGAATACAGAGAGTACTGGCGAGACTTACATGAACTGATGCTAAGTGAAATGAGCAGAACCAGGAGATCATTATACATTTCGACAACGATATTGTATGAGGACATATTTTGATGGAAGTGGATTTCTTTGACAAAGAGACCTAACTGAGTTTCAATTGATAAATGACAGACAGAAGCAGCTACACCCAAAGAAAGAACACTGGAAAACGAATGTGAACTATCTGCATTTTTGTTTTTTTTCCTGGGTTATTTATACCTTCTGAATCCAATTCTCCCTGTGCAACAAGAGAACTGTTCGGTTCTGCAAACATATATTGTATCTAGGATATACTGCAACATATCTAACATATATAGGACTGCTTGCCATCTAGGGGAGGGGGTGGAGGGAGGGAAGGGAAAAATCGGAACAGAAACGAGTGCAAGGGATAATGTTGTAAAAAAATTACCCTGGCATGGATTCTGTCAATATAAAGTAATTATTAAATAAAAATTAAAAAAAAAAAAAAGGGCTGCAGAAAGGTCAAGTATGAGGACTGAAAAAAGGCCATTAGATTTTATAAATAGGAGATCACTAGTGCCACTGCCAAGGGTCTACAGAACTCTCCATTCATTCATTTAAGAAAAAATTATTGGGCAACTACTGCAAGCAGAACCATGAACTAAGCACCGTGAAGATAGACAAAGATGTTTAAGACTAGGTTCCTTAATTCAGAGTTGCCTTCCAAACATTTTTCAGCTATATGTCCTATATGTCCCATTGTAAAATGTATTTTTACATTTATACATGAAAGAGATATTTGCCTTTTTTCACTCAATTTCAATGTAGAATTAGAAGAAATGAATGGAAGTTGCAGTGAGATAGATTTTACCTTGATATAAGGAACAAATTTGTAATTAGAACAGTCTCAAAGTGAGGTGGGATCAGTTAAAGAAGGAGTAGACTTATTAGACTCTGTCATTTAAGGTCTTCAAGCACAGTTAGCATGACCACTTGTTCAGGAAGTTGTAGAAGGGAATAAATACAGTTTGGATAAGATGATCAGAGGTTTTCTTTAAAAAAGTTTTATAAGTCTTTATTATCTCTTCTTCTCTCACTACACCCTCCCCACCCCCTCAGCTGAATAGTAAAAAGAAAAGAAAAATAAAACCCTCATAATATATAGATATAGTCCAGTCAAACTATTCCCCCATACTGGCCATGGCTAATTAAATTTTAAATTTGCATTTTGAATTCATCGTCTCCACTGCAGGATTTGTTTCAATTTCAGTCCAATGGACTTATGGTTTATACTTGTATTGATGAGAGTTCTAAAGGCTTTTCAAATTGTTTTTTCCTTACAATGTTGTCATTGTATAAATTACTTTCCTAGTACTACTCTCTTCACTCTGAATCAGCTCATAGAAGTCTTCCTAGTTTACTTTGAAATTGACCATTTCAGATGATCTGAGATAATGTAATTGAATGAGAAAAACATATAAAAATAAAAGTCATTTAATGAAGGGAATGCCTTCCCTGAGTGTCGAGGACTATGTGAAATCCAAATTAGTTCCAGATGTGACAAGAGACAGAGCATGGAGTTATTTCCTCTAGAAATCCCTAACTGAACATAATATAGACTGGATATATATTCTTTATTTTTGATAATGCTTAACATTTTTATCAGTGACTTAGATAAAGCAAGAAGTAATATTCTTATCAAATCTGCAAATGACAAAGCTATGAAGGATAATTGTCAGAATAGATAAGAATAGAATCCAAAAAGATCTCAACAGGCTAAGATATTAAGCTGACTAATAAAATGAAATGTATCAGGGATAAATGGAAACTTGGAAACTTGGGTTAAAAAAAATCTACTTTATAAGTTCATAGATAGCACTTTTGCCTAGAAAAAGCTAGAGATTTTAATGGCCTCAAAGCTCACTGTGAAGCAATAGTTACAACCAAAAAAAGCCTAATAGGATTTGGGGATACAAAGGGATTAACATAGCTTCCATTAGTAGGGAAGTTATATCCTGCTGAACTATACACTGGTCATATGACATTTTGACTATAATTTTGAAAAATATAGTTTAAGAAAGATTCTGATCATAATAATAATAATGATAAAAAATAAAAATCATGGCATTTACTAAGAATCAAGCACAAGAGATAGAGATAGGCAAAAGATAGTCACTGCCCTCAAGGTGTTTGTAGTCTAATTAGAAAAGAAAGCACATAAGAAGCTGAAAATCTGGGGACTGTGAAGAAATGGTAATCAGCAATCACTAATAATGAAAAGATCTAGGGGTTTGCAGCTGAATGGGAAATGAAAAAAGATGCTAGTCCTGAAAACCCTACTTAAATGGAGGTTATGTGAGGAGCTCTCCCCTTTCAAAGAGAGCAAAGGACCTAAAGGACAGAGAAAGCTGAAGAGGTTTAAGGGCTTAAGTGATCTTGTAGGATGAAGGGATTGGCACATAGTTGTTACTTAATAGGTGATGGTTGACTCTTTGAAGGAAGTAGGGATATTTAGTTTGGAGGGAAGATAAGGGATGGGGGAGAGTTGGAATGATAGTTGCCTTCAAGTATAAGAATAGTTATTTTTGGGAAGAATAGAATTAGGAGCATTGAATGGAAGTGGCAAAAAGGTACATTAAGCTCAACCTAAGGAAAAACCATTAGCATTAGCTAGGATCTCCTTAGTGTAATAGAGATATTGAAAGGTAGCCATCTTTCTGGTATGTAATAATAAGGAAACTTTTTGAGGTATATACTGGATAGCTACTGTAATCCCATTAAATTCTGTAATTTAATTCTGTGAATCAATAAATAAAAAAATATGGCTTTCATGGGGGAAATAATATTATGAAATAATGGGGAAAATGATGACTATTCTATATTCCTCATAAAGCATGTAAAGGGATTGAAAAAAAAACAAAATATTTTGGGGAAAAGAGATTTAAAGTGCTATTCAAAATTGAGGTGTCATTTCTAACTACTTTTCTGAAGTCTTATATGGTTATAAAACAATTTAAATTTAAAGTCATTTCACTGTATGATTTTTTTATGCTGGTGTTTGATCTTTCATTCCTGGTATGGTCATAGAATCCCAGAATATTCCTTGGAAGTCCTTTAATCTAAATTCTTTTTAATTTACAAACAAGGAAGCTGGGGGACAAAAAGATTAAGTGAGTCAGTTATTAGAATAAAATCTTTTAAGAAGTGATATGTACTGTGGTCTAGGGAAAGGAGGGATTGAGGGAGCCAGAAAGGCAGGGAGGGAGATGTATAGTGAAACCTCACAAATGTATTATTTGGGAGAAATATCAAATATAGATATTTGAAAATAAATGCTATTAAAGTTACTTTCAAATATCTTCAATAATATAAAGAAATGTCTAACAATGCTACTAAACAAGTATCCCCTTTAATGGCTGCTTTTACTACATAAGCACAATGCCAAATTAACACTCATTACTTATATGCAAGTTGTACTAATAAATAGCTTTAAAAGTTAGCTTTCTTTAGTAGTTACCCTTCCTTCTTCTTGTTTTGTTTATGCTTCTTCATTCCAGTCTGAGTTAAACTATTGGGACTATTACATCCTTTTGCTGTCAGCTTTTTATAAGCCTCTAAAAATATCTAGTGTTACCATTAGGAAAAGGAGGCAAATAGTTAGCTATTGATTTTTACTTTTAGTTATTCCCATTGGCAAGGGGTTTCTTTTGGAGGATTGAAATTTGTGGGTTTTTTTTTTTTTCAGTAAAAAATAAGTTTCCCTCTTTTGAATTATTTCTTTCCTTTCATGTGTCTCCCATTAGATCAGGAAATAGACATTTCAGTCTAGTAGACTCAGGCCAGATGTTAATCCACTGGTTGAAAGGCTGATTTCCTGCCCTAATAGGTGACCCTTGTAAGCCAAATAAGCTTTTTTTTTAATGGACTAGATTGTCCGAATGACTTCATTTCTAGGACAAGAGACCTTTGTGGAGGTCCCTTTTTTAGTGTTGCAATCAACATCATCTGATTCTCCCCTCCCTTCCCCCAATAGAATCTTTGCTAGATAAAACTGTGTGCCTAATTTTCTCATTCCTGAACAGGAGGAATTGGAGTTCAGGTTCTATTTGTTTGCTTTTCCCCTCCTTGGTTAGATAGTCCATTATTTACTTTCCTTCAAATGATTGTGTTTATTTCATCATAAACCTAACATATGCCACTTGATTATACAGCATTTTATTAAGTCCTTCCTTAAGCAACAGTTGCTATACTAGGTCATTCCTACAACTATTTCAAGATGAACCTAAGAATCCAAGTTCTGCCTATTTCCACATGTAAGACTCTTATTGTGGTGTTCTCATGGCACCATTTCTTTTGATGAAATCTATACAGAGTTCATTTATTTTTGTCCCCAGTTGTATAATGACAGCTCAGAAAATCCTAGATAACTGTGTTTTTGTGTTTGCATGTATGTGTGTGTGTGTGTGTGTGTGTGACAGGAAATAAGCAATTTTTAAAAGCACCATGGAGAAAATAATTGCCTAAAGTAACTAGAAGAAGAGAATTGTTTTAAAAAAGTGAAAAGAGAAGGGTTAGATGATATAAGAAAGAAGATATATATCCCTAGAATTATTTTGGAAGAGTAGAAAACATCAGTTCAATGTATTGTAAGTGACCAAAGGGAGGATTACACTTCTGCAGAAATGCTTCCACTTTGCTTAAAAACCAACAGAGAGATGGAAGGGAGAAAATGCAGGATATTTTGAAGTATTATTATGTTTCCTCCATTCACCACTCATATTGAGCACTGTTCAGAATGCAGAAAATACCCAATGCTGCTCTCAGGAAATATGGAGAATAATTAAGTGTCAAGGTCTTTGTTCAGGGAACTGACGATATTACCATTTCCTTTCTTTGAATGAGTAGATATTTATCTTTCCTAAAATATTACAATGGCCAGTGTGATCTTTGTATCTTTTTTTTTCCCTTGGAGTGAGTCAGATGCTAGAATTTATTATTTACTATTTAACATAAATAAATAAATCAACAGAAAAAACTTTTCATTAAATAAAACTTTTTGGCTTTGAGAGTATTTAAAATCTCTGAATGTATCTGCATCATCTTATGTATTTATAAGTTTATTGCTGTAATTTTCTAGAGACATCTTCACTGAAAATTCTTCCTTGTTTTTAATAATGTAAATAATGCTTTCAAGTTTACAAAGGATTTTGCATATGTCACCAGGATTGTGATATAAGTGCTGTTGTTAACCTATTTTACAGCAGAGAAAACTGAGGCTGAGAGAAGATAACTTGCTCAGGGTCACGTGGCTATTAAATGTCTGAGATGAGAATTCTTACTTAGTTGGTCCCTGGGCAAGTCAGTTAATTTATGACCAGTTCCTTAAGCTATTAGGAATAATAATAGCAACTGTCTCTGAAGTGCTTGTAAAGATTGCATGAGATAATATATATCACAAGCACTTTGCAAACTTTAAAATGTTATATAAATTTAGGTGGTGATAATAATGATGATGATGATGATGGAGGAAGAGGAGAGGGAGAAGGAAGACAAGAAGGAGAAGAGGAAGAAGAAGAAAGGGAAGGGGAAGAAAGATGAGAAGGGGAAAATAGAGAGGAGGGAAAGAACTGAATGAAAATGTATGATTTCATTGATATATGAATCTCTCTGGTTAGGCAACCCCTTTGATAATTCAGGTCATCATTTTCTCTGCAGTGTGGAGATCCTCAAAGTCTTGCCAGTCTTCATATGTGAGGGCTTGCCATGTTCTATCTATGCAGGTCACTGCAATTTAGAGAGTTGCCTAAACTCTAAATCCTAGAAAATGAGTGGTTAAGTGACTAGATCAGGGTGACATAGACCATGTTTTTCAAAGACAGAACTAGAATTGTGGTATTCCTGACTCTGAGTCCAGTTCTCTATTCATTACTCCATATTGCCTCCCAGATTATTGTATGAAATTAAAAAATATATAGCTGTGATGTTTTCATGCTTGATAAAAGAATTTCTGGGCAGAACTATAAAACCAGCCTTCTAAAACCTTATTCTCTTAGGAACTAAGAAATGAAACCTGGAATTCACAGTCAGTTAATTATCTGGAAGGAAAATATGGAGAATCAACTGCCTTTCGTCCATCCTCCCCATCCTCCCCATCTTCCCCCTCCCCCATCTTGTCCCACCCTAGGAAGTCTTTCTTCACATTTCCTTTAACCTACACTCTTATTATTATTATTATTATTATTATTTTTGCTAATTCTCTTTTTATCTCCATCATCCTCACCCCTAAATTCAGGAACTAACGATGATAAAAATTAGGCTTGTTTATTTAAAAGTATGGACATTGCAAGCTTTCTTTGTACTTGCTTCCCTCAAGGCACTGTGGATTACATTCCCCCTCCCACTTTAGCTCTTTCAGAAAGGAATTGACTCCAAGAAAGAATGGAAAGGTACCAGTTTTCATTGCTCAATGTAAGAGAGGTTCACATGTAATATGTCAAAAACAATTAGACTTTTCATGATTTTTTTTCCTATCTCAACACATTGTTATTAGTTAAAACAAAGGGAAAGTGTGGGGATGCCTTTTTCTTCTTAAAGCATGATTTTAAAAATATTGTTATGTTCTAAAGAGTTATGCAATTTCTATACCTGCTTTGTTGTCCTTAATTGCTTATTGTTTCAAAAATCTTTTTATATATGATCCGGAGATCATTCAATCACATGACTTTTTTTTTTCTGTTGTTGCTTATCAATGTACTCTTTAAAGTATGTTCTAGAATGGTTCCCTTTCCCTATTTTATCTTATTTATTAAAATTGCTTATTCTAATAAACCTGACCTAAATGTCTTATTTTGAGGTAACCATAGTTGCTCAGATGTGGTAATAGTAATAGCTGATATTTATGTAGTATGATGTAGCTTGTAAAACAGCAAGCATTTATTTGCTTGGATATTTGCCAGATACTGAAATACAAAAAAACAAACCAAAATAGAAAAAAAAAAGTCTGTTTTCATGAAACTTTCAATTGTTTGAAGTAGGTATGACTCTTTATACCTATTTTATGGATGAAGCAGTATGGTATTTAAAGTACTTGCTCTTTAAGTGAGAAAAACTGGGTTTGAATCTTACCTCAGATGCTTACTTGCCTTGAGGTGAGTAATTGAGTATCTCTAAGTGGTCATTTTCCTTAAAAAGGAAATAAATAAGATATTTAGGTTTGGTAACTTCTGAATTCCATTTTAGTTCCAAATCTGTGATCTTATGAAGAAATTCCTGTTAGAAAAGTTAATTGACTGCTCTAAGCACATATTTAATTTAGCATAGGGGACAAAACTGAGATTTGAATGCAAATCTTATGTCTTCAAATCTTGTAATTTTTCTAACATATCACATCTGCCTCCTAAGAAAATGAGACAAAGAATAGAGTCACAAGTGATGCCTAAGTAGTCTAAGAACTCTACTGCACTAGAATCTAAACTCTAGTTTGCAGTTTTTAACATGTTCATCCTAGGACCTTAGCATTTTTTTGATATTTTTGGTAATTCCAATGACCTAATTTTATTTTGTTTTTCATTATAGCTTTTTATTTACAAGTTATATGCACGGGTAATTTTACAGCATTGAAAATTGCCAAACCTTTTGTTCCAATTTTTCCCCTCCTTCCTCCATCCCCTCCCCCCCATCCATGGCAGGTTGACCAAAGCATGTTAAATATGTTAAAGTATAAATTAAATACAATAACAGTTATTTTGCTCTACAAAAAGAATCAGACTTTAAAATAGTGTACTATTAGCCTGTGAAGGAAATCAAAAATGCAGGTGGACAAAAATATAGGTATTAGGAATTCTATGTAATGGTTCATAGTCATCTCCTAGAGTTCTTTTGCTGGGTGTAGCTGGTTCAATTTATTACTGCTCTTTTGGAACTGATCTGGTTCATCTCATTGCTGCAGATGACCACATCCATTAGAATTGATCATCACATAGTATTGTTGTTGAAGTATATAATGATCTCCTGTACCTGCTTATTTCACTCAGCATTAGTTCATGTAAGTCTTTCCAAGCCTTTCTGAAATCATCCTGCTGGTCATTTCTTACTGAACAATAATATTCCATAATATTCATATACCACAATTTATTCAGCCACTCTCCAATTGATGGGCATCCACTCAGTTTCCAGTTTCTGGCCACTACAAAGAGAGCTGCCACAAACATTTTTGCACATACAGGTCCCTTTCCCTTCTTTAAGATTTCTTTGGGATATAAGCCCAGTAGAAACACTGCTGGATCAAAGGGTATGCACAGTTTGATAACTTTTTGAGCATAGTTCCAAATTGCTCTCCAGAATGGCTGGATGTATTCACAATTCCACCAACAATGTATTAGTCAATGACCTAATTTTAAACAAATACATCCTCTTAAAAGTTTTTAAATCTTATGTTTAAAAATCATATTTAACCGATATCCTTTGTTTTAAAATCATATTCATTTTTAAATATACCCCTCCCCCTGACTTAGTCATCTATTCAAACAAAAGAGGAAGACAGAGACAGACAGAGATAAAGGAGTTAGGGAAGAGATAGAGACAGAAGGAAAGACTGAAGGAAGGTGAGAGGGAAAGATAGATGAGAAGGAGGTAGAGGAAGGAAAAAAAGAGACAGAGATGGAAAGGGTATGTGTTCAGCAAAACTAACCAATACAGTAACAATGATTGTATATGCAATTTTCTATATGCATAATCCCCTCCACTCTGCAAAGAAGAGGAGGTATACTTAACTCTACTCCAAGCTTATGATCATAATTATATAATGTTTAGTTTTGTTTTGATTTTGTTATGGTAGTCACTGTGTATGTTATTTTCCTGTTTCGCTTTATATTCACTCATAAAAATCTTCCCATGGTTCTCTAAATTTTTCAGATTCACTGTTTCTTACTCTGAAGGAATATGATATCATATTTGTCTGCCACAGTTTGTTTATCCATTCCTTAATCAGTGGTATCTACTTTTAAACAAATACTTTCAGTTAATAACAAAAATATACAATAATACTAATTAATCAATTTTTAAAAGATCAATTCTTGTTTGTTAACATGAGATCACAATATGTTATGGTACCTATGATGCTAATTATTAATTTTATAGCAGAATCTATTTTAAGACGGAGCTGTATTATATTTCATCCAAGATGTTAATTTGAGCATTATTTATATTTCTGGTATTATCACTAATCATATTTGTTTCAATTTGTCACCTGCTTTATTATAAACACTAATGTTTATCAGTAAGATACTTTTGAAATTCTATAAGTACACTAGAATATCATATCTTTTAGATTTTTTTAGACTGCAGAACTGCTCCATCAATATTTTCATATGCAATCATAAATAGTAAAAACACTCTTAGTTCACTTCAATAGTGCTATATGCAGAAATCTGATTTATAAGTTTATTAATTATTCTTATTATGGGAATTAATTGACATTTCATGTTTATTGTCAAGTTGCATGTGTATATATCTATATCTACATCTACACACATACACATTCATTTAATTCACATGTAGAGGCTGTTCTGAAAGTCTTAGTGAAATTTTAAGCATTTTAAATTAGTAATAAAGTGGAAAGAGTAATTACCTTAGAATGAATTGACTTGAGTTCAAAAATAAGCCTTGAAACTAGCTTTATGACTAGAGGCAAATGATTTAATTTCTCACTGCCTCAATTTTCTCTATTTACAATATGAGGCTAATAATAGTTGTACCATTCATTTCAAAACCTCAAAATCTATCAGGGTTATTTTAGAAAGATACTTTATAAATCAAATCATAAAACAAGTATGTTAGTTCTTTTTATTCTGATGTAGTAGATCATTGGAAGTTTGTAACAATAACAATAAAATTGCATGTCTTGGAAACCAACATCTCTTAAGAATCACAACTGTGGGTAACCCAAAGAGTAATGTTGAGATATATTATAAGGGTAAATAGGTTGCAGGGGAAAAAAAAAGAATGAAAAGTATATCACTGAAACAGTTTTTAAAAATACAGAAGAGAGAAGGAAGTGGTTCAACTACCATGCTCAATTTTATATATACTTTAGAAAACTAGCGATGTGTGGTAAATGCACAGTTTTAGATACATTTCTCTTTTCTGCTTTTTATACTTTGTTCTATCTTTACTCATATTTATTGATTGTCTAGTTAATAATAAAATAATTAAAAATAAATAGACTGCAGCATATCATCTAAGAGATTCTGGAATAGGAAGGATAGTCATGTATCAAGAAGAGAGATTAACATATACATTGCAGTGATATCCAGATAATAACAAATCTAGAAGGACTGGAGCATTTCCTTCCCTTTTGGAAGATTTATGGTAAGACATAGACCAGAATTTCAGAATGAGAAGGGATGGATAGGTAATGATCTTTACTTTTGGAGAAAATACTCATATTAATAAGATCATGGAGTTTTCAGAGTTTAGATATAGATATTAGATAATAAGGACTAGAAGTTTGAGTCACTTAATTTCTTTTTGCTTACTTTTCTTAGTCTATAAAATGAAAGGGTAGCCCCCTTTATAATAAAGTCATAGATTTTTCACTAGACGAAACCTAGGGTATCTTCCAATTCTAACAATATTATTCCATGATTCCGTATTTTATTATTATAATCACATGGGAAGAAAATACATAAAAAGACTCATTTGTTCTATAAGTAATGCATTGTGTTATATTCTGGGGAAATAAAGATGACTAAAACATAGTCTTTTCCTTCAAAGTTCTTACAGATCTAGGAGTTTTGAAAACCTTCAAGAAGTGGAAAATTGACATTGATTATGGAGAGCCAAATCTTTTTTTTTTCTTTATAGCTTTTTTATTTAAAAGATATATGCATGCGTAACTTTTCAGCATCGACCCTTGCAAAACTTTCTGTTCCAACTTTTCCCCTCCTTCCTCCCACCCCTTCCCTCAGAAGGCAGGTAGATCAATACATGTTAAATATGTTAAATACAATATGTGTGTGCATATCCATCCCGTTTTTTTGCTGCACAAGAAAAATTGGACTTTGAAATAAGGTAAAATTAACCTGAGAAGGAAATAAAAAATGCAAGCAGATATAAACAGAGGGATTGGAAATGCTATGTAGTGGTTCACACTCATTTCCTAGAGTTCTTTTGCTGGATGTAGCTGGTTCTATTCATTATTGAACAAATGGAATGGATTTGGTTCATCTCATTGGTGAAGAGAGCCACATCCATCAGAATTAATTGTCATATAGTATTGTTGTTGAAGTATATAATGATCTCCTGGTTCCGCTCATTTCACTCAGCATTAGTTCATGTAAGTCTCTCCAGGCCTTTCTGATCTTCTTGCTGGTCATTTCTTGCAGAACAATAATATTTCAGAATATTCATATACCACAATTTATTCAGCCATTCTCCAATTGATGGGCATCGATTCAATTTCCAGTCTCTGGCCACTACAAAGAGAGCTGCCACAAACATTTTTGCACATACAGGTCCCTTTCCCTTCTTTAAGATCTCTTTGGAATATAAGCCCAGTAGAAACTCTGCTGGATCAAAGGGTATGCACAGTTTGATAATTTTTTGAGCATTGTTCCAAATTGTTCTCCAGAATAGCTGGATCCATTCACAACTCCACCAACAATGTATTAGTGGGGAGAGCCAAATCTTACATGTAGCAGAAACAAAATGATTCACTTGAGTTAAAATATCATGCAATCCAGGAGTAAAGATAGGAGTGATAATTAAGAAAAATCAAATAGCTTATTCATGTAATTATAAATGTGGGAAAAGATCACATTTATATTTCAGCTAGGAATCTCACAGCGATTAGTATTTTGAAACTGTATACAGTTATACCAGTTCATTTATGATTTATTAGATGATCCCAACTCAAAAGTCAAGAACATATTCATACTTTTCTTCTTACTACAATGCTGATTAATGTATTAAAACTGAATGATCTTGTGATGATCCACACATATAATATCATTTCTAAAAAGGTAGGAGGCAATTATTTGACCTTGCCTTATCACATAGATGGGGAAACCAGAGAATAGAAAAGTTAAATCTTTTGCCTAATAATCACATAAATCACATCACTTAAATCACATAAAAAATCAGGAAGAAGCAGATACAGAATTAGGGTTCAGGCTTTCCAAATTCCAGTTTAGTACTCCAAAGCCAGATTATAATGCCTAGCCTATAGTATAATATTGCCTTATCTCTAATGCTTCATCTTTGGAATCAAACTGTTTTTTGCTATTTCTCCTACATTTTATTTCACATCTCTTTGACTTTGCCTAGGCTGTTGCTCATTCCTGAAATATACTTCCTCCTTATTTCTACCTCATAGAATCCTTTCAGAGCTCTTAAGTGTCTTACTCCCTCAAATTAGAAACTTGTCTTGATCACATTTCCTCCTCCTCACTTGCTTTAACATCCTCTTTCTAGAAATATTTTGTATATTTTCTAATTGTTTTTCTTATATATTTCTTGAGAATAAATACTGCTGTTTTTTTTCTCTTTGGAAGCCAAGGGCCTATTTAATACTTGACACATTTTGGATCATAACTGATTTTATTGCTAGAAGGAACTTTGCCTACCAAAAAAGAATATGGAATGCTCAGCCACTTAGAATTTTAAATGTACTGAATGCTTAAAACCCTTAGATCTAGGGTTAGAAAGCTAATATTATGTCAGTTAGGTCTCAAACATAGGTCCATGGCCAACTCTATCCACTATGGCAAGCTGTCTCTCAATAAACATTTATCAGATGTAAAATGACATGAAATTTGCAAAGTGCTTTCCAAATTTTAAAGTGCCATATAAATGCCAGCTTCAAGATACTATGCTAGGATTTGGAATGGGTAATATTTTTTTTTTCTTCCACTCCAATATATAAGACTTTATATTTCTGCCAGCTATTGCCACCAAGGCAGGAAAAATCATACCCATACATCTTAATACACTGCTAGAATTTAGAAAAAATATTTTTAAATCTACATTTATAATATAAAATTTTAAAATTGATACTTTCTTATAGCAATTATGGAAAGATAGTTGCTTTGATGACCCTCTGGAATACTATGTTTAGTGTATACCTTTTTGTTTTTTTATTTTTAAGTCAAGCATGGAAGGGGAAAACTGAACCAAACATTTTCAGTGGAAAGACTGAATCTTTGAAAAGCCCATATAAAGAGTACTATCCCGTGAAATCCCTATAAGCATTTAAATGGTAGAATGATCACTAGTGGATATTTAATACTTTGCCACCAAAAAATTGTCTGGAACTTTTTCCCTTTACACATTATGGGAAGGCTTCACTTAAAAATAGAGGAAGATGTTCCAAGGACTGATTTGCTTTGGCTTTCTTGACTTGGATTTATTTTCCCTAACCCTAAACCATTACAGGATAGGCCCTGGATAAAGTAGACCCTAGGACCCGACTGGCCCTGATTTCAGTTTCCTGATCATTCAAGGACATAAAAAGTCCCAGCCACATGGAAATTGTATCCTCCAAACATGGCAGATTTCTGAAGCCTAGAAAAATAACTTTACTTTGCTTTGCTTATTTGAGGCTTTCTACAATGAGGGAGAGAAGGGGATTGTATTTATAGAAGTTAAGTACCTTCTTATTCTTGTTGCTTACCTCGATGTTAACTAAAATAAATCTCCTAGTATTAAACGTTCAATGATTTGAGTGACTCATTTCACCCTAACATCAAGCCTGAACTGAGAATGTTGCTATTGAAGCTGCACTTCTGCCAACTGTATTTTTTAATTGTAAATTCCAACTCTTTATCTGCATTCAAGGTCCACTATAATCTTATCGCACCCTACTTTTTGAGCTTTATCTCTCATTCTATAGCCTTCAATCCAGCAACAATGTCCTTTCTCCCAGGCTTCACTCCTCACCCCCGCCCCGCACTTTTCCCACCTTTCCAATGCACTTACAAGATATTTCATTTCCCTAGCATATATTTTATTGTTTGTGTATATTTTTATAAGCATAAAAAATCTACTGTGGAGATTTTGTTGCAGAATGTAAGCTTCTTGAGGTAAAAGACTGTCTCACTTTATTTGTACTTGCCTAGCACAGTAATTTCCACACAATAGGCTCCATGAAGTACAAGTTGAAATTTTGTTAACTGTTCTATATATATGGCTCAATTTTTTTCTGCATATATGACTTTCTATCCCTAATCTTCATATCTTTGCACAAAGGTTCCTCTTCCTCAGATAAGATTCCCTCCTCATTTCCACCCGGTAGTAGCAATTCCTGTTTTTTTCAAAGCCCTGCTAAGGTGTGACTTCTTACCAGATCTTTCTTGAGTTTTTCAGTTGTTAGTATTTTTTTTTATCACCCTCCAGAAATTACTTTGCATTTTCTTACACGTCGTAGCCAGTCACTAGAGTGTACATTGCTTGAAGGCAGAAACGTTTTGAGTCCCCAGGGCTTAGCATTGTAGGGGCACAAAATAAATGCTTCTTAAATTAAATTATTACTCAACATCAGTGTTAGTATTCTTGGCTGCCCAACTAAGTGCTCCAAATTAATTTTTATTTTTGAAAGAATCACGAAGAAATCTTTCTCTAGGGCGTCTCCTAGGCTTAAAAAAAAAAAAAAAAAAAAAAAAAAAAAGCAGTCACGAAACCTCCCCCTTTGGAAAACTGGTACAGGTATGTTTGTTGACTGTGTTAAAATCATTATCACGTGGTCTTAAAACTAACCCAGCCCTACTCCTACTTAATGTATCATAGATATCCCGAGCTCCCTTTTTCCCTTTTCCCCTTAGAGTAGTGGTGGAAGGCCTGGGTCGCGATGGGGCAACAACCCAAAGAGTAACGCCACTAGGAATGAAAAGAAGGGGCTTCATGCCCAAGCTTTCCCCACTTGTTTTTATACCCAAGTTTTGTCCAACTGGAGCAGGGTTAAAATTCCCCAAGTCATTGGCTCCGTCGCAGAAAGGTGAGGAGACTAAAGACACTTGTAGTCCAGGTCAAGTCCGCAAGCGGGACTAGTTTAAAGATTAACTTTCTCCAAGTCCCAGCAAGAGGAGCGGGTTCTCTGCCTCCACCCTTCCTACCTCCCCCCCCCCCCCACTCGAGAAGAGCAGGCTTGGGAAGTAGAGGGAAGCCCAGCAGCAGCAGCAGCCTCAGCCCCAACCTTGGCGCCTGGAGCTCCGCGGGACCGCTCTTTCAACAGGCGGTTTGTTCTCCCTTTCGGTGGCTCATTTCCATGCGAAGAGCCTGACATCAGAGCACCTTTTGTTGCTTAAAAAGCTTTCTTAAGCTTGGGGGGTGGAGGGGAAAGACAGACTGAGTGAGCAGTCATGTGAAACTGGAAGAGCTCATTTGGGACAGAGGGAGCCAGGGGTTTGCTTACAAACTTGAACCAGAGCGGGCCGACTCTAGGGGGGCCGGGACTGGCAGGACGAGTGTAAGAGAGGAGGCGCTGGCTGAAGAGGGTTCCGTCTGGTCCCACGCCTCGGGAGAAACGCCTCCTCTATCCGTCGGATTCTGTTGGTGCTGGTGAGAATCCCCATTGGGACGCCCAGTGGTGTGAGCGAGCTGAGCCTTCAGCTCCCCTGGGGCTGACTGGAGCTCCCGTAAGAAAGTTTGGGTAGGCATGTCTGCACTTCAGCCCTGGCTGGTACGGGACAGAGCTGTGCACCTGGATCTACCGGAGTGAATGGAGAGCTGAAGCTCCTAAGCAAAGCTTTGGCTTTGAATCTTTATCTGAACGCTGCCTCCGCCCCCTCTTCCCCCTTGGGCATGCACTGGGGAAGCAGTCACACTAGTGACTAGGAGGAAGGCATGGTGAAGCTGCTTGGTCGGGCTGGAGAAGTGCTTATTTATTGGAGTTGTGTGGTGGAGGGCAGGCACATCGCCACCCACCAGTGGCTCTGGTGAAGCTCGGGTGAGGTAGAGGGCACAGCCATGGAGGAGGATCAAGCCGCATGTCCCGAGCCAGAGCCAGAGGCAGAGACAGAAGCAGAGCCAGAGAGCATCATGTCTGACGCTTTTTCCAGGCTCTGGACAGATGTCATGGGGATACTGGTGAGTTACCTGGGGAACGAGAGAGGATAACCGAAGATTTTTGAAGTGAGATCGGAACCCATCTGTAAGAGTAGCGCTGGAGCTTAATCCTCTGTTTGGCATCCTCTTTCAGGGGTGTAGCCATTGTCTTGTTATGTTCTGAAAAGTAGAACTGTTGCTTGGGAGTTAAGCACACTGGGAATCAGGTTTCAGTCCCCCTATGAAAATGGATCGGCGTCAGATCAGATCAGTTCAATTCCTTCGTCTCTGGGGATTTTCGTTTAGGCACGTTTTCTCTTGGACACCTGCTGAAAAGTTGGTGGAGAGTAGGCAAAGGTATCTCTGAGAAAGGTTGAGTTTCATGGAAGAGAGCTTCCTATTGGATCCAAGAGAATATTTGGATTTGGAGACAAGTTTGTGGCCCCTATTTCTATGTCTCTCTTTTGTTGTCTGACCTTCAGAGGAACACAACTATTGCTTTACTCAACTACCCCGAAATAGACTACACTGTTTTCACGTTTTCCAACTGGTATGTTGGTTGCTCAGATTTAGGGACCAAAATGTAATTTGTGTTGAGAATTCTACATTGTCATGCCATGTAAAATGCTTGATACCAAAATCTCTCTCAGACTTAGTATTATGGAGTTTTCCTCAAGTATGCAGAGGATTACTCTTCAAGCTGAACCAATCTTTAATTACTCTGAGAATTAGTAGGGTTTTTTTTTTTTTTTCTTTTTTAAGAGAGGGTTAGGGTAAGGTGTGTGTATGAAAGAGAGACAGAGATGGTAGAGGGTAGACAGGAAGGCAAGGTACAGGCTCTCTTAGTCCCTGACCAAAAAGTAGTTGCAGATTTAGAAAATTATGCACTAAAAATTATGCACTGCCTATATCATACTTTATCATCTTTGCTCTTAAGTTAAATCATAAAATCTCTAGTTTGAAAAGGCTGATTGGATGATGATTGGTACATAATAGACATTTTCCAGATAGACCAATTATTCTTCTTCCCTGTCCTTTACCCTCCTCCCCCTAGGTTTCCCCTAAGTCAAAATTCACCAATTATTCCATTTGTTTTAGGCCCTGATGTTGCATCTAGAGAATCAGGGAAAGATAAGTAATAGATTTTTTATTTTTCTCTTATATTTTAAGAATTTTAATTTTGGACAGGAAGAAACACCTATTTTTTTAAAACTGTTTACTTAAGGTTTGTGTTTTTTCCCCACATAATTTTAATCAATTCAATGGCACTTGAAAAAATATGTTAGTAGGTTGTTTTGAAAAACTCTCCAAAATTCCTCATTATTTCTACTTCTCCCAAAGTATTTATTTCTCATTAGAAACTTTTAAAAATCAGAAATTAAGTTCTGTAGCATCCTCTTAAGAGCCACTATATTTTGGTTAATGACTCCAATGAAAGAATGGAATCAGAGTCAGTGGGGGGTGGGGAGGAGATAAGAGGGCAGGAAGGGAGCTGGTCTTGAAGTAGGCTGGCACTTAGTGAAGAGCTGTTTTCTGTCTCCTGGCAGGTTTTAACTTTGTGTTTGGCCAGTTACAGCAAAGTCTAGTTTGGCTGGCTTAGAGATGGGTGGGGCAGAAGGAGATCAAACCTGTTATTCAATAGGCAGATGAAGGAGGGAAGCAAATATGCACGTCTTTCAAAAGTCATAGCATGGACTAAGGTTTGAAAATATGTAAAGCCTGTTATAAACAGGTTGTTTTCACTTGTGTTTTCTCACCCATATATATTTTATTTTCCTTTAGGTTACATTTAGCCCTTTGAATGCTTTAAAACTACCCAGTAATTTTACTTAGAATGACATGTCTTACCCCTTTGGTGAATATGTCTACAGGGGAGAGTCCAGATTTGTAGCAGAAGAGTGACATTTCACCGTGACTGCAATCCATTACAAATCTTATAGCAATTATTACTGTTCTGAAAGGTGGAAACTTATTCTAGTTACTTTAAAATTCTCTTTTCTGGTGCTCTTTCTTTGGGGCTATTACCGTATTTTTCACCTACAGCCGAGTTAACCTTTCTTGTTATTCAATGGTATCCAACTCTGATTTAATGATCTTGTTGATCATGGGATTTTCTTGTCAAATATACTAGACTGATTTGCCATTTCCTTTTCCAGTGGATAAGGAAAACAGAAATTATGTGACTTGCTCAGTCATACAGCTAGTAAAGTGTCTGAAACTAGATTGGAATTCAGATTTTCCTGACTCCAAGCCCAGTATTCTATCTATTGAAACATCAAGAGTTTCTCATCCATTTTCAAATTGAAGCCCTTAAAATTCCTTTATTTTGTACTGATAATGAAATCTGATAATAGTTACATGAATATGAAACTGACTTTTTATCCTTTTCTCAATTGATCATCACAAAAATATTGTGAAGCAGACAGAACAAGTATTGTTATTGTCACTTAGGAAATTTGACATGACTTCTCCAAAATAAAACTGGGGACTGAAACCCAAATTTTTAGTGCTGTTTCTATTTTATCAGGACTATCTAATTCTTGTCACCTCTAATTAACTCCCCATTTTTTTCTGTGACAATATGCTGAGTAAAATGCAATGTGAAGGGATTTTTTTCTTAATCTTAGACTGAATCATATTACATCTAATCTTTAGGTAATCTAAATATTAGATTTTTTAGCATAAAAATCTAACTTCAAAGCTAAGAGATAACATGTTTATTAGGCATTTTAAGATTGCAAAGCACTTTTACACCATAAACTTGTGAACTCAGCAGTGTAAATTTATAACCTTTTTCAGATAGGGAAACTGAGGCTGAGAAAAGTAAACACTTTGCCCGTAGTCATAAATTATCAGATTTAAGATTTGAACTTTGCTTCAAGATAAGTCCATTATCTTGTATTTTAAAAAAATTATTAAAAATTAAAGTAAAATAGCAATATGATTTTTCCTTCCTGGAAAATTCAAGAGTAGCCCTAGTAGATGTACGAATGTCCCTGCCTTTTATTCTGGTAATTTGTATAAACCCACGCCTGAAGCAATGTGGGTGGTTTTTTGTTTGTTTGTTTGTTTTTGTTTTTAAATTGCAACCCATCCACACTTTAGTCTCTGTGACTTTTATTCTGATAATTCTTTGATGGGGGAGAAAAAGGGGGTGTAGACCTAGTTCATTCATAATAGTTTTTTTTTTCTTTGATAGAGACCCTTTTAAATTATTTTTTAGCCTTGTAGCCAATTTACTCCTACTATCCTGGCTCCATTGCCTTTAATCAAACCAAAACTTTACTTAATAGGCATCCGTTAAATATGTAATCATTTACATACTTGAACAAGTTTTTTAATTCAATGGTAGTTGAATAATGCATGTAATATAGCATAGCATGTAATACATATTTGTGAGCAGATTGATCTGTATTAGCACAATATAGTGGTCCCCATGCCCAATTAATTACTAAATAAAAGATTTTTGTTGATGATTTTTCCCACTGTAATTTTAGAGAAGAAATGTCATAATTTATGTTTTCATCAAAAAAACCCCTTAATCCTATGCTCTGCTCAGCACCTGATTAATTTCTGGTGCTTACCATAAATGCTAAAAATAGAATTAATTATAGACATATAAATGGAAAATTGGTGAGGAAACTAAGCTGCCTGAGGGCAGGGGAGAGATCTAAATCTAGCAGCAAATAAATATTTGAGGATTACTTTCCTACTGCTACTTTAATAGATTCATGATGCAAACTAGAACATGTTTGCAATTTATGAAATCACTGTAAGGTTTATATAATTAAAGCCTCTTCATAGGAATCATGCTATGCAATAACTCAAACATTTGTTCTGAGTTCCTAAGAGTACAAGGAATTTTCCATTATGGAATGAGGCTTCTGCTAAGTATTATGAAAGTGAGAATCCTGTGTGACTTTAGCCCTTTACCTTTCATTCCATCAGGTAAGTGGCTCCAGATGTTCCTTATCCTTGGGCAGCAACTTTGAAAATAGTATTAGTTGGTAGATATTTAGTATGTTATATATAAATGGTAGACTCTTAATTATTCATGATCTTATTATTTAGTGAATAGATTATCAATATAGTGAGTCTATTTCCTAAACTAAAAAAATGTTTTTAAAAAGTAATTTTCCTTTAAAAAATAAACCTCTTTCTGAAGTTCTTAAAGGAATCATGGTCACATACACACTGAAGGTCACTATCTGGACTAGAGTGTTCCTCCTTCTTTTGGGCCTACTGGAGAATGGGAAGGGGGAGAAAATTAAATTTCCCTGAGTTTTCCCATTTTAACAACGCATGTTTGGGACTAAGGTTATAAATACCTCTCATTTACCTTATCTTTGATTTTTTTACACTTCTCCTTGACACTTACTTTACTATTACTAACTTGCTGAGTTACTGCAATTCACATCCAGGAGTTACAAAAACTTGGTAAATAGTTCCTGCCCCTCAGCTCCCTTTAGACTGAATGTAATCTGGGAGTATACTCTTTTTTTAAAAAATGCTTTTTTATTTTCAAAATATATACATTAATAGCTTTCAACATTTACCCTTGCAAAACCTTGTGTTCCAAAATTTTTTTCTCCCTTCCTTCCCTCCACTCCTTCCCCTAGAAGGCAAGTAATCCAATACAAGCTAAACATGTGCAATTCTTCTATATATATTTCCACAATTACCATGCTGCACAAGAAAAATCAGATCAAAAGGAAAAAAAAATGATAAAGAAAACAAAATGCAAAATGCAATGGAAGTATATTTATTGGGAAAAAAATGAAAATAATGTTTTCTGGTTATATCCCAAGGACTCCCATCCTGACTTGATCAATGGGATATATATAATTTTTTGGTAAAGCAATTGGGGTTAAGTGAGTTGCCCAGGGTCATATAGCTAGGAAGTGTTAAGTGTCTGAAGTCACATTTGAATTCAAGTCCTTCTGACTTCAGGACTGGTACTCTCTCCACTGCACCACCTAGCTGCCCCAATCAATAGGATAATTTTAAAGGGTTGCCTTATCATTCTAGGTAAAGTAATGTAAGTAAGTAACCTCTATGAAATGAAATGCTAAAGATCAAGAGACCAGCACCTTTTTTCAGCTGAGTCATCCACCTTGAGTATTGTTTGTTGAGGGTGGGGTAAGTTGCTTACATTTCCCCATTACCCCATCTTCATAATTCAAGTTGATGGGAGAAGGGCTGGTTGAATTGCCTTTGAGTTCTATGGAAGTATTAATGGTCTATATATACTATAATATGTATTATATACTATAATATATAATATATAATGGTCTATAATACTAGAACATGTAGGTTGAGATCAAGGATTCTAAAGACTTTAATCATAAGACTTTTTATTTTTAAGACTCGTCAAACTTTAAGTCCATCCTAGACTATCTTAATTATCTGTTAACCTTTTAAATCATACTTGGAATGCTATGCGAGATGAAGATAAGGAATTTAGGAGAAAAAAGGGGGAGGAATTTTTTTTGATTTTATAAAAGCTTTTTATTTACAAAACATATGCATGGGTAATTTTTCAACATTGACACTTGCAAAGTCTTCTGTTCTAAATTATTCCCTCCTCCCCCACCCGCCCCCTCCCCTAAATGACAGGTAATCCAATACATGTTAAATATGTTAAAATATATATTAACTCCATTATATGTATCTTGTTGCAAGTGATCTTGCTGCACCAGAAAAAATTGGATCAAGAAGGAAAAAAAAAAAACTGGGAAAGAAAACAAAATGCAAGCAAACAACAACAGAAAGAGTGAGAATGCTGTGTTGTGGTCCACACTCAGTTGCCAGGGTCCTCTCTCTGGGTATAGATGTCTCTCTTCATCACTGAATAATTGGAATTGGTTTGAATCATCTCACTGTTGAAGAGAGCCACATCCATCAGAATTGATCATCATATAGTCGTGTTGTTGCCGTGTATGATGATCTCCTGGTTCAGCTCATTTCATTTAGCATCAGTTCATGTAAGTCTCTCCAGGATGAAATCATCCTGCTGGTCATTTCTTACAGAATGTTCATATATCATAATTTATTCAGCCATTCTCCAATTGATGGGCATCCATTCAGTTTCCAGTTTCCAGTTTCTTGCCACTACAAAAAGGGCTGCCACAAACATTTTTGAATATGGGGGTTCCTTTCCCTTCTTTAAGATCTCTTTGGGATATAAGCCCAGTAGAAACACTGCTGGGTCAAAGGGTATGCACAGTTTGATAACTTTTTGAGCATAGTTCCAAATTGCTCTCCAGAATGGTTGGATCCATTCACAGTTCCACCAACAATGTATCAGTGTCCCAGTTTTCCCACATCCCCTCTAACATTCATCATTATCTTTTCCTGTCATCTTAGCCAATCTGAGAGGTGTATAGTGGTATCTCTGAGTTGTCTTAATTTGCATTTCTCTGATCATTGGTGATTTGGAGCACCTTTTCATATGACTATAAATAGTTTCAGTTTTTTCATCTGAAAATTGTCTGTTTCCTATCCTTTGACCACTTATCAATTTGGAGAATGGCTTGAATTCTTATAAATTAGAGTCAATTCTCTATATATTTTGGAAATGAAGCCTTTAACAGAACCTTTGAATGTAAAAATGTTTTCCCAGTTTATTGCTTCCCTTCTAATATTGTCTGCATTAGTTTTGTTTGTACAAAAACTTTTAAACTTAATATAATCAAAATTATCTATTTTGTGATCAATAATGATCTCTAGTTCTTTTTTGGCCATAAATTCCTTCCTCCTCCACAGATCTGAGAGGTAAACTATCCTATGTTTTTCTAATTTGTTTATAATATCATTCTTTATGTCTAGATCATGAACCCATTTCAACCTTATCTTGGTAATGCTATCATTGGGGAAGGGGAGCATTTGTGATAGCACCTTAGAATTGGATAAAGACAATTAGCATCCCTACCTACCATTTACTGAGATTTACCCCTGGTTACAAACCTGGAGAGGGAGACAGAATAGACTCCCAAGTCAGAGATCTCAAAGGTGGTATTTCTCTGAACCTTGCTTTAATGGCCGTAACTGTGATTGATAATAATTCTGTCCTTTCTTATCTCTTGTTCTCTACCTGAATCCTCTTATCACCTTTCTGATTCACTCAAATGACTTTTCAAATGACTTTTCATTTTCCCTAGTTCCTCCCTTTACAACTCCCTTTGGACCTTCCCCAACCTACCTTTTATTAGATAGAAGTTTCTTAATCCTTGTTTTCATTTTTTATTTTTTAATGTAAGCTTTATGAAGTCAGGACTTGTATCTCTGATTCAAATCCTGGAATACACATTTCCCTAAGTATTATCAGTTGTCTGTCCTTTTTGTTTACTTTCCCTTCCCCAGTGCCCCAAATTTTTCTCCTCCCAATTGATTTGAGAGCTAGGGTTATATTTTAATTTCCTATTCACATTTTTTTCAACTTTTGTAGGTGTTGCTCAACTTCACCTCAACTATTTGTATGAGATTTAAGGAGGTAAACTTTTAAAACAAAGTGTTCTAAGATTGCATGTTAACAAAGGACTTTTGTCTAAGTTAACAAACACTTAGAACATAGATGAAAACTTAAAGCATCTGTCTTTTTCAAAGAAAACTGACTTTGCAATTTATCTATTAAAAACTTTTTGTAATATTAGGGATTTGACTCCTGCTTTTTGGGCTTCAGTTTCCTTATCTACACAATAAGATCAGACTAGATCATCATCTTTGAGAAAGTCAAATCTTATGATACTATAAACTCTACTTTAGAATGTAGTGAAGCTATAATAACTATTAAATCCTTAACCAAGTCAGTAATGAAAGATATAATAAAAAATAGTTGAATGGCGTTTCCTGAAAAATAAATATACAGTATGGATAAGCAGTGTACTTAGTTTTTTCTTCTATGAATATAACAATAATAGAAAACTTAAATGGCCCTAAGTGATATATAGCCAAAGTTATCTAATCACCCAAAGGTTGACTATTAGGTTTCAATACTTTAATAGGGGGGAGGGGGCGGGGAAGGTTACTACAAACTCATGATGATTATCTATAAAGGCAGTATATAGCAGTTGCAATGTCTAGTAATGTTAATGAAATTATAAAAACATTGGATGGGCAGCTACTTGTCACAGTGGGTAGAATGAAGATTTGGAGTTAGGAAGACACTCTTCCTGAATTCAGATAAGACCCCAGACACTTTGTAGTTGTATGGCCCTAGGCAAGTTATTTGACCCTATTTCCTTAATTTTCTTAGGTATAAAGTGAGCTGGAGAAGGAAATGATAAATCACTCTAGTATCTTTGCCAAGAAAATCACAAATGGAGTTATGAAGAATCAGAAATTGATGAAAAACTATTGAACAAAACAAATTGCATTTTTATTTATTTAGTCAAGCATTCCCTAATTTTAGGAAGGCCACACTTACATTGCAATCCACAAGGCCTAGCTTGCTAGTTTGACACTTTTTTTTTTGAGTATGAGCTGTATCTGTGTAAGTGTATTATAGTAATAATAATAATATATATGTATATAATATATGCAAACACATCCAATATGTATATAATACATATATTATATACATTATATATATTATATGACATACATATATACACACACTTATCCATACATATGCTATGAGTATATATATTTAGAACATGGTGTCTGTGTGTGTGTGTGTGTGTGTGTGTGTGTGTGTGATAAGATTTAATATTATTGGTTTTAAAGCTAGAAAGAAATTTAAAGAGGGAAAGATGCAAGTTTATGGATGGTGATCTAGCATGCAAAATTGTTTGATGCCGAATTCATTTAATCAAAAACATAGTGGGAAATCTTTTTTTCCTTCTGACTAAAATGGTGATCAGTGTGGAGTGAGTAAAAGACTTCTAATACGTTAGCTATTTGGTATCCTTTCTATTTCATAAATGTACACAGGGAAAGTAGATTCATTGAGATAACTACACTGTATCTTTTTGTTACATGCCAGATCATCTAATACAGATATCTCTTTCAAAAGCCAGTATATCAAAGAATCTTGGTGTCTAGGAAATTCAGTGGACAAAAACTTGTTAAGAGTAACATAATCTCTCTTCTTTATTCAATGAATGTTTTAAAGATATTGACTTCTCATATGTCATGTTATTTCTAGATTATTTATGCATTTTTATTTCTAATGAAATGTAAATTAACTTTGTGACTCTAAGCAAATCATTTACACCTTTCTCAGACTCATTAGGTTGTTGAAAGAATCAAATTTACACACATACATGTGTATGTGCATATATACACAAATAAATGAAAAAATATATATACATGTGTATATGTATGTGCATATATATACATACACAAATAAATGAAGAAATATAAATACACACATACATATAGTTGTTGAGTTCTTTTCAATTGTATCTGATTCTTTGTGTCCCCATTTGGCAAAAATACTGCAGTACTTTGTCATTTTCTTCTCCTGCTCATTTATGGGGAAGAAATTGAGGCAAACAGAGTTATGTGACTCGTCCAGGGTTTCATACCTACTATCTGAGGCCAGATTAGAAGTCAGAAAATCTTCCTGACTCCATGCTTGTTGCTCCATCTACTACAGGCCAGTGGTTCTCAAAGTATGGTCTAGAGAATCCTGGGGATCTCTGAAACCCTTTTAGAGGGTCTACAAATTCAAAAATAGTTTTTATTTCCAATATGGTAAATGTCTATAAATATAACCCAGATAAACAAAAATGCTTTGGAGAGATCCTCAATAATTTTTAATAGGATAAAGATACTGAAAACAAAAGTTTGAGAACCACTATACTACACCATCTAGACCCTTAAACCTTAAAGTATTATTAATGATGATAACAAAAAATAATGAAAATTTGATATATAGTCTTCAAATTGTTGTCCTCTTAGACAATTCAGTCTTGGATCAATACTTTAAGTATCCTTGAAGTCAATGATGAAAAATTTTTCTTATTTATATAGTCCTTTTTAATGAGATTCTTTGGTATCAATACAAGACCCATATTTTATACTAAATAGTATTTTCTAGGAAACAGTGTTAGAATTCTGATGGACCTGCTTGATTCTCTCCATCCATCCCTTTTTAGTCTTTGAATTAGCCTATTCAATTCCTTCTTTCTATCATAAAGCTGTGTGACTAAAGGAGTGAAAAGAAATATAAATTACAACTGTGTGAGGATAAATTCTGGCGCCATTAAATAGCCAAGGACATATATTCAAATCAAATGGGCATACTAATATAAATAGATGTTAATGCAAAATGTAGAGTTGGTATTTCTAATTCTTGATTTAAGAAAAGAAATATGTATATATATATATATATACATATACATATGTGTATATATATATATATATATATATATATATATATATGTCCTTGGCAACTACTAAACCTTAGCTGTTTTCTTTTTTCTATATAATATTACCTTTGTAGGAATTAATATAGACAGAGAAAATTATATATTTTTCTTCTTGCTATAATTATATAAGACTGGGTTTTTTCTGCTTGTGTGTATCTGTGTGTGTATACAAATATTATTTATACACATACATATTTTTAAAAAATTAAATCATTTGTGATGCAAGAAGAATATCCTAAACTAAGAGTAAAAATTTGTATAGAGAACTGTGGGAAATTAAATCTAGTTTCTGAAGTTTTTACACCTAATTTATAAAATAAACATGAAGGAAAACACCCTTTTAGTTTCATTTGATTGAGGTTAAAGGAGACAAGAGTATTAGATTTTAAAAACTTGGTTGCTTAAAAGTTTTTATTTGAAGATCAAAGCATAGAATTTAAATTTTGGATAAATATATACTTTGCCAAGCAATGTTTATTTGAAATATATTAGCTCTAATTTTTTTTTCTGAGCCTCTAATTACTTTTCATTTGTGTTTTCAAATATAGGGGTGGTATCTGCTTTTGGTTTTTCAACCAGTGTTCCTTTAGTTTTGAATATGTAGATCTAAGTTTATTTTGGTTCTTTTCCTTTAAAAAAAAATCTTTTAAATAACACTTTTGTTCAGGGTGCGGGAGGGAGCAAGAACATATTTGTAATGAAAACATTATTTTCCCTTTAAGTGCCATCTAAATTGTTATTTCGGATTATCTTTGAGGCAAATAAATTTCAGTATATTTAGTAGAACTGCAGTAATTCTACAATTTGTTTTAAAATTTGGTTTTTTTTAAATTTTCCAATTAAAAAGCATTATTTTGTCTCATGTATTGGAAATGAATTAAGAAACCTTCAAAACTAATATGCATAGCCAAACAAAACATTGTCCATATCCATCAATAGATCTATATAGCTTGAGTTTATCACCTATCAGAAACTATGTTTGCTTCATCAGTAGTCCCCTTGAATCACAATCAGTCATTGCATTGATGAAAGTTCTTTAAGTCTTTCAAATTTCATGGTCTTTACTAGGTTGTTATTGTGTAAATTATGCTCCTGGTTCTGCTCACTTCAATTCATGTCAGTTCCTCAAAGTTTTCCTAGGTTTCTCTAAAATGATTACTTTTTTCAAGGTTTTCTTCAATAGGTTTTCTATTCCATTACATTTGCATACCATGATTTGTTCAGTCCTTCCCCATTTATAGACATTTCCTTAGTTTCCAATTGTTTTCCACTGTAAAAAAGAGTTGCTATAAATATTTCTGTAGATATAGATCCTTTAATAGTTTTTTAAAAATGAATTATTTTCTAGTAAGCAAAGTAGCCACTCAAACTGATGATTCTAGTTTCATGGTTTTAGACACTCTTGTGACCATACTGTCTCGTTTGGTTCTCTTAAACTTTGTCTTAGTATTTTGCCATGGTTTTGTTAACTGCTATTTCTTTAACAGTTCCAAATAATTTATTTTTGGTCTTTGAATTCTAGAGAGAGAAGGTCTTGTCATCAAATGGGAGATTATGAAAATATCACCTTAGTGTTCTATATAATCTGTCCTAAATCAAGATAAGGTGTTTCTTGACACATTTTAGGTCAAAAGAAACAGAAAATTTAGATCATTTGCTTTGTTTATAGAGTGTTACAGAAAAGTGATATATGAGAAAACTTTTCATTAAGAGGGTGGTGTCTTGAAAGAATTATGAATATGGACAGTCAAGTTCAAATCCTAGTTTTTCTATGTGAAACATGTAATTCAAATCTTCTATTTCCTCTTTAAAATGAGGGATTTGCATTAGGTGAACTCTTAAATTCTCATTTAGCTCTATAATTGAATGAATGTGATGAAACTACTGCACCTATTTCTTGGAAAGGAATGAAATTATTATTCACCAATCTAGAGGTTCTTAATCTTGTGTGTGTGTGTGTGTGTGTGTGCGCGTGTGTGTGTACATGCACACACACACACACACACACACACTGGACTCCATTGGTAGTTTGGGGAAATCTATGAGTCTCTTAGAATTTTTGTTGTTGTTGACAATAATGTCTAACTCTATATGACCTCACTTGGGATTTTCTTGGTAGCAATAGATACTGAAATGGTTTGCCATTTCTTACTCCATTTCTTTTTATAGATGAGGAAACTGAAGCAAACAGACTCAAAGTAACTTGCCCACTGTTAACAGCCAATAAGTGTTGGAGGCCAGATTTGAATGCAAGAAGATGAATCTTCTGACTCCATGCCTAGCTCTCTATTTACTACCTAGCTGCCCCCATCCTACACTATTCCACAGAATAAAGAGTTAGGTAGTACTAGAATCCTCATATATCTATCTAAATGCAACTAATAACATTATATGCTGAGGACTTCTCTGCCTTTTCCTTTACTTAAATCAGGGCATTCCTAGCTTGTGTTTCTTTATAATAAAAAGAATTTCTTAGTTAGAAGAATAATAACAATAGAAAGAGGTGAGAAGCTATGGAGGTAAATATCCTTGATATTTTTCATATCATTAAGGTTGATATTTTTGAAATACATGATTTTTTAAATTCCTCTTTTCTGATTCCTTAGTATGTGCTATTCTTTTTTTGGGGGGGAAGAGAGGGAAAATATTGAAGAGTGGGAGACCCTCTCAAGGAATTCCCAATGTTTTTTCTATTCTCTCTCCCCCATAGTTACTCTTGATAATGGTCATTATTCCTCAACTTCTCCTCCCCCCCCACCTTGTAATCTGAGATTTGTATTACATGGCTCAAAACCTGCATCCTTAGCATATTCTAACTTCATTAGTTGCTGCTGGGGACTGTAAATTCCAGACAGGCAGCCTGTTTTATTCAGTTCACTTACTTGAGTTCAAGGTGAAGTAAGGACATGTACTCAGGAAGCATTTCATCCGGGGAGGACTCTGTCTCATAGGCAGGGACTGAATGTCTGCTTTGGCCAAGAGCATGTGGAAAGAAGGGGAGTGAGAGGTTTGCTCTCCATGGGAACCTCTTATTCATGAAAGACACTCAATACATGGTTACTGAATTGAATGGTGAGATTATAAAATTTAGAAAGGGAAAGATTTGGTCTAAACTGATTCTAGAGAGGTAAAATGAAATCTTATTCATTGTATAGGTAGTAAGTAACAGAGCTGAGGGTTGAAAACAAACTCCCTGACTTGAACTCCTATGACTTTTCTATAAGATATGAAGCCTCTATGAGCCAATTACTTCATTCATTTCATGCCATAAGTGCAGTTCAGGATGGCGGAACCCTAACACATACAATTCAATAACAATTTGGTGATCATTTCCCCTTGAAAGGCACTGTTAGATTTTGAGCTGTAAAGAAAGAAAGAAAATAGTCTCTGTCCTTAACAGTTTACTAGGAGACTGAAATATGTACAGAAGTAAAGATCATATACAGATACAACACTATACTATAATTGTATTAAATTACTACATACATCTGTGTATGTATACATAGATATATGTATGTGTGTATATATATAATTTCAAGAGGATTACTAGATAGTGGTGGTAAGGATTATTTAAGATACAGGTGAGAAGGAATTGTATTCTAGTCATAGCAGACCACTGGTACAAAGGTATAGAGGTAGAGGATGGAATGCAATGTACAGGAAATAGATAGTAGACTTTGACCGATATCATTTTGACTAGTGTGGAGAGTATATGGAGAAGTAATAAGTGTACCTGAAAAATGTGATGTGAATATGATGTGAATCATATTATGAAAGGCTTTAAATTCTAGGCTATATTCCATTTTATTCCAGAGGCAACAGGGAACCATCAAAACCTATCTATCTATTTATCTCTCTATCTCTCTATCTATTCGTTAGTGTGAGGCTGACATGGTCACATATGTATTTTAGGAATACAGTCAATTGTGTGTAGGGTAGATTGAAGAGGGAAGATCCTAAAGGCTAGGAAGGATGTGGAGAGTGGTAAAATTAAAGATATTGCAGGACAACCTGCAAGGGTCTAGGCTATTTAAATGGAAAGAAAAGGATCAATAGATGCAAGAGATGTACATGTCAAATAGGTAAGACTAAATACCTAAGTGTGGAGTGATATTGAAAGAGAAGGAAGGATTAAGCATTCAGTAAACAAGAGACTACTATGGTTCAGGTACAGTTAGGTATGGAATGATATATACAACTGTGTGGGGCATTGTATAGAGTTAGGAACATCTGAGTTTAAATCCTGCCTCATTCTTACTGGCAGTGTTAATCTTAGCAAGTTATTTCACCTTGTGCCTCAGTTTCCTAATCAAAAAAGGGGGAATAATGTAGTACTTATCTCACACATTTGTTTTGAGGATTAAATAAATATATAAATTTTTTGAAAACCATACATGTTCAACCATGTTGAAAACATATGTGTGTGTGTGTGTTTGTGTGTATGCACTATCTATTATTAATCTTGACTACTATAGAGAGAAAAGAACATTGTCTGTCCTTAGGGAGCTTACCTATTATTGGAGGGAAAAATCTGCAGTTTAAGTAAATAGAAAATAAGGAGAAAGTAAAACTGGGGAGAAGGCACTAAAATCTGTGGTAATCTGGATCAGCCTCATGTGTGAGGTGGACCTTGAGTTTGCCATTTTAAGAGTTGGTGGGGGAAGAGGAAGTATATTCTAGGCATGAATAAATAGTCTACAGAAAGACAAAGTTGGGAAATGGAATGTCACCTATGAGGATAAGCAAGCAGACGGTCTAACTGGAAACCAGAATGAATGGGTGACTGTCATGTACTGTAAACTTGGAAAACTATACTGAAGAAAGGTTGTGTAAGCAATTCAAGTGCCAAGGAAAGTATTTTATATTTTAAATCTTGGAAAATTATTCCAAGGTTTTGAATCTGAAGGGTTGGTAGTCATCAACAAAAATGGGAAAGCCTGGAGGAAGAAGTGGGAATTTTATTTTGGACATTTTGAATTTAAGGTTCCTATCGGAAATCCCAGTGGAATGTCCAATAAATAAGTTGATAACATAGATATGGAGATCAGTGAAAAGATTAAGGTCAGAATGTCAATTTGGAAGTCATACATAGATATGGAAATTGAATCTATGGGAGTCCATGAAATCACCTAGGAAAAAGAAAAGAAGAAATGACCCAAGACAAAGCTTTGAAGGAAACTTACACAATGAACATGTGGAAAAGACTAAGGAGAGATCACCAGGTGGAGCAGAACCAAGAGAGCAGTGTCATGCAAGCCAAGGGAAGAAATAATGTTAGGAGGAAGAGGTGTTTGACTATCAAATAAGCTCAAGGACTGAGAAAAGGTTATTGACTTTTTACAACAAAGAGGTCCTGAATAATTTTGAAAAGAACAATTTCAGTTACGTAGTGAAGTTGGGAGGTATTGAAAAATAAGTATTAGAGGAACAGGTATAGGCAAGGGATGCAGACAACTCCTTTTAAGGAGTTTGGCTGTTAAAGGAAGAATTGACAGCTTGAGGGTAGCGTCAGATTCAAATGAAGACTTTTCTCTCTTATGTTTTTGTTTTGTTTTTAGGGTAAGGGACACCTGATCATTTTGTGAATAGAGAAGAAACCAAAAGACAAAAAAAATTGAAGATGATAAAGTTAATGGTTGAGGAGGATGAGAAGGGAAGATGTTGGATCTACTTTAGTGAATGAGTTAGTCTTGACATAGAAAAGGATCAACGCTTTCTTTTGAGACTAATTGGGAAGAAGAGAATATGTTATGATGAAGGAAGGTTTTAAGATATGAAGTAAAAAGTAGAAAAAAAAGTTTCTCTTCATAGATAGCCTCTGTTTTCTTAGTACAGTACAGGCATAGGCTGAGATGGAATAGAAAGAAAAGATAAGATCTGAGGAAAGAGGTTTGGAACCAATACTTTTTAGAATCTCTTAAGCAAGATTTAAGAGCTTCCTGGGCAGCACTGAGGGTACAATTGAGGTGAACCCATATAATATGGTTGTGGTATTTTTTTTTCCCCATGAGCACTTAATTCAATAAACATTTATTAAGTGCTTTCTATGGACCAGACACTGTTCTAAAAGAGGTTAAAGACACTTCCTGTCTACAAAAGCTCACAATCTATTGGGGGAGAAAACAAGCAAAAAAAAAATACAGCACACACACACACACACACACACACACACACACACACACTCTCTCTCTCTCTCTCTCTCTCTCTCTCTCTCTCTCTCTCTCTCTCTCTCTCTCTCTCTCTCTCATATGCTACATACAGGAAAAAAACTAGGAAATAATTAAAAGAGGTAAGGCACTTGAAATAAGAGGGGTTTAGAAAGGCTTTTTTTTTAAAAATGAGATTTTAATTAGACTTGAAGGAAGCCTGAAACCAGTAGGCAAAGATGTGGTGGGAGAGCTTTTCATGAAATGGGTACAGTCAGAGAAAATGCCCAGAGCCAGTGGAGTGTCCTATTTAAGGACTAGCAAGGAGACCAGCACTACTAGATCAAAGTTGTTTTGATAAGTAAGGTATAAAAAGACTGGAAAGATATGGGAGAGGATAGATCATAAAGGAACTTTGGGGTGGGATGATTGAGAGAGATGAGCAATGGCAGTTGAATGATGATCTACAGAAGTTCAAAATCATGGGGACATGTAGGATATGACCAGGTGTAAGAAAAGTCATCATTGAATAGAAAATACCACTCTTTTTCCAAGGAGACTGGAGATCAGTGCAGAGCCAAGCAAGTACAAGGACAGGTGATCAGATGGGAGGGGCTAATTTCATCACTCCTCTTTCTTCTAAATGCTGCAGATTAGGCAACTCTTTTCTCAAGGAACAGGCATAACAGACAATGGAAGTCAGGGATTCAAGATCAAAATATCTTTTCATATGAAACTGGAGATTAGGTAGGAAAATGGAAGGACTAGTGGTTTAGGAAGGGTGAAGAAGGAGATGTAACATTTCCTCTCTTTGACTATAATCCCTTATCCTTAAGTTCTGCATCATAGAGGTAGAACAGTCATAAGTGACAATGAATATATATGACTCTTCTATGTGGTATTGAAAAGGAGTAGACACAGAAACTATAGGACTTTAGGAGATTAATAAATGCTTTTTCATTCATTAATTCAATCACTTCATATAAACCAAACACTATACTGAGCTTCAGGAATATGAATGCAAAAAAGTAAAGACAGACTTTGACCTCAGAGAGCTGATACTCTAATGGGGAAAATTAGACACAGAAATGTGATTACAGAACTAGAGGAATGTAGGAGTTGAAAAGGGTAAGAAGGAATTGTTGGGGAGACACTGAAGAAGTGGTCCAAGGGAAAGGATTGAAGAAAGGCATGGCTGGAGCTTTTCTGAAATAGTCAGAAAATAGAGTCACTAATTTGAAGAAGGGGTCAGGGCTTGGCCCCTGGTGTTAGCAGCAAGCCACATAGGGAGAAGTTTGTGTAGCATGTGGCAAGAAAAGAGGCCAAAAAAAAAAAAAATGCTCCAACTATCTCCCACTTCAATGGAAGAAGAGAAGGTAGTTTTTGAAGCACAGAATTTCCTTGGCTATCTCTTCCACAGGGAGGAGTAAGTGCTACTACATATATCTATATCTACACCTATCTATCTATCTATTTATTGACATTTAAGCTTTTTCAGGCCTTTTAGAAAAGATAACTTGCTCAAGATCAATCTTTTGGTCAATAAGCACATTTAAGCACATATTATGTACCAATCTACTAAGCAATTGGGATTACAGACACAAAAAAAATGCCCTCAAAAAAGGTGTTTTTAAATAGAAAATTGATACTTTGTGTTGAATTCTTCAGCTTAATGACAGGAATTGAGGTGAAGAGGATTGTGAGCCAAGGACTGACTTCATTGAGAAAGCAGAATGAATAACCTGGATGGCTTTACATGTCTAGGACAAGGAGATGGACTGAGTGACAGAGAAAGATGTGGGAACCTCAAGAGGTTGTTTAAGGGTGGGAAAGGGACAGTTTTGAAGGTGAAATAATCCTATTCCTCTTTCTAATCCAGTGTTTGGTTGAGGTTGGGTGATCATCAGGGAAAGAACATCTAGTATATGACAGAGTAGCTAGGAATCTTGTGTTTTTTGGCACACATTATGTTTTCCTTTGTCCCAGGAACATTGAAGAGTAGATGTTCTTTTTAAAAAATTATTTAATTTATTATTTTTTAAAAAAAATAATAATAACTTTTTATTGACAGAACCCATGCATGGGTAATTTTTTACAACATTATCCCTTGCACTCACTTCTGATCTGACTTTTCCCCTTACTCCCTCCATCCCCTCTCTAGATGGCAAGCAGTCCTATACATGTTAAATATGTCATAGTATATCCTAGGTACAATATCAATATATGTGTGCAGAACTGAACAATTCTCTTGCTGCACAGGAAGAATTGGATTCAGAAGGTAAAGATAACCTGGGAAGAAAAACAAAAATGCAAACAGTTTACATTCATTTCCCAGTGTTCTTTCTTTGGTTGTAGCTGCTTCTTGATTAATTATCAAAATTTTCTATGAAGAGTAGATCTTCTAAGATGCGTGGAAGATTGGTCTCCTATAAACCTTTATATAGGCAGCTAGGAGGTATAGTAGATTAGTTACTAGTACTCTAGTAATTGTAGATTACTAGAGTACTAATAACTAGTAGTAGAATTCTAGGCATGGAGTCAGGAAGGCTTATCTTTAAAACTGACCTCAGACATTTGCTAGCTATATGATCCTGTAAAAGTCATTTAGCTCCATTTGCTTCAGTTTCCTCATCTGTAAAGTGAGCTGGAGAAGGAAATAGCAAATCATTCCAGTACCTTTGCCAAGAAAACTCCATATAGCATCAAGAAGAATTGAACAAGATTGAAAAATTAATAAACAACAAAACCTTTATGTGATGGGAATAGGAGTCCTTTGATTAGGAGAAATGTCACCCTTATTGACCTTGCAATGACCTAATCAAAACCCTAGAACTATAGACAGATTGTTAGAAGCCATGTAGTCTATTCTGCTTCATTTCACAGATGATGAAATTGAAACCAAGTGAAATGAAGGAACTTACTCATAGTTACCTAGGTGGTAAGGTCAGAGATCTGGACCAGAAGGTCAACTTTTTTTCCTGAAATCAAATTGTGTTTCCACAAGATGAGGGCAAGTCAGAGCCCAAGGAACACATTCACACAAATGGTATTTTTGTGACTCCTCTCTTCCATCAGCCAATGTCCTGGTGACCCAAAAATAAGCCAAAAAGGTTTTGAAGAGCATACATAAAAAAAATTTGATAATATTTGTAGCCTTTTAGACCTGGATGTTATGCAAAGAATCAGATTCTTTTTGGGATACCTGATTCAAAACTGGCAATGTAGAGACAAGTTACAACTGCTTATTTCAGTTCTTATACATTAAGGTAGAGATATAGGTCATGCTTCCTCAAGGGAAAGAAGTTAATGTCATTGTGTCAGCAAAAGACTAAATGAACAAGCCAAAGCAAGATTGGTTTGAATCCTGAGCTTGCTAGTCTAGTCGAGATAAATACTGTATTTATGTAACTTAGTTGGCAGGAGGAATTGATCAGACAGACAGAGTTGTTTTGGTTGAGCATAATTGAGCATAAAATAGACATAGGAAGAACTATTTCTTCCTTTTGTCAGGAACAAGTTCAAATCAAGCCATCTTTCTTGTTGTTGTTAGGGGTTATTAACATTGTTTCAATCATGTCAGACTCCTCATGACTGCATTTGGGGTTTTCTTGGCAAAGATCCTGAAATGTTTTGCCATTTTTTTCTCCATCTCTTTTTACAGATGAGAAAACTGAGGCAAATAGGGTGAAGTGACTTGCCCAGAGTCACCCAGCTAGTAAGTATCTTGAGGCCAAATTTGAACTCTCAAAGATGAGTCTTCCTGATTGCAGGCTCTGTATTTGACCATTTAGTTATTAGTGAAGAGAAAAAGTCATTTTGAGATTGCTTTAGTGATTCATTTTTTTTTTTAAATGAAGCTAACTTTCCTATAAAGGAGTGCAGCATATAGTCCCTTAAGATTAACTCAAAGATTTCTTCTTCATGAGAAACCTTTTCTGAATCCTTTGAATTCTAGTTCTTTCTCTCTATTGATTCTCTAGTTTATCTGAGCTAGATTTTGTTTATACATGATTGATAAGAAGTTCATATATAGAGCATATATCCATGCTTTCTTTTCTATTAAATTGTGAGCTTCTTAAGGGCAAGGATGTCTTTTGTCTTTCTTCATATACCCAGTATTTAACATAGTGCTTGGCGCATAGTAGGTGTTGATTGATATTTGTTGACTTTCAGCCCTTTCCCAGTTTCAATCCCTACAATCAAACTTTATATAGCACTTTGTTTTGTAATTTGATAATGTGTTTATTTTGTCCTATTATATTTTAGAGATATTTTTGCTGATGTTGCTCCATGGCTTTGCTCTGTAACTAGACTAGGTAAAGGTCTGGACCATATAAAATTTTCTCTCTCTCTGCTGCTACACACACACACACACACACACACACACACACACACACAAATCCCTATGTGTATTCTAAAACATTCATGAGACTAAGGAGTATGCTGATGAATTTTGATATAAAATTTAAGCTCACTGATACCAGGGAATACCTCCCCTTCATTCCTTTGCATTCTTGGTGCCAAACAGAATGTTTGGCATAGAGTAGGCACTTCAGAATGCTTTGTGATTGATTGTTGTTGCTTAACATTTATGAAGCAGTCCATCCAAGGAAATAGAAAGTTTCTTTGACTCTGAATTTTCTTTTCTTTTTTACATTTTTTAGGAGGGAGATAAGGAAAGTGGTTAGAAACTGATTTTTTTTTCATTTGTTGTATTTCAGTGCTAAGAGCATCTAGAGTAACATTTAAGACTATTTGTTATTTCTGACCTGTTCAGTAGCTTTTGACTGTCTAATACTAATTTTTTTTCCCATGAATTCCTTTAAAATTGGAGAGTACATTCCTTTTATAGATGCACGTAAAATGAAGGGGTGAGGTGGAAAACTTGCTTGAAAATCACAATACTTAGAATTTCCATCTCAGAATATTATGATGCTAAGCCCTTTGTAGTGTTTCTTTCCTTCATTCCATACTTTCTGGATGTTTCAAAACTCAGTCTTAAAGAAGGTACTACTATCCATGTAGGTAGAAAATGGCAAATTATCTACAATTCATTGTCTAGCTAATGATTTTACTTTATTTATTTTTGGAGAGTCCTGTTAAATAGTAGATTGCTGTATAGTTATTTTAATATTCACAGGTGAAACATCACTGATATAAAAAAGTAGAATTGATGTTTTTCTAGAACCTTCCAATCAGGTGCATTTTAGTCCCTTGTTGGAGAAATCCTACTCAATCCTGCTCATCATTTCTTATAGAACAATAACATTCCACTTAATATTGTTTTATATATATATATATATATATATATATATATATATATATATATATGCATATGCTATGTATATATGTGTGTGTGTATATATAGATATATACATACATAGGTGTATGTGTGTGTTTGTGTGTGTGTGTGTATCCATCCTTAACTGCAGCCTGCTTGGGGGAAGTTGGTGGGAGGAAAGGGGAAAAAAGCATAAAGTAAACAGTGCACAGCAGAGAACAAAAGAAAATCCACAAGGAAGCAAAGATGGACAGTTATGAAATACAATGTCTTTTATCATTATATATGCCTTCTTGAATTGGAAATTTATTGTTACATATTTTGAATTCTCCCTGATATTCCTCTGGGCACATGACAATATTTTTTTTTTCCTTTTTCTGTCTTTTTAAATTTTTTTTTCTTATTTTGTATTTGCTTTAAATAAATACCCTAAAAAAGAAAGGAAGGAAGGAAGAGCTAAGTGGAGCAGGGGGAAAGGGAGAATAATTACATTTAATAGTTTCTATAGACCATGATTTCTTACATTGACAATTTGTTTTGGAAAAGTGGTGAAAATGAATCACGAGGATATTTTTTTCTTTTATATTGTTGAATGTCCAGCAAAGAAGCAATGATTTAAACATAATAGAGGCTTAGCCAAAGTGGAATTGAAATGAATTTTTATGAAGTGGAATTCAAAGCAGACCTTGATGTTAACTTCTGTTAACAGGAAGGAAACTGTCCACTTTCTTTTCATTTTAGACTTTAAAAACCTATGTGCAAGGTGTGGTGCCTGAGCTGTTAGTAAAGGAATGATGTGGGGCACAGAATGATGGATGGATGAAAACCTTAATAACCTCTGTCTGAGACTCCTTTATTATAGCCATCTCTGAAACTTTTCATAGCTCGATTAGGAAGTAGAGATGTTTAGAATGGTATTGAACATCCTAGGTAAGTCAGAGTTTAAGCCTGCAATCACTACCACCATGTCTGTTGGAATTCATGGGAACTGTTGGAATACTTGGGAGTCACCTGATAGTGGCTGCTGTAGATCCAACCCAGACCTGCAGAATGGATTTCCTTATGTGAAAGGATGATACAAGGAGACTGAGAGGCAGTTGCTGTTCTCTGGCCTCTCTGACTGAGAGGCTGTTGTCTTACCTCTCTCCTCTTCCCTCTGCCTCCAATTTATCTCATTCCCAGTCCGCAACACCTGTGTCAGCAGAGGTTGCCCTGCAACTCCTTCAGATGCTATGATCCACAGCTGTGGAGGCTCTCAGAGAAGTGATCTGTCCCTTAACACTTGTCTAAGTAAAGACCTAGAGAAATAATAGGAGTAGAGGATAAAATGAAAATTAGTAAGACTTCTTAGTAAGCCTTATGTTCTGGAGATTTTGTGTGATGCATTGTTTTACTTGACTTCATTTTTATTTGGGGTTGGGGGTAGAATTGTTTTCACACAGGACTGGGCAGATGGATTGCTTTTATTTTACATCCTTCATCAAGAATCAAAAGCTTTCAGGGACATTGTTATAAGCTAAAATGAACTTAGAAATTAAAAAAAAAAGATATCTTAGATCATCCCTAATCCATCCTGTTAGAGAAAGACTGTTCCCCAAGGAGTATTATCCATGAGTTTTCCAGCTTGATTTAAGTGACTCAAGCAAAAACTTCATCACTTTCCTTTGGAGACTATTACACAGCCCAACAGACATCCTTATTAAGAAATTTTTCCCAATTTGCTGAGGAAAAGGAAGATTGTAAATTGAAATTCCATTGGGGAAATGATTCACTGACCCAAAAGAAAGGGGCCCCAGAAGCTTTAAAGAGATCATTGCTTCTCTCTTTCCTCATAGTGGGACAGTATTCACATATGAAAATATTGACAGTTTCACCAATGTTGTGGGAATGAGAGAATGATAGTTTTTAAACTTATGTAAGTTAAATGAAAAATTCAGAGAAGTATTTAGAGAGTGAAAGCCAGAATAGCAGTTTAAGACTGTACATAGAAATGGGTAAAGAGGTTGTGAGAGGTGGAAGTTGGATGGAGAAGCAAAAATATTATTTGCTCTCATTCAGGGCCTCCTAGACTTTCAGGAAAATCATAAAACTGGAAATTGTAATAGTTGGGGCAAGAAATGACTCAACTAGAATAAAAATTTCCACAGACAGAAATCAAAAGTGAAAACAAATTCTGATCATTATTGCTTATACAGGAAGAGTTGAACTTTTATTTGATTGTTTCTATATCATATGAACAGTTGTTTAGAAACTAGATAAGATTTATGATTCATTTAGCATCAAGGTTCCTACAAATGGCTTCATAAATGTGCTTCAGGTGAATGGCAAATGGAGAGGTTATGGGCCATAATGACTGGAGAACTAGCCTTAAAAAACTAACTCTAAGACCTACCTCAGACACATATGCTTATGTAACCTTGGGCGACTAACTTAAGCTCTCAATGATCTGGGCAATTTCTCTATAAGACTATTCATAGTTTTCTCATCTAGGAATTATTTTATACATTTTTTATTTATTATTTTAAATAATATATATTATTTATACAAATAGAATCATAGCTTCGGATCCTTCCCTAAACGTGACTATGATGAGCAGTATGTAATAACAGCCAAGGAGTTGGGAAGTCTTGGATTCAAGTCCTACCTCTGTTAAGAGTCTAGACATCTAAAAAACTGTCTCAAGTGAATGTAAGCTCTGTGAAGTCTTCTTAGCCCCTACCTGGCTCATTTTCTGGAACATAATTGTTGATTGCTTACATGATACTAATTAAATAATTTAATCTCTCAATACTTCATCCTCAGAAATCAATCTAAGATGAGCAAAGGTTTATAGATTCTAAGCTGATAGACTAATTATGGGAGGGAAGAGTTGAGATGTCAAGTGCCTAGAATAAAACTCAATTCCAGTAGCCTAAATGTCACTTTAAAGGAATCTGGACTGTTTCACTTTGGGGTTACAAATACTTCCTGTAATTGTTAAATTTACTTGGAGGAAGAAGGGCGTTAATTTTGGAGCTCATGGCAGTTGGTATAGGACAAGTCTAGTAAGGTTGTGAGATTTTTTAATCATGAAAGGCATCATAAAGGGACTGTATATCTGAGAATGAAGGTGAAAGAGATGGAGAAGTCTATCTACTTTGAAATTTTACCTAGGATCTTGGTATGATTATATGTGGGGAGTTCAAGATCAATATGAATAAATTGGACTATCAGGACTTAAGGTACTGGCTTTGCTTTTTTCTTTTTAAACATTAAATAAATTTGAAAATATCATTTTGAGCATCATTAACAAATATGAACATTTTCACATATAAGGAACACGTATTTAAAAAGGATAGATTAGGTGATCCGTGAAGTCCACTGTGTCTCTGAATCTGATCCTATGAAATTCACGTTTTTTTAAAAAAATAATTATTACTTTTTATTGACAGAACCCATGCCTGGGTAATTTTTTACAACATTATCCTTTGAACTCACTTCTGTTCCGACTTTTCCCCTCCCTCCCTCCATACCTTCCCCCAGATGGCAAGCAGCCCTATACGTGTTAAATATGTCATAGTTTATCCTAAATACAATTTATGTGTGCAGAACCGGACAGTTCTCTTGTTGCACAGGAAGAATTGGATTCAGAAGGTAAAAATAACCTGGGAAGAAAAACAAAAATGCAAACAGTTTACATTCATTTCCCAATGTTCTTTCTTTGGGTATAGCTGCTTCTGTCCATCATTGTTCAATCGAAACTGAGTTAGATCTTCTCTTTGTTGAAGAAATTCACTTCCATCAGAATACAATATCATTGTTGAAGTATATAATGATCTCCTGGTTCTGCTCATTTCACTTAGTATCAGTTCATGTAAGTCTCTCCAAGCCTCTCTGTATTCATCCTGCTGGTCATTTCTCTTGACTCTTGTTGCTGAAGCTAGCGTTTCTAATACAGTATTGAATAATGATGGTGATAGTGGGCAACCTTGTTTCACTCCTGATCTTAATGAGAAAGGTTCCAGTTTTTCCCCATTGCATGTGATGCTTACTGACAGTTTTAAATATATGCTCCTGACTTTTAAGGAAAAGTCCATTTATTCCTATTCTCTCAAGTGTTTTTATTAGGAATGGATGTTGGATTTTATCAAATGCTTTTTCTGCATCTATTGAGATGATCATATGGTTTTTGTTAATTTGGTTATTGATGTAGTCTATTATGCTAATAATTTTCCTAATATTGAATCAGCCTTGCATTCCTGGTATAAATCATACTTGGTCATAGTGTATTATCCTGGGGATGATTTTCTGTAATTTTTTTGCTAATATTTTATTTACGATTTTAGCATCTATATTCATTAGGGAGATTGGTCTATAATTTTCTTTCTCTGTTTTCAACCTACCTGGTTCAGGTATCAGTACCATGTCTATGTCATAAAAGGAATTTGGTAGGACTCCTTCAATCCCTATTTTTTCATATAGTTTATATAGCATTGGAGTTAATTGTTCTTTAAATGCTTGGTACAATTCACATGTAAATCCATCTGGTCCTGGGGATTTTTTCCTTAGGCAGTTGATTAATAGCTTGTTATGAAATTTACCTTAATCTTGAAACGTGGGTACAATTTGGATATGCCAAAAGAAATCAGGACAGTGATTTGGAAAGGGGATAGAGAATGGAATATAAAGGGACTGCAAATGAAGAAGGTAGACCAGGGAATGGAAAGTAAATTTTGAAAGATAGATAGGAAGAATATCATAAAGATATCAGTATAAGGAGTTGGAATTTTGTTCTCACCAGCATACCATCTTTGTTAAATGATGTGCTTGTTATCTTTCAGGGCTCCTTCATTCTCTTACAAATTATTATATCTATTGAAATTTACCTTATTATAAACCAAAACATTTTAGTATTATTATAAAAATAGTTTTGACCTGATGGACCACATGAATGTGTCAGGGGGAACCCCAGCCATATGAGGATCACACTTTGAGAATTGCCAGTGTAGTAAAAGGAGTATTGTATTTGGAGTCAGAAGCCCAAGATTCGAGTTAAGACTTTCAATCTTTGACTTACTTTTAATCATGGACAAGTCATTTCCACCCTCTGAGATTTGTTTCACTTTCTTCAGTTATAAAATAGAGACAACCATCCTTGGCTACTTACTTCAATGATTTGTTATAAAGAAAGTACTTTGAAATATTAAAGGAGGCACTTGTAATATAAAATGTATTGTAATTTATATATATTATAAAGTCACTTTCAACCTTAACATGGTTCTATGGGAAATGATGACAAATATTTTGCTCTATTATAAAGTTTAACAAGCATCAATAAAACTTCAAATATGCAAAGAAGTTCAAATACATGGATGAGAACCAAATATTGTATATGAAACCACAGACTTAAATTATTTGTCTTGGGAAAGGATCAATTTTGTTTTAAAAATAGGTTTCATTTTTATTGACTTCTTTTTTTTTTTCTGCTCCTTCCTGTCTGAATATATCCCTCTTCTTTCTCCTGTTTATTCAACATTCCTTGTAAAAAGATGATAGATATAGATATAAATATCTATATACTGGGAGGGGAAGGGGGGAAGGGGAGAAAGCAGTTTAGCCAAATTAACCAGCTGTATCTGATGGTATGTACATCCATAGTTATTATTTGTGTATGTATATACAGATACATATATATCTTATGTAATACATATGTTATATATAAGCACAAATACACACACACATATATACATACATACACATATATAGTTGTGGTCAGTGTGTATATTTATATACACTTTCTGCTTTCTTTACTCTGCATCACTTAATTGTTTCCTTCAAGATTAAGCTCAAGTATCATCTCTATGTAAGACATTTCCTATTGGGGGGAGGGAGGGTTCCAATTGTTAGTACTTATTTTTTTCCAAAACTTCCCTTATATCTATTTTGTATCTACCTAGATAGGGGCATGTTTGTCTCTTAGAATATAAACTCCTTAAGGTCAGGGACTTTTTTGCATTTGTTTTCCTGTCCCTAGTATCTAGCCCTAGCAGAGAATCTGACACATAGACAATAATAAGTGCTTAATAAATGCTTGCTGATTGCTTAATTCATGTTTTTCCATGTTTCTTCATTTTCTTTATGTCACGTGATAGTCATATGCCATAATTTATTTGAGTGTTTCTATATATACTATTCATAGCTGTAATTTTTAAAACTTGTTTTCCTAATCTCCGATTATCACTCTCTTCAGAAAATTTGACAGTTCATTAGATTAATTAAAAATGGCCTCCAGTGTCTTTGGCCCTTTCTAAATTGTGGTAATTAAATGCCCAATGATCTATGTTTTCTCTGTTAACACAAATCCTTAAGGTGATCTTACTAATTCTCTAAATGGTTACAATAACTGTTCCTTGGGGAATTGTGGCCACTATCATAAAACAAGAGCTGGCTACAAAGTTATGAACTGAGGGAGAAAGCTGAGCTTCTCAGTTTTATTATAAGATACTTGAGTGAGTATAATGAAAGAATAACTAGCCTCATGTGAAAATGTAGTGCTGGTTAAGGAGACAAGTAGTTGCCATGAATAAGAGTAATAAATTGTAAACTCCAAAGGTTTATTAACTGACAAGATGGGAGAACTTTTATTACCACTTTGATATCTCTAATTGATATAAAGGGAAAGACTCATGGAGTCTCTGATGCTTAGAAATATGCATCTAAATAATATTTAAATAGTCTTGTGTTTTAAGGACTCCCTGGCGGTAACTCTGTTTGACTTAATTAAATGAACAGAAATCCTCTAATAACTCTGTATTAATGTATTCGAGTAAAATATTGAATGTTCACCAGCTTCTTAAGACTTTGTTAAGACATTAAAACCCATAGGCTCCTCTTTCATGAATTGTATGCCTTAATAGTCTTGGAATTCAGCTTACTTTTTCTGCAGCCTCAGAAGGAGGGAAATATTTATGCAGTTGTAGAAGACATTTCCTCAGATGGGAATTTGAACTTAAAATATCTGCAAAGCAGACCCTCTGCTGGGTCATTAGGGTTTTACATTATTATAAGAGAAGAGAAAAGGAGGAAAGAAGGGACATGAAAGCACTTATGTTGAGTGATGAGGAAGAGTTCTTAAACCTAGTTTTGCAGAAGAAAAAAACAACACAACAATCCCTCAAATGTTTTGGATTTCTGAAATCATACTCTGCAAGTGTGGTGCCATGGAGAGGATATTCGGTGTGGAGATAAAGGGCTGGTGTTGGAATGCTGACTCTGATAGTTACTTCCTATATGAGTTTGACCAAGTCTCTTAATTTTTTGGAGTTCAGTGACCTCTCCTAAAAAATGATGGATTTGGAATAGATGATCTAAGAGTCCCTTACAGTTAGGACCATGTTAGAGAGCTTGCAGGAAAGCAGCTACTATGAGCTGTCTCCTGACTTTTTGTTTGATGGTAAAAAAGGACATACTAGAATATTAAGAAATGAGAGTTGGACTGTTCATGTGGCATAATGACATTTGTAACAGCCTGCCTTTCTGCCTGAGTTGATCTGTGTGAAAATACATTAGGATGAAATTGAGGTCTTATCATGTGGAAAAAAACAAAAACAAAATCCATAAGTGTCTTTTTCTCTCTTTTTTTTTCTTCCTATCCTTCTCTTTCTCCTTTTCTTCTTCCCTCCTTTTTTTCTTCTTCCCTCCTTTTTTTCTTCTTCCCTCCTTTTCTCCTTCCCATTTCTCTGTCTATCTTCTCGTTCTCTCACAATCCATACAAAATGAAAAGACACTGAGAGACTAAATAGATAGATTTCCTATGCCAGCTTTTCTGGGATTCTCAATACTCTTGGGATGACCAATTGTTCATATTTCAGAGCAATGTTTTGGCTGTCATTAACACCACAGCAAGGGACTGATGAACTTTAGACAATATCAGTAAGGTTGAAAATTTCTCCTCATCTGTGTTGCCTCTCAGCAATTTATTTGCCAAGAGAATTCTTCTTACAAATAATACAGGCCAAAATCTTTAAAAGCATTTTGAGATCTCTTCCCACCCCACCCCCTCCAACAATGACATTTAAATGTGGTAAATTTGCTATTAGATTTTTATCTTCATCTTTATTAGTTTTTATGACAATAGACAATTTGAGAATACCACGCACTTTACATAATTCATCCATCCTCTGTGGAGTTAGTCTTGTGAATTCCTAAGACACAAATGCTTTAGTTGTATGAACTACAACTCAATCCTGGCTTTTTAATTGCATCACTGCCAAAAATTGTTTAGCAACATCTCAACTCTGGTCTGCTGGAACATAGAACAAAACAATGCTACTGTTTACATCCTCTCCCCAGAGCCACCCATTTTTCTGTAGCAGTCAGGATTTCCTCAGGAAGCTTTCTTAGTGTAGGGTGGACCAAGTTGCACCAGGATATGATACATGTACCTCCCCACACCACCCTCAATTTCCCAGACCCAGGACTGCTATAGAACCTTATATTCAGATTTACCTTGACTGGTAATGAGTGTACTTTAAGACAAACATATCACAATTTATTACCAAATTCTTTGAGTTATTTAGGGGCTTGGCTAGGTACTGCTCCTTCCATTGTGATCATTCTCCCCCCCCCCCCCTTTTATGATGTTATTCCTTGAAATGGTAGGATAAAAAAGAGCTAATAAAATTTTCACACTTTATATTTGACCTTCAATCAAGGGCTTTCACCAGGATGTTGAAAGACCCCATAAGCTACAGATGTAGCAAAAGCAACAATTTTAGAATTTGAGTTCCAGTCATTTCTCAAAATCTTCCAAACATATTACTGTTGACAAAGGATCAAGACAAGACAAAACTTGAGGAAGTAATAATGGCAAGAAGTCTGTGACCATTTGTTTAGTGTGGCCATGTATACTTGGGTATACACTTATTTCTTTTTTTTATGTGTGGGTGTTCAGGGAGGACTAACTGATCTTTGGTGTGAGGTCTTGCTGAGTCAGGGCTACTCGTCCACCTTTCGTATCCACCTTTCACCATACTCTAACCGGGGGCTCCAAGGAGCTATGGCATGCATACCTCAGTAAACCATCCAATGGGCTAAACAGATTGAAGGTCACTTTCAACTTTAAAAATTGTAGGTGACTTGGGAGGGGGATGTTGGAGGGGGTCTGTCCCAAGCAAGGATTCATTTTATCTACTTAGCTATATTGTTTCTACTATCAGCTACTTATGTAGCTGATAAGTCTAAGTAAGCTTAAATCCAGTCATTTAAACTATCCATTTATAACCAAACCCAAATGAGAAGCTTGTGTTTTATTTTTTCCTCGTCCAATCAAAGAGTGTTTTTGTTAATTTGGTTATTGATATAATCAATTATGCTAATAGTTTTCTTAAAAAGATTGTTAATATTAAGTAAAATTCATTTGGGTTAGAGAGAAGCCCAAGAACTGTACAAATGAAAAAATTATTATCTTATTTATTGTTCATCCTTTGTTTTCAAAGGGACTGATGACACTACACGGTGATGTCCTGATGAGGTAAATTTCATTTATGTGAGGCATAGTCAAACCAAATCATCAATCTCACTCTCTCTTCCTGAGTCATCAAAGTCCAGCGGCAGGGCAAAAGTCAAGATGATTGGTTATGGCCCAGAATGCAGTGTATACCTTATCTTCATAGCACCAGCTTCAGGTGCCTTCATGCCATTTTCATTTGTAATTTAAAGAGGAATTAACATCAGTACCCTGTCATAAATTTAGAAATTTCAGCATTATTTTTAGTTTTAGATGTAAAGATTAGAGTTAGAGGTGTTCTTTTTTTTCTTTCTATAAACCTGCTGTACTCTACAGTGTAATCATTTTCCTCTTGTATGAGATATATTTTTCAAGGTGATGCTTTCTGGATTCAACTTTTCTCTGCACTTATAAAATAAATAAGCTGCACAAACTTAAAAGTGCTAAGTGTTAAAACTTAACACTTCAGTTCTTTGTTTTTAATAAGGCTACATAATTAACACCTTCAACTCTGTCTTATTTGCTTCTTTGAAAAAATACAAAGCAGGTAGGATGATGCACATAATGGTGGCACCAGCAGTTAATATTTGCTTTTTAATTTATAATATTAAATCACTAATGTTTTAGATATTAAAGATTTGTAGCTACTTTTAAGTTTCAGCACTGAAAAGCAAGTAAGTATATGTTATAAAGAAATTTAAAATATGAAGTAAAACATATTTTGAATATATATGTGTGTATATACATTTTAAAAGGCTGTTTTTAATATGAATTTTTTATTTCTTACTGTAAATATAGTTTTTGAGGTGTTACCTATTGTGAATTGAGAAACAGCAATTCTAACAGAAAGAGAATGTCAGTGTCATTTATTAACGAAGTCAGACTTTTGGGTCTTCAGGAGCCCTTTATATGCCTAAATTAATGAAGAACCCCAAATTAATTTTTGTTTCTAGGGATAATATCAACTCACATTTATCTTATTCAAAATTATAATGTCTTAATTGTATTATAAGAATAATTTTTACATCATGCATCATCTGAAAGGTCTCAAGAACCTGTATGCATCTAATGACTACACTTTCAGAATTACTGAATTAGAAGCAACTCCCTCCTCCCCCAAAATCCCAATTACATGTTTAATTTCCTTTGCAAACCTTTTCCTCCCTGATATAACAAAAAAATTAATATAAAATAACTTTTTAAAAAATCCACATGATAGGTAAGAAGTACAATTATTATTTTTTTTTTATAAAGCAAATTGAAAGGTACATTTTTTAAAGTTGATGGATGTAGCATTTCTGTTTTTTTACTAGATCATTTTCTTTTATGAGATGGTTTCCTTGTAAAACCAAAAGCATGGATGGGAAGAAAGGGAAGATCCATAGGCAAGACAGACTGTTTAACAGTAGTAAAATTCTTATATGAAAGTTGTATTGTTGGTTATTTGATAAATATATTATTTCTTTGAGAATCAAAGTTTTTTTTTTCCTTTTGTTCTATTTTGAACAAATATGTGCTGTTAAAATGTTGAATTTTTACAAGAATTGGTCCTAGGAGAGTGAGCTACAGCTCTTGCAAATTCTGAGCTTGGGAGAAAGAAGCTTTAAAAAAAATACTGTAATTCTTATGGTAATTTAGAACATTTGATTGCTCTGTGAATTTATCTTGTATTTTTCTGCTCTTTCAGGTTTAATGGGAACTGATGATCAGGTTTACATTTTAAACCGAACAGTTTAGGGAATGGGGTGAAGGCTCACCATCCTAAGCTCTCAAGATGTTTTTAATCTATAAGTAAGAATGAATCCATGTGCTTTAGGATGCTTCTGCAGAGATTTTTCATTTTATATTCTTGGCAAAAGGAATAGTGTTTTATGATGAAAATTGAGATCATCTTGAGAGGATATGATGTAGCTCAAAAAGAACTTTCCAGAAGAAATTGAAGTGAAAGAATGTTATTTTATATATATATGTATTCATTATATTACATATACTCCTATTTCTCCATTATATATATTTTTATGGACATTTCAATACAAAAAGAGGGGGGAGGCAGTCTAATATAACTAACAGTGATTGTCTTCTGTGGAAAATGGTCTTCTATAAATTTTATTTTTTCTTCTATTTTTACAAAACTAGAATATAGTACTATATAGGACTAATATAATACACTAAATTGACAAGTACCCAATTTGTGAGGGGAGTGGGTAGGGGTAAAATTATTAATGCGGCCATTAGTATAAATCTGTGTAAACATAGCGATGGTGGGGAAGGATGGAGAGATAAAGGATTTGTTTAGAATAGCATTTCTAAATATTAGATGTGAAGAGGCTTGGAAACATGTATGTAATAACCAAGTATTCTTAGTGGTTTGATTTTTCTAGGGCAATAGACAAGCCAGTTTTTTCTCCTTGGCCTTGGAAAGAAATACAGAGGTAGTGTCACACTGTTACCATGAGGGAAGGACATTACAAAAGCTTGGAAATGAACAATGGAGTATGGTTTATGAAGAACAATGATAATCCAACCAGGAGAAAGGAACCATAGAGAACAAAGCTGACATAAGAGGGGAGATGAGTTATAGATACTTAGCATGTAGCTATTCTGTTTATTACAATTCTGTTTTATCCCCTTAATAGACACATTTCATAAAGGCAGGGAACTTGCCTACTTAAATTTTGTATCTTTCCTTAGGATGTGCAATGGCTACTTAGTAAATGTTGGATGGAATTCTACATGCGGATTCCCTAAGGTACTACTTGCTGTCTATTACATGAGGAAACAATGTTTTCCTAGGATTAGACTGAATGAAGCTGGGAGGAATTAGAGGGTATCTCAGTTCAATAAATATTTACAAAGTATATCCTTTGTGTTTCCAGCAACATACATTGGAAGGAGATGGGTTAGAGAATAAGTTCAAATTATGGTCCCTGCCTGTAAGAAGCAAACTGGAGAGGAGAAACTTGTATATACAAAACAGTTAAAGGGCAATACATGATAGAATATCAGGAAGGAGTTGAATTTTTGGTACAAGTTTTTTCATCTGTAATAATAATGGTAGCTACTATTTGTATAGTGCTTTAAGGTTTACAAAGCATTTTATGTGTACCTCATGTTATTATCTTAACCGTAGGAGATAGATGCTATTTTATGATCCCTATTTTGCTACAGATGAAGAAATTGAAGCATAGATCAAATGACCTGTGCAGGGTAACACAGCTAGTAAAAGTCTGAGACTAGATTTGAACTCAAAGACTTTCTGACACCAAGTCCAGCACTTTATTTGTGGTGCCAACTGACTGCCTTTACACAACAGGGCTAGATGATTCTGATGATCTCCAGCTAATCACTTGTCCCTGACTAAGTATTGGGGCAGGTGAGGAGGAAGAAAAATTTCTGTGAATTGGTATTGGCAAGGAAGACTTTATACAAAAGATGAGATTGAAAATGGGTCTAGAATAATGGGTAAGATTTTGATAAATCAGAAGGAGTGAGGAGGAAATACTATAGACAATCATAATATGGGGTTTGTTACATTATAGGCTTTCTGTCTCTTTTGTGTTTTACCTGTCTATATCTATCTCTCTACATTTATATTAAAGGCTGATAAGTGATATAATCTATAGAATCCTGGATCTCAAGTCAAAAAGACCTCAGTTCAAATCCAGTTTCAGGAACTAAGTCACTTAACTTATCTGCCTGATGAGAAAAGTCTAAAATGGGGGACAATAATAACATCTGTTTCACAAGGTTATTATTAGGGTTTTGATATTTATAAATCCCTTAATGTGATGTTTGACTTAAGTAGGAACTTAATATGTGCTTATTTTCCTTTCCCTTTTATGGTTTTTACAAACTCATATTTATTGTAAAGTTTTATCAAGAACAGAAATTAGAAATATTTCTCTTTAACATTTGGAGGCATAATCTTCTCTTTACCATATTGAGTCCCTGGGGAGACTAAGCCTATTTCTACAAAAAGCAATTTCTTTATAACATTTAGCCCACCAAACCTGCTTCCAAAGGCTACAGCTACTAGATGCCTCCCAATCTCAGCTGCTATTGGGTTGTGTCCCTGAAATTACTCCTGAGGATGTGAATGCTGGCTGTATAGCTTGGCTTAGCCACTGACTCCTAGATTTGATAGTTTTGTTCACCCAACCTTTCAAAGTCCTCAAGGTTGTAGCAGTCTCCAATTAAAAAGAGGAAAGAGAAGAAGAAAATTTAAGTGTCAGAGAACAGAGGGTTGTATTCGTGACAACATGTTGGCAGCCATGAATGAGGCAGGTTTTGAAGCCTCTTCCCATACAGAAATTTACAATATGTTTCTCTCCTCAAATACCCTCAGCTACAAAGAGAACAAGAGCTTGCTGAATTCATTATTACATTGACTTTCATATACTGATGTGCTATATTAGTGGAATCATTTTATTTATAATTAGGACATCAAGACTTATGTTGGGAACACCTAGTGACAAAACTGCCTTCTCTCAGTGCAGATCTGTAGTTTCTTTAATTCTCTCTCCATTCTTCCACATTGCATCTTTCTTTCTTTTTGAATTCATCTTTGTCTCTTTCAAAACATATATATATATATATATATTATATATATATTTTTATCTATACATAAGCACACATATATCCATATTCTTGGAAATAATTTTTTGCCCTTTAGTGTGTATTCTCATTTACCTGTCATCCTATTAGACTGTCTGTTCCATTCATTGAGGATTAAGACTATTATGAAATATCCTTCCAGAATATATCAAAATACATGTAGACAGAATCTTGCCATTACTGGCCCCCATCTTAAGCCATTTATGTCAGTTAACAGTAGCCAGTAATTCAAGAACTACTTAAAATCCCATTAATTTTTGAGGTCCTACTCACTAAGCTTAAGAAAGCTTTCATTTTCAGCACTATTTTATTACTGCTGAGAAGGTTCTAGGAACTTGGAAAAATATAGGGGAAAGAACAGTAGATTAAGAAAGAGAAGACATAAGTTTGAATCCTATCTTCAGTGCATTGTGTAATTTCATGTATCTCTTTTAGTCTCTATTTCTTCATATAGTAAATGAAGGTATTGGAATCTCAAAAATCCCTTCTAATTCTAAATCCTGCTTTTTTGGTTTATATGTTTCTTGAGTGATTTCATCTGAACAATAAATGAGTCAAAATATGGAAATTTATAATCCATGCCTGGAAAAATAAATGGGCAACAGAAGCATCAATAACAATAATAATAATAAAAAAAAACCCTTATATTTCTATAGTGCTTCAGTGTTTTCAAGTAATTATTCATCATTTTAAATCATCATACTTAACCTTTCTCTGGTACTATAAGATTTGCAAAGTGATTTACATCTATCTATCTATCTATCTATCTATCTATCTATCTATCTATCTATGTATTCTCACTTTATCTCTATATTGATTGGGCTGTTTTCAAAAATACAGAAGAAGAAAATATTGAGAGTAATCTGTTTTGATTTTTGAGAATGTGGGTAATAAAATGGGTAGGCTTACAAAGTCATGGAACTGAAAGAGACTTTAAAGGTCATCTTGCTCAATCTATGCCTGAATATGAACCTCCTCTATGAATCCCATAGAAATGGCCATCCAGCTTTTACCAAAATAGTTCCAGAGAATGAACCATGGTTTTAGAATCAGAAGATTATGGTTCAAATTCCCTTGCTTATTGCTTTTGTGACTTTGTACATAATCACTCAGTTCACAGCCTCACTTTCCTTAATTATAAATAAGAAGGTTGGAAAAGATAATTTATAAGGTCCTTTTGAGCTCTCAATCTGTAATTTAAGGATCTTACTCTCTCAGGCAGTCCACTCTACTTTTGGATAGTTCTAATTGTTAGGAGAACTTTCTTTACCTCAAAATGTATAAAGATATAGAAGAAGCTTGCTTAGAAAAACAGGAATGATATGATGAACTGTCACATTGTGACGGACTAAGCTTTTTATGTAAGTAAAGTACAAGGGGAGGGGTTTGGCAGAGACATTTATATTTCATTCAGGATTTCCTTCCTCAGAGAAACTAATAAGTTGTGTGTGTGTGTGTGTGTGTGTGTGTGTGTGTGTGCACTCGTGTGCGCATGCATACATGTGTGTATACACATATTATTATGTGTGAGTTTTTTTCCATGATAATCTGTGACAGACTATATCTTCAACTCTATAACCATCTGCAGAGGAATTGAGCATAACATTTTTGAGAAAGAATTGCAAATCAATTACAATATGTTTTTATGAAATTCTTTCCTTGAAAAGATTTGGTAGCATGGTGCAATACAGCTGTTACAAATAGCTTTGATTGACACCTAAAACTAATTAAATGAATTTTGAACAAGTAAATTAGAGTTGGTTATCTGCTTAAATTTCTTCTTGTGCCATGTGTAAATCTGCCTGAAAGATTTTGCTAAGTTTTGATCATCTCCATATGTGTAAATGTGTCCCCTGAGGGATGTAAACACTGTGAAGTTGTTTAGGTGCCTCTGTATTTTAATATTTTATATTTAGGGTTATATCTTGATGATACAGATAAGGGGATCTGCTTGGACAAGTAATGCAATGAGTTGGGAACAGCAGCTCAACAGAATCCATTTCCTTCCTTCTGTCTATTACTGGGACCCTCTCTGCTTTTGAACTTTGGGAGTCAGCAATATATCTGTCATGCTGCAAAAGTTTCCCATTTGGGCCCACACCTGGATAAAGATAAGCAATAAAAGGTTCATATGTGTTTAATAGATTATTAGCATTTCATTTGCATACCCACATTGCACACAATATTCAGATTACCAAAAAGTTGTTCTTTTCCTTTTTTTTTTCCCCTCATACATTAATGAACAACCTTAATGACCAACTGTACTAAGCCAGAAATGTGCTGTTCAACAACAGGGACAATTATAATCATAAAAATGGTGCTGCTGCCAATAATAACAATAATATCTTACATTTTTATAGTCCTGCAGAGGACTATATTTATCTAGATATATATCTGTCTTATCTATCTATATATAACATATATGTGTGTATATCTATATCTACCTATCTACCCACCATAGACATTATCTCATTTGATTGTCTCAGCAGTCTTATGAGGATAATCAGGGAAGATTTCTCAATGAGGTTCAAAAAGGTCAAGGTACTTATATTTATACAACTACTAAATAATAGAACCCAGATACTAACCTTGGCATTTGGTTCTTAGTTTCTTTCCTATTGTACCATGTTGTTCTGAGATTGGGGACAGCTGAAAGATGTATCTGACCAAATAGGTGAGTTTTTACCTACTCTAAATGAGGGGTCTAGATTTCACAGTAGGAGCATCCAGTTCTCCTTCCATTTCTAGAATCCTTTTATGTATTACTATGCACCATTGGATGTAAGTTCCTTGAGCACAGATACTGTTGTGCTTGCCCAAAGTTGCACTACTAATAGGTGTTTGAATTGGATTTGAACTCAGGTCTTTATTATTTCAGGTCTGATACTCTATCTACTGTGCCATTTATTTGCTGGAATCTAATTCCTAGGATCTAAAAGTGGTGACAAATGTCACATTTAAAAATTTTCAATCTCCATTCTATTTTGCAGTGCTAATATCTTTGTTTTTTTGTTTTTTTTTTATGCTTAACAATAATGCTCTTGTAGTTTACTGCTACTGTCCTGAGTTTAGGAACAGAAGACTTAGATTTGAATTTTGATTGTCATTGCTTAATCATGTGATTTTGGCAAAGTAATTTATTGTTGGGAAACACAGACTCTTCCAGTGTTAAAATGGGTACAAGAATACCTGCCCTATTCTTGTTAATGCTATTAACTCAAAAGAATTAATGCATACAATAAGCTTTTGTCACCAGAAAGTATTATATAAATGAGTTATTAATATATGAATTTTACTAACTAATTTTTATATGGATACTCTGAGTCTATAACATCAATTTTCCATCATGTAAAATGAGTACTACTTACCTAGTAAAATCAAAAAAAAATTACTGAGCATGACCAAAATGTGGTTGAGAGTGTGTTTAAGTGGATGATAGGAAGTACTGTTAAAAGATTAACTGACTCAAATATTTTGCAACAATAAAAAGTGAAACCTCTTCTTAGTGGGAAATATAATTCCCCAAAATGGAACCAACATTACTTTAGTGAAGTATGTGAGGACAAGTTTGAAAAGAAGAAGAAATGAAAATATCAGTGAAATTGTATGATATGAACTCTAGACCAAAAGTTCATTGAATCATAAAACTTCAAAGTTAAAGGGACTTCAGAGATTAGTCTAATTAACTTCTACCTAAGGAAGGATCCCTTTTAGAGCATAACTGATATATGGTTGGCCTATCCTTACCTTCAAAATTTCTAGTAAAAGGAAAGCCACTACCTTCTAAGGCAGCCCTATTCAGTTTTAGATTATTGTTGGATTATTTTTTTTTCCTTAAATCAATCCCTGTCTATCATGTTTAGCTCTCAAGGATCAAGGAAAATACATCTTTTTTCTTTCATGTCATATTCATATGCTAGAAGAGTGTGTGAAGGACTTCAGAATTTTCTCCTCAGGCTAACCCATCCATGGTTCTTCCAACTGATTCTTATGTGGCATAAATTCAGTCCCTCCTCTCTTGATTGCTTTTTTTTCAAAACTTAAAAGCTTATCAACTTTGGACATCTTAAGTAGTGCACAGTCCTCTAGCTGTTGTATGATTAGATTCCAGTGACACTATCACTTCCCTATGTTTGCATATGAGTATATTTTAAGATCACAGTGTTTTTTGCCTGCCTTATCATATTTTTGGAGTCAAAGTTCATGTGTAGTCTGCCTAACCATCAGACTTTTTCCAGTAAACCATTTTTGCATTGTCCTTAAAGAAAGTCAGATAAAATATTTTAAAAAATATTTCAATGACAATATTAGTTGCATCAAAAGTGAGGAAAATCTAAATGTAATTTTGATAGTTAGAAGTGATTTTTACATGCCAAACATTTTGTCAACTTTAGTTAACATACAGGATGCTGAGGATGATGGCAGATGCATAATCCTTTAAATGCCGTAGAAGAAAAATGTCATAGGTGTGACATCAATGTTGGCAGAAACCTTATTTAAATACAAAATAATGTTACAAATATTTTAGGTGGATCCATATATTTTCGTTGGTTAGATCTTGTAAGAACAGGCTAGGTAAGAATGGTGTAACCTATTTAGCAATCTTGAAAATGTAGAGATTTTGATCTGATAAGCCAAATTTTTTGTTGCTCTGTGGAGCCACTTGTTGGGGGTTATAATAGACTATAGTGACAGGGCATGCTTTTCTGTACTAGATATTTTCCTTTTTATGTTTGCCTTTCTTAGCACTTAAATCACCAAGACTTTAGTGTGACATGGTAATTATAGGCATTTATTTCACATCTGGAGAAAGCATAAGGCAGATGTGCCACCCCCTCCCAAATTATTATTTGCTGAGAATCAAATGAGGGTGGATACTGCTGGGTGTGAAATGTTTGCTGTCTTTGGCTGGGGTTGAATTATGCAGCTGTGTGTGTGTGTGTGTGTGTGTGTTTCCATCTGCAACTGAGAATTCCCAGACCCCCAAATTATGGGGAGTTGTATGGGTGGTTGTGTGGGAGTAAGGGATAAATAATTAAGAGAAATTCTTCAATACCAGAAAAAAAATTTTTTTTAAATAGTAACCTTTTCCAAGTTACTCAGAAACTATGACTTGAAAAGCCCACTTAGATTTGAAGGATTTCCTGGGATATGAAAGTGACAGAATAGATAGGACTAACTGGAACTGAACTACATAAACTATTGTTTGCAACTGTTAGTAATTTCAGGTGAAGGCATTTCCCTTAATTGTTCCAAGGAACTAGGCCCCTTCAAGTTTTATGAGCTAGGAGGACTTTTGATACTTGGGAGAGCACTGGAGTTTGAGGCTGCATTTTGATACATTCTCAGTATTCCCTTTTCTGTGGAGTAAGTAGGTAACTGATCAAGAGTGCTAACTCCAGGGGAGAAGCATTGACAGGTGAGCAGATGTCATCTCACTAGTAAATCAATTCAGGGATTGTATGATTTTGATTCCTGGCATGTTTATGAAGTCACTGAAATGGGCAGAGTCCAAGAGAGTTTTCTTCAATGTCATCATAAACTGGTAACAGTTTATATTTTTTATCTCACCCAACAACTTGGTGATATGGGTACTATTATGATCATGCCCTATTTACAGAAGAGGAAACTGAGTCTGAAATTGTGATTTGTTAAAGGAAAATTGAGACAGAATTTGAACTCTGGTCTTCCCAATTCCCATTCCAGTACTCTACTGACTTTGCTACTTAACTGTGTATCTGCTATAGCTAAGGGGGGGGGGGGGTTTCCTTCTTCTTCTGTCTTATGTTTCATGCTCTGGATTCATCCAAACTGACCTCTTGCTCTTTGAAGGAGTTGACTGAGAATACTGACATAGTATTCAGTACTGTTCTAAATATGATTCTAAGGATAAGATCCTCACTCCCCCCATTCACTTCTCCAAAAGTAAAACTGATTTTTCTCTTCAGTCACAAACTTTCCTTGAGACATCTTTTCGGGGAAAGCCCTGAAGTTGAGAACCAATATTATCACATCTAAGAGATATTGGAAAAGCAGACCTCTAAACTGTTATGAGAAGGTACCCCAGATTCCTTTATTTGTATCCTTTTATTGAACTGGCTTGTTTAAGTAATAGAATATGGTTTAGTGCATCTTAATAACAAAGGATAATTTGGCTTATGAAGTAAGGCTTCAGTTTTAATAACAAATAATCATATGACTTCCCTTTTCCCCCCATTAATTTTCTATGGTGTTTGCTCAGCAAAATTCTTTCCCAGCATATGTGTGAAGGATTGTTCCCCTTCCTCCCTCCTCCCCTATCCATTATTTAACATGGGGACACTACTTCACTTAATTAAACATTAGGCCAATAAAAGCAAGATGCTTGAAGGCAATGGAATTTTACTTAGCCAGTTGCCATTCTCTAGTGTTTTCCCTTTTTCTCAAAAATCTATTCTTTGGTACTGTAGTTTGCTAAAAGAAGATCTAAGTTTTTGTGACAAATAGAGCAGAAAATGGCTTGAACACAAGGAGATAAGAGAATAAGGAACTAAGCTGGGAACCAAAGAATAAACTGCAGTCTTCCTCTATTCCCAAGTGCTTAATTAATTTATCTTTCCCTGTAGAATGGAGATTTTTTTTTAAATTTAAAAACAAAGAGATTATCTAAATGGAGAAATCTAGGAAACTCTACCGATAGAGGAACATAATGTGGACTGAATCATAATCATATCTCTAGGGTCAAGGTTGGCTGGACCCATATGTGGAAAAACAAAAGTGTTTTTTTTTTTTTTTTTTTTTTTTTTTTTGCTTGAGTGATAGAATAGTAGGGTTGCTTAGGTCCCACCAAAACAGTGTCACACATTATTTCATTCACTCCTCCATGCCAATATAGTTGTTTTTTTTTGTTTTTTGTTTTTTGTTTTTTGCATATCTTAAACAGATAATTTTACTTCCTGGTGATATGGCTCTTTTTAACAGTAGAAATCTTTTTTTCCAAATAGAGTTTCTAGTTAACGTTTTTAAAACTCTCAGCTTCATTTCTTTCTTTTTTTTTTTTTTAATATCTTTTTATTGATAGAACACATGCCAGGATAATTTTTTACAGCGTTATCCCTTGCATTCATTTCTGTTCCGATTTTTCCCCTCCCTCCCTCCACCCCTTCCCCCAGATGGCAAGCAGTCCTTTACATGTTGAATGGGTTGCAGTATATCCTGGATACAATATATGTGTGCAGAACTGAACAGTTTTCTTGTTTCACAGGGAGAATTGAATTCAGAAGGTATAAATAACCCGGGAAGAAAAACAAAAATGCAAGCAGTTTATATTCATTTCCCAGTGTTCTTTCTCTGGGTGTAACTGCTTCTGTCCATCTTTGATCAATTAAGGTTCTCTTTATCGAAGAGATCCACTTCCATCAGAATACATCCTCAAACAGTATCGTTGTTGAGGTATATAATGATCTCCTGGTCCTGCTCATTTCACTCAGCATCAGTTCATGTAAGTCTCGCCAGTCCTCTCTGTATTCATCCTACTGGTCATTCCTTACAGAACAATAATATTCCATAACATTCATATACCACAATTTACTCAACCATTCTCCAATTGATGGACATCCTTTCATTTTCCAGCTTCTAGCCACTACAAACAGGACTGCCACAAACATTTTGGCACATACAGATCCCTTTCCTTTCTTTAGTATTTCTTTGGGGTATAAGCCTAGTAGAAACACTGTCTCAGCTTCATTTCTGCCAATATTTGAAATTTTTAATACTTTTCACTGTCATTTAAAAAATGATATTGAATAAACTTTAAGAGTATTTTAGAAAGGTGACAATTTCTAATAAGTTATTCAGTTAATCCTTCAGAACAGGGCTAGACTGTTCTCAAGAAGCTTACTGATTTTGGGAGATGTACAGGTAGTGATAATATCCAAATTATTTACAAGGTAGCTATGAGATTGGTGGTTGTTTTGTGTTGTTTTCTTTTGGCGAGGATAAAGACATTAGCAGCTAGGGCAAACACTAGTGAGTTTGCTGCCTTCCAGGCATTAGGGACAGCCAACCCAAAAGTACCATAGATAAAAACAAGCATAAAGATAAAAATTAAAGTTATGAATGAGGAACAGAACAGTGGTTGGTTGGATTGGTGAAGAGAGAGAGAGAGAGAGAGATGGACAGATGTAGACATTATTGGAGAGGGAGAGAGATTTGAGGCACAGATCTATTTGGAGGATGTTTCAGTAGATTAAGAAAGGTGATGAAGATTTGAAGGTAAAGAATGTATGAGTGGAAAGGAGGGGGTGATGAGCATACCTTTATTGATGTATTGATGTAAGAGTTTTAGGAATATGTGCACACATTAGGGAATGCATTATTTGTTGTTGTACAATCATGTCTGACTGTCTTTGTCTCTCTTTGTCTTGAGACTCTTCATGACCCATGGATAAATGGCCATTGGGGTTTTCTTGGCAAAGATACTGCATTAATTTGTCATTTTCTTCTCCAGTGGATTAAAGCAACAGACGTTTAATGACTTGTTCAGTCACACAACTAGTCATATTTGACTATTTGTTATGTTTGAACTCTGATCTTCCTGACTCTTGGCCAGTGCTCTATTTATTGAGCAACGTAGCTGCCTCTCCCTTAACTTACTTTACTTTTTCTCTTATTTCTTTGCTTGTTGATCATATCTCTTTTTATGTTAATACTTTAGGGCCAGACCTGTTTTGGTATTTTTGCTTTCGTATTCCCTACCCATTAAAACCCAAGTTTATTCCTTTGTATTTGGGAAAAGCCAAATAAGTATTTGGATATCCTTGAATATTTATGTGATAAATTTTTGTGAACAAAGGGCTGTTCTTAAGATTATTCTTTTAATTAATCTCAAACTATATAAGAAGCCTATATTAAGCTTTCATTAGCTTTATTCTCTTTTTTCCTCTCCCTGCCAATTAGTTGGAATAAGTGAAATTTTATAGATTTTTTTGCCTTTGTTCCTAAAGGATTTACTAAAAGAAGCAAATGAAAAGCATATAGGAATGCTATTCTTCAGGATTTTTTGTTTTTGTTTTTTGGTATGTGAAATTTGAACATTGTCAGCTTCTTTGCTAGGGATAGAAAAAAGTATTTCTCAGCATTTGCTTTAAAAAAGAAAAGAAAAAAAATGGAGAGATGGTAGGTCTTGCCTCTTTTACTGTGTCTAGTTGGCCCACAGGCTAAGTATAAATTGTTATAGTAGAGTGAGGACCTTTGTTGTGACATGTTGCAGTATTCTGCTGATCTCATTTCATAATTAGTAGTTCATTCATGTTCTCCCTTACCTGCAAGGGATACACACACACACACACACACACACACACACACACACACACACACACACGTATGCGTGCATGTCTATATGCAATATGTTTATAATGTATTTATGCATATGTGTATACATACTGTTTAAGAAGGAAAATGATGCATATATTTTTTGTGTATATACATACACATATTAAAAACAAATAAAAATATTTTAAAAAGTCTAGGGGGACTGAAAGGGGACATCTGGTACCAGTCAAATATATTTCATATTTCTTGGCTCTCTGGGATCAATAATGGCTAAAATGGTATTTAGAAAAATAAAACTTGGTATTTTGGCTTTAAGCTTATTAGTTGGGCCACATTGGTATAATTCACCCCTTCAATTAGTCTTTTAAATGGGTGCAATTAAAGAAAGAAAAAAGAAAAAAAAAGAAGTTTTTCTTAGGTCCAAACTTTTAAATAGAAAGTTGTTTACTTTGAAGGTGATGTAATTTTTTAAAATAATATTTTCTAATTAGAGAAGCCATAATCTAAGCATCATTACACATTGGACTGCAATATAAAATAACAATATAAGCAATCATGATTAAAAATAATGCTAACATTTGTATATTTGACTTTATAGTTTGTAAAGTGCTTTTCAGATGTTATGTCATCATTATCATATCTAACACCCTTATTCTACCTCTCATTTTCAATGAATTACAGACCCCAGAAACTTTGGGTCTTTTCTCTTGAAGTTCATAATCCAAAATTTGTTAGTTTTCATTTTGTGCATAGGTGTAATTGTTGGTCATTAAAAAATAGTAGGGTTAGATGATCTCTAACGTCTCTTTGTCTTTTAAATAGCTAACTATTTATAAAGAGAGAAGTAAGAAATATGGGGAAAGATTTTTCCCTTAGTGTTTGTTTTGGTTTCCCCTATTTCTCGATTGTACAAAGAGAAATACAGAAGGCTAAGGCTAGTTTTTATTTATGTTCTACTAAATACTGGCATTTTCTAATACCTTCTGATGATAGTCCTTTAGGAGTATAATATCTATCTTTTTAAGCATTATTTAGTGAAAGCCACCATTTGCAATTAATAGTCTATTGTGAATATTGGACATGTTATATACTTGTTAAGCTACAGGATCTAACATAACTATCCTGAAAAGCTAGTTAATGTTCCACAAAAATCCCCAAATACCTTGACCTAACAATGGGAATAAAACTTTAAAATTATGTTTATATCTTTCATGACTGACATAACTTAAACCCTTTACATTATGATGGTTATGGGATAGCTCTCTGCTTTATATTGAATGTCAACCATCCCTCCTACATGATGTTCTTAGGATGATAAATTCAAAGCTAGAAGGGATTGATATAGAAGGATTACCTAATATAACTCCATTTTACCAAAGAGAATATAAGGGTGTAGAGAACGTATAGGAGTAGTTTTTAACCTGGTGTTTATAACTTGGTTATTATTATTTTTAATATAACTTTTTCAGCATAATTGATTTCCTTTATAATTCTATTTGTTTTATTTTATGCTTTTAAATATATTCTGAGAAAGGGGCTTATAGGATTTACTAAATTGTCAAATGGATCATGACACAAAAAAAGTTAGGAACACTTCAATTAAAGAATAATATTGACCTTTAGGCCAAAAATGTCATATTTGTAGAACATAAGTTTCAACATATTTGTGTGTTATGACATAATAAAAAAATAATTAAATTGGTTTTCATTTAATGTTTCAAAATGAATGTTTTATTCCCCGTTTGACTCCCCTTTTAACATGTTAGTTTCTAGTTATACAGCAGTACAGCAAGATTAATCCATTTCCTAATTATATTAGTTTCTGCAGTTTTGTAGACTCACAGTTCTTTAACTTTGCAAAGAATGGATAGAGGTGAATTTCCTCATTACTCCAAAAATAAGCTTGACTATCATACAGGGTTAGGTTTTGTTGTGTTCCTTATATTGGTGCATAAAACATAAACATGTTTCCACCCATTTCTTTATTCTTCACAAACTTATTTCTTATGTTTCATTGTATTCCTATTATCACCGTTTCTTTTGCTGTTCCCTAATCAGTGACAATGACTCCATTTTCAGTTCTCTGCTACCTCAAAAAATGCGACATGAATATTTTGGTATCTTTTTTTTATCTGTATGATATATGCTTGCTAGAGGAATTTTTAAGTCAAAAAATAGGAATATCCTAGTCACTTTCTTAGTTAAATCCAATACTATCCACAGTGCTTGAACCAATTCATAGCTCCATTAATAATCTCTTAAATGTGCTAAAGTTTAGTCACCTTCCAGCAGTGCTTAATTCATGTATGCCAAATTGTTGTATGTGAGGTGAAACTTCAGAATAGTTTTGATTTGTCTTTTTCCTGTAATTGGTAATTTGGAACAATCTATGATTGTTAATTATTTGGGATTACTTTTGATTCTATCTTTTAACAATTTATCTCTTAGGGAATGACTCTTGGTCTTATATAATATTATTAGTTCTGTATAATATCTTTCCTTGTTATTTTAATTTATATTTTTGTGGTCATTGAATAAGTTGTTCTATCTACTCTCTTCAGTTGGCACTAGTCATTAGGCACATTCCCAAGTTTACCAGTATTTTTTTTCCAATTTTCCCCCAGATTAAAAAAAAAAAGTTTTGAGTTCCAAATTCTATCCTTTTTTCCTTCTCTTATAGTACTGATCTTTATCTGGCCACTGGATTGAGATGGCTCGACAGGAAAGTGAAGCAGGTGATCTTGTATATCCCTCTCTCATTTAAATCCAGTTCATTTTCATGTCATGTCATCACCTCTTTGAGAATGAAGTCCACTAAGCCATCAGATACAGTTTATACATGTACAATTATGCAAAACTTTCCATATCAATCATTTTGTATAAAAAGACTTGAATAAAAGAAAAAGACAGTGAAAGATAATATGCTTTAGTCTACATATGATTGATATCAGTTCTTCCTCTGGAGGTGGGATAATATGCTTCATAATTAGTCCTTTGGGAATGTCTTGGATCATTGAGAATAGCTAAGTCATTCACAGTTCTTTATCACACAGTATTGTTTACTGTACAATGTTCTCCTGGTTTTTCTTGCTTCACTAAGCATAAACCATGTAGGACTTTTCAGGTTTTTCTGCAATCATCCTGCTTATTACTTCTAATGATACAATAATATTCCATTACATTCACATACAATAATTTGTTTAGCCATTCCCCAATTGATAGATATCTTCTCAATTTTCATTTTTTGCCACTACAAAAATAGCTGCTATTAAATATTTTTGTACATGTGGGTTATTTCCCCTTTTTTTATGATATCTTTAGACTATAGGTCTATTAGTGGTATTGCTAGATTAAAGGATATAAAGCTTTATTGCTCTATGGACAGTTTCATAACGCTCTCCAGAATGTTGGATCACTTTACAATTCTACCAATACATTACTGCCACAATTTTTCCACATCCCCTCCAACATCCAACATTTTCCTTTTTTTTTTTTGTCTTATTAGCCACTTTTATAGGTGTGAGATGGTACCTCAGAGTTGTTTTAGAGTGCATTTATCTGGTCAATATTAGAGCATTATATATGATATTTTTAATTTTTTCATTTAAAATACTGCCTGTTCATAATTTTTAACCACTTATTATTTAGGGAATGATGAGTTTTTATAAATTTGATTGGGTTCTGTAATTATTTGAGAAATGAGGTTTTTAACAGAGATACTTGTTTTTTTTTTAATAGTTTTTTTTTTAAATTTTTATTTAATAATTACTTTATATTGACAGAATCCATGCCTGGGTAATTTTTTTTTACAGCATTATCCCTTGCACTCGTTTCTGTTCTGATTTTTTTCCCCTCCCTCCACCCCCTCCCCTAGATGGCAAGCAGTCCTTTATATGTTGGATATGTTGCAGTATATCCTAGATACAATATATGTTTGTAGAACCGAACAGTTCTCTTGTTGCATAGGGAGAATTGGATTCAGAAGGTATAAATAACCCGGGAAGAAAAACAAAAATGCAGATAGTTCACAACAGAGATACTTGTTGTAAAATTTCCCCAAAATTTTCTGCTTTCTTTATAATTTTGGTTGCATTGTTTTTTCTTGTGCAAAATTTTTTAAATAATCAAATGATGTATTTTATATTTTGTATTGCTCTTTATCTTCTTAGTCCTAAATTCTTCTCTTATCCATAAATCTGATAAGTAAACTATTCCATACTCTGTTAATTTGCTTATGATTAAATTACCCTTTATGTGTAAATCATGTATCCATTTTGACCTCATCTTGGTGTGATGAGATCTCATTTGTGGTTTGACCTCATATGTGGTGTGATATGTTGATCTGGACTTAGTTCAGCCATACTGTTTTCTCAGCAATTTTTTAAAAAAGAGTTTTGTTCTAAAATCTTGGATATATCATATATTAGATTACCATGGTCATTTACTATAGTATAATTTGTACCTAAATCTATTCTTCTGATCTACCAACTGTGGCTATACTATCTTTTATTGATTTCCTTGATATCCTTGGTCTTTTGCTTTTCCAGATAATTTTTTCTTTCTGGCTCTATAAAATCTTTTTTTTTTAATTGATTGATATGGTGTTGAATAAATAAATTAATTTATGTAGAATTGTCATTTTTATTGTTTTGGCTTGGTCTACCCATGAGTAATTGATAGTTTTCCATTTATTTTGCTCTAATTTTATTTGTGTGAAAAGTGTTTTATACTTGGGTTCTTGTAGTTTCTGAGTCTTCGCAGGTAGACTTCCAAATATTTTATATTGTCTGCAATTACTTGGAATTTATCTTTTTATCTCTTGTTGCTGGACTTTATTGGTAACATAAAAATGCTGATTATTTATGTGAGTTTGTTTAGTATCTGGCAAATTTGCCAAAGTTATTAAAAATTTCATGTAGTTTTTAGTTGATTCTCTAGGATTTTCTACATATATCATCATATTGATTGTAAACTTTTGAATGCTTTACAAATGTTAGATATTGTTGTTTGACTTTTTATTTACATCTATAAACTTCATAAATCTTGGAAATCAGTCCTTTATCAAAGATTTGCTGCAATGACTCCCCCCACCCCTGCCAATTAGCAGGTTGTTTTATTCTAGTTGTATTGATTTTTCTCTTAAAGAAGCTTTTAATTTTTATAAATTAAAAATGGTCTACTTTATCTTTTAGGGTTTCTTAGAATCCTTGTTTATTTAAGAAAACTTCTTGTAGCCTGAGTTTTTCGAAGTACTTCCTTTCATTCTCCTATAGTGTAGTAGTTTAATTTACATATATTTGTAGCAGTCATATATATCCTTTTTCAAAAATATATTTCTACACACATGATTAAAAATATCTTAAATACTGTAATGCCCCATCTGGCCTTGGGCTAGGGTTTGGTGAGGAACTTGGTTGTGCCTTTTCTTGCCTCAAGAAAGGAGGGGAGGGAGGGAGAAAGTAACAGAGAAATTGTTGTTCAGATTCAGTTTGGACATGCAATTCAATTAAATTACACAAATATTCATTATGCAATGAGCTTATGCAGAGACAAGTGCTTGGGGATTTGGCTGGAAAGGGCCAGAAGCAGAAGACAGTCATCATAACCAGAGTCTCATATAATGTCTGAGACAGGATTGACAAAAGGTGAAGTCCAGGCTTTAATATTTCTGAATTTAGAGCTGAGTGATGAAAAAGGAGGCAGATAGATAGTTTATTGTTATTGTACCTCAGCCATTCACTACTCCATGATGAAATGTGAATGTTTAGCCCAGCCTTTTGTCTTGACCTCTTTCTCTATTATCTGTGGGGAAAATCTGTCTTTGTTGTCCTCCTTAACTTTAATAGAATCTATAGGTGGCAGGTTTACCAAGAACCTTGTTAGGTAGAGTTTTCTCTACACTATTGTCAACCCTTATTAGCTAAGGAATTCATAGGATAGTAAACAAAATCATGGGGCATAGTTCTATTCAAGTAATTTATTTTAACATAAATGATGGTGTTGATGGTTAGAAGTATGGGACTGCTAGTTGGTGCAGTGGATAGAGTATCAGCCCTGAAGTCAGGAGAACCTGAGTTCAAATCCCACCTCAGATACTTAACACTTCCTAGCTGTGTGATATTGAGCAAGTCACAACCCCAATTGCCTCAGCAAAAAAAAAAAAAAAAAAAAAAAAAAAAAAAGGTACTTTATTATATATGTGCATCTTTTTGATTAAGGATATTATAGAAATAGCACTGTATAATGAAGTTTGTCAATGTGTATTGTATCCATAATATTTTATTTCTGTGAGATTTATTTAATGAAGGAGTACTCATAGAGTAGCCTACTGTTAACTACTAGAAACTTAGCTTTTCTAGATCTGTGTGCTGAGAAAGTAGGGAAAATGAGTTTTAGGGATCTTAAATTGATTATAGCATATGTTAATTTTCATGATATAGCAGCCAGTTAGGGAAGAACTCTAGTAAGAACTTTGGATTTGGATCCAATACTATGGTTTGTATCAGAGCTCGACAATTGAATGGCTATAGGCTTTGGGCAAATCACTTGACATCTTATTATGCTAGGTTCTTTTATGGCAGTGCTATTTGTGTTGTCCGCTTCATAGAGATATTGGAAAACTCAGGTGAGATTAAAAAAACATAAGAGTTGGATGAATTAAGTGATAAAGAAATTGCATTTATTTTTGTTGCTGTTATTATTAGGGAATGAACTCCTTTGTTTCTTTGTGCTCTTTCCTTCCTTTGCCTCTAGGATGGTTCATTGGGAAACATTGATGATCTAGCACAACAATATGCGGATTATTACAATACCTGTTTTACTGATGTATGTGAAAGAATGGAAGAGCTGCGGAAACGAAGGGTTTCTCAAGACCTTGATTTGGTGAGTAACTAATTTCTTTTGTTCTTAATTTAATAGTATTTTTATTTTTGCAAATACAATATTCATTTTTAAAAATAATTTTGAGTTTCAAATTTTTCTTTCTTCCTTCCTACCCTTCCTCCAAGATGGCAAGAATTTTGATATAGGTTATGTATGTGCAGTCATGTAAAATATATTAGTCAAGTTGTGAAAGAAGAAACAGAATAAAAGGGGAAAAAACTAACTCCCCAAAGTGAAAATAGTATGCTTCATATATGATATGATATATCTGCATTAAGACTATATCAGTTCTTTCTCTGAATGTGGATAGCATTTTTCCATCATGAGTTTTTTTTTTTTTTTTTTTTTAATTGTCTTGGATCATTGTATTGCTGAGAGGAGCTAAATCAGTCATAGTTGACCATCACCCAGTATTATTGCTACTATGTACCATATTCTCCTGGTTCTACTCATTTCACTTGGTATCAGTTTATGTAAGTTTTTCTATGTTTTTCTGAAATCTACTTGCTCATCATTTCTTATAGATTAATATATTCCATTGCATTCATATAACACAATTTGTTCTACCATCCCCAGTTGATAGACATCCTTTCTATTTCCACTTCTTTGCCACCACCAAAAGAGCTACCATACATATTTTTGTAAGTGTCTTTTTCCCTTTTTTATGATGTCTTTGGATTAAAGACTTTCTAGTGGTATTTCTGGATCCAAGGGTATGCACAGCACAACTAATTTGCTATTTGGTGGGTTTGCTATTGTGGTGGATTCCTTTTGCAGCTCAAATAATCTCCATTTGATAGTGATTTACTGTAGGCCCTCATTTAAGGAGCTTGTGTTTTTTAATTAAATTTTAAAGGATCAACTCAGGGTTTGTAGGGATATAAAGTGAATAAATTACTCTGGAATAGAAATTAGTTCATAACCCCTAAGCTAATGTTCATTACACAAAATATTAACAATTCCATTAGCACTTTAAACTACAGATTTCTCATTTCTACTCTCTGAAAATGTCATGCTTATAATAGAAAGTTTGGAATCACAGTATTAAAGCTGGAAAGGACTTTAAATCTTATCTCCAAAACCTTAATTGTAAAGATGAAGAAACAGGTCTGAAGAAATCAGGTGATTTTGTTAAAAAAAAAATAGGTAGATCCCGATTTGAACCAAGTCCCAAGAATCAAGTTCAGGGCTATTTCCACAATGCTAATGTCAAGTTATATAACTAATGGAGTGTTTGGGATTCTCCATATAAATATTGAATTTTTATATAGCTTGCTATGTATGTGTACTAACATTTAAGCCTCTATAAGCAAATATCCAAATAAGAGGAATAGTCAAGTTTATTACATTGTGCTTTTCCCCTCCAGTCATCTTTTAATTAATTACTTTAATCGCTTTGTTAATTTAAGTTAGAAAATACATTTTATGATATTTTTGTGTTTATATTAGTTATTTCTAGCCCAAAGTAAATCTTTCTTATGATGAAGATTAACTTTCTTTGATAATGTTTTAAACATTTGATTCCTACTTTTTTGCCATGGAGATTCTTCCCTTCTCCTCCCAGAAAAGATGGCCAAAAGATAATTCAATAAAAATAGTTTGGTGGATTATTGAGTTGGTTGCTCCTTTATCTACATAGAGAGGCACTATTGTACAAGAGAATCAAGAAGTCAGTCAACAAACACTTTTAAAATTGCTGCTTGGGTTCAGGGAAGCTCTTGGTTTAGATCTTGCCTCTGGTATCTGTTATATAACCATGAATAAATCATGCAGTATTTTGAGTTTCAGGGTCCTTGACATAAAATCAAATCATAATGGCACCTATGTTTTAGAGTACATTGAAGCAATGTGTGTAAAAGTGTTTTGCCAAACTTAACTTTATTATTATTTATATTATTTGTTATATTTACATAACTAATCTATGTTATTAAGTAATTGAATTTTTTTTAATGTCAACTTGGTAATTTTTCTAATAAAACATTATACCTTAAATATAGTCAAATAAAGTTTTCTTGGATCTGGACTAAGGTTATTTCAGGGTTGTCAGTTATAAATTGATTCTTCTCTCTTTTATACACAGCTTTAATAGCTACCTGGCAGTCATATTTTAATAGAATATGTTTTTTATATCCTTAGAAGTATCTAGTGGGAGTTAAAATATGTGTATATTTGGAGCATGACCCTATAGCACTGAGCAGCTATTGCCCAAGGGGTTTCTTGCCTACTGACTTTGTTTTATAGCATGTGTGAAAGATGGGGTCCTTTCTTCCTTTTAAGAATGTAATCTCATGTATCAAAAGACTTCTGTAGTTGTTTAAAATTATGTAGTGCCTCCTATTGGGGGCATTTTTAATGAGAAAATATTTCTTCTTTTGGTTGGCTTGGAGAGCTGCATTACAACTTAAGTATTGATTGTATAAAAAAAAATCTTTAATGTTGTTGATTTAAATCTGAAAGATTGTCTGGAGGCTTCTTCATTGAGCATGCCCCCAGAGCAGAAGAACTTTTGCTATGAATTTGTGAATGGAGCACCTTTTTTTTTTTTTTTTTTTTTTTAAATAGCATTGAAACACCATTCTTAAAATTACATAATTACTTGTCCAGATAAGAGTTGGGCATAATGCAATCATCTCCACAGTGTTAGGGAATTTTAGAAGACAGCTTCTGTTCAGGGTAACGAAGCATGCCTTATGATGGGAAGAAGCTCGGTTCCATTTAGACAGATGGGTCTAATTTGGTGTGCTCTGTTCCAGAGCTGCAAAAGACAGTCTAGGGAAAAAAACCACATGAGCTTAATTAGTTCACATCAAAGGTGCAAGAACTTGGTGGTGGGTTAAATTGATGGGAGCTAATTTGAGCCAGACTTGTGATTCAACTGTTCATCCTCCCAACTGTACTCTCAGTTAGGAAAGCAACTCCGTCAAACTGGCATCTTGGAACTCGAGCTCTGTTTTGTGCAATCCTGTCAGCCTAGTTAAGTTTGCCAAGACAAAGGGGAGGTCTCTCATCTCTGTAACCACCTTCCAGTTTGCTTTTTCAGCTTCATATGTCATTCTGAACAATGAGGATTCTAGGAATTTATCTGAAGCATTCTTTGTAGTTATCAATTACTCAGGTTATATCTGGGAGTTACAACTCTTTTGTTTGATAGATCAGAAGACAGAGATCCACAGCAATTAGTGAGGTTTCCAAGGCTACCTATTCATTTGATAACAGAATTACTGGACTGCATCCAACATTGGATCTTAGCACTGCAACTACTTAGAGAGATAGAAAATGTCTACTTTTGAATACTCAGAAGTTTATAAGCACAGATTATTTCAAACCTCTTGAAAATAAAATTTAAGCAAAAATTGCATTTTTTTTCTATTTCTTGATGAAGGAAACATTAATACTGTATTCTATGTTATAGGTACAAGCTGTGCCAGAAATTTTTTAAAATTAATTTATGATTATTTAACATCTAAGCCTTTTTCTGCTTAGAGAAATGTTTTAACTGCCAACTCCCTCATGTCCTTAGACAGGCCTCTAATGAAAGGCATTTTGAAGTCCTAATAGATGGGATTCTTGAACAAGGAATATTTCACAATATAATAAAATAAAGTTAGTGAGCTCTCAGGGTAAGGTAAAAGTTAGGCAAACAGTTTACCTTATCAAACAGAAAAGTAGTAATTTAAATTTTGGCACACCTTTATAGGAATGAAGTTTTCCTAAAAATCAGTTGATTCTTCTTTGACCACTTGTTTCAGGGATTTTCCTTTCCTCCCTACCTTTTCTTAATTGATGTGATCAAATAAACTTCTTACTTTACTTAGTCTAATTATTACCTGAATCTAATTGTTTCAGAATTGATACAGAATAATAGTTTCTATTTTAGATTAATCCAAAGGCTTCAGACCAAGAAAATGGTCTTTTAATATTTCTAGAAGGGGGAGTGGAGATTTGGGAGAAGCTTTATTTATTTTTAAAGTCTCTCCCCTCCCTCCCATTTCTTAGCAACCCAAAGCATTTCATAGATAAAAAATGTTGGTAGCATCACCGATTTAGGTCTAGAAGGAACATTTATCTAGTCTGAACTTCTCTACCCCTACTTTATAGATGAGGAACCTAAGACCAAGAGAGTTAAATCTCATGGATCTGCTCTGATAAAAAGGCTTTAGAATTTCCCTTTTTACAACTCTGATTCATGACATCGATATTTTTCAAATGATAGTTCAACTTAGTGGTGTACAATAATATGTAGATGCTAGTGCCTGGTTTCAAATTAATAAAAGAGAAGCATTGTCACTTAGACTCAATTATATATTAACTAGAGAAGAATAAATGGCACTTTTGCTATTATTATCCAGTATACAAAGTACCTTCATTTAATTGTTTTGGGGAAAAGTTTTGATAAGTGCATCACACATTTTTTCTCACTAATTAACTTTCTGGATTGGTTGGACAACTTAGTGCTATTCTGATGTAGTTGCTTTGACCCAGACAGGGATAAAACATTGGATCCAATGGCTTCAGAGCCAGATATTTTACATGGTGGCAAATGTAGGTACAGATGGGTAAAAAAAAAATAATAACATAAAGAGGCATTATTTTTCAAAATTATAGTGTTGGCAAGGGTTTTTACTTAGTCTTCAAATGGACCCTAAAGCCTTTTTGAATTTGCGTTAGGCCTTTGCTTGGGCTGAGCATTAAAGTATTAGTATCTGTGAACAGCAGGGGAGTCCCCCACATTCCTCAATATTTGGCTCATCCTCATGCACCATGTGTTTTTTTGGCTGAGAAAAAACCACAATCAGAAATGGCAATAGTTTTCCAAGTCCATAATGGACCCATCTCTGGTGATATTAAGTGTGACATCTGTCAAAGTGACACTGTCCAAAAAAAGGACTCCCAAAAGGAGTTCTCTTATTACTGACTATTTTCTGCTTCCTCTGCATCTTTGACATTGAATTGGTTTGGTGTCTGGCAGAAACAAGTTTGTATGGTTATCAGTTGAGCATCATGGCAGTGATGTATAGCCTAGAGGCTAAAACTTCATTCTTCCACTTTTTATATACCCTTCACAAGCCAAATCACCATTGCAATTTGATTCTGGTCTTATTCATTTGTATTTCCAAAATGGAAGGATTCCAGGTTGAGATAGACACTGAGTTGTTCTTTAGATGTTGTAAAGGTAAGAAAGAACATTTAGTTAGAAGATATGTTTAAAAAAGAAATACAAAACCACATTAGACAGCATATTAGACAATATAGCACCGAGGTCATTGAAGTTTCATTCACGCAGTAGGTGTGTATTGAATGCTTTTTATCTGCTAGACACTGGTTAAATACTGTGAGGGAGAAGGATGCAAAGTAGAATAAAAGTCTGCTTCTGCCTTCAAAGAGCCTACAATCTAGAGTGAATGAAAAGAAATGAAGAGTAACACTCTTAGCAAGTAGACAAGAGATAAACAAATATATATATATATATATATATATATATATATATATATATGAATGTACAGGAGGGGAAATCACTTGGTGAAAAAAAATGAGGGAAAGGTTCCTGGGAAGGATCATATTTGAACTAGGTTCTGATTAAATCTCTTTTGATGAGGATATGATTTCAAGTACAGTGAATAGAGTGCCAGGCCTGGAGTCAATAAGACTCAACCTTATTGAGTTCAAATCTGGCCTTAGCACTTGCTAGCTCTGTGACTCTGAGGAAGACATTTAACCCTATTTGCCTCAAATTTCCTCATCTGTAAAAGAAGCTAGAGAAGGAAATGGCAAACTACACCAGTATCTTTGCTGATAAAATACCAAATGGGGCCACAAAGAGTTGGATGGACTTGACTGAATGACAGCAAATGATTTCAATTAGCCATGCTGGTAGAGGCAAGGGCATGAACATGAGAAATCATAGTATATGTTCTGCCAATTTGAGTTATCTAATTTGGTTGAAACATGAGGATATGCAGTGGGAACCAGTGTAAGATAAAGCTTTAAAAATAGGCTGGGACCGTATAATAGAAACATTTTCAATGCTAAGTTAAAGAGTGTTGATTTTATTCAATGGGTAATAAGAATTCATTAAATATTGTTAATAGGAACTTGATGGGATCCAAATAGTGCTTTGGGAAAATTAATTTGTGTTGTGCAAGGATTGATTTCAAGTAGCTCTGAAGCCACTTTGGGCACATTACAAGTTCAGTAATAACTTCAGAAAGATCTAAGTGTGTTCTGCTCACTAATGTAGAACATAATTTTCCCCACATCTTTGGATTGTGAAAGCCTATGGACCACAGACAAAATCATCTTTTGATGGTCCAGTTTTTGATGATGAGCCTCTCCAAACTTAATTAGGCTGCCTGATCCTTAGATGATAATCTGTTACTGAGCTTGAATTGGAGACTTTCAGTTTGGAAGGACTTGCTTGCACTTAAATGACATAGCCTTTGGAAACATAGGAGAAACTCTATTACATGATTGAAAAAGAACTTTAGCAATAGAACATATGATGTAGCCTATGTAGATGTTATATGAGAAACTCATTTTACCTTAGCTTTTTTCTTTAAAGTGTTTTTTTTTATTAATGACATTAAAAATAATATTCTTTTTTACTTGAGAATATTCTTTTATTTCAGAATATTCTCTTTTGATTGAACTAAATTTACAAGAAAAATTGATATTGTTCAAGTTAGAAAAATTAAATCTGGACCTTGCTTTTTTAGGCATTATTAGACTCTATTAGAAAGTCACTGAAAATAGCTACTGTTCCTTTTACTCTCTCCCTTTCCCCTCTCCCCTTCCCTTGAATGTTTCTAATTTGCTATAAATGTGAAGTGTGTAGACAGCAGGGTTTGTGCTAATCCTTGACTGTTCAAGAGGCACAAATAAATGCACAAATAAATAATTGCTATTGCCTGCCTCAGCCTACAGCCTCTTCTCCTTCTCTTCCTTTTGAGAGATTATTGAACTTTGACTGAGGGTGGTGGTGGCAGAATTACCATGCAGAAAAGTTTTCCATTGTATTGATCTTGGTACCTCATTCCTGGCATTTTCTCAAATTGTTCATGTTTTTGTTTTAACACTGGAAAGTATACAGGTGTACATTGTTTTTCAAATTATCTTGAGTTTGAATGTTCTTCTGTTTGATTGTTGCTTTGGTGAATGTGTGCACGTATGCACGTACGTGTTTATGCATGTGTGTGTGGTAATGGTGGTGGGTTTTAACTTTTCAAAAATCTCCTTTTTGGGATCTTATGAATTTTCAGATTGGTTCTTAGCAGAAAGCATCAGATAGGGATTCTGAGCTTTGGCCTACTGTGGCCTGCCATTTGAACATAAGACAAATGAATCCTCTGTAACACTCACTGTAGGGCTTGCCAGATGCTAATAAGTTTCTGTGCCTAGCCCCCTTCTGACAATGCAACCCTTGTAATTAAATGCCTGATCCAAACTTATTCAGCACTTCTATACAGCCCACTACCATCTACACATAAAGAAATAGATAATTTTGCCACCTAATTTTATGACAAGATGTTCTAGTATTCAGTATCATTCTGCTTATTCTGCTTTTAATTTAGTAAGAATTTTTCTTTAAACCTGACATGCATTTCAATGTGCTTCCTCTCCACTGTGAGGAGGACCTGCAGAGATTGACTGCATAATTAAGGAAACCAATAAATTAGGTTTGTGTGTTAAATGTGGGATATAATATCCTGAGAGTTGGGAAAGTCTTCAAATTATAAAAATATTGATGAACAGCTTCAGTAGCATTTCTGTAGATTTTTTTTGGTTGTTTGTTTTTTTCTGCACCTATTATGAAAATGACTTAATTTTTGTCTTGGGGAAAATTATCCAGTTAATTTTGTTTTGAATATTGTTATGTGCTTGGAAAGATAAATAATTATAGTTATACTGCTTGAAATATAGGTTCCTACCAAAGATAAATGTGTTTGTTTTTTTTTTTTTTTCACATTGCATATTAGAATCATGACTTGGCCATGCTTATAGTGAATATGAGTTAGAGGTAGTATTTGAACCCAGGTCCTGTGATTTTTCTAGTGTATCTAGAAAACTATTATGAACAAAAGAATCATTCAATCAGTGCAGGAATTCCCAAAGAAAACTTCTAATTAGAAAATCAAGTAAAGGTAGATCATACAACTTAGAGCTATAAGGGATTTTGTAGATAATATCATCCAATATAATTTTTGTTAATGAGAAAACAATCTTAGAAATACAACATAAAAGAGGCTGCGTATTGTAATTGGTATTTCTGTTCAGGCTTCCCCTTCCCTTTCCCCTTATCCTTTTTTGTCTAGGTAGTATGCTTGCTCATAATAAAAAATAGTAAAAAGTTGGACTTTACTTAATATTTTCCAGTTTTGGAATTTTTTATATATGTTGGAATGATTTTGTGTATGTTAACTCTTTTGATTCAACTACTCTTAGAATTAGGTGTTGATATTTCTATTTTATAGATAAAGAAAATGAGGCTAAGTGACTTTACTAATGACATACAGCTAATAGGTGTCAAGAGGCTAGATTTGAACTAAAAGCATTTAGGATTTAAAACTGAAGGAGAATTTAGAAATTAACTAATCCTACATCTCACTTTATAACTGAAGAAATAGAAACCCATAGAGATTAATTATTATAAACACATTTACCAAGTAATAAGGAGCAGAGAAGGGTTTCTGGCATTCAAAATCTTTTCCACTACACAACCAAGTGAGAGCTTATTAGTAAGAATTGGGCTAACATCAAAGCTACATATTAGAAACTACTTTCAGACAATTTTAATATCTTTATGCCTAATTGATCGTTATCATCCATTAAGTACTATCCTATGCTCCTAAAAACTTTTGCAAGCTCTTTCCTCTGATTCTTTTCCTGTAACACATTTTGTCTTGTGTTTAAATGTCTAACAATTAGTGATTGTTTAGAACTGAATGTTTTCTTATAAATTATTTAGTTAGTTTTGAGACTAATTCCCTATTCCTTTCTCCATATTTCCATCCTCTTCCCCCCAACCCCACATAGGTACCCTGCAACCATTACAAATATGATGGGGAAAGAAATTCCACTTAGGAAAAAAGTACCATAACTGAAAAAAAAAAGTGTTGGATTCAATTCTGATTCTGATTGATTAATTATGTGACCTTAGCCTTGGGGAAATTATTTTACCACTACAAATTCCTCATCTATAAAATAAGGGGGAGGGGATTGATTAAAAGATCTATAAGATTCTTTAAATTTTAAATGCTATAATTAATTTCAGCAAATATTTTTATAGTTATACTACCATTTGAAAATAGGAACTCTATTTTCTAAGGCTTCTAGAGCTAGATGCAATTTGTGTATAATAACATTGAAGGCAGGAAGTTATTGAACTATACCACAGATTGTTCATCCAACAACAAGCAAGTTCTTCCTTGTTTTCTCCCAGATAGCAACTGTTTTGGATTCCTTGTCTTTTTTTTTTTTTGTGTTGATAGGGTGATTTTGTCAAATGATTATATGAGAAAAAAAGACAGGTTAGCCTGTGATGAGAATGAGGGATAGCTAATGAATAAACAATGTGCTCTCGTATATTTGCAGTATTAAACAATAATGAGAAAGATTATTTTAGAAATTAAATTATGGATAATTTTTTTTTACATTTCTATTACAAAATTATTTTTTCTTGTCTTTTTCAAAAGCCAAAATCCATACTTTTTCATTTTTGACATTCATTTTATATATATATTTTTAAATGCTGGATTCTACCTTCCGGTCCCCTCTCTTCTCCCTTCATTGAGAAAGAAATAAAGATGATATCAATTATACATGAGAAGTCATGGAAATTTTCCCCCCATATTAACCATGTTCCCATCTCATTCTTCATCTACTCCAATCCCAAAAGCAAGAAAAAATAAAGTGGAAAAAAATGTTCTCAGGAGGTACATAGCATTTTTCTTAAGTTCTTCAAAATTGTCTTGGATTACTATATTACTCAAAATAGCTAAGACATTCAAAGTTTATCATAGTACTATATTGTTCTTATTATGTTCATTTTTCTGGTTCTGTTTACTTTACTTTGAATGACTTCATATAATTCTTCCCAAGTTTTTCTGAAGTCATCTTGCTTACCTTTTCTTATAACACAATAGGATTCCATCACAGTCTTTAAACCATTTCCAGTTGATGGGCATCTTTTCAATTTCTAAGTCTTTGCCATCACTGCTGTAAAAAGTGTGTGTGTGTGTGTGTGTGTGTGTGTGTGTGTGTGTGTGTATGTGTGTCCTTTTCCTTTTTCTTTTTTTAAAAATAATCTATTTAGGTAAACAGTTTTAAAATCTTGTGAATATAGTTCCAAATCATTCCTAGAATGGTTAGACCAATTCACAGTTCCATCAACAGTATATTAAGTGTCCCAATTTTTCCACAACCCCTCCAAGATTTGTCATTTTCCTTTAATGCCATGGAAGCAATCTGACAGATATGAGGTAGGATCTCAGAGTTATCTTAATTTGCATTTTTCTAATCCATAATGCTTTAGAGAATTTTCTCATATAATTATACATACCTTTCATTTCTTTTTCTAAAAACCACTTAGGAAATCATAGGGAAAAGACTGACATGTAGCAGCTCTTTTTGTGATGTCAAAGAATTGGAAAATGAGTAGATGCCCATTAATTGGGAAATGACTGAATAAATTATGGTATATGAAAGTAATGGAATATTATTGTTCTATAAAAAATTGATAAACTGATTTTAGAAAAGCTTGGAAAGATTTACACGAACTGATCCTGAATGAAACAAGCAAAACCAAGAATGCATTGTACACAGTTAATAGCAAGATTGTGTGATGATCAACTATTAAAGACCTGATTCTTTTCAGTGGTTCAGTGATCCAAGACAATCCCAACAAACTTTGGATAGAAAAACACCATCTGCTGCTGGAGACTGAATTTAAATCAACTCATGCTATGTTCACTCCCCCCCCCCCCCCCTTTTCTTCTATTATCCATGTATAACCAGAAAAAAAGAAAAAGAGAGAATCGAAAATTGCTTGACTATTTATTAACTGGGGAATGACTTGTCTTTTTATAAACTTAACTGGGTTCTTTTTATAGTTGAGAAATGAGACCTTTATCAGAGAAACTTGCAGTAAAAACTTTCCCCCCAGTATTCTGCCTTCCATGGTTTTATTTGATTATTGTAGAATGTTATTTGTTAACTTTGGTCTTTTCTAACTAGTCCCTAACTGCTATAAGAATGGATGGGACCAATGTGAATATGATAGGGTCTTGTGAAAATATAGTTCAATAGCTTCCTGCCTTTGATGTTATTATACACAAATTGCATCTAGCTCTAGAAGCCTTAGAAAGCTTATATCTGAAAAGTGAGCCAGAAAGTCAAAATTTGTAAAAAAAAAAAAAAAAAAAAAAAGACTAACCCTATAACAGCAACAGAAAAAAAAAAATGACATTGATTTCCAGATTAGTAAATAAGCTACTTTTATTTTGACTTTTGTAAGGCTTATGTGAAAAATAGCTGTCACTAGGAATGGCTTAGGTAGAGCCTTCCTGATTAGTAAGAGATGTTCAATTCTGAGCATTTGTAAAGACATCAATCTCATGGGCCATAGAAGAGCTGATGGGACTTAATCAAATATAAATCAAGAGGAAGTCCCAACCAAACTGGAAGCACATCATGAATATTCGTGAACATCTGGATGTTTGTATATATGAGTTTTTTTTTCTTTTGATACAGACAAGAATTCTTAACAAAGATGCCAAAAGGAAGACAGATTTCCATCTGTGATATCAAAGAGTTGTTTTCTTTTGTTTCTTTGTATATGTCCTTTCTCCTCAGGGTGTAGGTTTTTTTCTTTCTACAGATTTTCTTTGATCTCTTTCATATCTCTGTTTCTATTTAGTGTTTTATCTGATTTCTCCATTGGAATCAGTAACTCAAATGAAGAATAAACTTCCCCTAAAGAGAAAGTGATCCCTTTTTTTGTCTTACTCAACACAGATTTTTAAAATTCTAAATTAATTTTATTTTACCTATGAGAAAAATTATAATTATTAATTGAGGTATTTCTTAGTTTGGCTTTATTTCAGTCTCATAATATCTTACCATATAATAAAATTTCTTTAATTACTCCATTTTTTCTATTTAAATAAAGGTCAATCTTTTTAATCCCATTATTCCTTCAGTGATGCTATATGACAGTAAAACATGGGATATAACACTCTAGAGAATTAAAAATTATTGTGACAAAGAGGGCAGTGTATAGATGAGATCAGAACAGTATAAAACCAGTGATGAACTATGAAGAGTAGGAGTAGATATATTATGAAGAAAATATATCATAAGAAAAGATGAGCTGGTCACATGGTCAGGGTAATACATGACAGCTGAAGTGCTCCACTGGTACTTTGTCAATTCTGGGAGAAAACAAGGAAGAACTTGCTTGTTGTTGGATGAACAATCTGTGGTAAATTTATGGGAAGATATGTACAAGAGTCATGTGGGATGAGTAGACAAGGATAGATTTCATTCTCAATTCCTTTGTAATAGGAAACTCAAAAATTGGTGTCACCGTAGAATTATTTGAGAATAGTGCTGTTCTCATTTGAAATTTAACTCTTCGACATATTTATCTGTCTTGAATATAGACAAGATCTGAGAAACAAATTAAATAGACCTGACCTGCCTAGAGATGCCCACAAATTTAAACTCAAAAGCTAATAATCTAATACTTAGGAGAACAGTGGGTGGTTCTTCCTTATTACAGCTAATTTATCCTTAATTTGCACATTGTATTAACAAGTATGTCATTTGGTTTCCATGCCAACAGCATTTTACAAATAGCAAATTAGAAATAGGAAGTCTTTCTGGCTTCAAAATCAGATATCTATCCATTGTACCAAATGCTTTTCCTGAAAATTATTTTTTTCTATTATGCATTCCCTCTTAATGTAATTCAGATCCTGATAATGCTTGTTTTCAGGTATTTAAATATACTGTTTTCTCTTTTCTAGGATAGATGATGCTCATGATGCCCAATTTAGAACTTGCACTTAATAAATACTTAGTAAAATCATTAACTATAATTGAATATCTTTATAAACAATTGATAATTTTTACATATATATAATCTTTATTTATAAACATATCCTTCTCCCCTTTTTTCTCCAGTTAAGACAGTCTATGTAGTAATGAATAAAAAATAAGGTGGGGAGAAAGATGCAACACACCAATTAAGTGTGGCAGTATATACTATATAACATGCCCATAGTCTCCCAACCTTTCAAATAAGGGGAAGAGGTATATTTTCTTCTCTTTTCTTTGGCACTAAATCTTAATCATTATATTGTACAACTTTCCCTTTGATTTTTTTTTTCTCTTTACATTGTTGCAGATATCTTATATTTTGTTTCCCTGGTTCTGCTTGCTTCATTTTGTATCAGCTCATGTATGTCTTCTTATGTTACTTTGTGTTCTTTATATTTATTGATGGGTTTGTCTAATGGTGATAATCAGTCTCTAGCCCCATGCCATAAGAATGATAGGATTTATTCATGTTTACCTAGCAAGTCCAACTAGGTTGAAAAAATACGATGATTAAAAAACTGAACCAGGAGTTTCTACATGACATTACTTTTTTTTCTTTCTGAGCCTCAGTTTCCCCAATTCTTAAAGAGGTTAGACTAAATCATATCTAAAGTTCCTTAGGACTTTAAATCAATATTATGAAACTGGTCTGCAATGACTTGAAGGAAAAACATCTTTATTATGGATTGGAATTAAAGGCTTTATAAGTAAACAGTTATTGGTACATATAGGTTTCACTAATTCAGGGCAGGAAAGATGATCTTTTAAATAAATCTCTTTTGAAAATTAAATAAACCTTTCCCTTACTCCACCTCATTATGTAGTTTTCCCAAAGAAATAAGAATTGTGTAAGGATTCTGTCAGCAGCCCGCTGGCCTGAGATAAGAAGATCAGAAGGAAAAATCCAGGAGCCAACGAGGACAGACCACTAACAGACCAATATACAAAGCCAGGCTTCTTTGGTCTTCAGTGGTTTGCAACTCGCATTAGCCCCAGCCTTCTTTGTGGCTGTTTGTGCTGTCTCCTATTCTGGACTGGCTGTACCATCTGAGAGTCAGCTTTCAAAGGCAGGAGCTTTTGTGCTTTGTTTGCTCCAATTTGCCTTATTATTTAGTCTCACGAAACCATGGGACAGCAGAGAGATAGCAATAATACAAGCATTTGAAGCATGGTGCTGTTATGATGAAGTGAATAACCCTATAAAAGCTGTTTGTAGTCTAGGAAATGACTGGGAAGGTTTTGTGCCTGTAATGAAACTTTACAAAAAAACTATCTGTATAGTGGGGCGTTCTCCAGCTTATAATATTAAGCAAATAAGTCACTATAGGAGTTCTTATGTTTCCTCTCCTGGCCTTCCTCCTTGCTCCTTGACTACCTTCCTCTTCTCATCTAGCCCTAATTTCTCATTTCTTCCTGTTATTATTGTCAGTGATGTGTTGGTGTCTCTGTGGGATGGTATGGAGAAATGAAAAAAAAGAAGCAATAAGAAACCTCATCTGATCAGTGCACTTTTGCTGCTTTCATAAAATGTATGCGTGTGTATGTGTGTGTTGTAAATATGATATATCTATGTGTATGGTATGTGTATATATGTATGTATAGTATGTATATAATATCTGTATGTATACACACACACACACACACACACACACACACACACACACAGAGTCTCACACCTTCAGCTACTGATCTTCCTTTTGCTATCTTCTCTGGTGGGAAAGAAAAAGGGAAGAATAAGATGGGTAGAAATCAACAACTCTTCTGCTTCTACTCATCATGTTCTGACTTTCTCAACCTCACTTCAAAGATCTCTTAGACCCCTTACCTTCTATCCCTGATACTCATCTTTGATTTCTCTCTACCCAAAGCCCTTCTTTCTCTGTGCCATCATCTTAGCTCTCATCATAGACTCCTCAGCTCAATTCCAAAATGTTCCTTACCTCCATTTACAGTCTGTCCTGTCACCACTATCTCGTTTCTCTTCACCTGGACCAGTATGTCCAACAGAGGATCTCTAGTCTATGTCTCTGGGGAGTTTAATTCACTTAGTTTTGTTGCTTTTTATTAAGAAGGGGAATAGAAATGAGATAGGAGGAGATGTACTATGTGCCAGACTCTGTGCTAAATGCTTTACAAATATTACCATATTTGATCCTCATAACAATCCCTGAAAGGTAGGTAATATTAAAATGTCCCCATTTTATAGTTAAGGAAACTAAGGCAGACAGAAGTGTCAGTTAATTATACAGCTAATAAGTGTCTTAAGGCCAAATTATAGGTCTTCCTAACTCCAGGATTAGTGTTCTATCCTAGGTGCTGATTGGGTACTAAGGGAATACAAATTTACTATGCCTACTGCTGGCCTCAGACTTATAGCTTTGAGGTTTTAGAAAATATTTTACATGTATTATCTTATTTTATATTCACAACAATCTTGGGAGGTAAGTGGTATTATTATTCTCATTTTATAGATGAATTAACTGAGATTTGGAGAGATAACTTAATTTTCTCAGGTTTCCAAAGCTAATGATTGTCTATCACAGAATTTCTTAGGTCATGCTGACTTCAAGTGCAAACTCTATCCAGTATGCTTTAATATGATACATATGACAGTAAAATTCTCTAATACTATGAGTCCATTCTTGAAGCATATTATTGTATGTTATCTGCACAGATATGTGCATATGCAGACACATGCATATACACATTTATATATCTGTATATTCACATACATGTCATATTGTATGGTATTAGAGTCAATGTGGCTTCATAAGATAAAAGTAGAGAGCCAGCCTCTAAATCAAGATTATGTGGGTTCAAATTTTGCCCTAATACTCAGTGTACCTGAATAAGTAAAGTTACAACTTTTTAATGATTCAGGGGGCTTTTAAAAACTAAATTCTTGATCTTCATAGAGAACTGTTCTCGCCCAATTCATTCTAGCAGAGCCAAGTATGTAGGCCATGATCTCACTGATATTTTTTAATGTCATACTAGATTAAAGTGTTGGCATCTCAAAGTGGCAAACAGTAGAATGGATGAGAAGGGCTTAACTTTCATTGATTAGTTTCTTCTTAGCCATTATTTCATAAGTTGTTTCATAATAAATGTAAGATAGAACGACAATTTTGATTATATTTCTCATAAAAATACCAGTATCTTTCAAAATATTTTATTTCCCCCAATGTATCCCTTTCTTATAACAAAAGTTCCAGGAAGGGGAACAAAAGACCAGAAAGAGGGAGGAAGGATATATATATATATACATACACATACATACATATACACACACACATATATTCAATATAACTGTTCAGTATAATTAACCAACACCTTGAAAAAAACTAGCATGGCATAGCAGCTAAAGGGTTGGCATGGGTTCAAATTGTGCTGGCTCTTTTACACCTGGGCAGTTCACTTTATCTTAGTTCCTCAGGCAGTTCTCCAATACTAGAAATTACAGAGAAGTTGCCAATCTTGACTGGTCCAGATTTCTTATGGCAGACTCTCTACACTAATGAAATAACGGATCTAATTAAAAAGCTGAATCCTGATATCTATAATGTTCCAAAGTTCTCATTTCTTCTTCTTGTCAGTGATATGAGTTGTTATCTCGGGGGGATGGTATGAAGAAATGGAAGAAAAGAAGGGATAAGAGATCTCATCTGAGTAGTGCACATTTGCTGGCTTTATAAAATGTGTGTGTGTGTGTGTGTGTGTGTGTGTGTGTGTGTGATGTAAATATTATACATATATATGTGTGTGTGTGTACATGGCATGTATATATGTGTGTGTGTGTGTGTGTGTGTGTATGTGTATATATAGTAAGCGCAATCTTGGCCAATATAACTTATTAACATTGGGTTTGGTGGTTTTGTTATTTTTTCCTTTCTTATCTTTGTAGTCATTGTGTGTATTGTTTTCTTGGTTCATGTTCATTTCTTTTTCATCAGTGTTCCTGTGCTTCTTTGTAGCATCATACTCATGATCCGGAACAGAAATACCCCATCATGTTCATGTAAAAAATAGTTTGCATTTACATAGCTCTTTAAGGTTTCCAGAACACTGTTTAAATGTTACTTTATCTTCATAACAACCTCAGGAAGACAAACATCTAGGAAGGTAGGGGCTATTATTATCATCTTTATTTTAAAGATGGGAAATTGAGGTCAATAGAGATTTTAGTGGCTTGGTTACAGTCATACCACTAGTAGATAGCTGAGACTAGATTTGAAAGACTGTAGGTCTCATTAACCACCTGTGCTTTTTGGAAAATTGAAGAAACATTTATCTAACCCAGCCAACATTCAGCTAGAGTTTGACTACTCTGCTCTTGTATATGTCAGACTAGATCACTGATGAAAACAGGTAGAGATCAGGCGATCCACACATAACACATAAAAGATCAAGTCCAGGAAAATCACCTCAGGTAGGGAGGAACAGGAAACTACCCCTGTTTTAAGCATATTCCCAGGGATTATCTTTTAAGAGGACAAAATTGGCAGAAGATCTATTAATATACAGAGTTGTCCTCTGTATCTAAAAGAGTTTGCATTCTGCTGTGGTGTGTATTTGGATCCAGAGGTAAAGATTCATAAACAGAGTAGGTCCAAGGTATTCAGACGAATCCTGCTCTCATTGAAGTCAGGTCAAATATACTGGAGTTACCTTACAATCTAGTTTGTATGTTAGAGATTTGCCATGAGTTATCTTTGACCATAATGCATATTTGACATAGTTAAGTGCACATATAACTAGGAATCAAAATGACTTCTCATTATTTACTAGTTATTATAGAAAAGAAAACTATCAAATGAATTGTCATGTCTTCAATCTCATTTATTTAATTTGACTGTCTTTATAAAACAACAGGCCAAGGACCTCTGTAAAACAGAGACATGACAATTTGGAAGGAAAGTAGAAAATTTCCAGGGCTGAAGGGCAGATTTCTGCTGGGTGTTTGTTTATTTCCTCTGGAGATTTTTTTTTTCTCTTTGACTTTCCATCTAGGAAAAAAGAAAATGTTTTCAGTTATAAATTTTTTAGAAATATATTTTTAATTAAGCATTTTAATAAGATGTTTATCACTAGCAATTCTAAATCTTTATATGTGAAGGCACTTCAAATACATGAAGACAGTTATTGAGGTGGTGTGATTCAATGGGAACATGAAGAGGAAAGAGGAAGGGAAAAAAATGTATATTAAGTACCCACTAGGTGCCAGGTTTAAATGTTGACCAGCTATGTGAATCTGGGCAATCCACTTTACCCTATTTGCCTCAGTTTTCTCTCTTTAAAAATGAACTGAGAAGGAAAATGGCGGTATCTCTACCAAGTAACTCCAAAGGGGATCACAAAGAGTTGGATACAACTTGAATGACTGAACAACAACAAAATCACATTAAGAACCCAAACATTTTTACTTTAACTAGTTTTGAAAGAAAAAATATTCCAAAACATATTTTGTCGTTTTGTTCTGTAATAATTTAAAAATGGGAATTTAATAAAAATAAAGCTGGAAATAACCTTAGAGATCATCAAGGGTCTTCAAACTATGGCCCGTGGGCCAGATGCGGCAGCTAAGGACGTTTATCCCCCCCTCACCCAGGGCTATGAAATTTCTTTATTTAAAGGCCCACAAAACAAAGTTTTTGTTTTTACTATAGTCTGGCCCTCCAATAGTCTGAGGGACAATGAATTGGCCCCCTATTTAAAAAGTTTGAAGACCCCTGATCTAGATCATTATTTTTATACATGAAGGAATGGAGGTTTAAGGAAGTTTATAGACTTAACTACTAGTTAAGTAGTAAGTAATTATTGGAGCAAAGAGTTGAACTTTCATCTCATTTAAAATTTATCACCCTTTCATTGGACCATGATGCTCTTCTCTTTCTTTAAAAACTCTTAACAAACTGATTTACTTAAATGTGTGTGTATCCAGACAATTTGAACTTCAGATTATTATTAGTAGAATCCTAACTCCCCCATTCAATATTTCAATTTCTTTAGGACATATTTGTTGTTCAGTCTTGTCCAATTCTTTGTAACACCATTTGGGATATTCTTGGCAAAACACTGAAATAGTTTGCCATTCTCTTCTCTATTTTATTTTAGAGATGGAGAAACTGAGGTAAACAGGGTTAAGCAATCTGCCCATGGTCACATGGCTAGTTATGTAAAGTTAGATTTGACCTCAGATCTTCTGACTTCAGGCTTGGCACTCCATCCACTAAGTCATCTAATTTCAGCTGTATCTATATCTATATTCCCCTCTTATTAAATGGGAGCTAGAAATTAAGGTCTTTCAGATAGGTCTAATTAAAATGGTAATGACAATAATAGGTCTATTTTCTTAATTATTGATTGGCTTGCTTTGTTTAATGTGAGTTAATATATTTTTTAAAAAATGGCCTGTAATCAAAGTCCCTTGGGTTCACATCACACTAGTGATGCTTTGGGTGTCCTTGATTATTTTAATTCAATTGTAAAATTAGAGAGGTTTTTGAATAGTTAGTCTGAGATTCCTTTAGTTCCAAACCTGTGATAATGTGATTCCTGACTAGATCCTTCTCAACAGGGTGTGTGTGTGTGTGTGTGTGTGTGTGTGTGTGTGTGTGTGTAGATATAATAAAAATATGATCTGAACAATACTTCACCCTCACAAAATCCAATCCAGCAAAGAAAGAATATAAAATTGCCTCAGTTAGTCGAGTGTCAAAAATAATAAGGATTTAGCTACTTGAGAGTAGGGATTAGATTGGTTTTATTTTTGTAACCTCATTTTCTTATAAAATGCCTATTTGTAAATATTTGACAAATTGGATTTAATTGAGAGTAGACATTATCTACTTTTGAAGTGTGCTGCTAGTAGGGGGAAAGATGATATACTTTAATTTTGATAGTGTGGTTCCAATATTGTCCCTGTCTTTGAGGGGCCTTTTAAAAATGATACTGAAGAGGACTTAACTTCTCTATTCATTAAATCATTCTTTATTAGCATTTTTTAAAAAAGAAAAAAAGCTCAGTAAAACCAACCCCTACATCCACCCATGTTTGATAGAAGAGGACTGACATTAATGAGTAAAAATTAGTGAACATTTGATGTCATCATATTAGTTTATCTAAAATCATCTTTAAGTAATGTCACTACTACATTATAACCTAATTTTACTGTAACGTTATCACTTGAAACATGAGAGATTGGTGAAGACCCAAACTCTCAATGAACCTTAGAGATGATTAATTTCTCTCATCATTCTAATATCATATTATTTATTGGTTATTTGAAGAAAATTATTCCTAAAAATTATTATCCCTATAATATTGTTCCACTTGGAATAATGAATTTTAATGTATTCTATGATATTAAGTATGCTTTTAAAGTATAAAAACATTTCTTATGTTTTATGTCTATATGTAATACTTGTATACATATACACAGAAAGGGTGTCCCAGATCTTAGAGCATTTGACTTTTGGAACACACTGTATACACATGTTATTGTAGCATGTAGAAAAGTAGAATTTAATCTCCTTAAAGTCAGGACTTATATTGGGATTATCTTTGAATTTGTAGTTGCTAAAATTTCCTTTAAATAAATGTTTATCAATTGATTTTAAGTGGTAGTATCAAAAGGAAAAGAAATATACTTTGATTTTGTTGTGATACTAACATTTCCCTTGCATTTGATAAAGGAGCTTAAAAAAAAAAAAAAGCTAAGGAAGATTGATTTTAAGGAAAAAATTTTGCTGAATATTTGATCTGTAACATTGAATTAGTAAGCAGAGATGTGTCCTGAAGAAGTTGAATACACTCTTGACAAAATCACTTTTGAGAATTATCATGCTGAAAAATATATCATCCTTTTTCTGATCTAAGGCTGACTGTTAGGCTAGTTTGTTCTGTACCTTAATAGTATTTCATTGGGTAGGAAATACTCAATGTCAAAACTTCAACCTTTCCATCCTGAAGAAAATCTGCAGCTTATTTACAATATATATAGCCTCAGATAGTTGCCTAAAGAAGTGACAATAAGTTACTTGCCAGAGTCATTTAGCAAATATGTGTCACTTGTAAGACTTGAGCCCAGGTCTTTCTTATTCAGATATGTGGGATTCTATCCATTGTGCATTACCTCTTAACAAGTTATTTAAAATGCAAGATTTCTTTTCAAATGATTTTCTATTTTTTCTTTGTTTTTGTTCCTAGAAGAAATATCCAGAGAAAGATGCATCTCTCTTTACATTACATATAGAATTAAAGCACATACATAGGAAAAGATCTTATATGTTGAAAATAGCATTTAATGATTGCAAGTATATATATAGTCTTTGCAAAGATTTTTACAATTATTATTTCATTTGATCTTTACAACAATTTGCTGTTAATTAAATCTATGTTATTTCACAGATGAGAAACTGAGACAGGTCAAGGGTAAGTGAGGTGGTTAGGGATACATATCATAAATTTCTGATGCCTAATTTAACTTAGAACTTTCTGTCTCCAGGTCCAGGTTCAACCTCTTATAGGACAGTTAACTTTGTCGTTTATTCTTTAAATTCTCATGTTCTGTGCATTAATTAATTTAAGTGGCATGGGTCTTCTACTGAATAAATATTTCTGTAGGCAAACTTTTGTTGTAGAAAGAAAGTAAGAACTTATTAGGAAAACAAATCATTAGAGGAAAATGTGAATAAGATTAAACTGCAAATCTCTACACGTGGTAGGTATGTATTTAGCACAACAAAATGGGTATAGCCAATAGTTGTTCTTGCTAGGAGTCTTAAGTTATTATATTCACTGCATAGATATGATATTACTATGTCTTTCTCTCTTAAAATCAATACATGGTACATAAATACTATTTTTTTCCTCTTTTTCTTTTTTCTCTTTCTTGATTACTGCTGTAGTAATAGTTGTGAACTCTTGGTGGCAGCAATTGGGGTGGCATGAACTATACAACATATTATTATCATCTTTTTCTTATTGATTCTTTTTGGTGTTACATTCCATGTGTTTCCAAAAAAACTATCAATTTTTCTTCCTGAACAAACCATTCTTCATTAGCATTTTTTAAAAAAGAAAAAAAGCTCAGCAAAACCAACCCCTACATCCACCCTTGTTTGATAGTATATGCAATACTACACATTCATAGTCCCCTACCTGTGCAATAACTATTCAGATCATGATGGACAAAAATAAATGAGAAGAAATATTTCTACATTATTTTAAGATTTGTAGAACTCTTACTTTACAGCAGCCCTATGTAGTACCAGATAAAGGATAAAATATATAAAGTTAAGACTTCATAAATGTTTCCTTTTGGAATTGGCAGCAAGAGTAACATGTTCAGTAGTAACCCTTCCTTTCCCTTCCTATTTATCAGAATGTTTTTCTCAAGGAACAGTGATAAATCACCTGAATAATTTGTTTTAAGACACCAGCATGGATATCATATTCAGTCCAAGTGATTACATGAAAGAAATTACTATGGAATTTCCTCTGATGTAGAATATAATGTCAACACAATGCAGGTCCTTAATAAATGCTGAATTGAATTTGACATTTGAATTTGAACAACGTTTTTTGATTGCATAAACAATGTGTTTTAGTTCATTGAATAGCTTGCAAGGAAAACCAAAACTTGTTCATGTATTCCAGAGAACAGAGATAAGAATGATAATTTTTCCTATGTCTAAATAGTTATTGAATATATAGGTTTTCCATTGGCAAATAGATTTGGAAATCAAGATATTTTTGTTGTTTTATAGATTTGTGATTTTATGAATGTAGATAATCTGGATAGAGTTAATGTGAATGAGCAGTCGTGCTATCTCACACTTATTCATATCCCCTAATAAATCTTTCAAAAGTCCATCCGATATTTTAGAAGCTTATATTTCTCATTATATTCAAAAGATACTAGAAAACCACACTAACCATCTTTTATTACCCCCTCTTTTGCCACATATTTGACCCTCTTTCTTTTTCAGGTATGCATTTCTGTGATAACATCCATCACACATTTATCAAATTTTGAAATTCGTTGTTGGTAATGTGTTGCACTTACTTATATTCAATGGCTATTTCTCCCTTGTCCTTGGGTGACCTTCCCTTTTGATCTTTTAGGGACTAGCATTCCTTGAATCAAAACCATAAAGAATCGCTAAAAAAATTAATAAAAATCTAGATGGGCCTTTGTTTTAGGGAGGAATTTGGAGTCATTGAAATCTCTACAGCGTTCTACAAAGGCATGTCAACCCACTTGTTTCTGTTTGATTCTTTGTTCATGCAGTGTCTGTGCAAAGTTTACTTATTGGTGCATCAACTTTGCTTTGACATCCAAGTATAGAAAGAAACCACACATTCTTTATCTACATAATTTTTCTAATGTGAATAATTAGAGTGTATCTTTTTGAGTGATTATGAATATTATTTAAAAGGTTTTGCAATGTTCTGAAGCTTGATGAAATCAGCACAGTATCATCCTTCAAAAGGAGCATTCTTACCTATATGGAATATATCTTCCTTTGCACTTTTATTAGTCATCTTCCATAGAGGTGGCAAAACATCTTTGGTAAAGACACATCTCTCTATTTCAATCCTCATTTGGTATCTATAATAAGAAGCTTCAAAAAAAATCATGATTGGGTTTTTATTAATTTATAGGACATTGTAATTGATCATATGTATTTCATTGAAACAATTTAGATTCTATCTTTGTTGTGTGAATTTTGGAATTGCTTGTAGTCTGAAATGTTGAATCTCATAATAAAACTTACTTAAGTTTCTAAATATACATCAGTGCTTGATTTGCTAGATTTAACACTGAAGAAAAGCAACTTCCTCCAATGGTTCTTCCCATGATGCTTCCCACAGCACCCCAGCACCCCAAAAATGTTGTTGACTAGCACTTGTCTCTTTTATACTTTTGCTAAAGCTTACTTGTTTCCTTCTTTATCTGGACTTGGTAAAATTAGAATTAAGGAATACTTAAAACATTGGTTTTATAGCAGATATACTACAATATAGAGCGATGGAATTTCTAAGCTTACAGAGAGTTTAGAGAACATTTCATCTAATTTACCCATTGTGTAGTTGAAGTTTATGTTAAATGACTTGATCAAATCATAAAGTAGAACCAAAACCCAAGTCTCTTGATTCCTGGTTTATTTCTCTTTCCACTACATTAATAGTATTAAAAAAAATTACAAACTTTTATTTGCAGTTCCTCATATGATCTTCACTATTATGGTGCGCAAGGTAGATAGTATAAATAGTGTTATCTCTATTTTACAGATAAGAAAAATAAGCATTGATTATTACAGGTATTTGGTTTAGATCTCTCATGACTTTAGTAGAAGCCAGAATTCAAGTGAGACTCTTTCCATTTCCAATATTATCCTTGCATTATTCTGCTAGCTAGAAAATGCTAGTGAGATTTTCACAAATAAAATGAATTAAAGCCATATATTTTAAAATATGTAATACTTTATAATTTCTGTTGATCCTGATTCCACTAGTCTGAATGTTCTACTCACTGCCACCAGTCCTTGACCCTCCAATACCTCCGGAGATGAAGAAATGAATGAAAAAAGCATTTAATGAGTACTTCCTATGTGTTGGGCACTATGCTAAATATTAAGGATGCAAATGCAAAAGAGAGTAGATTTCTTTTTGAGACTTTATATTATAATTGGAGGAGGACTACTTTATAAATGGTGAACTGGGGTCTGGTTTTGGTTTGGAAAGTCCAGAATGGAATTAGGATAGCAATTGATACCCATGCTCTTTCTTCGAGCTATGGCTATAGTGGATTGGATTAGTTTTCTGAAATAAGATGGGATATGGGACAAGATATGCAAGGTATGGCTGGAAGATGTATGAGGAATGTAGTCACTGAGTCAGGGTAACAACTCAAAGTCAAATCAGAAGGGTTTGTTGGATTTCTGTGGACAAAAAAATAAATCCAGACCTATGAAAAGAGGTGTCTCTCAGGACTTATTATCTAGGCTGAAGCTTGGTAACTGTAGAGAGTCACAGTCAGTGGGGAAACTCTGTGTGAAATATAAGATCCTTCAGCCCAGAAGGAATCTGCTAACAATGTCTGGTTTGGCTCCCCATCTACCCTAAGGGCTCTCATCCTTCCTGAGAAGTCAGGGGGTGGTGACAACTTGTGTTGTGATTGAAGCAGAGTGAGACCAGGTGGAAGAGTGATACCAGGTGGCAAACTACATAAAATAGCAAGTTGTTTATGTGGTCCCACATACCCAGTATATACTGGGCACATGCCCAGTGTTTTTATTACATAAGGGCATGAGAGTTTAAAAAGGGGAAAGTCCTTGAAATAAATGGATTCCATTTTCCCACTATCCTCAGGAGTCCTGCCACATCACTTCTCTACAAAGATGATATATTTTAATCATCCCAGCATGGACCGCTAGAAAGCATGGCATATTTTGTCACCTCAACTTGGGGGCTCTAGAAATTAGGATATTTTAATTACCCCGGTATGGGGGCTCTAGAAAGCACAGTACATTTTGTCACCCCAACTTGGGGGCTCTAGAAAGCAGGATACAACAGGTAACAGTAATTATCTTGGGTAACTAGTCTTTTGAAGCCTGTCAGCCTGCTGTGGGACCTGCTAGAGCTCATGTTCTCTCATACAATGCTTGAGAAACTAAGGCTGTAGTCGTGCTATTATGGAGCATAGTAGGAAGACTGCAGTAAATGTTTGTAACTAAATGCTGATTCAAATCAAAGTAGGAACAGATCAAGGCAAGATAAATTCCTTGATTAAAGCCAGTGAGGTTGACTCACATTAGAGATAGGAAAAATGGCAAACAGAAATAGGGCTGAATGCATGCTGGAGCTTGTGGACCTAAAAGAAAATGAACATCTTCATATATGGGAGACTGTGTGGTACAACAGGAAAAAATATTGAATCTCATAATAAAACTTATTTAAGTTTCTAAATATATATCAGTGCTTGATGTATATTTCAACTCCGTCCTCTGACACTAGGTGATCTTCAGCAGTTATGCAACTTCTTCAGGCCTTAGTTTCTTCAACTGCAAAATAAAGGGGTTACACTAATTATCCTTTAAACTTTAAATCTGTAAGCCTAAGGGACTGTTAAGTTCTCATCTAGCCCTAAATATAGGATTCTCTGACTTTTAAAATGTCTTTCAACTTTAAAATGAACTACAAAAACATTGGTCTGTAAGATTAAAGCTTAGATTTGAAAGTGAAAAGTTCAGTTTTTCAAAATAGGTTTATTCATTGAAAGGACTACAGCTGTTCTTGGGAACTTCTCTCCAACACCTTAGTCAAAGGAAGTTAATTAAACTTAGGCATCTCTTAATAGGGTTCCCCTTTGGCAGAAAGACAGCTTCCTCAGCAAAGAAGGAATTACCAGCCTTCCTTCATTAACTGAAATTTGTTTTCCTCTCTTGAAGCTTTTTATAATTATAACCTGTAAAGGTAAGAGAGATCCCACACTTGCTTACCCATGTCAAGCCCCTCTGTGTTTACCTGCCTGAGCAGGCCATACTGGATTTTAGAAAGCCTGCCTTTTGTTTTTACAGACATACTCTTCAACTCAGAAGCCTTTTCACATTTTACTAATGTGTCTATCAGGCCTAGTAGGGCTTTGAGTCATCTCAAACAACTGCAAGTAGCTTCTGCACAGACAAGAAACAATTTGTTCCTGGGGATTTTTTACCTCAATACTCTAGTTAAAAAAAAAAAAAAAAGGCATATGAAACAGTTGGTTCTTTTATGGTTTTCCTGGAATATTGGACATTTATTTTTAACTAGTTTTTGTTTTTTTGTTTTTGTGGAAGGGAAAGGACCTTTTGTATCTTATTCTATAAGCTCCACTCGTGTGCTCCTTCTATAACATTTTCAATAAAAGAATAATAGGTTTATAGCCACCAATTATCTCTTGAATTTTCAAAGTTTAGTCCAACCTGTACTTATTGCCCTTTATGTGGGTTTGGGCTTTTTCAAAGGTCAGTGTCACAAACAGGTTACAGGGTAGATTTGCTTAATGATTTTTTTCTCTGTCACAGTTGTATGTCAATGTTTAAGCCATAAGACTTCTAATAATGTCAAGTTTTGTAAGAAAAGAGGTCACAAGTAACTGTAGCCCAGACTCTCTGCCATCTCAGAAAAATCCTTCTGAATTTCTGCACGTTTGAGGCAGTTATGTGGTATAATTGATAGAGTAATGGGCCTAGAGTTGTTAACAAAACTGAGTTCTTCCTAGTTGTGTCACTCTGAGCAAAGGTTTTGCTCAATTTCCTAATTTGAAAAATGGCAATAATAAGGATTCCTGTCCCATGGGGCATTCATTTGAGGATCAAATGAAATGATTGTATAGTGCTTTGCATGATGCCTAACACATAGTGAGTGCTATCTATGTAAATATTAGCTATTTATTATCATCATAGTGTTGGGCTTGGAATCAGGAAGATGAGTTCATCTATATCCTCACACCTTCAATGTGTGGTCAAGTCATCTAACCTTTGTTTCAGTTTCCTCAATTGTAAGATTTCTCCCTCTTGTAGTTTCTGGTCCAATAGGTTAATCTTTTTTTATATCAGCAATATTTTTTTATAATCAATTTTGTCTTTTCTTAAATGTCTTCCATGCAATTTTAAGAAATTTTCTATTTTTCAGTACATAGTAAAATACTTGATTAATCCTTTTCCTTTTCAGTTTAGTCCAGTAACTACTTGCTAAACTCTTACTAAGTAACAGACACTAGTAGGAGATGCTATGGACTAAAGTAACAGTGCCTGCCCTCATGAAATTTTCAGTTAAGTCTAATGAAAGAGTGCGATATATGTAGGAATAAATGTGATTCAAGATTAAATGGGATAGGTGTAAGAGAGAGAATTATACATACATTGCTCTAAGAAAATTTTTCACTGCATTGGAGATATTGGCAAGCAAAATATTGTATGAGTTTAAAAGAGAAATTCATTCTTCACTGAAGGATATTGGGAATTCTGTTTTTTTCCCCCAATTAACAGACCTTTATTTTCTCTATTTCTCACTCTTCCCCCACTGGAGAAAAAGAATAAGCAAAATCCTTGTCAAAAATGTGCATAATCAAATAAAACAAATACCCTCTTTGGCCAAGTTCAAAAATATGTCTTATTTTTTCACCTTGAGTATATCACTTGTCTTTTAGGAAAAGAGTAGTATTTTTTATCATTAAGCCTCTGGAATTCTGGTTGATCAATACATTGATAAGAATGCTTAAGTTTTACAAAGTTTTTTGCTTTTATGTAGAATCTGACAGTTGAGATGAGCCTTGAAAATAGAATTCCACCTGAAATAGTTGATTAGGAATGCCTTCAGTGTCTAGGAAATGAATAGAGAATGATAGTCAGCATTTTGGGACAACTGGTTCTCTGGTTTGGAGTGTGTCAAAGGAAATAGTTTGAATTGAGATTGAAAAGGCAAGTTAGAGATAAGATTATAGAGGGCATTTTCTTTTCTTTTTTTTTTTTTTTTCTATTAAGTGTAATATACATGTTTATGAATTATAGTCCTATGTTAATAGTGTTCAGATTTGCAATAGTAAAAATAAAAGTCCCCAAAGAATTTTCCATGGACCCAGAACATATGTATATAACAGTTTTTATATTTAGTTAGATATTTCTTTTTTTTTTAATAGCCTTTTATTTTCAAAATACATGCAAAGAAAGTTTTCAGCATTCACCCTTGCAAAACCTTGTGTTCCAAATTTTTCTCCCTTCCTTCCTTTTCCAATGTCTATTAAAACATGTGCAATTCTTCTATACATAGTTCCATATATATCATGCTACACTAGTAAAATCAGATCAAAAAGGGAGAAAAATGGACAACAAAAACAAGCAAACAACCAAAAAAGTGAAAAAACTATGTGCTCATCCACATTCAGTCGTAGCAGCCCTCTTTCTGGATGCAGATGGCTCTCTCCATCACAAGTCTATTGAAATTGTCTTGAATCATCTCATTTTTATAAAGAGCCACACCCATCAGAATTAATCATCACATAATCTTGTATTTGATGAGTACAAGATTCTCTTGGTTCTATTCACTTCACTTAGCCATCAGTTCATGTAAGTCTCTCCTGGCCTTTCTGAAATCATCCTGCTGGATGATAAGACTTTTTATAACACTAAGAATATAGGTTTTGCAACTTTGTGAGTGCTTATCATATTGTATTACTATTTTGTTAAATTTGCAAATTGCATAAAAAACATGTGCTTAACTTAGAATATATAGAATACCACTACAATACTCTGTTCTTGTGAAGAAACCTGACTGTGCATGTAAAATTCTTTTTTTTTTTTAAATTTGATTGATTCTCTAAAATTTTTTTAATAGTCCTTTCAGTTTTTATATTCATCTAAAGGTCTTGAGACACAATCTATCTTGTTTCCTAATTCTCTAATCCCTTAATTCTTTACCATTAAATTAAGCATTTGTTAAATGCCAACTCTGTGTAAGGCACTGTACTAAATGCTGAAAATACAAATGTAAAAGTGAGATAGTTCCTGCCATAAGATTCTTGAAATAAATTGGAGGGAGGGGAAAAACACCACCACAGGTTCATTACTATTATTTTTAATTCAAACCTTCACTGCTGCAGATGCTATGAGAACATCATGCTTACTGACCTTAGAGATGAGGTCCTGATATATTTCCTGTTTTGTTTTGTTTCCTGTTTTCATTTCTCAGAGTTTCTTGTTTGTATTCCTTGAGAAAAATGTTGTCTATCAAGAAAAAGAAAAGCTGGTTTCAGCCTGTGTTTATATAACACAAGTTTTAATTGCATATGTTATGCTGTGCTCAATGACAAATATAAAGATTGCTCTGTAATTAATAGTCTGGTTAGTACCGGGATAGCCCCCCAAAAATGTACCTTTTAATTCTTTTTCTTTCTAAGATAACTTATTTGGGAGAACAATGAAAAGAGTAAAGCATTTTTGTGGGGAAGCATACATACCATCTACAACATAAAACCTAAAATTATTGTTTTTCCATGATTTTATTTAATATTTTAAAACTATCAGGAATAAAGGAATATTTTAAACCATGCCTTTAGATGAAACATGGCATGAAAGGTCTGTTATGCAAAAGGTCAAGAATTTCAAGGGAATTAATGGGGAAAAAAATCGCATGTAGGTGGCCTTAGCTGTACCAGATCTAAAATTATATTATAAAGCAGCAGTTACCAAAACCATTTGGTATTGGCTAAGGAATAGATTAGTTGATCAGTGGAATAGTTAGGTTCAAAGGATAAAACAGTCAATAACTATAGCAATCTAGTGTTTGACAAACCCAAAGATGCCAGCTTTTGGGATGAGAACTTCCTGTTTGACAAAAATTGCTGGGAAAATTTGAAACTAGTATGGCAGAAACTGGCATTGACCCACACTTAACACTGTACACCAAGATAAGGTCAAAATGGGTTCATGACCTAAACATAAAGAATGAGATTATAAATAAATTAGAAGAACACAGGATAGTTTACCTCTCAGACCTGTGGAAGAGGAAGGAATTTATGACCAAAGTAAAACTAGAGATCATTATTGATCACAAAATAGAAAATTTTGATTATATCAAACTGAAAAGGTTTTGTACAAACAAAACTAATGCAGACAAGATTAGAAGGGAAGCAATAAACTGGGAAAATATTTTTATAGTCAAGGGTTCTGATAAAGGACTCCATTTCCAAAATAGAGAATTGACTCTAATTTATAAGAAATCAAGCCATTTTCCAATTGATAAAAGGTCAAAGGATATGAACAGACAATTCTCAGACGAAGACATTGAAACTATTTCTAGCCATATGAAAATGCTCCAAATCATTATTAATCAGAGAAATGCAAATTAATACAACTCTGAGATATCACTACACACCTGCTAGACTGGCTAGAATGACAGGAAAAGATAATGTGATATGTTGGAGGGGATGTGGGAAAACAGGGACACTAATACCTTGTTGTTGGAACTGTGAATACATACAACCATTCTGGAGAGCAATTTGGAACTATGCTCAAAAAGTTATCAAACTTGCATATCCTTTGATCCAGTAGTGTTACTACTGGGCTTATATCCCAAAGAGATCTTAAAGAAGGGAAAGGGACCTGTATGTGCAAAAATGTTTGTGGTAGCTCTCTTTGTAGAGGCTAAAACTGGCAACTGAGTAGATGCCCATCAATTGAAGAATGGCTGAATAAATTGTGGTATATGAATAATATGGAATATTATTGTTTGGTAAGAAACGACCAGCAGGATGATTTCAGAGAGGCCTGGTGAGACTTACACGAACTGATGCTGAGTGAAAAGAGCAGGGCCAGGAAATTATTATATACTTCAACAACAATATTATATGATGATCAATTCTGATGGACCTGGCCGTCTTCAGCAATGAGATGAACCAAATCCATTCCAATGGAGCAGTAATGAACTGAACCAGCTATGCCCAGCAAAAGAACTCTGGGAGATGACTAAGAACCATTACATTGAATTCCCAATCCCTGTATTTTCATCTGTCTGCATTTTGGATTTCCTTCACAGGAATTTCAGAGTCTGATTCTTTTTGTACAGCAAAATAACATGGTCATGTATACTTATTGTGTATCTAATTTGTACTTTAATATATTTAACATCTACTGGTCATCCTGCCATCTAGGGGAGGGGGTGGGGAGAAGGAGGGGAAAAATTGGAACAATGCTGTAAAATTACCCATACATATAACTTGTAAATAAAATCTATTAAAAAAAAAAAAAAAGAAAGGTCTGTTATGGATATTTACCTTAGATCTCTAACATGCCTTGATTTCCTAGGATTTTTGAAACTGCCACTATTCTCTGCTCTTACCTGCCCCATAAGAAATCTTACGATATGAAGTAGTGCCACTAAAATGTGATATTAAAGAGAGACTTGCTAATTTTTTTCAATCTGGTCTTTCTGCAGTGACAGCTTTCTGGTGTGTTCATCTTAAGTCAGAGGTCTAATTCTCTGTTTCATGGCCTCAGCAACTTGATTTTTTTAAAATTCAGATTCCTCAGAAGGACACTTCCAGGGGAAATAATTTCAGATCAACCATACTCTTAAAAGACTTGATTTCTAAACCAGAATGCTATTTTCATAGCATTTTCTTTTTTGGTGAGTAAATCTACTCAGGAGTTCAAATTGTAGATCATACGGTTGCTTCAGAACCATAGAACTGGACCCAAGGGACATAGATTGTCTGAAGTTATGTTTTTTGTCAAGATATTGAAGCCTGAAGGGCTCAGAAATGGGTTTTCTCACCACTTTGTGGAACTTTCCCCCCAATATCTACTAGGACTGTGAGCCTAGGGAGGGCATTTAAAATTTTTGTATTCTCACACAATTCATTTAAAGATTTTTCTAATGCAGATCACATATTGCTCTTCATTGGTAGACTGGAGCTGCTTCACCTGGGAATTTCTTAGAACAATGAGGCCCCAGGCTTGGCTGTCACATTTATATCCCCTTAGATAGGAAGGAAGGAAAGAAAGAATGAAGACTGGTTGATGACATGACCTTGTTGATTCAGGAAATTTCTGTCTAAACTCTAGTAAAGATTTACATCAGAATGTACCTCTTTGGGTATGGTGTTAGAGAGAGATGACAAATTATTACTCTTGGATCCTCCCTTTTCTAGATTTCTTGGAAATGACTTATTGATGTGATAGCATTGATTGTACTATTGAGTCATTTCAATCATCTCCAACTGTTCTTGACCCCATTTAGGGTTTTCTTGGCAAAAATAGTGGAATGTTTTGCCATTTCCTTTTCCAGTTCATTTTACAGATGAGAAAAATGAGGCAGACAGGGCTGTGTCTTGCCCAGAGTCACACAGCTAGAGAGTGGCTGAGGCTAGGTTTGAATTGTGAATAATGAATCTTCTTGAGGTTAGGCTTGGCACTCTAACTTCTCTGCCACTTTGCTGCCCATATGACAGAATTACAATGAATTGAATCTTGGGTTACCTTTTATTAGCTGAATTTTAGTCTCCTTGGTGATTTTTGGGAGTCCATCTTGGTTTCCTTGATTGCTCAAGGAAGACATCTCATGTCAACTTCATCTCCCTAGCATTCACAAGATATATCTTAGACTCAGTTGCTTCCACAAATTTCTAATACCTTCTAGTTGTAGTGATTCTTATTTTCCTTTTCTGATAGTGCTATTGGTTAGCCTTGGACCAAAATCTACAAAAGTATCCTTCCTTGAGTCTACTGACTCACTACATAAAGAATTTTTGTTTTTGTTTATCCTTGAAATTGAGATTTGCTTTGTTTTCCTGTAAATCATTTATTTTTACTCTTTGGCTATTCCTTAAATTATGATGCCTGCACCCAATTGTCTCAGCTTTCCAATTGGGTTTTGTGCGTGATTGAGAAGAGGAGTATTCTTGCCTCTTGAGTTCTAGCTTCCTAAGATAGTAGGAATGATGGCTTTTTTTTTTTTTTTTGGAACAACAAAACTGAGCCTGAATTAAAGTGATTTCCTCACAGATACTTTGCTATTAAACAGCTGAGCTGGAATTCAAATCCTGAACATCTAATTTCACATTCATTTAATCTCTCAGCAATTGCCTCTGCAAGCATTTAATCATTTGTAAGATGGGATAAAACCATTTGTACTGTCTTTACCACTGTGTCTTATGAGAACCTTTGTTAAACTAAAAAACTCCACATAAATGTGAGTGAATATTCTTTCCTGGAAATCCTCAGCACTGCTATAGTCGGAGAGAGAGTGTGTATAAGACTGCCTGGGAAAGGTCTTTCTTTGTTATTTTCTTTGTTAAATGTGACCCAAAACAAAAGAGGTTTTGCCTATCTCTAAATCTTATCTCTGCTAGAGCTACAAAACTTTGTTGGAATGCAATTTAGGATTGCAATGAGATGTTGGGAGCTTCTATGTTGGACGGATAGGCAGTATACAGAAATTGTTGGTGTTTTGAAAAGAAATATTAATCAAGAAAGTTTTTCTGATTTTAACTCCCCCTAACTCCCCCCCCCCAAAAGAAAGAGGCAATAATTTGGTACAATGAGCTGTACTTGCTACAATAACAAATGGGCTGACTGACAAATCACAGCAATTTCAACATGGCAGTTTTGCCATTTATTAAATGTGTAGTTTAGATTTCATTTAGTTAGTGAACTAGGTTCAGTAATTTGGAGAGTAGGTCTTTGAAAGATTAATGCTTAGAAAAAAATCACCACATAATGGTATAAATACATCACTTATGTATAATACGTTGCTGTTGTTTCCATTATAAACTTCATTTGCAAGCATTTATGATATGGCTGTAAAAAGTTTGCTCCAGGCTAAAATTTGCCATTTGCTTTAGAAGGAAAATTGAAATCCTAGATCCTTTTCTTTCCTAGATAGTCTTAAGACAACTATCAATTTAGAATTTTAAAAAATATATATTCCCTGTGGTGGGCAACACTATTTACTAAAATAAAAAAAATTGATTTAGAGCAATGTTGTTATTGATAACCACTACATTTAGAATAATCACTAGGTCTGTCATTTTTGGAAATAATTCTCATTTCATAAAAGACAGACTGGAAAGGGTGGTAGCATGTCATGATGTCACCAAATGGTTATGTTGTAGAGTAATATACTTCTTCATATGCCATAATTTGAGCTAACCTCATCAAAGAGAAAGTTAAACTAAGGCATTTCAGATTACTTTCTATACCTTCATTATTTGGGGGAAAAAAAAACATATTTACCTATCCTGTTTACATGCTAATTTGCTTAAACATTTTAAAGATCCACCCATTCACTCTGTGTAACTTCTGTAGATTAAGTACTATGTTAGAGACTGGAAAAAGACAAGAAATTTCAATAAGATAGTTACTGCCTTCTTGGAGTTTAAAATTCTCATGAGTGGTAAGATAAACACATTAGTTAGAATACATGGTAGTAGCATGAGAGAGACTCAAAGCTGTGCTATGTGAGATGTGAAGGGGACTTGAGCTCACAAGCTTCTTTTGTTTTGCTCAAATTTAAGAATTCTCTGGTTAAAAAGACATTGCATTTCAAAAATTCAAAAATTATTATTTGCAACTTGTAATACATTTTCTCGCAGAAGCAGTGTTATAAACAATGATTAAGTTTCTAACTAGGCCCACTAGTCTACTTAACTAATAGTGTAGCAATTCAATTGTAGTAGAATCAGAGACTATTTGAGTTGAAAAGGACCTTAAAAGACTTGTACAGCTTCCTCCATAGTTTTTTTCTTGATCAACTTTCCACCCAATATAGTTAGTACTGAATGATAGTTACTGTGAATATTGCTAATAATGTAAAGCTCATTAGCTCTAACATGATCTAGTATAATCAGCATAGGATTTAGAGTTATTGGACCTAGATTCTAATTCTTTTGACTTGTCATCTGTTTGATCTTGAACAAAACATCTAATGACTTATGGTTTCTTTCAATCTCCTCATTTACAAAAAGACAGTTTTAGTGATGTCATCTGAGATCCTTGCAGCTCTAATCTGGAAATCTAATCTTATGATCAAGCTCCTTCTGTTGTTAGGCTGCTCCTTTCCATTGTTGAAAAATGCCTTCTAATGATGTTGAGCTGAAATTTTGTCTCCTTATATCTTCAAATCCATGACTCTATAACTTCAGAACACAAAGAATAAATCCCTTTTCAGCATATGTAGTGCAGAGTGGGCTGCAGCTCATGGGTTAACATTCAAATAGTTGACTTGGGTAATGTAGAAAAATAGTGCCTTGGTGTAATACTATTGTTCCTACGAAGGGCTACTTATAATTCTAATAGATGATTTAAATAATGCTTCAAAGTTTGCAATGTACTTGAAATAGACTGTTATTTTATTCTGGAGCAGGCTATTATTATTCCTATTTCATTGATGAAGAAACTGAGATGTAGAAGTAGTCATTTGTCTAGGATCTATCTATTTTGAGTCTACCTGAGATGTTCATCAAGTTCACAGTTACTAAAGACACAGAAAGGAAAGTTCTGGTCACTGTTAAATGAAACTTGTTTCACACCAGAAACCGATAAGATATTTATTGGTGCAAATAATGTTAAAGAAGAAGCACTACTATCTGCATTTCCATTTCACCATTAGGATCATAGGACTTTGCCATTTGACTTGCAGCTGAACCTTTCCATATGTGTTCTTTCTTCCCTCCATTAGAATATGAACTCCCTGAGAGCAGAGATTGTCTTGCTTTTCTAGGTGGATCCCTAATGACATTGTACAATGTTTTGTACACAGTAACTGCTTAAGAAAGGCTTCTTTCATTCACTTACATGCTTCCCATAAAGTAAGTACATCTGGCAGTGGAAAGAACCCAAGATAATTTGCACCTCCGCTCATCTGCTGACTATCTGCATGAGCCTTGGTTAAGTTACTTCTATTTTCTGGATCCAGCTAGTAAATGTCTGGGATGGGATTGCTACACATTTTGGGAAGAAAGATGTCTGTACCTGTTCTGAGAGGAACAGAGATAGAAAAAGGTAGAAAAGAGATAACTACTGACTATGAAAACCATGTATGCCCCCCTTGCTACCTGCTTGTCATATATAGGCACACTTTCATCATGATGATGGTTACTTTGGACCTTTGTAGCAGGGTATCTTGTCAAGCTCTTATAATCACTTTGAGATATTTTACATCTCCTTTCCCAGCCCCTACCCACAACATATACTGGTTCTTCAGGAGGCAAACAGATGGCTCAGTGGATAGAGCACTGGACCTGGAGTCAGAAAGACTGCATTCAACTCTGGTCTTAGCCACTTACCATTTGATTCTGAACAAATCATTTAACTTTTATTTGTTTCTGTTTCCTCATTTGCAAAATGGCTATAAATAATAGTACCTACCTTCCAAAGTTTTTGAGAGGACTCAATCGAATAATAGTTGTAAGGTACTTAGCACAGTGCCTGGCACAAATTAGTATAAATGTTAGCTGCTATTTATTGTCATCATCATTATTATTGTCATCATTAATGTTACCCTGGACACATCCTTTGTTTATTTCAGTTTCCTTATTTGTAAAAGGATGGAGACCATAATAATACTGGTATTGCTGGTTCTCTGTATCACACAGGTGGCGCAGTTGCCTTAAAGTAGACAGGCCTTTGTCGTTGTTATTTGCTGTAGGATCTAGTCACTTAGAGGAGCTTCTGTGTTTGTTACTGGGAAGTCTAGGTAACTGGGACCAGTTTCTCAATTACTTGATCCATTGAATGTCATTAACCCGAAGAAAAGTCATTAAACATATTAGTTCAGCTCTAGACTTCTGAGTGAACTGTTTTGAGACTCAACCCTATCCATCATTAGTGAAAAGATTGGAATGGTGATTGATGGTGAGCCACGATTTATCACATTTTTTCATCTTCATGTCAGCATTTCAAATATGATAGTTATTGTTTCTCTCATTAGTCTTCTTTTCTTCAAGTTAAATTTCCTAAGTCCTTCATTCCTTCGACATTGTGTGTGTGTGTGTGTTTTTTTTTTTTTTAAATCTTCATTATTATTGACTTACTTAGGGAAACAATATCTCTTTCAAAATATAGCATCCCCAGACTGATCAGAATAGAGTAACACATTACCTTTCTTGGTCTAGTGCAAAGTCCCTATTGGGACTAGGGACACCCTATGCCTAGACCTGCCTCTTCAGTGGTGATGCTTGGGCAAGGCTCAAGATTTGCCTCTTCTATGTGGAAAACTATGAAGCATTATCGCTGAGACAGGTGGTGTCATGAACAGAGTATTGGGACTTCGAGTCAGGAAATCCTGATTTATTGTGATACAGGAGCCACCTGCCAATGGCTGCTGGAGATCTAACTCAGACCTGTAGAATGGTTCTCTTCATGTGAGAGGATGATGATGATACAAGGAGACTAAGAGGCAATAGTGTTCTCTGGCCTCTCTACTGAGAGGCAGTTGCACTGCCTGACCTCTCTCTTCTTCCCTCTGCCTCCAGTTTATTTCATTCCCAGTCTACAAGGAACATTTGTGAAGGCTGCTTTATAACTCCTTCAAGTGTTATGATTCAAAGTTGTGGCGGCTCTTGGAGAACTGACCTGCCTCTTCATTTAGGCATGGTCCTTAACACCTGGTAGTTGTATGACCCTGAGTATGTCATTTAACTTATCTTTGCCTAAATTTCTTATATGAAATGGGAATAATCTGGCACCCACCTTATAGGGTTGTTGTGAGGATCACATGAGATAACAGGAGTAAAATATTTCATAAATCCTTAAAATGTTATAGAAATGCTAGCTGTTATTAATTTTTATTGCAATTATTATATTGTAATTAAGTGATAGGGCAGCTAGGTGGTGCAGTGTATAGAGTACTGGGCTTGGAATTGGAATAGTCATCTTTATAAGTTCATATCTGACTTCAGACACTTATTAGCTATGTGATCCTTGTTAATCCAGTTAGCTCTGTTTGCCTTAGTTTCCTCATTTGTAAAAATGAGCAGTAGTAAACCATCCTATTATCTCTGCCCCAAAAACCCACATCCAAATGAGGTTACAAAGAGTCAGACATAATTAAAAATGACTGAATTTTTAAATGATAGTGTTGGAGTAGGTGGTGGTGGTTGTTTTTAAACATTTATGGTTCTGTGAGGTATGAGCATAAAGTAATGAGATAGATTTTCTTGGATGACTCATGGAACCAATTTCATTATTTTTCCTCTGTACAGCATTTAATGCATCCTAAGATTGCATTTGAGTTTATTTTCTTTGGAGAGGGGTAGAAAGTGGCACTGGTTAGTAGCAGTCACATCACACTATTGTCATGTTAAGTGTGTAGGAAAGTCCCAGATCTTTTTCATGTGACTTCATTATAATGCTTATGTAAAAAAAAATTTTTTTTTAATTGAAATGTGAGACATTTTATTCTTTGTTAAATTTTATCTTGCTAGTTTCTATCTAGTTTTCCAGCCTCCTGAAATAATTTTGATATTCTGTTATCTATTTGTTTTAATTTGTTTCATCTGAAAACTTGATACTCATGCCTTCTAGGTTTTCATCCAAATACTTGATAAATATATATATGTGTGTGTGTGTGTGTGTGTGTGTGTGTGTGTGTACATATATATATATATATATATATATATATAGAGAGAGAGAGAGAGAGAGAGAGAGAGAGAGAGAGAGAGAGAGAGAGAGAGAGAGAGAGAGAGAACAAATAGGGCCAATCTTGTGACAGGCTACCAGTGTTCCTTTTAGTTTTATCCTGAGTTGTTATAATTTTTGGTACAACTGTTCACTTAGCTTTGAATCCACCAAATGATAGTCATCCACTCCTTATTTCTCCCTCTTGCCCTTGAAAACATCCTAAGAACATTGATCGTGTGTTGCTGCATAGGAGTAGGTGAGAGTACATGTTACTTCCTTGATTATTATCCTAAAAGCACTTTGACAAAAAAAAAAAAAAATGTTGTTCACAAGCTCTTAATAAAGTATATTCTTAAATCTTTCCTATAGTTGTAATGATGGCTAGCATTAATTTTTGCTAAGCATATTATATATGTTATCTCATTTGGTCCTCACAATCAACCCTGTAGGGTAGTTGCTATTAGTACCCAAATTTTACAGATGAAGAAACTGAGGCTAATGACTTGCCCAAGATTATACAACTAGTGAGCATTTACTCACATTAGTGAGTTGTTTGTGAGCTCACATCTTCTAGATTTCAAACTTAGTTATTTATCCATTGTGTCATCTAACTGCCTATCAGAAAAGATGTAAGATAGTAGAAAGAACACTAGTCTTACTCAGAAAATCAGGGTGCTTTTCAGAGCTATATTACCAGCTTTTTGGCCCTGGGTAATTCACTTGAAGTCTTTGACTGTCTACTCCATCACTAAAATAATCACACAAATAATCTTTATTCTACTTATTTTATAGGATTGTTCTGAGAACCAAATGAAAAGGCTTTTAAAACCATAAAGTACCATATACATATAAGGTATCAGGGTTAACTCAGATGTGTTAGTGGTAAATGTAATGATCACAAGGTTATATGTTTCTAGATATCTCAAATTCATTTGGAAGATATTTTGTAATTCAAAAAAAAAAATACTATCACCATAAGTGTACAAATGTTACATTATTGAAGACTTTAGAGTAGCTGTATGATACGTCTCATTGCTAACCATATCTGAAATTAACCTGTAAGAATAACGATTTTTCCATATAAAAGATAAAAGTAATGGAGCAAAGCGATGCAGTTACTCTATTCCCATACAAAAGTGGAATAACCAGGGTCACAGAATTTATTCTAGCTAAAAGGACCACAGATTTGCTCATCAGCTGAATCCCTCATATATTTATGAGGCTATAAAATAAAAACAATAACAATTCACATTTATAGTAGCATAGTGCATAGATCATTGTACATGGGATAAAGCCTTGGTCTCTCTAACTGTAATGTGGGATTATTACACCTACAATCTGTCAGCATTGTTATGAGAATCAAATCAAATAATATTTATTAAGTGCTTATTATAGTGCTTGGCACATAGCAGGTATTTAATAAATGCTTTTTTCTTCCATTCTTCCTTACAGAATCCTTTCAGGTTTATAAAATGCTTTCCTCACATTGGCCATTTGCCTACTCACCTCAGTGGAATGCCCATTGGGAAAAAATGGCCATTAAAAAAAATGTAATGTCTAACTTAAAAAGTTTGCTTATTTCTCCAGTTCTCCTCCTCCTCCTCCTTTTTTCTCCTCTTCCTTTTCCTCCTCTTCCTTTTCCTCCTCTTTCTCCTTCTCCTCCCTTTCCCCTTCTCCTTCCCCTTTTTCTTCTCCTTTCCCTCTTCCTTCTCCTTCACTCTCTCCTTCCACCCTTTTTCTTCTCCATTTTTCCTTCTTATATTTGAATATTTGCTAATTTTCTGAATATGATCTAAAAATATTCCTCAAGTACCAAGTTCTTCTGCCTTTTAAATTCTGTATCCTATCATATAATTCAAAACTCAACAGACCCAGCAGCACTGTTATTCAAGGAGCAAAATGTTCCTTGAAAAAATTAAGGCACCAGTTTGCTGAATTTTGAGGTTAGAGTTAGGAATATGCATTTTTATTGTTGTTGTTGTTTTAAATGGGAAGAGTTTATTACATAAATCTTTCTGACGTTTTTATAGACATAAAAGCAGGAGAAATATAAAGTTCTTTGTTGACATTGGTCATTTCTTGCTTACTTTTACTTTTTAAAAGGTTTTTCTTATTTTCCAAGATGAGGTCTTCATTGAATCAAAATTTTTATTTACTTATCCCTATGCTCAGATTTTATGACCAAAAGGCTGGGAAAAGACAATTTAGCTAAATATGAATTAATTTGTATTTATTGAATGTATATTTTTTATTGTGAAATGGATATTATAGGTCCAAAATCTCTATTTTGACCAGTTTGCAACATACTGGTGGAGTTGGAAGAAATATATGAATTTAAGGACAAAAAGGGAGGAGATTGCCAATTGAATTATACAGTTGACTTTCAATAGAAAAATTTAGAAAATGAACTTTAAACAATTTTTTTTCTTAGAAGTAGGATTTTTTTAATTGATTTTTTTTAATTGGGAAGAGGTAATTAACAAATAATTTTTTTCCCATCCTATCCTCAAATGGAGAGTAGAAGAGAGAGAAAAACAAAAACTTTGTAAAAAATATACTGTCAAGGAAAACAAGTTGCCATATTAACTATATCAAGAATATCTCTGCTTGGCAGTGTGGGTAACGTTTCATCATTGGTTCAGTCATGGTTGAACATTAAATTGATCAGAATTCTTGAGTCCTTCAAAATTGTTTATGATTTTGTCATTATGTAAACTGTTCTGTTTGTGCTCACTTCACTCTGCATCAGTTTATGCAAGTCTTAATGGATTTTTTTGTTGTTTTTGAAACCACTTTTCTTAGAGTACTGTAGTATTCCATTATTTTCATATGCAATAGTCTATTCAGCTATTCCCCAAATGAAGCAAGGAGTTTCAAGAGGTTATGTAAATCATAAAAGATGATAGGATTTAGATAGGCAGAAGGTGAAACAAACATATAGATGGTAGAATAGCAAGAATCAAGAATAGTTGTTTGTCCTTCATTTTTGAAGAGTATTGGTGACATCACGGGTAGTTTTATGACAGGCATAAATTGGATTTAAGTAAGACAGAGTAGCACAAAATTGTCAGCCTCACTCTTTCTTCCTGAGTCATCCAAGTCAAGTAGCAATACAAAAGTCAGAACATCTGGTTATGACTTGGAATGCATTGTATGGCCTTGATATCTTAGATGTCTCATCAAGCTCCAAGCTCTCCACAGCACCTACTTCAGCTACCTTCACGTCCATTGGAACAAAATATTTTTATCTGCCCATTCTGACAGGGGAAATCTTTACATGCTTGGGGTAGCCATTTCCCTAACTTACTGTTAGATCTGAGGCTTGTTGGTTAACCTCAACTTGGATTTGCCATCTGCCAAAATGGTTTTTATTGGGTTATAGCCATTACACATACTACAGCTTCTTAGATCTATAGGTGAGAGTTGCATAACAGGTGAACACTAAAAGTGAATGAACAGCCTTGAAAAGCTCAGTAAGCCCTCATATCAGAGATATCAGTCCTCTCTGAAAGATCTCATAAACCCCAAAATTAAGAGTGGGAAAAAAAAAACAGAAAAGCATAAAATATACTAAAGAAGATACTGAATATATCAATTTGGCTGGGATGGAGAGTAAAATCTAAAAAAATTGGTTAGGTCTAGATTATCAAGTCCTGGAATATCTTGTCTTGGAGTTTAAATTTTATCTCGTAGGCAATGATTTTTGAATAGAGAAGTGGAACAATTTGTGTTTTAGGAAGATTCATCTAGAAACAGTGTATAGTACAGATTAAATAAGGAACACTTGATCTTATACTGGGTTGGCAGCAAATGAGAAGAAAAAGTTTTTTTTTAAAAAGAGAAAATTCAAAGGAAGGTGTTAATTTCTTGATTAGCAGTTTACTTTGGGGATCAAAACATAAGTCATATATCATAAAGCTAGAAAGGGTCCTATATATTATCTGCCCAAAGAAGTTAAGTGATTTATCCAAAAACCCACAGCTTGACAGGGCAGGAACTGATATTTACTGGCCAGGAGAAAGAGCATTGGGTAGATTGGCAGATTACTTGGATTCATTCCCATCTCTGACATTGCCTGGGGGTTATTAGGTAGTGTAGAGCATACATAAACTAGGAGCCTCAGCCAGGATTTGATTTGGAGAGATTCAGAGGGCAGAGAAGGCAGGTGAGAGCTCAAGCTTTCCAAACAGGAGACAGGTAGACCTCTAAGAAACTAGCTGAGCCCCAAGTGAAGGAGATAGGACTTTAAAAGAGACAATAAAGGATTTGGACTTTAACACCTGGCTACTCATCTGGTGATTACTGAACTGAAAAGGAGTGTGCTCCCAGAGACCCCAAGAAAACTGAAACAGAGCATTATAATCAACAGTCCACTTTTTCCATATCCATTGCAGCATTTGTTATTTTCCCCTTTTATCATTTTAACCCATCTGATAGATCTGAATTGGTATCTGAGTTATTTTAACTTACATTTCTCTAATCAACAATAAATTAGAGAATTTTTTACATAACTATATATAACTTTTATTCTAAAAATTGCCTGTTTATTTCTTTTGACCATCTGTCAATTGGAGAGTGGCTCATATTCTTAGAAATTTGAGAAAGTTCTATGTATTTGAAATATGATGTCTTGTGATGAAGAGAGCCATCTACACCCAGAGAGAGAACTGTGGCAACTGAGCATGGATCATAACATAGATTTTAACTCTTTTTGTTGTTTGCTTGCATTTTGTTTTCTTTCTCATTTTTTTCCCTTTTTGAGCTGATTTTTCTTTTTTGTGCAGCATGATAATTTTAGAAATATGTAGAGAGAAGAATTACACATGTTTAACATATATTGGATTACTTGCTCATCTAGGGGAAGGGGGAGAAGAAAGCGGGGAAATTTGAAATAAGGTTTTTCAAGAGTCAGTACTGAAAAATTATACATGCATATGTTTTGAAAATAAAAAAGCTTTAATTAAAAAAAAACAATTAGAAAAAAAAGAAATACAAAACCTTTATTGGAAAAATTGCCTATCATTTCCTTTCTCATTGTTTTCCTTTCCTTCCTACCTTAACTACATTGGTTTTATCTGTATGAACCCTTTTTAATTTAATGTAATTGGAATTATCCATTTTATATCTAATAATTGTCTTTCTTTTTGTCTCTTTCTATCATTTATTCATAAATTCTTCTCCTATCCATAGGTCTGATAGGTAATATGCTCTTATGTTCTTATATCTTCCTTTATATTTAGGTCATCTATCCATTTTGATTTTATCTTGGTACATGGTATATGATATTGGTCTATATCTAGTTTCTGCCAGACTGCTTTCCATTTTTCCCAACAATTTTTTGCCAAATGATGAATTCTTTACTGAGATAGCTTTCTTAATCCTCCCATTAGGTCTTTACATTGTATATTTTATGTAATAAATTCTCACAATGTGCTCATGTTCAAATACCTATCACAGAATGTATGGCATTAGTACAAATAAAGTTTTTTGTTTTCTTTTTAGCTTGTGATTTTGAATTACTTACACATCTTTTCTTGATATAGATAACTAAGAATCAATTGCTACTTAGTCTTCCTATGTCCAGATAGTATATCTGTCCTTTTTTGTCTGCAAGGCAATAGATCCATAAAAGAAAGGGAAATATTAAGTAAGAAATAATGATGTTGGAAACATATTTAATTTTTTGGAAGGGATGGTTTTCTTTTTTTTTTAATAATATTTTATTTTTCCAAATACATGCAAAGACAGTTTTCAACATTCACCTTCGCAAAACCTTGTGTTCCAAATTTTTCTCCCTCTCCTACCCCTTCCCTTTCCCCAATACAGCAAGCAATTTGATATAGGTTAAATATATGTAATTCTTCTAAATGTATTTCTATGTTCATCACACTATGCAAGAAAAATCATATTAAAAAAAAGTGAGGGAAAAAAACCAAGCAGACAACAATAACAAAAAAGGTGAAAATACTATACTTTGATCCACCTTTAATCTCATTAGTTCTCTCTTTGGATGCTGATGGCATTTTTCATCAAAAGTCTATTGGAATTGCCTTGAATCATGTCATTATTGAAAAGAGCCAATTCCATCACAGTTGATCAGCCCATAATCTTGTTGCTGTGTACAATATTCTCTTGGTTCTGCTCATTTCACTTAACTTCCATTCATGTAAGTCTTTCCCAGGCTTAACAGAATATATTTAAAGTAAATTTGGCTTATTTGTTTTTAATGAGTTAATATTTTTATTTATTTATTCATAGCTTTTTATTTACAAATTATATGTGTGAGTAATTTTACAACATTGACAATTGCCAAATCTTTTCTTCTAATTTTTCCCCTCCTTCCCCCAACCCCTTCCCCTAGATGGCAGGATGACCAGTAGATATTAAATATATTAGAGTATAAATTAGATACATAATTATTTTGCTGTACAAAAAGAATCAGACTCTGAAATATTGTATAATTCGCCTGTGAAGGAAATCCAAAATGCAGGCAGGCGAAAATATAGGGATTGGAAATTTAATGTAATGGTTCTTAGTCATCTTCCAGAGTACTTTCGCTGGGCGTAGCTGGTTCAGTTCATTATTGCTCTATTGGAACTGATTTGGTTCATCTCATTGCTGAAGATGGCCAGGTCCATCAGAATTGATCATCATATAGCATTGTTGTTGAAGTATATAAGGATCTCCTGGCCCTGCTCGCTTCACTCAGCATCAGTTCGTGTGAGTCTTTCCAGACCTTTCTGAAATCATCCTGTTGGTCATTTCTTACCGAACAATAATATTCCATAATAGTCATATGCCACAATTTATTCAGCCATCCTCCAATTGATGGGCATCTACTCAGTTGCCAGTTTCTGGCCACTACAAAGAGGGCTGCCACAAACATTTGTGCACATACAGATCCCTTTCCCTTCTTTATGATCTCTTTGGGATATAAGCCCAGTAGAAACACTGCTAGATCAAAGGGTATGCACAGTTTGATAACTTTTTGAACATAGTTCCAAATTGCTCTCCAGAATGGTTGGATGTATTCACAATTCCATCAACAACGTAATAGTGTCCCTGTTTTCCCACATCCCCTCCAACATTCCGCATTATCTTTCCCTGTCATTCTAGCCAGTCTGACAGGTGTGTAGTGGTATCTCAGAGTTGTCTTAATTTGCATTTCTCTGATTAATAATGATTTGGAGCATTTTCACATGGCTAAAAATAGTTTCAGTTTCTTCGTCTGAGAATTGTCTGTTCATATCCTTTGACCATTTATCAATTGGAAAATGGCTTGATTTCTTATAAATTAGAGTTCTCTATATATTTTGGAAATGAATCCTTTATCAGAACCTCTGACTGTAAAAATATCTTCCCAGTTTATTGCTTCCCTTCTAATCTTGTCTGCATTAGTTTTTTTTTTGTACAAAATCTTTTCAGTTTGATATAATCAAAATTTTCTATTTTGTGATCAGTAATGATCTCTAGTTTTACTTTGGTCATAAATTCCTTCCTCTTCCACAGGTCTGAGAGGTAAATTATCCTGTGTTCTTCTAATTTATTTATAATCTCATTCTTTATGTTTAGGTCATGAACCCATTTTGACCTTATCTTGGTGTGTGGTGTTAAATGTGGGTCGATGCCTAGTTTCTGCCTTAATGAGTTAATATTAATTGCTCTGTAAATTATCCACACAGAAAATCTTTTATCTCCTTATACCTAATACTAGAGAATTCATCATTGTAGCTTCTTAAAATCAGTAAAAGTCAGATGAGAGGCATCATGGTATGGTGGATAATACAGTTTTGCAAAATTTGGTGTTAGCCTCCCATGTTCCTTCTAGCTCCAGAGCTCTGTTCCTGGGACCTTACATGACACTCCTTTAATACATTCATCATGTATTATTAGGTATTTTATTTATCTATGTATGTGTTTGATTCTCCTATTAGAGTTCAAATTATATGAAATTCAATAGACTTTGTAGTATTCTTCTCCTCTGCTCTCCGTTGCATAGCATAGAACTCTGTCTATATGCACTAAATAATTCCTTAACAAATATTTCTTGAATTGGATTGACTTCATTTAAAATATTTAATTCCAGCAGCAATTTCCCCAAAGAAATAGATAAGGTCATAGATTATAGGAAGAGAGAACTAGAATTGGAAAGGCTTGATCATGCCCCTTTGTTTTACAGATGAGGAAAATGAGGCTGAGAGAAATAAGTTATATGATGTCACAGAGGACAAAAAATAATAGTAAGCATTTCAAAGTTTAGCACAGTTTTGCTGAGTGGATGCATTTGAATTTTTAACTCAATGCATGCAGACCCCAGTTACAACATTAAAAAAGTCTTGCTCTTTGTTTCATATCCTCCTTCCTCTAGAAGAGAAAAGTTAGCTTTGAAATAAGTTGATAGATACCTAGTGTTCTTCCTTCCTTTGGGCTTTTGGGTCAATAGAAGATTTTGTTCCCACTGCCTCTACAGCTGAAAAACTCATTTGGCTTCTAATAATGGTAGCAGTAAGTAAGGAAGGGAGGGAGGTGGAAACCCTCAAAAAAAGTGGAAACCAAGTAGGCTGGAAGAATTGGTTTTCCAGAACCATAATCCTCCCCCAAGGCTTTGATTTTAACTCTGGTATATTTGTAGAGGCAAAGGATTGATTTTACCTGTAAATGACTTTAATTAGTTGCTGAGCTCTATTTTTTGTTTTTCAGCCTGTGACCTAGATATAGCTGTATTTGTAGCACTCAAGCACTTTTTATAGAAGCTTTTCTTCTTTCTTTCTTAGTTTTTTTTTTTCCTAATGCATCTAGAAAATGCTAACATTTTGGGAGATATGGTCTCTAGAAATGGACCCCGAGTTTATAGAGAATGGATTTTGTGTCATCATTTCCAGTTATTTCTGGCAGTTTTGATAAATTTGTTTAACCTCTACTGAAATAGAATCTATCATTCAAAATATGCGCTGAGCACCATATTGATTCCTTTTATTTTCTACTAAAATGCTTCAGATTAAAGGTCATCCACAGGTTCCCTTTATTGATGTGTTAAAATAAGACTGTAGTTACTCCACCCTGCCCCCATGAAAGGAATTAATGGTATATTTTCCTAAGGCCACTTTTCACAATATGTGGTAAAAAGATTTTTAAAATATTTCTTGGTCATCTCAGTTTTAGATCAGTCAAAGAATAGTTTGAATAGTGAAATTATTCCAGTGAAACTATTCACTGGATCAGTAGAATCTAAAGTTATAAATTCATAGCATCAGAGGTTTAGAGTCAGAAGGGTCCCCAGAAGCCATCTAAGACAATTCCTTCATTTTACAGGTGAAGAAACTGAAGTTCAGGGAAATTCATTAATTTTTCTTTGGTTCTCTAGTAAGTTATCTAGATTCTCACTTGATAACTTTATACTTCATTTGTCTGACCTTTACATAGTAGATACTGATATTTTCTTTGAATGACCTTCTATACAATTGCTTTGTCTTAGAAGCAATAGTATCCAAAGATGCTTAGATCATGGAATCATCAAATGTTTGATTTGGTCCCTTGTATGTCAGTCTAACTCACCCATTTTTTCACATGAAAAATTCACAGCTGGCCAGAGAGAGCTATCAGGAGAGCCTAGATTGGGGATAGACCTCTTGATTGTGATTTTCAGCATTCTTTATAATTTCCATAGAACATGAAGCTTTGTAATTTAGATCATTGATGCAATAGGCTTTAGGAATAATCTCACGTAATGTTCATTTCCCAAATGAAGAAACAGATCCAGGAAAGTTATGGTCAAATGCCTATGGTCAAAGTGGTAGGTCTAGTGATCATTCAAGCACACCCAAGCATCTTCTTATTTAAATTGTTTAGAAAGTTTTTTTTTTTAAATACTGTGGGTTTTTGACCCCAATGCTGTCATTCTGAATTCTCTGAATTTAAGAACTTTCAAATGCATTTGAGTTTACATATATATATATATACAGTGTCCCAGTACAGTACCCAGAGAGTTCTGCAAACCTGTCATTTAAGTCTCTCTGTTTCTCAAAATGTTAGTCTGTTTCCATTTATTCTGCAAAGATTATTATTATTATTATTTTTTTTGCCTTCTTAGTTCTCTTTGCATTGGTAAGTAGAGCAAGTTGGGCTTTTGACCCCTTTTCTATAAGGTCAGTTAGAGTTCTCACAGAGTACATTAGGTTTTCAAGAACTTCTGTTGATCATTCCCTTCTCCTCCCACTCTACTCTAACCTTTCCCCAAACCCTTCCCATTCCTCCCTGCTCTTCTATTTGCCATTCTGTTGTATGCCACGTTTGGATGTCTCACTAAACCCGCATCTGTTCTGTTTTAGGAGAAACCTGATGCCAGCCCCACGTCACTACAGCTGCGATCCCAGATTGAAGTAAGCACAATGACTTTAATCAGCTATTTTTGTTTCTGCTTTTTTTTTTAATTTGATATTCTGTACAAGTCAGATGAAGCCTTCTGCTCTGCCTGTACTTACAGACATGAATCTTCTCTTATAGGAATCGCTTGGATTCAGTAGCACGCTATCAACCCCAGAGACGGAGAGAAAGTAAGTTTGCTTCCCTCCTTCTCCCCCTCTTCCCATCTCCCTGAGAAAAAAAAATCACAAATAGGTGCTTTTTGCTCAAATCAGTTTTATTTTTTGCGTTTCCACACTGGAAATCTTTTTTGGTGAAAATGGAATTGACCATGATGTGTATGTGTGTGATAGATGTTAATATAAAGTTCTTCATTCACTTATCAGACTATGTTTGTGTATCAGGCTGATGTAGTTAAAAGTATATTTTTTATTCAAGTATAGCTGCCTAAAGATTCTAGGCAGGGTATGAATTTCACACTTTGTTGAATCTCAACTCCTCCAAAAGATTTGGGAATAAATTCACAAAAATGGAAAAGCAGATAAGTCTTCTTAAATCATTTCCCCTTATGTAGCTACCCCAAAGTCACCCTCATTAAAGAAATTAACTTTGTATTGTAGTGATGAATTTTGTGTATAGTACTACTAAAAAAAAATAACAGCAACAAAACTGAACCCAAATTTAACCTTATTCTAAAATTCAATTTTATAAAAGTTTGTAATGTGTAGATGGCAATAAAGTAAATGTGGATAGGAGCTTAGTAACCTTTTCTACTAAAAATGTTTTTACTTTGATAAATTTTTTCATTTTAACTTGGGATCTATAATTCCTATTCTCAACATAAGTAATTATAGGTTATATTTCATATTTCTAGTAATGCTATTATGTACCTTGGTTGGGGCAGAGTGGGGAGGGACATTTTTCATTAAGTTACCTTCTATCTCTATTTTTCTTCTTTCATAATTACTCTACAATGTTTGGTGTATGAATGTTTTTAGGTAAAGCAGCCTCCAAATTTAAAAATTAAAAAAAAAAAAAAAACACATCTGAGTCTCCAAACAGTGTCATGTTGGCAGAGAGCCATTTGGAATTCTTTCATGCCGAGAGAAGCATATAAGTGGTTTAGAAACAAAGTATTTTAGGAATGAAAAGCCCATGTTGAAAGAGTGTGTGTGTGCTTTACAGGGCAGCTCAGGCTTAATCCAGCCACGTGTGTGTGTTCCTGGCACAGAGACAGTTCTGTGTCAAGAAAGCTTGCAAGGACAGAAAAGGCTACATGTTAGCCTTTTGAAGATCTAATTCAAGGCTGAAATATATTAAAAATCATGGTTATTGTGAAGCCATTTTTTAGCCATGTCTGATTCTTTCTGACCCTATTTGGGGTTTTCTTGGCAATGATACTAGAATGGTTTGCCATTTCTTTCTTCAGATAAGGAAACAGAGGCAAACAAAATTAAATTACTTGCTCAGAGTCAAACAGCTAGTAAATACCTGAGACTCAGATTTGAACTCAGGAAGAGGAATCTTCTTGACTTCAGGTGTTACGCTCTATCCACTCTGTCACCTAGAACCATACAAAAAAAGAAGTCTATACTCATCTTAGGTGAATAAAGATAAGTACAAATGAATTTTGAGCTTCTTTCCATTTTTATTTTGTAGCATTGCATGAATGCTATGTCATCATGACCGTCAAACTAATAGTGCATTTTTACTGCATCTTTTAGAGGTGAAGAAAGTGGATATTATGAAGAAGCATTGAACAACTGTTCAATTTCTTCCAAACTGGATAAGATTTTTATTATTGATTAAAGCCTTATCCTAACATACTTATTAACCTCCCCAAATCCTTCAAACAACAACTAGTATGTTTACCCTTGGTCCCCAGAGGAAGTGACTCACTTGGGCTAATCCAAGAGTGGGTTTGAGTGTTTTTCCCACCCCACAATTGTGGGCAATCATTCTTTCCTTGTTTATGTCCTCTTCCTTAGTGAAACTGTGGCATGGATCTTGTGGCTAGAAAGGAGACTGACAGCCTCCTCAAAGATTACCAACAATTTTAGATGACATGCACATTTGTGATAGTCCCAATTTTTTTCATAATCCTAGCATTTTCTCCTTGCTTTTCCAAATCAGATTCTTAAACCATTGTGTTGTTTCTGGGCACTTGGGGAAAAAAATCATCTCATTTTGTCTTTCCAGTTTCCCAATTTAATATATTGGTATATATCTAAATTCTGACATTTATGATAACTAAAAATTCCATTAGACATAGGATCTTTAAAAGAAATGAAATATTATCCTGATATCCTGGATTAGTCTAGTATTGTAAATGTAGCCGTCTAAATCCCACTTTGTTTTTCCTCTTTTAAATAAACATAAGCTATTATGTAACATGGAGTAGTTTTCAATGCAAACCATTCTCATTCAAGAAGTGGTTTGTTTTGATTTTGAATCAGTTTGAATACCAGTCTTGTAGGGTTTGGTTGTTACATTTAAAACACACACACACACACACACAAAACATACACACACACACACACACAACAAAAACAAACCTGGTATCTTTAAATGAAAGCAAGAGGAGAAAATTCAGAGATTGAAAATGCATATTAAATTAGCAAAGGGACAACTGGCATCCTGGTTGTTTTTCTCAAACAGAGCTTAATTTTGAGGTCAGCTTTACTATTTAGTGGCCAAAATTTTTAAATTAAATATTGAAAGTTTCACGTAGCAAGTAATTTTAGCAACCAAATTCCAGGTCTGACAGAAAATGACTATCATACTGCTTCCTTCCACAAGTACCAAGCAAGAACTTCTCATTTCCCATCTCCCTCTTGATGATATTCCCTCTCCATTCTTCATCAGCTCCCCTATGCCCATTTGCTATTTTTTCCCTTTCTTCTTCCTATGTTTCCTCATCAAAATCTGCCCTCATGAAAAAAAATTTCTTTAAAAAACCATTCATTATAGACATGTGACAAATAACAACTTTTAAGTGTTATTCTACTTTGCTATTTTCTTTTTGCTATGCTATTTTCATTTTTAAAAAATTACTTTGAATATCTTAATTTTTTTAAACAAGGTTTCTCCCTCCTGCTACATATTGGTAGGAATTCTTGGTAATTTGCTGTAGCCAATCTTCTTGCTGATGGATCTTCAAATTTAGCAGAACTGGTTCTCAGCTGATAGATTCACAATCCATTCCTAAGCCCTTGCTGGAAGCCTTCCTAGTTTAGTAAAGAGCTTGCCAAAGTTGGTGCTTTCATAAAGTGTACCCACCTAGAATCCAGTGTTATTACCACATCACTGTGAAGCATCAGAGTAGACCTTCAGTAAGGGGTTTATGCCCTAATAGAAATCAAAACCTTCACAGGAATCATAGGATTTAGAGCTGGGCCAGGTCTTAGAAATCATTTAATACAACACCATTTCAGAAAGGGATTTAAGTATTTTAAACAGGGTCACACAGGTGAGTAAGTAACACAGCAAAGTTGAAGGTATAAAACTCTTAAGTAGTAGCCTGTTTTTTTTTTTTTTGTTGTTGTTGTTTGTTTGTTTGTTTTGATTTTTTTTTTTTTTGGTTTGTTTGTTTATTTGTTGTTGTATGGTTTTTTTGGTGGGCATTGCAGAAGTCAAACATACATTGACGTTATATATATAAAAGGTCTGTCTCAGACCTTTTGCTTTGCCTGCTCCAAATAAGAAAGCAAGCTTTTTGTCTAGGGATGGAGCATGAGGGTGGGGATGGAGAGTCAACTGTCATTGATTAGTTTTTTCCGTTAATATCATTTGTTTTGTTGCATATTGTTGTCGCCTCCTCTTCCTCCCTCCCCTTGTTTCCATAGTTACAGAAAATGTGTATTTGTCAAGTCAGCAAATATTAAGTGCCAGCTTTGCCAGGTATAGTGTTAACTGCCAAAGAAAGGCAAAAAAAAAAGTTTGTCTTGTCAAGGAGCTCACAGACAAATGCAGAATGGCAGTAAGAGACTGCATGTGAACTAAGTACAATGAAGGTATATATTGGATGAAATGGAGATAATTTCAGAAGGAAGGCATTAAGATTAACACACTCAGAAGTTAGATTCTGTTTGGTTCCAGAGGACAGAACTAGGAAGAGTGAGTGAAAGTCTTGGGGAGGCATATTTAGTCTGAGGTAAGGTGACGCTTCCTACCAATTACAGCCCCACAAAGGTGAAATAGTTTGACTCGAGGAGGGTGGCTATCCTCCTTCCTGAAGATCCTCATTGTTAAGTCCAAACTAGCTCCAAGGAGCTAGTTTGGACTTAACACCTCATGTGGAGATTGAATGACCATTATTGTTTATACTATAGAGAGCATTCCCAGTCTTGTGTAGACTAGCAGAGATAGCCTCTGACATCCTTGCCAGCTCAAAGATTCTGTGATTCAGTATACTTTTTAGGGGGGAAAAATCAACTTTAGGTAGGTATTCAAGGCAGCTGGGTGACACAGTGAATAGAATACAGGGCCTGGAACCCAAAAGACCTGAATTTTCAAAAACAAAAGACCAAACACTGGGCAAGTCACTTCACCCTGTTTGTCTCAATTTCATCATCTGTAAAATGGACTGGAGAAGGAAACGGCAAAACACTCTAGTATCTTTGCCAGGAAAACCCCAAATGGGGTCATGAAGATTCAGGCACAAGTGAATGCACTGGAGAACAAAGCTAGGTATTAGTTGGATCAAAGGTTTTGGAATTGGAAACTTAGAAATCATTCATCTAGTCATCAGCTCTTTCACATACATTTACAGAACAACATGAATTTGCTAAGGAAAATGTCTTTTTTCTAGGGGAGAGGGGAAACAGGGAAAATATTTTTTTTGAGTGTCAGAAATGGCACTTTCATTTTAAATTGCACTTTAAAGGGGTAGCTTGACAATTGAATTAAACTTCAAATAATACAATCTTATAGTGACATATCATTATGCTTTATTATCTGAGAGATCAAATGAAGTTGAGTATGTCTATTTATCTCTAGATAAAAATCTAGAGATAACTTTTATTTGTTATAAGAATTGAAATTCAGGATTTTAGAAAAAGAACGACTAAGTCTAGGACAAAAACCTCCACCATGCAGCAAGTTTGTTTATGCATTTTTAATTATGCACATGGTGATTTTAGAGACATCTTACATTTATTACCATTAATTAAAAAGCAATAATTAAAACCCAAGGTTTATTAGTTCTTATGGTAATGGGGGAAAATGGTGTCCATTCATCCAAATAAGCTTCAATGACTTTTCCTCCCTGAATTTTCAATGACTATTCTCAGTTATTCATGCTAAGGGATAGTGGACTAAAACATGTGGGGAACATCCAAAATTCTTCAAAATCTTTATTTATTAGTGGCTTTTCTTTTACCTTCATTAAGCTTCTCATCAAAACTTCAAATGTATGGTGTGAGTTTTCTCATCTTTTCCTTTCCTTTATATATCCTTCTAAAGAGTTGTGTCTAGCATAGAACAAGGAGGCAGATGAGAACTCAAAATGAATAATTAGGCACTGAGCAATAATGAGTTACCGCTTGTATATTTTGGAATTATATGTACAATATTTCCTTTGCAATGGCAATGGTAGAGTATAAGATCACTGAGTGCAGAGAATATTTTCTTTTTGTCTGTGTATCCCCAGTACCTAGCAGTATATGAAAGAAAATAAGCCTTTAGTAAGTAATTGTTGAATTAAATTAAGTTGAAATGAATAAAATATAGTTAAGAAGTACTGTTTTTTTTTTAATCAAGCCATAGTTTCCTTTTTCAAATTATATTAAATTTAAACATTTCATGTGGAATGCTGATAGATTAGCAAGGTGGTATAGTGAATACAACATTGGACTTTGAAGGCAAAAGATCTCAGTTCAAATCCTGTTTTACACTTATTACCTATGCGACCATGGACCAGTCACTTAAACACACCCACACACATATTTTCATTCTCTCTCTTTCCTTCCTTCCCCCCCTCTCTCTTTCACACAGACACATGGAGAATAATACTTCATAGGTGAGAATCCAATGAGATAACTTCTTTAAAATACTTGGAAAACTATAAAGCAATATATAATTGCTAGCTGTTATGGTAATGGTTGTTATTGTTGTTTTGAATATGACTGGAAGCTCTACAGTCTCTTGGAAATGTGTGTATATAAACTGGGTTACCTCTTAAAACTGGTAGAAAGGAAGGTCTACTTCTTATTATTTCCCATTAATTGGCCTCTATTTTCCTATCTTTCTTAACCCAGCAGTAAAGTTGAAACCCTGAGCTTCCTCTTTGGAAAGTTGTTTGAAGAACAATTCAAGTTTCTGTGTTGCTTAACATTTATTAGGCATTTCCCTCTAGTAGCATAATTATTATTATTATTTCTATTTTATAAAAGAGGGAGCTACATTATTGAGAAATGAAAACTCGTTCAGGGTCAAATAGCTGATAAATTTCAGCTTCAGGACCTGAACTCACATTTTCTCAAAAACCTTTCATGTTTTCATTAAACTACCAAAGCAAAATCTAAAGAAAGATGATAATATTTAATGGCTGGATAAATGACTACATGCCAGAAGTTCTAAAGTCTATGTTTAGGTTCTGAAATCTGTTTTCCTATATCCATAAGTTTCCTTATCCATTAAAAAATTGATTACCTGAATTTTGTCTTAAGCCAGTTGTATCGGCATCAAATAATAGCTCTAGTCAATATCACTTTTTATTTAATTTTATTTTTGAATAATAGTTTATTTTTCCAATTACATATAAAGATAATTTTTGACAGTAATTAAAAAAATTTTTTTTGAGTTCCAAATTTTCTCCCTTCCCTCCTCTCCTGTGCCATAAAACAGAAAGCAATAGGTTACATATATGCAACCCACATGCTATTTATCAAGATTTTTAAAAAAATGAATATGATTAAAAGTTGTATTTTTAAAAGTAAAAACTACTTCAGCCTAACATAATTTCTTTCATTATGACTGTGAAAAATTGGACTTTGAATTCAATTAAATGCTGCCCATGGTATTACTGGATATATAGGAAGATACTTCTGCTGTTTTTAACATGGTGCTGCCTTTCACTGATAATGTAATATTTACACCAGTGTTCTTTCTCTAAGGTCACCACTTGCTGATGAGACAGAAGGAGGGTAGGACAGACCAGGATGTAGGGAGAGAAAAGGCTCCAGTCCAATTATTGTAAACCTGTAACAATGCAAATACACTTGGCTCTCTGGCTGATATTTCCCCTGTGCAAGCAGGTTGGCCTCAGAGACAGGCTGAGAAGCTCTGCATTTTTTGCCAGGATATCCAGGTCAAACCTAATCCCATAAACTGAGCCTGCTGTATCCTGTCACCCATCCTGTTTGTCACAAGGATGTTGGAAGGGAGTGAGAAATCATTTTGTTCCAGTGAGAGCAGTGAGTATGTGTATATGTGTATATAATTTCTATCTAATCAAGAATCCTCTGTACTTATTTAAGGGTGTGCTTTTAGGATCTTTGAATATAATAGCAAAAATAAAAGGGGTCTAAGACAGTCATGTGCTGGATTCTAGTCTTAGTCTTACTACCAATTAACTCTGTCATCTCTGACCAAACATTTTCTCTCTGTAGGTCATATTTCCTCATTGATAAAATAAGAGGATCAGATTAGATAAGCTTTTAGTATTTACTTCAGCTATGAGATTCTGTGATTCACTGTGCAGTGTGACCTAGACTAAAACAAGTGGAAAACGGGTTCTTGAGTCCAAAGATCTAGTCTTGAATTTTGGCCTTACTACTGTGAGATCTTGGGTAAATTACTTAACCCATCTGACTCTTAGTTTCCTTATCTGTAAAATGAAGGCACTGGTCTAGATGATCTTCAAAATTCCTTCCATTTCTGAAGTCTCAAGATTCATTTTGCCATTTGGCATTTGATTAGTATTTGCAGCAGCAAGTGGCAGTGATGAAGTTGGTTACCTCTCATGTTAATGAGTCAGGGAGCACCATCTTTTTACTCATATCGTTGAATTTTGCTTGGAGAAAAATTCTTTCTTGGTCATTTGAAATAGAGAATTAAATAACTGCAAGATAATGGATTATCCAAAAGAAGGTGGAAAAGCACATGATAAGTGTGAGTGGCCTAAAAATGTATTATTAGTTGAAATTTCATCATGACAGATATCTTGAAAGAGATGGGTGATTAATTATAGAAGTGAACTGTCTTAAAAGCCAAACAATATGCTCTGTTGGGAGCTACACAAATTAAAGTTTTAGAGCCAGGCCTCTACTATGTTGGATCGGCAGTTCTGTGGAAGAACATATGAAAAAGTTTCATTGAAGGGAGTACCCACATCTATGAAATCTCACATATGTTGAAGTAATTGTAAGATTATTAAAAAGAAATCATTTTCTCATGAGCTATTTGTTTCTGTTCTGATGCCATCATAGAGCTGACCAACACAATCCTGATATGTTTAATATAAATTATTCAGGGGAGGGAGGGAGGGAGGGAGGGAGAGAGAGAGAGGGAGGGAGAGAGAGAGAGAGAGAGAGAGAGAAAGTGTGTGTGTTACGTGTATATATGTACATGTGTGTGTTCTCCATCATGTTTAATATCTGAAGGGCTCAACATTCCTGATCACAAGGGCTCAGTAGTCTGAGCAGCTGTGAGCTAGAATCCTCTATTTCAGCTGTTCTTAAGTTAACACACTATTGCAGTAAGCTATGTCTGTTTTGTAAGTCACCAGCTGACCTACTCATAGCTGCAGCCCACATGCCTGGGCTATGCCATTGGCCTGTAACAAGGAGTACTCATCACTGTCATGACTTCTGCAGAGTAAGGAGTTGCCTTGCAGGTTGAGCTACTGTAACTTCTTATTCTCTCCCTGGCATTAGATAAAAGCAGAGCATTAGACAAAATTGGGGAAATGACCTAGAAACCTTTTTTTCATTTTTTTTTTTTTTTTACTGTCTCTTATCCCACCCCATCATCACTCAAAAACGTCCCTGAAAGCAAACCTCAAACAGTTCTGAACTAACAAACTGAACTTCTGAAAGCTACTGGCAGAGAGATACAAAGACAGATGGAGTAGAGACACCTGTGGAGAAGACAGCAGACATCAGAAATGGAAAAAGCTTTGCTTAGGTTCTAGAGAAAGCTGTACTCATTCCTTCTTTCTCTAAATAAACTATTTCTCCTCTGGCTATTGCAAAATCTCCTGGCTAATTCAAATCCAGATTATTGTCAGCCAAATTTTAACTTAGTAATTTTTGTTGAAAATTTTCAGCTTTTTTTTTTTGAAAAGCAAGGATATGAGTCAAAAAGAAAGCTGTATTTTAACAGTATTTTTTGTTGAATTTTCCAGTTTTCTTTGTTTCTTTGTTTCTTTGTTTCTTTCTTTCTTTCTTTCTTTCTTTCTTTCTTTCTTTCTTTCTTTCTTTCTTTCTTTCTTTCTTTCTTTCTTTCTTTCTGTATGTCTTTCTTTCTTTCTGTATCTCTTTCTTTCTGTATGTCTTTCTTTCTCTTTCTTTCTTTCTTTCTTTGTTCCTTTCCTCTTCCTCCCCCTCCCCTCTCTTTCTCTCCCATTTCTTTCGGAAGGGTATAGGAGTAGAAAAGTAAGTGATATTCTGGAGGACACTAAGAATTGTCTACCTGGTCTCTAAGATGCTCCTCCACTGGCCATCAGCAACAATATATTTGACATGATTTGAATCAATGCATGGTAAAATTATATAGAAAGACACCAAGGGAATGATCTCCAAAGTTAGCCCTTACAGCAAAAGTTCCAGCAACACTCAGAGTGATAAGACTTAGAAATTGTAGGCAACTTCATCATTGTGGTGACTCGTATCTTATCATAGATGATCCAACGACTTACTCTTCTTGGGTTCCCAAATCATCTATGATAGGTGATGATGAACTCATCTGTAGTAAAACAAGAATATTAATGGCCAGAGAGTGTGGAGCAATCAGAGGACAAGACATAAGCACAACCAGCAGAAAAATGAAAAAGAACTTGGAATGACCCAAGTGACAGTTACATATAGAGCAGCCTGATAACAATTTAACAAGATCTTAAAAGTATGCTTTTAAAAAAAAGATCCAGAAGGGTGTTTTAACTTTCAAGATTTTCATAGCATTTATCATCAAAATTCACCATCGTCTGTGCCTGAGGAATCAAAGGAGCTTCACAAAAGTGGGTATGACACTGTGTTCAGTTAGTTGTTAGAGCCTAGATTCACAGGAAGCCAAATTATTCATGCTGCCTGACAGAAAGCATCTCCCTAAGAGAAGTAGGGCAGGAAACTCCCACAATAATATTCACAATGGAGCAGGCAGCCAGCTAACCTCGTTCTCCAGCATGTGATGAGCCGGACCAATGTGAGTCCCTGAGGCAACTGGGGGAAGGGTCCTCCCTGCTAATAATATGTCAATGCCCAGAGTCAGATGTGCTAAGCCAGAGTTATCTCAGTTGCTATGTGTGAGAGTGATATATGTGTATATATGGGGCAGGGGCAAGGCCCTGGGAATATAGAGACTCCCATGGCTGCCTGAAATTGGTTCTTGGCTGGGGAAAGAGCATTTCACTTTCTTAGAGGCTGTTTGACACCAATATTCCCTCTTACTCCTTGGAACAGCTGAAGCAAAGAAAGCCTCTGCTACTTCTGCTCCTATATATCTCTTTTCTGGTTCAACTGGGCTCCAACAGTGCCAGCAGCTAACATGGCCATCCCTGTTTGGATGATGTTGAATGAGAACCGGTGTTTGTTTCCACTGAGAAAGTTTTGACCTGCTTAAAGAGCCATCACTATGGAAACGTAATGAGGAGATAATTGAATGGAGCCTCTTTTCCTCCCATCTCCCCCCTCTGTCTTTCCCCCTTTCTCAAGCTGATGCCAGTAAGGTCAGGGCCTTTGCAGCCCTGCCTTCCCTTTGGGCTCATGCAAATTTGATAAGAATACTAAAGGCCCATTTTCCTTCCTGTGCCAACTTCTGTTGAGATAAATTATCCCATATTCACCCTGTAACAGTTATAGTGGCAGGCAGTTTTCACACCAATTATGGAACTGGGTCCTGCATCAGGCATGCAGATAACCAAATGGCCTTCCAAAGGAGCATGCAAAAAAATTTTTTTTTTTATTGCTTCATTCAGAGCTTTGCAACTGAGCAGCATTTTCATGTATAAAAGCCCTCCCCGAATTCATTGTACACATGCAGTAAATTCTGGAGAGAGAAAGAAAAAAGAGGGTTTTCAACTCCATTTGTAGGATAACTCAAGACCATTTAAAAATGTAAACAATGTTCTTAAAAAAGCCCAACAATGAATTCATAGCATTTAAAAAGCCACACAAAACTCCTATTGACTAAGTTGTACTTTTGGGCTTTAGGATAAGGTTTAACATCTTAAATGACCTTTAGAATGCCCATGATCATTAAAACCAAATCTGATTACATTTCCACTCCTCATTTATGGCAATAGATTCATAGTATTTCAGAAACAAAGGGAGCGCGTTATCCTTTAGTAGGAGTTAAGAACTGGTCCTAAATTTGTATTGGTATAAGGAACTCTCAGATGAGTAAATTATATTTAGCAATGCAGATAGGAACTTTTCTTTACTATTTGTGTCTTTAACAATTGCTTGAAGGTCCTGAGTTTTAAGTGATTTGTCCAGGGTCACATAATCACTATGTATCAGAAATAGTACTTGAACCCAGTTCTTCCTGCTTTTGAGGATATCTCACTACCCATGTGGTATGCTGCAATATCTTATAAAACCTTTAGTGTGCACATAAAAAAATATATATATGATTACCTGGATTCAAAACTGAAATCCATGAAGACCTGAGTTAAGATCATCAGAGCTAAAGCATAAAATACTTAAAAATTTTTTTTTCTGAAGCTTCGGTTCTTCCTTTATACAAGAAAACAGCCAAATTCTGTAGTGTGGTTTCCATTGCCATTACATGGTGGAATGGTTTTCTCCATAGTCACCAATGACTTACTAATTTCATAATCCAATAATCCTTTCTCAATTCTTAGCTTCTTTGACTTTCTGAAATATAGATGATCACCATACCTTCTGGATAACTTTCCTCTTAAGGTACATGATACTACTTTTCTTGGTTCTCCTAACTTGGTCTCCTTGGTTCATCCTCTTCTTTCTTCTCCCCAAATATGGGTGTTACCCCATGCACTGTTCTCTTCTCTCTTTTTTCTATTTATATTAATCTACATTACTATCTCATATATTCCTATGACTTTTTCATCTACATGCTATGGATGCCCAAAATACATCTGAGCTGATCTCTCCTGAATTCTCCACTCTGCTGAACATCTTCAAGGGGATGTCCCATTGGTGCCTAAAATTAAACATTTTCAAAACTGATCTTGTCATCTTCTTCCTAAAACTTTTCCCCTCTCCCAAATTTCCTTATTTCCATCGAAGACATGATTTCCCAAATCTTCTTCCTCTAATTAAATAGTAATTACTATACCAACATCTACTAAAATCTTTTTCTAATGTCATATTGACACCTGAAGGTATTATGTGTTGTCAAGGGCTTTGTCAGTACAACTCAAACACTGTCAGGCACTACTAAGCTAATTAGGCCCTGAGTACATATGAAGTAGTCAACATCATCTTAAAATTTGCTTAACTAAGTTAGAAGACATTTATCATCAGGTTGGCTTCAAGATCATGATTTTTTTTTGGAGGGGGGGGCACATCAATTCTCAAAATCCATCTCCTATATAGACGCTGGGATTTTCATCTGCTGAAGAAGTAACTAACCTGACAACAGAACAGTTTCTTTAAGTATTGAAGAAGAAACCAAGATCATGTTTAAAACAGTCCTTGTTTCCACTTCTTAGACCCATAAAGAAATCCATATATCCCAAGAGAAGACAACTACAACCACAGTTAGGAAATGGGAAAGTCCCTGGGATGGGTTTGGAAACTTTGTAAAATGACTACAGTAGGCCATAAATTTGACTTTCCCCACCCTGTCTGAGTCTACACCCACGGATCTCTCCAGCTGTGTGTTAATGTAATTCTTAGAGGTGTATTTTTAATGAAGCTATATATCAGAGCACAGCAAAACCAAGGGGTCTGTGCAGGGAAGTAATGTCATTTGGCTGCCTTTCAGACATGCAGCTCTTATACTTCTGCCAAGTGTCACTGCATCATTAACTTTCAGTACAAGTTATCAGGCTATGAATGAAAGAACACAAATCACTTTCAATGCCCATTTGTGAAGGAGTTTTAGATTCGACGAATGTTACAGCAACACAGTTGGTATATCAAATTTGTGGTCCATTCAGTGATCCCATAGAATCAACCCACCATATGTCTAGAAATTGAACTATCTTTTTACTGACCATCGTGAGAAGTTTGAAAATCCAGAGGTATCTACCGTTATGTGATAGGGGAGTCACCATTTTTCTTCAGTGAAATATTCCTGGTTACTTATTTCAGCTATTCCAGCTTCTACTTATAGTCTCTTTAGGATACCAAACAGTTCTTCACCATCTCCAATGATCAATTAACAACAACAACAAAAAAATTAGTATAACAGAGAAAATGGTAGAAATAATTGATATGGTTATGGATAAGGATTGAACCCATGATTTCATAGGTTTAAAGAACTATTGGTTCTCTGTAACTTAGAGCTAGAGACAGTTATTTTGAACTTGTTCAATAATTTCAATCATGTCTGACTCTGGGGTTTTCTTGGGCCAAGATAATCAAGATAATAGAGTGGTTTACCATTTTCTTCCACGGTTTATTTTACAGATGAGAAAACTGAGGTAAACAGGGGTAAGTGACTTGCCCAGAGTCACATAGTTAATAGGTATCTAAGGCCAGATTTGAACTCAGGAAGAGAAGTGTTCTTGACTGCAGACCCAGTACCCTATTCACTGCAGTGCCTACCTGCTTTTGACCACTGAGAATTTAAGTGACATGCTCAGGTCACACAGTCAACATATATCAAATGAGGGATAACATATATTTAGCAGAGTGAGTCCTTCAAAGAATAACATTCATGAATAAATCCCTCTAGCAAGTTAATCCTCTGATGAAGGACTATGAGGGAACATGGATTAGAATGGCATAGGTTAAAGAAAAAGTAGATGGATTGTGATCTATACTAATGAAGAGAATCCGTATGTTCACAGATCTGCAGAATCTTAGCACTGAAAGATACCTCAGAGACTAACCCATATCAATCCCCTATATAATTTATCCAATAAATTGCCATTCTAGCCTTACCTTAAAGATATCTTGTGAGAAGAATTCCATTTCCCCCTGAGGTAGCCCTTTTGACTTTGGGATAGTCTAATCATTAGAAAGTTTTCTTTTAAAAAAAATTAAATATTTTATTTTTCCAAATACATGTAAAAATGGTTTTCAGCATTTATTTTTATACGTTTTTGTGTTCCAAATTTTTCTCCCTCCTTCCCTTTCCTTCCCCCTCCCCAATACAGCAGGTAATCTGGGATAGGTTAAATATATGCAATTCTTTTAAGCCTATTTCCATATTTGTCATGTTGTACAAGAAAAAGTAAACCAAAAGGGGAAAGACTGTAGAAAAGAAAGAAACAAACAAACAAGGTGAAAATATTATGCTTCAATTCATATTAAGTCCCCAAAGTTCTCTTTGAATGCAAATGGAATTTTCCACTCCAAGTCTAATGGAATTGCCTTGAATTACCACATTGGTGAGAAGAGCCAAGTCCATCACAGTTGATCATTACATAATCTTGTGGTTACTGTGTACAATATTAGAAAGTTTTATTGACATTCAAGCTTTAATTTGTTCTTTGTACCTTTTATCCATTGATCTTAATTCTGCTCTCTAGGACTGAGGAGAACAAGTCCAATCTCTATCCCATGGTGACAACCTTTTAAATATTTGAAAGCTATTGTCAATTTCCCTTCTATTCTTCTCCTAATCAAGTATTTTCTTCTCCAGGTTAAATATCCTTACAAATTATTCTTATGTAACAAAATTTAGGAGTTCTTTACCGTCCTGGTCATTCTCCTTTAGAATTCTTGCTGATGAGTCCCCTTCCTAAAATGTGTCACTTGAAACTGAGTACATTATTCCAGATATGAGTTACTGTTGAATATTGAAATTGCTTTCTTAGATTTTACATTTCTATTTCTTAGTGTTTAAAAATGTAAGGAATATCTAAAATGATTTAGATGTAGTCCTACAAAGAGAACATGATCATGATTAATCATCTCCTAATCTTATGTAGTCATTTTAAAAAAAAGGAACAGAGTTTTAAAAATGTCTCTAAGACATGGTTGAAAATGTTAACTTTGATTTTAAGAATTTTCTTGTCAGTTCTTATGTGTGTGTGTGTGTGTGTGTGTGTGTGTGTGTGTGTGACTGAATACACACTTGTATCTGTGCATATTCATGCTATATGAAGATATTTTTCTTTAAATTGGTATTCTTTAAAACAAATTTTAATTGATATATTTTGTTTATCAATTAAATTTCTTCCAGTATCCATCCATCTCCAGAGAACCATAACAAAGAATTTTTTTTTAAAGAAAAAAAGGAAGAAGAGAAAAATAAATCAACAAAACTATCAGTACATTGAAAAAAATTTGAAAATGTATCTACAGTAATTCCTACCCATAGGTACTAAAATCTCTGCAAAAGAGAAGAAGAAAGTGTCCGCCTTTTTTTTTTTGTTTTGTTTTGTTTTCTAGGGTTATTCTTGTTCTTTGAATTTTGCAATATTTTGAATTTTTAGTGGTATTTTTTTTCCATTTACATTATTGTAGTCAGTGTGTATTTTTTTCCTTTGGCTCTACTTACTTTAACATAAACTGATGTAGATTTAAGTCTTTAAGTTCATTTAAGTCTTTCTAGTCTCCACATTCATCACATCTGTTATTTCTTATGATACGACAATATTAATGTACTATAATTATATAGCCATTCTCCCCAAACCATGAGAATTTACTTTGTTTTAAATCAGTTTTATATTGGATTGTAGTCTTATCTTAAGTCAGTCTATACAACTATGCATCCAAGAACCTTACTACCAAGTGGCTTATGGAACATGATAGAAAAAAAAAAAGGGGACTGGGTCTGCCTAAGTACAGCATCCATATCAAAATGCTAATTATTCAGAAGTAGCCCTTAGAATTAAGAACTAGAATTCACTATAAAAAGGGTTAAATGATATGAACAAAGAGCTCTCCAAAGAATTGCAATGTTAATAATCACATGAAATAACATTCTACAACACTATTAATAAAATAAATACAAATCAAAATAAACTTGAGGTTTAACCTTCCATCCTGCTAGGTACATTTTGGAATGCTATTTGGAATTATAAAAATAAACTAAAATGCCACTACTCTTTCACCCAGAGATTCTATTACTAGATTTATACCCTTGTGAGGCCATTAATAAAAGAAAATCCCCATGTATGCCAAAATATTTATAACAACAATTTTGGTGATAGTAACAACTTCGAAACAAAGTAGATGGTCATGAGTTGGGAAATAACTAAACTCATTGTAGTACATGAATCTAAAAGACTATTATCATACTCTAAAAAGATGAACATGCTGGATACAGAGAATCATTTAAAAGTCTACATGAATGGATGGTGAGTGAAGCACAACCAAGAAAATAATAGACAAGATGACTACAACAGTGTAAATGAAAAGAAAAATCACATAGCCAACACTCAAAAGCAAGCATGACAAAACTTAAAAGATAAAGAATGACTCAAATAAAGATGAGAAGATATGCCCAATATGTCCTTTGTGGAGGTAGGAGGCTCTCAAGTGTTGAATATTGCATATGGATTTTGGACTTTTTCAATGTATTAATTTTTCTCATATTTTCTCTCTCTTGCTCTCTGTCTTTAAAAAAACAACTAGTTTTATGAAATGACCTTCTGAAAGGAAAGTGAAATTATGATGATGTGAAAAACAAAAGACATCAATATAAATTATTTTTAATAAAAATAAGACCTGGGCTTGGGTCTTGCCTTTGACATATACTAGTTGTGTAACCACTGGCAAATCATATAACATCTCAGTGTTCAAGGCATAATTACATATGAAGTACTGAACTGCACTGGGGGAGATTTTATGCTGTCTGAGAGTGTTCTGTCCTGAGTTTCCCACACAAATGAAATTGAAGTCCAGATCTGTGGAGGGAGGAAGGGAAGGAGAGAGGGTGGAGGGAGTGGAGAGAGAAACAGTTATCAGTTTGAAAAAATAACTTAACAATCAAATACATAACACTATACTGGACAAAGTTAGAATAAAGTCCTTGTCCTGAAAGAACAAGGTTAATAATGACATGAACAAATGCCTGTAAAGATAAAATAGGCTGCAGCAGTACAGTGAGAACAACAGTACATTACTAAAAATAAAATAGATTAAGAAAAAAAAAAAACAAACAGTTACACAGTATATAGGCTTCATGATCTTTTACAAAAATGTTATGGAAAGTAAACATCAAAATTAGGAAATGGAGAAATCTCATTTTAGTTGCTCATAAATATTTTGTGAAGAAAAGCAGAAATTTGAATACATTTAGAGAATTTGATATTTTCATGAATTTGGGTATATCATAAAAAAAGACATGGAATCAATAATCACCACAAAATGATTAAGCTCTTACTCTCTATCAGTTCTTACACTGTACCAAGTGCTGGAAATACTAACACAGGTGAGATCATTCTTGCCCTCAAGAAGTTTCCATTTTAATAATATTACATTAGTTAAGAAAGAAAAAATAATACAAAATGAATGAAAAGTGGTTTTGTTCTAATGGTCATGTAGATATGAAAAAGAGAAAAGATGTTTATATGCTTGGGCTGATGCAGTGAAAGGTTTATTTTTCTTTTCAAATTTTAGAAAATACATTGATACTTTTTATTTTTACATTGCAAAAAGATATCACTATTCTACCCACCAACTAATGGAACCATCCTTTGTAGTATGAACAATAGATAAGAAAAGTCGATCAGAAGAATTTCTATGTGATAGCATATGTAGTACCTATCATCTCTCATTTCTCTGTTGAGAGGAGGAAGTTATATTTCTTTATGTCTTCCCCAGTAATAAGTTTAGTCAGTGAAAAACAGTGACATTGTATAAGGTTCTTAGATACATTGATTATCTACTTTTACAAGGAGTGCAGAGATTTTGAATGATTTTTTACTCATAAAAGTAGTTGTTTTAGAAAATACAAATGTAAGTAGGTTGCACATAATGCAGATGGTTTTGCATATGGAATGGGTGGGTCACGAATGAAAAATAGTAATGGTTGGCCTAAGAATTGCAGTAGTATCCATGAAATAGTTTAAAAAAAAAAAAAACTTGAAGAAGGAGGTCTCCAATCTTCTGGTTAGGTCATTAGAGCAGTTGTTCTTAAACTTTATATATATATATATATATATATATATATTATATATATATATAATCATGGATTTCTTTAGCAGTTTGTTGAAAACTATGGTCCTATTCTCAGAATATTGTTTTTAATGCATAAAATGAAGTAATAGGATTTCAAAAGAAACCAGTTATATGAAAATACTTATTTAAAAAAATAATTATGTACTCAGATTAAGAACCCTAATTTAGAGGATAATTGAGTTACAACTAAGAAAGAACCATATAAGAAGCTATGGATGAGTTATGAGCTGATTTAGGTAAAGAGATAACCACAGTAATTTAAATAACAATTCCATTAAAGTATTTATGATTAAAAAAAAAAAAACTTTCATTAAAGAAGGAGTCAAACTCCATGGGAAACATTTCAGTTTTCTTTTGCTTTTTTTCTATAAGCCTAAATAAATTTAAATTTTTGCTTGATGGAAGAGGGAGAGATGTAGAACACATATTCCTGGTTGATGTTGGATGTTTTTTCATAAAACAAAATATTATAAATTGGAGTCTTATTTCCTCACTGATATTCATTATGTTCGGAGAAAGGAGATAGAAGGTAGGGCTTAGCTAGAAAACTTGGATTCCAAAGCATAACAAAGTGGCATTTTAATAATGTATCAAACTATAATTCTGCAACACTAATAACAACACATTCTATAGGCTTCAAATAAAAGGGATTATTTTTTCATGAATTATAAATTCTCCAAGAAAGCACAAAATTTAAGTGAAAGTAGGCAGGGTTATAATTATTTGGCATGGAATCCAAAAGACAAGGAGGCAAAAGAACTAGTTGTAGTTTAACTCAATAGAGGAATCAAGTCCTTAGCTTTTATGAAATCCCTTCCCCAGAATTACTGAAAAGAATAACATTCATATCTTTCTGACTGCCAAGATCTAGTTTCTACACTTTGTGGAGGATTCTGTGGCTTTCAGAAATAAAGAAATTTGGGGTAAAAGGGAAATATAACAAAAAACAGAAATGTAACAGAAAATAAACAAATAGGGAAGTTATTTCCTAAAATACAGTTGAGAAGACTTAACAATTTCAAAACACTTTGTTTTCCAGTAACAGAGAATCTTTACCTTTTAAATTATTTCAATACTTCAAAAATTAGTAATTTTGTCATTTCATCTATTGCTTCTATTGACATGATCTTTGGAGGCTGAGATGGCCAAGAAATTCATTGTTTTATGGCCAACCTGTTGATGAGTTTACTAGAGGTAGTTGGTGCCTAGGAACAAAAAGATGAATGTTCAAACCTTGCCTCAGAAATTATTTGTGTGAGTCTGAGGAAGTAGTCATTTAACTTTTCTCAACCTTGTAAATAAATTTTTTCCAATTAAAAATTATTTTCTCTCCCTTCCCTCTCCTAGAATCAAAGAAAAAAAGCAAAATAAATTCCTTTATTGTCCATGTTAAAAATTGTTAGTTTTTTTTTTTTTACCCTGAATCCATCATCTGTTTATGAAATGAGTCACCTACTAGAAGGAAGGAGAGAGGGAAGAAGGGAAGGAAGGAAGGAGGGAAGAAGAAAAGAAGAAAGTATGGATGCATACATGGATGGATTTATTAAGGGCTTACTAAACACAAAGCACTGTGTATCTAAAAAAGTAGGACAATCTATTCCTCTTTAGGAGCTCACACTCTAATGAGGGAGACAACAGATTGAAGACATTCCTTATTTATAAACTGTTCATGATAATAGCAGAAAATAATAGCATCTACCTCCTAAGGTTATTGGGGGATTAGATTGAGTTTATAAATGTAAAGTGTTCCATAAACTTTAAAATGCTATATAAATGGAAGTAGATTTTGTTAGCCTCTTTGAATTTAGTCAGGCTGGTCTTCATAGGAAAGTCATGTAGTCCATTATGTGGCCCAGACTCAAAACCTTTCTAATAGGATTTGACCTATCAGAGTGTTTGTTTTCTTCAAGTATAGTCTTTGAGAACTATCACAGTGCATCTTCCTTTTCTGTCATTTTTTATTCTGCTTTTTCTACATACTTTTACATTTTGTGCTATAGCCTATTTATGTCCCTTGCCAAGCATTATAAAAATTTTATTTTACTTTATTTAAATTTTTTACTTTTATTTTTATTTTATTCTAAATTTATTGAATACCAAAAAAGTACATTTCCATATACAAAATAGAACAGAAAAAAATTGCATGCAAAAAAAAAAAAAAAAGTGAATACCGCTTGTTTTTTGAAAAAGTATGTAATAAATGCAATGTTACTTTTAAAGCTATCCTGTTCTTAGTCACACGTGTGCGTGCACACATACACACACAATGGAAGTTTCATATGAAACAATAATACTTGCCATAAAACTAAAATTAGTTTTAAAGTTGTTATTCCTTTTCTTATTTTAAAGAAATCTTTCAGACCAAAGTCTTCACTTTACCAAAAAAAAAAAAGGGGGGGGGGGTTGATATATTTTAGTGGGGATTTTTTTTTTTTTTAGTCACTTTCATTTCCCAATTTATCAGCCCTCCTTTGTCCAGGGAGCCATTTTTTGTAATAACAGCAACAAGAGGAAAAGCAAATAACTTAACAAAATTACCCCTTCCAATCACCTCTGCAGTGTTATATTTCCACAAACCAACTTCTGAAAGAAGGGAAGGAGGGGGATTATTTTTCTTTTTTCAGGTCCATCAATGGATTTTAGAAATGTGGCCTTCAGTTTTAATGTTTATTGTAGCTCTTTTCATTTGTATTATTCTTTATATTATTTCCCTATTGCTTCTTATTTTACTTTGCATCTGTTCATGTGAATGTTCTCCTTTCCTAACTCCTCATTGTAAAAGGCCCAAAATAATATAGCTATTCAATAATATAACTGGACCTAGAACTTAGATCTTTATACCTAAACTGTAGTACTTATTTAACTTTACACTTCTTCTTTCCTAAAACCACCCACAGACCTGTCTGTTATCTTTTTGTGTACATTTAGAAAACTGAGCAAGAAGGGGAGTGTTCAGAGGGAATTACCTTTATCTTAATATCTGCATAGTTATTGTACTTTTCCAGGCATTCCCTCAAAAGATTATTTCCCACTCCAAAACTAAATAACAATCCTAAGCAAGTAGGGAACAGGGAAGAGAAGAGAAGCTTTCGGGGATGAGTGACTGTCATTGTGCTCTTGTTTCCTACACCTGGACCAGTGTCTGATAAAGTAGGTTTGTGACCTGACTGCTACTAACTATTAGCTATATGACTTTGGACAAATAAGTTTACCTCTATGGCAGTTGGTTTTCTCATTTGTAAAATGGTCATAATCAAACTTTCTATTAGAAGCATCACATGGAGTGATGTAAAAGTGATTCTGAAAGTGCTCTAACACTTGCCCATTGCAGCCTTTCAGTAAGCATCTCTCAGACTCTTTCATGAACTAAAATGCAAAGTGAGAACAATAGAGGGATGTGAGAGAACATAACATTTAGATGCGAAGGCAACAAGCATTTATTAAGTGCCTACTATGTGTTCATTACTCATTGCTTTTACAAATATTATCTCATTTTAACCTCATAACAACCCTGGGAGGTTGGTGCTTTTATGATTCATATTTTACAGTTGGGGAAACTAATTAGAAATAAACTATTCGAGGTTAAAGATCTAGAAAGGGTCTAAGGCCAGATGTGAATTCCAGCCCTAATGCCCTCTTATACTACCTAACTCCCATGCAAGTTGAGGGGTTGATGAGGTAACCTTTGTACATAATTTTAATTCTTCTATTTCTGTGAGCTATGTTCTATGATATATTAATTTTGAAGGAAAAACTCAACTATGTCCAATTTGGGATAATAATTACACTGTATTGAATGGCATGATAGTGGAGTGCAGGGATTCTTGATCTTTTTGTATCATAGATACCTTTGGCCATCTGGTAAAGCCAATGGACCTCTTCTCAGGGATTTGTTTATTTTTTAATTATTGGAAGAAATAATTTTAGTCATAGAGGTTAGTAAAAATTTTTTTCTATCTAAGTTCATGGATCTTCTAGCATTGATCCTTTGAATGTACATAAATATCCCTTTTCCCCACTACTACCCCAGTGTTGACTCTTTGCTCTAGTGAATAAAAATCTGGAAGATTTCAGTTCAAATCTTGTCTGTGACATATACTGGCTGTGTGACTATGGGGAAGTCATTTAATCAGTGCTCTAGAAACCTTTCTAAGATTCTAAAATGAGTTGCCAGACTGAAGAAGTGGGGGAAGAGTTTTTTTTTTTTTTAATTTTTTTTTTTAAAGTGGGAATTCCTTTTCCTGGCAAAATCACAGATCTGGGAGCACCTATTAGATCCAAAATGAACTTAAGTAAAATTAATCTTAATGTAATTTTAGGTGATGCTTCCAAATGACTAAAGCAAGCTATAAAGGAGACAGGTATTTTTGGTTGGATTTTGATCACAATTACATTTTACTGGTTGTCAATGTCCTCCTCAAAATGGGACACCCAGATATGAATATATGTATCAAAATATAATGTGTGAAGAATCATGTTCTTTTGGAGACTCTAGCAAATAGCTATTACTGGCACAATCCTCAGGAGAATATTAAATTGTCCTCAAGCTCATAGTATGCTTTAACTGAGAGATTATAATTATTCAAGAAATACTGTTCATGGCAAGTTGTCTAATATGGTCCACTAGTCTATCTTTCTTTTATATATATATATATGTATATATACATATATACATATATATATATATATATATATATATATATATCTTCGTAGTCACAATTTTTCTTCTCTCTGTCTCTCTCTCTCTCTCTCTTGCTCACTCTCTCTCTGTCTCTCTGTCTCTGACTTTTCTCTTTACCTTTATCCTTTCCATTAATTTTAATCATATTTTACCCCTATAAAAATTTAATCAGGGAAACTCTGAACCATGCAATCTGCCTCAGGCCCAAGGACTTCATAAGAATTGTGTAAATAAATCTAGGGACTACTGTTCTTTAAGTGAATTTGTAACCTAAGTCATGAATTGTTTGCTAATTTCTGTTCATTTACTTTATTAAAAAAAGGGCTACTCTATGAGATGTTTCAAGAATTTTTGAGGGAAATATTTTAAAGATTTTAAATACTTCTAAAAATGGATGTAAGAGATAATGTGGTGAAGTAGATAAATAAGCTGATTTAGAAGTTAGGAAAACCTAGTCTCATATCCCCCCCTGCTTGTACATTTTTTTGTGACTCTGGACAAATCACCTAATATTTCTTTGTTTTAGGCAAATGACTAAGATTAAGTGGGAGTTCTTAACTGATAGAAGAAGTTTTCTCATCTGGAAGAAAAATCTCTTTGTATTCTGAAGTCTGGACAAAAAAAAAAAAATGGAAATGGCATGATGTAATGGAAGAAGCTTTAGATAAGCAATTAAGCATCCTACATTCTAATTCCATTCCTTCAATATGTGTGATCCTGAGCACGTCTTTGTCACCTCTATGAACCTTGGTTTCTTGAGTTCTAATAACAGAGGTTGGAAAAATTGATCTCTAAAATCTCTTTCAGTTCTACAATTCTATTATTCTGTCATAGTAGTACTGATTACTATGGTAATTAAGATCATTTGCCCTTGGACAATTTTGTTAATGATAAAATTCTATATAGTTTTTTTTTTTTTGAAATGTTATTTTTATTGGTTCATTTTGTTTTTTCTCATATCCATTTCTGACTGAATCCACTTTCTCTCTCAGTATGTGATCCCTTATAATAAAGATTTCTTTTTAAAACTAAAAACAACAAAAATAGCCCACACATGGACTTTGACAACCCAGGATGTGAAATTTACCATACCTCTAGTTTCCTGCCTCTGTAAGAAATGAGAGGTCTATCCATAGATTTTAGGTTAACTCCCTCGCATAAAATAGGCTTTTAATAAGTACTTATTGAATTACTTTTTAAAAATTCAATAGAGGGTCACTTATTCCTTTCTAGCCACTGAACATTCAACTTTTGTGAAAATACTGTTACTTACTTTTTTATATTCCACTGAAACAGTAGGGACAAAATGTACTTGAAAACCTGGCTCAAGGGCACATTGTTCCAAGTCCTGGATGAGAACACAGCATTTGGCAGAGGGAAAGATGCACAGTTAGGCGGTCAGTTCACTTCCCATGAACCCGCGCTTCAAAGCATTAACTTTGGTCCACCTGGGGATCAGTCAATGGTCCCTTCCACCTGGTACAGTCCAAATCTAGAGTTTGGTCACATCAGTTGATTTTCTGTTCAAGCCAGATTAAATTTCTAATCAGTCTCAACTAGGAAATCTATGGCATTTCATATGACTGCTGTGCCAGCTTCTGTTTGCTTGGACAATTTACGGAATCAAAATTAAACTTCATACTGTGTCATTTCCCTCTCTGCAAATTGATGAGAAGGTTTCTCCTAGCTTATAAAATATTGGCTTATATACTTGTTTGGCTAGTATAAACTGGGAACTAGACAGAAAAGGGAAATACTTGCTATTTCCCCCAAAAAATATTCTGAAATTAATAAAGGAGCTCCAGTGGCCTCTGCTGGCTGCACTAGGGAAATGCCAGTGATATCATCCAAGTGCTCGAATCCCTTCTATTAGAATTTAGAAGGTAAGATAATTAACTGGAAGTTTGGAAATCTGTATTTTACTAGAATTGCAGTTTCTTTAGGATAAGAATTGTGTCACAGTATTTTTTTAAATTCTTAAATGTTTTCATTGGCGTGAGACCATAGGAAGTTAGGAAAACAGCTACCACCCAAATAATGCAAATGAAGGATAATGAGGATGTATAAATATTGACTTTCAAGAATAAGCTATCAATAATTGTATATTTCCAATTCAGGATTTAAGGCTTATCATTATAGCACATTGTTTGGGCCAGGCTCTTCATGTACTCTTTTAGGAAAGAAACTTCTTTTAGAAATAAAAAAGTATTTTAAAAATTTGGTTATGATAAAAATATCCATGTAAGTCAGTAGTTAGACAGCTATAATACAGAGTTGCCTTAGTAATCCTATCAGAAGGAAAGTTTTAGTCTGTAAGAAAATAAATTTGGAGTCTGGTTTGAACAGCTATAATAAGCTTGTGTAGTCCAGCAGGGTTGAATGTGGCCAATAAAAATAAACTTGCTTGACATATTTTATGATAACCTTTGAGAAGTTCCTTACACAATCAATGAAAAGAAAGAAATTATCTGAATTTTACTGGGCTAATATTTGAAAAAGCTGCTTCCCAGCAACCTCTTGATACCAGTATTTACTTTTTAAAATGTTAAGGTCATTTTGTTTTGCTTGTATAGCTTAGAATTGAGAAAGTAATATTTAATTTTATTCTTAAAAGTTTTTATTTTATTGCAAACTTAAACATCAAACATTTAACATACAATTAATAATAATTCTTTGATAATAGCTTTAAGCTTAGAAAATGCTTTATATAGTTATTTCATTTAATCCTCACAACAGAATTGTGAATTAGGTACTACTACTAATACTAGTACTAGTATTATCTAGATATTAGTACTACCACTACTATAACCACTCCCATTTTACAGAAGAGAAAGCAGAGACTTTTTGAGGTAATGACTTTCTTAGGGTCCCACAGCTAATAAGTGTTTGAGGCAGGTCATCCTGATTTCAAAGTATTCACTCTGCCACCTGATTTTGTCTAAAAAAGAATAAAAAATTTAGTTTGTAGACATTTATTTTTCTATGTCCTATACATTTATATATATGAAGCAAGTTGTATTTCCAAATCCAGTTATCTCATAATGCTCCTTTTTAAATTGTTACTTTAGTGGAACATTCTTAGCTCATTCTCTTTCCCCTAATTGACCATGGTTATTTTTATTCAGGTATTGGACTCTTTTTCTCCCAATCACCAAAGAAATATAATTTGCTTGAGTGTAGAGTAGCATCTTTTAGGAGCTGCATTCATGAATAGTGCCTAAGACTCAGCCAACAGGTAGTTAAGCCTATCAAAGCAGGGAATCAACTAACTTTTTAATGGGTAAAAGCTGAAAGTCCATTATTGTCTTGGACAATATTGGTTTGGGGGCCTTAAAAAGGAATCAGACTTATCACATGGGTTGGATCATGGAACCATAGGTTTGGAAAGTACCTTAAAAGGGCATTAAGTCTAACTACTCACATTCTCCCCTCTCCCCTGTTCCTCCCCCTTCCTTCTCCTCCTTATAATGAAGGGATTGGTTTACAGAAAGAATAAATTACCTGCCTAGAATCTTATTGCTTGTATCTGAGGCATTATTTAAACTCATGTTGTCCTGACTTAAAGTACAGTGTCTTGTCCATTTCATCATGCTATCTTTCATCGATTTCACCATTTTTTTTCTTCATACCTTTGCTTTCTTTCACATACTCTGATACCTTCAAATTCTACTTTCTGCTCCATGATAGTTTATAAACTTGATCAGTAAGCATAAACCCCATAAAACCTTCTGATTGGAATTCTATATCTCTTGATCTTTTTTCTCTATCTTGTTGTCCCTTTCATTGGTTTCTAGAAGGCCAATATTCTTGTTCAGTGGATTCCTTCCTATACTGTGTGATGAAAGATGTTGTGTTATGTTCACCTTTATCCCTCCTTCTTTGACATAATGAAGTCTTCTCTTTCCTTGGTTTTGCTAACCTTTTATTTTAAGCACACACCTCTCTAGTTCTGTAGTAATTGTTTAATCCTACCAATCCTATATTTGCAGAATTTAATTTTTTTGTTACTTGCATTCATATATTTCCATTTGTATTTGACATCTTTTTCTAATAAATTTCTCTTCAAGTTAGCAACCATGTTGTAAATATATTTTTTGGTTTTGGTGGGGAAGGGAGTTTATGTGTTTTTTGTTTGTTAGCTGGTTTTACAGATTATTATTTTAAAAATCTTAGAACTGGAAGGAATTATCGAGGTCACCTAACCCAAACACCTTCTTTAATATTGTGCCTTGTGCCCAGTGGGTACTCATTCAACATGGAAACCGAGTGTACAACTGTATTTTGGCAATGACTTTAAAAAGGGTAAAGGTAATAGTGCAAACTGAGCAATGTGACTTTTCACTTGTCCCAATGAGAAAGGATCCCCTGTTAATCAACCTGTTTTCTTTTTTTGTGTGTGTCCTAGGCTTCCACTTCACAAATCAAATTCAGAAGAAGGCTCCATAGGTCAGTACCATTTATTTGCTTTAACTCTGGCTATTGGTGTTTACATTGCACATGAGCTGTCATGACAACTTTTATTATAGTTGTGTTTTGCTTTAATGTTACAATGCTACATGTTACATCCTTAAACCTTTAAGAGCCCTGAACATCCATAGATTCTCTAGCTAAGCAGCCTCCAGTTTCATTCCCCAGGTCTAGTTAAAGGAGTAGAAAAAGTGAGTTGTAACTTAAACAAGGGTCTTCTATTTAAAAAAAAACAGTTTAACCCTTTCTTTCAGAGGAGTAGACAAGTAAGGGTACTCCAGTGTCTGTTTCCTTCATGTTATATGTAATTGCCGGTCTAAATGCTAGAAAGAAAAAAAAAAAGCAAGGTTGTAATCTATAGAATTGGCAGAAATTGTATGTATTGATTACAGAATCAATAAATGAGACATTGGGAAAGCAAAGATCAGAAATCTCTGCCTATCCCTCCCAGGGCCCCTCTTGTTGCTTTGGTTATGCCATGTAACTGTAGCATGAAAGTGGCATTTTTTTTCTCTTAGAATGAGTAATTCATTCTCTTAGCAACCACTTCTTCTCTTTTCTATGTTCCATTTTTCTTAGTAATGCCTGGAATGGATTACTGGCTTCTTCACATGTTAAAAATGGCATGCTTGGATAGTGAACTTAAAAAAAATTCTGGAGTTACACATTTTAATGCAAAACTTCTAGAACAGGATGGGAATTCTGGGAGTTCAACTGTTAGATGTTATGATTCCCCTAAGATGTCATTTTATTTGTATCAGAATAGCCAACCTATTGGTCATCCTCCAACTAGTAGGTGTGTGCCCCAAATAGATTGATTTATAGTTTTTTGTTTTTGCGAGACAATTAGGGTTAAGTGACTTACCCAGCAACATACAGCTAGGAAATATTGAGTGTTTGAGGTCACATTTAAACTCACATCCTCTTGATTCCAGAGCCCAGTACTCTATCCACTGTGCCATCTAACTGCCCCTACCTCAAATATATTGAAAGCATGATCTGTTTGTGGTACAAATAAGATCTTCAAATCCCCTCAAAATCAATCCTCAAGAACCAGTCTAAGACCTCATCTGTGAGGGTTAGAATCATAAACCAATAAAAACAATTAGTCTTTTCAGTGGGTCTATAAAATGTGTGAGTTATTTTGGTGCCTTTTCCCCCCTAGTTAACAGTAAGAAATCAATGGCAGTAATTAGAGATTTCATATTGGTGTCATGCACTCAGATTAACAATAAGAAAGAAAAAAAGAGAAACAAAAGTTAGTCTTTCTCCCTCCTTCCTTCTTTCTCTCCTTCCTTCCTTCCCTCCTTTCTTCCTTTTCTCCCTCCTTCCTTTCTTCTTTCCTTCTTTCCCTTCCTCCCTTCCTGTCAGACACATTATCTAAATTAATCTTCAAAGGAGATAGAAAAGGCTATTCATGTGAATAAATATAATGTCTCCTATATTCTAGCTTAACTCTCTAAACCTTTTTCTTATTTCCAAGCAAGTTTAATTTCCTCTAAATTGCTGTGAATTTACTTACAAATATTTTTCATCTCAAAATTAAGGGGGGAAATCAACATTCATTTTGTTGAATCAAAGTAATCTTTGAAAGTTTTGAATTTTAATAAATCTACTTTTCATTTTCATGTACCTATTGCTTATACTTTTTTTTGTCCTTTTAGGGAAAGGGGATTGGAAAAAGAAAAACAAGTATTTTTGGCAGAACTTCCGCAAGAATCAGAAAGGAATAATGAGGCAGACTTCCAAAGGTACTATTGAAGTTTTTTTTCCCTTATTCTCTCAAACATTGAGAGGTTTATTCCATAAGTTAAAATGGATATGTATAGTTCATTGCTTGTTCTCATAAAAATAAGTTAAAACTCTTCTTGATTTACTATTATTGCTCTAAAGCTGAGCTCTGCATAATTTGGTGCTAAGGCAAATGGGGAAGAAGAAGTCAAAAAAACCTTAATATTTGGAGAATCTTAATCCAGATACCATACTAAGCACTTCCTAAATATTATCTTGGTCCTCACAACATCATGAGGAATTAGGTGTTATTGTTATGACCATTTTACAGTTGAGGGAACTGAGGCAAACAAAGATGAAACAATTTGCCCATGATCACACAGTTAGTAAACTCTTCAGGCCATATTAGATCCCACATTTTCCTGATTCTAGATCAGCATTCTATCCACTACCTAAGCTGTGTCACAAGAGGCATAGTGAGTCCACTTACTATATGTCCTAAGTAGAAGAACTAAAACTTGAATCCATTTCCTCAGATTGTAAATGCAATCATCTTTCCGGGGGAATAAATTGCTTCCTCTGATGAATTTGGGTAGTTAGATACTTCCCCAGTACTGGCTCAATCTAGAAGACAATTAGCCATTTTCCTTATAGTTCATAAGACACCTGCACTTTTGACATTTTTCTGGGAAAGGGGATAACTTATAGCCTGTTGCTTCTGGGAACTGTCCAAATACCTTATACTACAGGAATTTTCCTAGCCTGTCTTGTGAAGACAGTCCCATCTCCATTTTTTGCTTTGTTTTGTCTTGTTGTTCCCATAGTAAATATTCCATTTTTATGTCTTGCTAGCACTACCTGAAATTACTTTTCAGAATCTAGCACAGCTGACTTGTGGGCAACTTTGCTTAATGTCAAATGAAAATTTGATCTACATACTGTTTATATGCCCACCATTTTCATTTCCAAGTAAGAACCATAAAGACTTGGGTACACTTTTTGCTCAGAAGATTTCTTTTTCTTTAGTAAACTGAAGAAGGGAAATGGAAATGCTCACAGAAAAAGCATGTATTTGTGGGCCAGCACACCTGTATTTATTGGCTATGTTTGACATGGTATATTTTTAAAGTTGGCTTATGCTTATAAGAGTCACTCTTTTTCCAAACTTGGAGGGAGCCTTGAACCATGAAGCCTTCTCTTCATAGTACCTTCCTAGAAATATTCAAAGATAAAATTCAATCTCAGATCTGAGTCCTCTATTATAGATAAATGTTAAAAACATACCAATCCACTTAAAAGAAAATAATAATTACCGCAAAATCATCCCAGCTCCTTGTCCTTCTTATTCCTAACCCCCCCCCCCCAAATTAGAAGTGAAGTAAGTAGTAAAATAAACAACATCAATTATTCATCATTCCATGTTCACCATCTGTTCTGTATGGTCAGGTCACATAGATAGGGATCAGAGAACACTTGGTGATAGCTATATGCAAAATGAAAAGGGAAACATAGGGGAAAAACAAGTTTGAAACAACCTCTGGTTTAAATTTGTCCCTTCCAGTCTAAAAACTAAGCTCTTTTTTTCCTCAATAGCATTTTATTTTTTCAATCACATGCAAAGATAGTTTTTAACATTAATTTTTGTATGACTTTGAGTTCCAAATTTTTCTCCCTTCCTTAGCTACCTCTTCCCCAAAACAACAAGTAACATAGGTTAAACATGTACAACCATTTTAAATGTACTTCTATATTAGTCATGTTGTGAAAGAAAAATCAGAAAAAAAGGGAAAATCTATGGGAAAAAGCAACCTCCCCCGAAAAGGTGAAAATAGTATAGTTTGAAGTATTCAATCTCCCTAGGATGCAGGTGACATTTTCCATTCCTATTAGAACTGACTTGGATCACTGTATTACTGAGAAGAGCTAAGTCCATCATAATTGAGGATAAAACCAAGCTCTTTCACTTTACCTCTCTGCAGCAAGGGCAAGCCATAGCTGAAATCTTAATAACATAAGGAACCAGTAAAGGATGAATAAGAAAGATAAGACAGGGAGAGAAAGATGTATGGCTGCAATGCACATTTATTTTTGGTTTGTTTGTTAAAGCCAGCACGCTTTCACAGATGGATCCTTTCTCACAATGCTGACTAAAGGTACAGATCTTGCTAACATGGTTCAAATATATTAAAGGTGAAAGGAATCTGTTTGCAATTTAGGAAAGTTCTTTAAAAGTAATCTGACAAGGGGATTGCTTTTTAGCTACAATTCTAGCTGCTTTCAACATTGCATCAAAAACATCTATCTTGTTACAATTCAGAACCTTGTTTATGATAATAATGCCGTGTGTGTATGTATGCATTGCTACATACACGCATGGAATTATCATGTTAAAGCTACTGCTAATATGGGTATATGAACATTGGGGGAGGGCAAACCCAGTACTTGCTTACCATGTCATGTAATAGGTGCAAAATAAATATTATGGTTGGTCTAAAGGAAACTTATGGTAAGGAAGTTCCATTTTCAATGAAAATGAGTAATTGTTCTGTAACTTAGTTTTAGAGTTGCCTAGGAACACTGGGAGATTTAAGGAGGTAGCTGGCTAAGATCACACTCAATCCATGTCAGAAACAATTTTTTTGAATCTAAGGTCAGCTCTCTATTCACTGTACTGTGAGCCTTTCATACACATCTATCCATAACGCACATCCATATGACTATGTATATATGTAACTATATATGATATATGAATGCACGTATATATGTCTCAGTCTGTTACATATATACATGTCATATACATATGTGTTATGTAATTTGTGTACACATCATATATAATGTACATATATGCACACCACACACAGAGATATATATGGACTCATATTTTTTAACAATAACTGACATTTATATGTTGCTTTAGAGTGAGGTTACATGTAGCTCCAAACCTTTAGGAACCAGAATAAAATGCAATTGGAAAACATTTAACAAAATAAATTAAAATATGATATAACACAGATGATATTCATTTGTGGTTTTTTAAATCAATGTGTGGCCTACAGGGATCTGTCTCTCTTGGAATTTGACACCAGTTATTGCTTTAGAGGATGTAAAGTACATCACCCACATTATCTTCTTTGAGGCTCACAATAATCCTGTGAGGAAGGCATTATAGGTGTTATTATCCCCATTTAACAGATGGTGTGGAAAAGAGGCTCAGAGAGACTAGAGAGCTATTACTGCTAAAGAGCTATTAAATATTGGAGGATTTGAAGCAAAACCTTGCTGATTTCCTCTCTAGTATCCTAGCCATTACAGTGTACTGGGTTTGTGCATGTTTATATTTGTATGCATCTAAATATTTATAAATTTTAATGAATTAAAAAATGGGTCATCTGTGTGATTTCATTTAATTTCCTTTTCCTCATCAAGTAGCTGTATTAACTGAGTAAAATAACTCATTAGCCTAATTTGCCAGTTTATGAAGCTTTGTTTTTATTTTCTACAATTCACCCTAATACCAAATCTTTGTTTTATAACATCAGAACTTTCCTGCAGTTTCTGGGTGATTATAATTTGTTTCATAGACAATAAGAGAAGTCAAGGAAATCTTACACCATTTTGGAATATTTCTATGATTGAGGGGGGTTAATCGAATATAGTTTCACTGGCAAATAAAAGTTCTCTATATTCTTGGGTCTGAAACTATCCTGATGGGTATGCTTCCTTTATGAAAGTTTCCAGCAGTTTAGAGGAAGCTTTTTTGTTTCACTTCAGTTTTAATTTTTTTCCCAAGCTGTGATATGCTGTTATTAAGTTGTGACTCAATACTACCATTTTACTGTCCTATTAATACAATGCAAGGGGAGGTCTCTCCACTCTACATGGTTATTCTTGTAAGATTAACATTTAGGTCTTTTGGTAATTTGTGATCTCAAACATATATTTCTCCTCCTTTTTCACAGGTGAAGATGTTGGTTATGTGGCAAGTGAAATAACAATGAGTGATGAAGAGCGCATCCAGCTGATGATGATGGTCAAAGAAAAGATGATCACTATTGAAGAAGCCCTTGCAAGGGTAAGAGATTAATGACATTACTTCTTGTCACTTACTTTGCCCTATTTTAAATCACCCTGGAATATTGAAGGGCAGAGAACTGTGTTGGTCAAGAGAATTTTGATAACATTTGGTGGTGTCCAAGATCACTATTTTCTCTTTTTAATAAAATTTTATTTTCCCCAGTTTCATATAAAAACAGATTTTAGCATTTAAAAATTTTTTTGAGTTCCAAGTATTTTCCTTCCCTCCCTTCCTTGCTCTTTGAGATTGTAAGCCATTTGATATACTCAGACCACTATTCTTTTTTTTTTTTTTTTAATAACTTTTTATTGACAGAACCCATGCCAGGTAATTTTTTACATTATCCCTTGCACTCTCTTCTCTTCCGATTTTTCCTCTCCCTCCCTCTACTCCTCCCCCAGATGGCAAGCAGTCCTATACATGTTAAATAGGTTACAGTATATCCTAGATACAATATATGTGTGCAGAACCGAATAGTTCTCTTGTTGCACAGGGAGAATAGGATTCAGAAGGTATAAATACCCCAGGAAGAAAAAAAAAATGCAAGCAGTTTATATTCATTTCCCATGTTCTTTCTTTGGGTGTAGTTGCTTCTGCCCATCCTTGATCAGTTGAAACTGAGTTAGATCTCTTTGTCGAAGAAATCCACTTCCATCAGAATACATCCTCATACAGTATCGTTGCTGAGGTATATAATAATCTCCTGGCTCTGCTTATTTCACTTAGCATCAGTTCATGTAAGTCAGACCACTATTCTTAACAAAATAATGCTGACGCTATTTTACTTAGTTACTCCAGCTAGTATAGGAAACTACTAAAATAATAGTGATAGTAACAACAACAGCAATAACATTTAAAGAGTGTTTTGAAGTTTGCAAAGCAATTTAAATGTTATTTCATTTGATCTTGACAACCACTATGAGTTAGGTTGTATTATTATCTCCATTTTATAGCTAAAGAAACTGACACTGAGAGATCAAATGACCTGACCAGTGTTATATCATTAGTAGATGTCCAAAGCAGAAATCAAACTCAGGTCTTCCTGACTCTTAAGATCAGTGTTCTATCCACTCTATTACCCAGCTGTCTACCAACACAAGTTGATGAAATTATAGACCCAGTCTTTATCTGGTTCCTATTACAACCATGTCTTAACTTTTAAAAGGAAATTTTCCTGCATAGTGCCTTATATACATTTAAAAAAAAAAAAAAAAAAAAAACAACCATTAAATACTAGACTAATACATATATCTCTGATTCTTTTAGCTTACAGGCAACTTGAGAAGATTAGAAAAATCACATAGGACAGGTGCTTGTTATGACAGAAAGCTCTTAAGTCAAATAAATAGAGGGAATGGAGATGCTCCCTTGGTGAGAGAGAAGTTAGTCGTTAAAGATAACAATAATAATTACAACTACTGGCATCTTTCCAAGTCCTTTATAGTTTGCAGAGAGTTTTTACATATATTATCTCATTTGAGATAATTATTACAGTCCTTGAATCAAAATAGTATCAGAGGTGTCATGTCATACATAAATTCTATCAAGTTTCCTCACAAATCATGGCTGGAGATCCCCTAGTTTAAAAGTTGTTGTTTTTGTAGTTTTTAAGTTAAAATAAAAAAAAAAAACAGTAAACTTGCCTTTCGGGTTTAGGGTGTATGTTTGTGTGTGTGTGTGTGTGTGTGTGTGTGTGTGTGTGTGTGTGTGTGTGTGTGTTTTGCTTTTAAGCTATTATTGCTACTGTTATTTAAAATTAATCAGGCCAGATGTTCCCTTGAATTGAACTGGATGCTTTTAGATGATATGCTAGCTTCTAAACTAGTGAATACACATTTGCTATACTGAGGCACAAGTTCATTAAGTGAACATTATTATGATGGAACAATTAGATGATTGACTTGATTTCTCCTTTCAGTTTGTTGATTGTGTATGGAGGACACAATCTAAGATACTTTTGAAATCTTCCTAAAGACTTTCAAGTCATGGAGGTATCATTTATTAAAGTGTTACTGAAGCACTTTAGAACCCAAAAGTGCTATGAGCATATGCCCCAAATTAAGCCCATGAAATGAAAATATAAAAATATAAAAACCAATTATAAGATGGACAGACTATAAAAAATTCTGAGTGATTTCTTAGAAGTCAGTTAAGTGACAGTAAGTAGATAAAGTGCCTCACTTGGAATTATGAAGATGTGAGTTCAAACCCAGACTCAGATACTTAGTAGCTGTGTGATCCTGAGCAATTTACTTAATCTGCCTGTTTACCTTGGTTTTCTTTCCTGTAAAATGGGGATAATAATAGCCCCTACATCCCAAGGTTATTTTGAAAATCAAATGAAGTAATATTTGTAAAGTACTTAACATAGTACCTGTCACACATAGTAAGTGCTATAGAAGTGTTAGCTATTGTTATTATTACTATTATTTTGTTGTTTTATCTGTAAAGCCCTTTGCAAACTTTAAAGTATTATATGTATGCTAGCTATTGGTTATTATTATAGTTTATTGAAGTGAATAAATGTCTTTGGATTACATATCAATTTATATGGTTTATAATCTACTTTGGTATTGGTATATTATTGAATCCTTTCTTGTATGAGGTATTTTGTATCATTTAGATGAATAGACACAGAAGGATACTACTACAGAAAAGGGTTTAGAATATTACAGCTAAGTGATCAAAAGATTTAAAAGACCCATAGGAAAGAAAATACAGAATTCATAGGAAGGCAAAGACATATTGGCAACTTAGAAACTTTTCGAGTATAAGAAATGCCTTCAAATAGGCATAGCTTGCAGATATAATTAGTTTTTCTCCATCAAGGTTAGAATAAGTAAAAGAAATAGACCGCTGGAGAGTATTTAGATTAAAAACTTTTTTTTAAAAAAGAGTATCAGAAATCACTAATAATGTAACTTCTTCCCCAATCCCCATGTTTTTGAGACTAAATCAAAAAGCCAGATATCTAGGATAATATTACTGTAATCTTTCTTAGATCCTTAAAAAAGGACTAAATCTTTAAGGACCTTTCTTTACCCATGAGACTGTGATACAATATAACTACAGAATCCTGGAATCCTGACATCCAGGGTCTTTGGATAAGGATAAGAATATATGTTTAGAGAAAATAAGAAATAGCATTATTTCACAACATAAAAAGTTTTAACTTGAATTTTTTTTTATTCCCTTTATAACATAGTATACTATATTCATAAAATTATGTGTAAGTTGGGGAAATGAAGCAGAAAAGTAGATAGAGCCCCAACCCTGGAGTCAGAAGGATCTGACTTCAAATCTGGACTCAGACACTAACTTTTTCTATGAATTTCATAAAGTATAAAATACTATACAATCATAAGATGGTACTATTATTTTGAAATAAGTATCATTAAGAAAGATATATCATCAAATGCTGAATTACCCATGGCATTAAACTAGGCATTAACCAAAGAGAGTTACTTTTAGCTGGGCTCTACCCTCTAAGAGTCTCCAAGTTAAGGCAAACTTAATTACAAAGGCGGGTAGGTAGGATCAAAGCATGAAACCACCTACATGTGTGAATAATGAAGTATCTCTATCATATTGAGGTCATGGGGATGTGCCTTTAAGAGAATGCTGGAGATTGGGCAAGATGGAATGAAAAGTGGGGAGGGCATCTATGGGGATACATGTTCACACAAACAAAAGGACTTCATGAAGAATGTGGGGATTTCAGGACCTGTATAAATGATAAAAATGAGGCAGTTTAATATTCTGTAAGGTAAAGATGATTCCAAGCTAAAAATAAATATGAGACCTAGCTTCTAACCCTAGAAATGAGGAGGTCAGGCTAACTATATTTTAAATGCAACTATATCAATATTCAGTAGTATGAAGTTTCAAAGCCCTGGAAGTAAATTTAATATGAAGGAAAACATAAAACTCAGAATGTTTGCTAATTTTAAAAATACATTGTGGAATTCTTTTATCCTTTTAAAAACTGTAATTTAGTGATAAAATAGTACCTCAAAGGATAAAGAAAGTTTTTAATATCATGGTCTATTTTATCAAATTGTTTTCTTTCACAATACAAAATGATGCATGGTGTCCGTGTAATATACATATATATATATTCTGTGGGTTTTTTTTAAGATCACCAATTAATAACATTAATAGCTAGCATTTTTATAGAATTTTAAGATTTGCAAAATATATGATCTCATTTGATCCTCACAATAACCCTGAGAGATTGGTGTTATTTTAATTCCTATTTAACATTTGAGAAAACTGAGATACACAGAGATTGAATGGCTTAACTAGGTCAAATGGCTACTATGTACATAAGGCTGGTTTTAAACTTTGATTTTCCTGACTCCCCATCTAGCACTCTAGCCAATGTGTCACCTAACTGCCAAGTATTTATTAAGCATCTCTGTGCATATCACTGTGATTAGCACTGGGGGATACAAATATCAAAAAAAAAAAAAGAAAAGAAAAGAAAATTCTTAGGATTATAGATTGAGAATCGGAAGAGATATATATTAAGGGTTATTTAGTCAAACCTCCTCAATTTATGGAAACTGAGGTCCAGGAAAAGCAGCCCATGACCTATGATTCCCATGTTCATATTCTTTTTCTTTTAGTGCCTTCTTTCTGTACTTCAAAAACTCCATATGAGTACTGATACAGATTGAAAGTTTTACATACTACTAGCAAATAGTCTTTTGTGAATTTGTCTCCCTTGCACTTTCCTTCCCCCCCCCCCCCCAAAAAAAAAAAAAAATTAAAAAGTATCGCCTGATGGCTAGTTTCCAAGTGTTGAACTTCTCCAATCTTGTTAGGCTGGTGCTCTGAAGATTTTGTCTGCTAAACTGTCCCAAAGCATCCTGACTATGGTAGATTCTGTTGCAATATGCACTTACAATCTTTTTGAATCCAGTCACAATCTCGCTTCAGTAGCACATCTGAGGAAACCTTCAGTGGAAAGGCAAACTAAACTCACATTGTATAGCAGGGTTGAATTTTCATTCTTTTTCCCTGATAGAGAGCATGAAGCTTTTCAGACACATCATACTAGAAGATCTTATGTTTAATGCAAAATTGCTCATTTAATTTGCCAAAGATTTTCTTTACATTTCAAACTTGTCATGTAAGAAAGCTATTTAATGACTTGAAAGGTATCCTACATGTTTCTCAGTATAGTTGTGTCCTTCCCTATCCTTACTGTTTCCAAAAAAAAAAAAAAAAATGCTCAAAGTTTATTATGCAATTATGCTGAACTGGTGACCTGGAGTTTAAACTAAGAAGAAAAAAAGATTTTTGAAAAAACGTTTCAGGATTCCATCTTTGTTGTGCAGATTACTGTGGAATGCTATGCAGTGTCTGTTTACAAATGGAGTGTGTGTGACTTGCGTGGGCAGTCGTTCTTTGCAGGCCAGATTCTAGTCTGTTTCTGAATGGCTGTAGATTTTAGCCTTGTTATTGAACTTGAAAAGGAGAAGTTTTTATATTGAAAGTAAGAAAATAATAGCAAAGAAAATGAAAACTTCAGTGAACACAGAAATTTCTTTTTACTTATAAATTTGGTTTAATTATACCATACAAGGTAGGGAATGTTTCTTGTTCCAGTTTTAGAAGCCATGTTCTCTATTGCTACTCAATGAATAGTAGTATTTAAATTAATAATGGTTACTACTATTAATAATAAGGAAAATGATTACTTTGTGACTGGTTGGTGTTTTGGCTTTTGTTTTAAGTGTGGTGGGGTTTTTTTGTTTTGTTTTGTTTTGTTTTTTTAATTGTAGCTCAAGGAATATGAAGCCCAGCACAGGCAGTCTGGTACCTTGGATCCTGCAGATTGGCCAGATGGATCTTACCCATCCTTTGATGGTTCCTCTAACTGTAATGTAAGTACCTTGATCTCTTTGGGTGCTTGGATTATTTTTGATTGAACAAGGAAAACTATACAGCAGCAAGACTTTTGAACTATTGTCACATAGTAATTTGCTCATGATTGTTGGAAACTAAGACAGAATACTGAACTTGAAATCAGGGATTCCTAAGTTTGAATCCTGCCACTAATACTTATTAGCTGTGTGATAATGGACAAATTATCTAATCTGTCATAGTAACTTTTCTCATTTATAAAATGGGTATACCTACCTTGTGGGAGTTGTGGTAAAGTTCAAATGAGATTAATATATGTAAATAGTTTACAACTCCTGTGTAGTGTCAGTTTAAGTGGTGGTATCTTTAGTGAACATAAATCTTCTTTTTTTATTAGATATTTATTTTTAATACTTGTCATCAGGGTGGTGTTAAAAGGGATTCTTTCTGGAGAGGCCAGATAGAAAAAGGATTCTGTGTGGATGGTAAGGTCCATCAAAGTCTCCTGTGTGGGGATAATTGATTGTATCAGGCCCAGCAAAATTGCAAAACTTTCAGGAAGAAATCTGCAATCACTTAGGTGTGTTTGATCTTTCTTTCTACACAAGAAAGACCAAGTGGATGAAAAAGTCTGTTGCCCAAATTTCATTATGCATTTGAAAGAATACTTTACATAGCTTGTCCAATTGTTTGATTATCTAGTATAGACAGCATGTTGGATTCAGAGTTGAAAGGAGGAAGAGAGTGGGCTTTCAGGAAAATTGTGAAATTAAGCCAAGACCTATCTTTTTCAATCTCACCTTTCTACCAGTGTTCTTATGTGGCAGCAAAACTTGGGCTATAACTGTCTCCAAAGAAATAAAAATGAATACCTTATAAGGATAATGACAGGATTCATGATGAGTATAAGTAGGCTGAAACATAAAACCAATAAAGAACTTGCAAGGAGAACTAGAAGTAAAAGATGTGATTAAAGAATTGTAAGATAGAAAGAGAAAATAGGTTGTTCACATGGCAAGTTCAAGATATGGCAAGTGGACAGCCAGAATGTTTTATTAGTGCTCTCACAGTATCAGGCAAAAGCAAGTAGAACCTTCAGCATTTTGGATAGATCCTCTTTTTTTCTTTTTTAACTTTTTATTGATGGAGCCCATGCCTGGGTAGTTTTTTTTTTTTTTTTTTTTTACAACATTATCCCTTGCACTCACTTCTGTTCCGACTTCTCCCCTCCATCCCTTCACCCCCTCCCCCAGATGGCAAGCAGTCCTATACAAGTTAAATATGTCAAAATGGGATAGATACTCTATTTGGAATTTTTTCAAGGACATAGACAGTGCTTGTACTAATTGGGCAGGGATGGATAGATTGTAAGTTGCCCTGATGAAGAGAACTATCAAAATGAACTGTTAAATCATCCTGCCTTCACTCTTTCTCACCTGCCAGTCCATCTTTCTTTATATTGCACATTAGCCATAGTTTTTGCCATGTTATTCTTGCTTAGAAATGTCCTATGATATCCATTCAGCATTCAAGAATTTCTTACATCAAGTGCTACCTTAACTTTCAAATCTTATCATGTGCTATTGTGCTCTAGATAATAAAGTCAAACTAGATTGTTCCTGTCCTGAACTCACCATGTGCTTTTCCCATATCCATGCCTTTGTTTATGTTGCTCTATAGCCCTAGAATTTCCTTCTTTACTCTCTTCAATTTTTGTATTTGTGTTCAGTCCTTCAGTTCCTCAGGAAGAGATCTGCAATCATTTAAGTGTCCTGAAGAACACATTTTCAATTGTGTCCAACTCTTTGTTACCCTATTTGGGATTTTCTTGGCAAAGATACTGGAGAGATTTGCCATTTCCTTCTCCAATTCATTTTACAAATGAGGGTCACACAGCTAGTATGTATCTGAGATCAGATTTGAACTTGGGAAGATGAGTCTTTTTTACTACAAGTCCAGCACTAATGCCCTCCTTTTAAAGCCCATCTCAAATAACACCTCCTGTCTGAAGTCTTTCCCAATCCCAATTAGCCCAAAATATTTTTCCCCCATCAAATTTCCAAAGCATATGGTACCTCAAATGAGATAGATGCCATATGTAAAGTGCTTTTGCAAACCTTGAAACACTATATAAATTTTATCTATCATTATTACAACCTTTTTGTTGGACTTTGATATAGGGGTTCTATTTGGATTGTAATTTTCTTTTTAGCTAATCCAGTGAGACATGTGCAAAAACTGAAATTCTTTCAGAGCTAATAGACTTTGAAATGTAGAAGGTTGTGTTTTCAGATATAAAATGTGGAGTTGCTATGGATCTAGAAAAGACCTAGGCTTGAATAACTCAGATACATATAAATAATCTGTATTATTACAGTGAAATAATGAATCCATTTAAGGTACATATTACATTCATATTATTGTCCGTAGCCATTTTTCTTTATAAGATTCCCTAAAGGAGTATGAAAAATAAAACTGACTGAAGTATCTTATTGAAGAAAGGGGTTTTTAAGTGGGAGCACTGCCAGAACTGAAGAGGCCAGACCTTTCCCATCATCCCGCCTTTAATTATCTATGTAGTAACATTACTCCTTTTCATTTTAAACTTTATGTTTCTTCCCTTGCCCTCACATAGGTGCTTAATGCATATTTGTTAAATCTAATAGAGTCTTCTTTTAAAAATGTGCTGTGGCATTTTGAAGTTACCTTTCAAGATTTGGTTTGAAATTTTGCTTCTCAAATCTTTGTTTTCTGTTTTCCAATTCTTCCAATCAGTTAAAATTGCTCTTCTTCAGAATTCCAAAAAAATCAATTGCCAAATCTAATATTTGTCTTTTCCTTTTCTATTTGATCTCTATAGTTTTTGAAATTTTTGACTACTCTGTGCCCTGTTTCTGAATATTCTGTCCTGGTTTTTATTTGTTTTTGTTTTGAGGCATTTGAAGTTATGACTTTCCCAAAGTCACACAGTTAATTAAATATCACATTTGAACTCAGGTCCAGATCCAGTGCTTTATCCACTGCACTAACTAGCTGCCTCCTTCGGATTTTTCTATCTGTATGATTGGTCCTTTCCAATCTCTCTCTGATTCTTCCATTTCCCACCTCCTAATTGTGAATCTATCCCCCAAAGCATCTTTTTAGTCTTTCTCTTCTTACATCTTTATGTTCTGTCCCCTAATAATTTCAGTTACTCCCATTGGCTCAATGATCACATCTGTGCAGAAAACTCCTAAATCTGTATCCTAATCTCTTTTCTGTTCTATTTGGCTCATTGCCTGTGGAACAGGACCATTTGGATGTTACCTCTAGTAATTAAACTCATTAAGACATAGCCTAAAATAGACCCATATTATCCTGAATTGTGGCCTTCAATATCTTAGTGAGATTCTAAAGATGAAGTCATCAAAACTGCTTATCTTTTGTTCTATAAATCATATTGAATAGCTGGAGAAATAATATACTTTATGCTTCATTTTTGATATGAGTTGACATTAATCCTATTAGATGCCACATTCTCTTTGAAAACAGAATAGGCATAACAAATGATTTTCAACAGGCACTCAGTTACACACAGTATCTTTGGGGAATTTTTGCTATTTAATCATGTTGTTAGTAATACAGAAGTAGAAGGTCACTTACTCATTTCAATTCTGTAAATATGTACTGAGCATTTCCTCTGTATTGGACATTTTGTTACTTTTGGGGCAATAGAAAAAGGAATAGTATAAAAGGACTTGCCTTTCTGACTAAGGATTTTAATCTGGGAACTTTTCAGGTGCTGTGTTTCAAAGGAGAGCAGCATTTCTTGAATACTTTTTCTTTTCCATCCATTCACATTCCCAAACTCCCAGACTTGGATTTATCACCCAAACCCATCGATCTAAAATTTCAAGGAAGCAAGGTTAGAATCTCACTTAATCAGTAGAAATCTGAGAAATGTCTTTCTTGATCAGTTTATCATAGACATAGTCATGTTCACTTGGTTTAATTTTAATTAGGAAATATAATGATTGGTTTCAGGTAACAAGTGTACTTTGTAAACTTCTGTTGGAAAGATCTTTCTAATACCTGCAGCACATAGCTTCTCAACCTTTTGAGAGGGATCTTCCTCTCAATGCCATTTTTGTTATCCTCTGGCATTATATCAATCTGGATTTCATTTTTTACTGAACCTCTACCACTGAAATTTCTGAAGTAAAAATTCACTTTTTGACTCTCATCTTCTTACCTCCATACTATTTCTGTTGGTATGTTCTATTAAACATGATCATGTCTTGTTCATCCTGCTTTCCACTTTTTCCATATTTTCTTACTTTATTTGTTTCCTTTCTGGTCACTTCCATGATGTTCTCATTAGAACTTTATAATTCTAGTCTTCTTGATATTTGGTTAAATATAATACTAAGATAAAATACTAAGGGAAAAATCACAATATTCTACAGAATATCCATTACAAATTTATACTGTCTAATCTCAGACAGACCAATTTTTTTTTTTTAAATAGCCTTTTATTTACAAGTTATATGTATGGGTAACTTTACAGCATTGACAATTGCAAAACTTTTTGTTCCAATTTTTCCCCTCCTTCCCTCCACTCCCTCCCCTAGATGGCAGAATGACCAGTAGATGTTAAATATATTAAAGTATAAATTAGATACACAATAAATATTGTATAAAAATAATCAAACCGTTATTTTGCTGTACAAAAAGAATCAGACTCTGAAATATTGTACAATTAGCCTGTGAAGGAAATCCAAAATGCAGGCAGGAAAAATATATAGGGATTGGGAATTCAATGTAATGGTTCTTCGTCATCTTCCAGAGTTCTTTCACTGGGCATAGCTGGTTCAGTTCATTATTGCTCCATTGGAACTGGTTTGGTTCATCTCATTGCTGAGGATGGCCAGGTCCATCAGAATTGGTCATCATATAGTATTGTTGTTGAAGTATATAATGATCTCCTGGCCCTGCTCATGTCACTCAGCATCAGTTCGTGTAAGTCTCTCCAGGCCTTTCTGAAATCATCCTGTTGGTCATTTCTTACCGAACAATAATATTCCATAATAGTCATATGCCACAATTTATTCAGCCATCCTCCAATTGATGGGCATCTACTCAGTTTCCAGTTTCTGGCTACTACAAAGAGGGCTGCCACAAACATTTGTGCACATACAGATCCCTTTCCCTTCTTTATGATCTCTTTGGGATATAAGCCCAGTAGGAACACTGCTGGGTCAAAGGGTATGCACAGTTTGATAACTTTTTGAGCATAGTTCCAAATTGCTCTCCAGAATGGTTGGATTTATTCACAATTCCACCAGCAATGTATTAGTGTCCCCGTTTTCCCACATCCCCTCCAACATTCTGCATTATCTTTCCCTCAGAGTTGTCTTAATTTGCATTTCTCTGATTAATAATGACTTGGAGCATCTTTTCCTATGGCTAGAAATAATTTCAATTTCTTCATCTGAGAATTGTCTGTTCATATCCTTTGACCATTTATCAATTGGAGAATGGCTTGATTTCTTATAAATTAATGTCAATTCTCTATATATTTTGGAAATGAGGCTTTTATCAGAACCTTTGACTGTAAAAATATTTTCCCAGTTTCAATTGTTTTTTTTTTTTAAAAATTCAGCTTTTGTTGACTCAGCATACAAAATCCTGTAGCTATGGTTGTATTAAGCTTTTTCTGCTCGACTCAAACTCTAATACATATTTTTTCCCTACTTCCCATCTTCATTTCTGCCATGATGATCTCAATCCTTACTTCATTGAAAAGTTTGCCCAACCTTGCTACTTTTCATATTCAACCATCCTTTCTTTCTTGTGTCTCAATAAATATCTCTGTTCCTTGCCAAGATTAAACCCTACAAGTGATATCTATTCCCACTTCTTGAAAGACTGCTGTAATGGATTGGGTTTTTCCTTAGCGGATCAGTGATTCAAAGTAATCCCAATAAACTTTGGATAAAAAACACCATCCATATCCAGAGAGGGAACTATGGAGATTGAATGCAAATCAACACTTGCTATGTTCACTTTTTCCCCCTCTCATGGTTTTTCCTTTTTGTCTTCCAAAATGATTTATAAATATATTGTTGTTTTTTAAATGAATATACATATATAACCAAAATATTTTATTATTTTTTTTACATGTAACCAGGGGAAATTAAAAATTAAAAAAAAAAGATTTTGCTATAATGATCATTCCTATTCTCTCATGCATCCTCATTTTCTCCTTCAAGACTAGCTCTTGATTCTATTCCAACAAACACCTTTGGCCAGATCTCTCCTATTCAAAATACTTTCTCTTTTACTCTGTTTTCTCCCTTAAGCTATTTTTGTATATCTTTCATTCTTTTACTACCTATTTATAGTAAGTATGTGTTCTTTGTGTATATAGTCTTTGTTTCTACTTGTTCATCACATATATACTTTCACTTCTACTCACACACTCTGGAAACAGGTGTCAGTAACTAGTAATCTCTTTTTTGGTCCTCACCCTTCTCTACATTTGTAACATTTGGTATTGTGAATCAGTTTGTTTTTAATACTGTTTCTTCTCCTGCTTTCCTTCCCTGGGTTTCTTCTTTATAATTCCAAAAATAAGATGCTCTATACCTAGAATGATCTCCTTCTTTATCTAAGCTTCCTTAAAATCAAACTAAAATCCCTGCAACTGCAAGAAGCTTTTACCAATCCTTTTTAATCTTGGTATCTTTCCTTTGATTATTTCCAATTCATCCTGTTTGTAGTTGGTTTCCATGTTGTAAATAGTTGTTTCCATGTTGATTTTGCCATTAAACTGTGAACTCCTTGTAGTCAGGTTCTATCTTTTATTATTCTTTGTATCACCAGGATTTACCATAGTCCCTGACACAGAGGTGCTTAATAAATATTTATTGAGTGGCTAACCTCAAGTCTTCTTTTCCTACATTTTTTATGCTGCCAGATTAATTGGTTTGGAGCATGTCATCCTTCTGCCCAGAAACTTTCAGTGACCCATTATTGGGTAAAATTCAGACTCTTTTCTCTGCCATTTCTATTTTTCATGATCTGGTAGGAATTTACTTTTTCATTCTAATTTTCTACAACTCTTTTACATGTTTCATGATCCTATTTGCCTATTGAACCAAATTTGTTTCTAATTATTCTCCCACATACTCAATGATTTCCCACCTATTTTTATTTATGTTGTTTTCTTCACAAATAATGTCCTAACCCTCAGTTCTACAACCCATTTAAATTCTACCCCTCATTTTAGAATTTAGTTCAAATGACACATTCTCCATCAAATTAACATTCCATCTTCCCTGCAATTGAATGTGTTGTGCATCTCCTTTACCATTATAGTCTTTTTTTGGTACCTGTTTTAAGGCTATTATCATGTTTCTCTTATTAGAGCTATTTATGTACTTGTCATCTTCTCTAAAGTACTATAAGTACCTTCAGTTTAGAGACAGTATCTTATTTATCACTGTACTGCTCACCGTCTTGACTTTCTTCTGCATTGAAAGAAAAAAGATTACTAAACTAAAATGTGTTCTAGTCCCCCTGGGGAAGATAAAGGTTATTCCCTTGTTTTCCCATTAGACTTGAACAGAGGATCATGAATTCTCTCCCTTGTAAACAGAAGAAGTAATAGCTGTATGTCAAACAGGCTTTTGCTCATTTTGCTACTAGGATTTTATTAAGTTATTTATTTACTTCCATTTCCTTAGTAGAAAATTTATAGTTAAATCTTATAACCAGAAACATTTGCCTGACAGTGACAGATAATTAGGATTTTCACTATTGGTTTCTAGGCTTTAAAGATCAGATGAGAAAACTGAAGCATGAACAAATTGGAAATTGCCCAATATCTTAAGAATAACCCCAAACTTTAAAAATACTTTCACCTATGTGAAGTTATCTTTTTTATGTAACTTTTATTTAACCTTTTAGAGTTAATCATTTATTTTCTCTACTTCTATTCCCTTCTACCTCATTTGAAAATGAAGAAAAAACAATCCTTATAAAAAATATGTGTAGATAAGTAAAAAAAAAAAAAAAAAAAAAAAAACTTCTATTGATTGTATTAAAAAAAATGTCTAATTCTTTATCTTGACTCCATTGTCTCTGTTATCAGAAGGGGGATCACATGTTTCATCTTTGGTTCTTTCAAATTAGGGATCAATCATTGCATTGATCAGAGTTTTAAAACTTTCAAAATTGTCCTTACAATGTCGTTCTTCTGGTTCTGTTCATTTCATTACATCAATTCCTATGTCTTTTCAAGTTCCTTTGAAAGTTTCTTTTTTTTTTTATTCTATTACATTTATATACCATAATTTATTCAATCATTCCCAAGTTGAAGAAGATTCCTTTAGTTTTTAATTCTTTGCCATTTGCAGGAAGAGTTGTGACAAATATATTTTTCCATATGGTCCTTTGGGATAAAGGCTAAGTGGGTTAAAGATTATTCAGGTTGGTGAATTTGGGGGCATAGCTCCAGAATGTATAGAAAAGTTAACAGAAGAATAAATGATAATAGTAATGGTAATAGAATTTCAATCATTGTGCTGTACTTGGAATATGTAATACTTCTTTGTGTTGTAAACATGGTTTGTGCTGTTTTGTTATAACCTAATCCAATATTTTACTTCTGTTAAATTTGTGATGGAAATAGTAGTTTGTCAGAGGCTACCACATACTGTTCCAGTTTTTTCTCTTCCAGTCTGCCTGTACATGTTTAGTGGGTTACCTTTGCTTTCATTGCTATAATGTGAAGGATTATTAACTTTTCTTGTGAAGGAGACTAAAATCTACCATTTACAGTAATTAATATGTCAGATAGTAGCCAATAACATGTCTCAAGACTGTGAAAGTAATCAAATGAAATGTGTCCATAATTTTCAACATGCTTTTTGAGTCACTTCATCCCACTCCCCAAAATATAACATATTGTAAACCCAGAATTTAAATAATAATAATAATATAGGGTGAATATAGTAATTTAGGACTAATAATAGTTAAGACTAATGCCAGGTAGAGCAAGAAAATGAGGGTGAAATTCTCCGTAATGGTGTTATCATTCCATTTTCCTATTATCCTTTACTTTAAGTGAGAACCCAGCAGTTCTTAGACTTTTGTTCCCACTAAGAAAAAATTTACAATAAAACATCACTTCTCCAGACTCCAGGAAGGAAGGATAATCTGATTCAGTAAAAAGTTTAAATTGTAGAATATTGTGAAGATAGACTTTAAAAGAAAGTATGTTTAACCAAGGTTTATCAATGTTCCTTTGTAGCATTCTGAATGCAACTGTATAAAAGAAATATATATAACTTTGAGTGTTATTTACAATCAACACATTAGTTGTTTGAATGCAAATAAATGTGCCTTTAGTATTTTTGAATTATTTAACAAATACTGAAAATTTGTGGGGAAAATGTTACATTACTAATTAGCTCAGCAATCACTTCTTTCCTTCCCCAATCCAACACTTCTTTCTTTCTAATTTCCCCATTACTGTTATTATCTACGTAGATGTTGTATCATTCTTGATTCCTCATTCACCCCCATGTAGTCAATGTCAAATCTTGTATCATCTCATGTATATGCTCCTTCTTTTCCTCTGATACTGTCACCACCATGGTAAAATGTGTCATTTCTCAAATACTGCAATATTCTGCTGGTTAGTCTCCCTATCTTAAGACTCTCCATTCAGGTGCCAAAATGTCCTTAAAGTGAAGATCTGACTATGTCATCCTCTGCTGCATGGCTCCTTCCCCTTATTCCCCTCCACCTCCAATAATATGTCAGTGATCTCCTATCACCTTCAGAATCCAGTATAAAATACTTTGGCTTTCAAAGTTACCATTTGTAACTTGTTTTCTTATGCCTGTCTTCTTAAACCTTACTTCCTTCCATATACTCCACAATACAATAACACCAATATCTGTCAGTGTCTCAAATTTCTTGGTCCATCTACAGACTCCAGTTGTCTTCACTGGCCATCACCTATCCCTGGAATGTCTCTCTTTTTTTCTCTACCTCCTAGCTTCCCTGGTTATTAGCCAGAAATTCCAATTAACATTTGACCTTCTGCAAGGAACCTTTCCCAGTCTTCCTTAATCGTAGTGCATTACATCTAAGATTACCCCTTATTTATCTCATCTATATCTTAATTATAAGCAGTTGTTTACATTTTGTATTTTGCCTTAGATTGTGAATTCCTCATGAATAGGGACTCTTTTGCTTTTATTTATATCACCAGTGCTTATTAGCACAATGTTCGACATATAATAGGTAGGCTCTTTAATCAATTTAGCTTGACAGTCTGATTGGTACAAAGATCAATGTCAACTATCTTGATTGGATTTTTATAAATTCTTAATTACTTAAATCTTGATTTATTTTACACTTTTGCTGTAATCTACTAAAGGTACTAATTAGTGAATCAGGTTTTTTTTTTTAAAGAGAATTATAACATTAAGACAGTACTGAGAAGAATATCTAAAGCAGACATGCTTCAGTTTTATTATAGAGTAAATTATTTAATCAAAATTCACAGTGCACACTTACATGTGTATATGTGCTCACATAAGTATGCTCTCACACACACACACTCTAAGTCCATGATTTTTTTTTTCCAGAAAGGAAAATTGGCCTCCCTAGTCAGTTTGCTTGAACCCCATTGTACATGAGGCTTTCTTATACCTTTTTAACCATGACCTCAGTCTAAATGTTTTTTTTTTTAATTGTTGTTTGATTTTCCTTTTCCTTCTGATTCAGACTTAGCAAGAGCCCGAACCTTAAAAATAATTTTTTATTCTCACAGTTGCAGGTTTTTTCTTCTTCATTGCCAGTTAATTTTTAGCTAATCCCTATTGCTTTCTGTCTTGCCTGAGAAGAGACCCTTAGAGACTCTACTTTTCAGAGACTAGATCTTTTAAATTTCCTGTTTCATGCTATGAAGATACTGTGCTTTAAATAGTTGAGTGTATAGAAAGGAGTTGTCAACTTATCTAGGTTCAAGGAACCAAGAAGGCCTTTGTCACCAACTCTCAATGCGTATATTGATGCACATTGTGCTTAGAGATTTAATTTACATTGATTTCTTCTCTGTCCCCAACCAACCCCCATGGATGACATTAGATAATTGTGTGCTGTCTAACAATAAATCTATATTTACATTTATGGTTCTCTAGAGAGTTAAGTCCTAAAGATAGTTATGGAGGCAAATGAAAAATAGCTTTCCCTTTGCCAGGATATGCCCTCTGTTGGTGTTGAGTCAATGGTAACCTTCTGCTTAGAATTTTGAATTTTTCTAAATGGGCTCTTGTTACTGCTGCTACTGTTGTTCTTCTGGTATGGGCTTATCTTGATACTTTGTTAAATTTATGAAAGATTTTTATGAATTATATTAGTTGTAAAAGGAAGGGTGGTATAGCAGAAAGGGAGCTGAAAGGAGAGGGAAGAGAAAGAGGAAGTCGGAACACCCAGATTAAAATTTTAGTTCATTATTTAATAACCCATACTTAACTACCTTAACTGATCTTGGGTAAATCATATAGCTACCTGAACTTTTTTTCTCACTAGAAGAATTAGGAAACATTTCAAGTAGAAGATATTTTATTAATAGTTTTTAAGAAAAACAGAGGATCCTAAAAGATGGGAGTATATTCCAGGCTTTGAGGGCAGTCAGTCATGTGAAGAAAAGCAGGAAAGCCAGAATGGAAAGGTAGATTGGAGCTGGGTTATAAATGAGGCTAAAATCTGAACAGAGGAACTATATATATATATATATATATATATAAGTCTTATAGAGTTTATTGAGTAGGGAAAATGGCGTGGTCAGACTTAAAGTCACTTTGACTGGCTGAAAGTAGGATTAGAGAGGGAAGAGATTTGAGACAGAGATATCAGTTAAGGAGTTAATGCAGTCTTCAAGTCTAATGGTGCTGAGGAGGTGAACTATTATAATGGCTGTGTGAATAAAGACAAGATATTGGGATAAGGTTTGACAAGTGATTGATTATGGGAATGTCATATACTTATAAAAAATATCACTTGTAAATCCCTCTCTCTATTTACATATATGTCTTAGCAATTTACCTTTATACCATTTTTGAGGTACTTGGGGCAGGGACATGATTTCCAAACATTATCTTTCAGGTATGGGAGGCTACATTTCTTCTACATCACAATGATGTTTAAGCTTCTTATCAAACAAGACCTTTTGAACTTCCATTTAAAAGATCCTACAACTTTGTACCTCTAAGTAAAACTATGACAGTATTTGGAGATTTGCTAAATATTTAAACCAAAAGTTGTCATATTCCTTTTTTAGGCTCAACAGTCATTAAAAATCGTATAAATGCTTACTGTGTGCTGGATACTATGCTAAGCATTGGGGACACCAAAAGAGGAAAAGGCACTCACCATCCTCAAGGAGCTTACTATTCAGTGGGAGAAGATAACAAAGAATAGGCTGTATACAGAAAATATCAAATTCTCTTAAGTCTGAGGACCCATTCATACACCTAAGTGATGTGTATTAAAATCCTATCAGATGATAAAGATTTATATTTTTTTAATAAACTTTTGGATGACTGTTGCTATTATTTTCACTGGATTGTTTCTAAAGATCGTTTAATAATTCTGCCTCAAAATGAAGCTAGTATGGAGCAAGAATCACTTGAACATTTAGTAATTTTTCAATTGTCCTTGTGGTAAATGACTTTATTTCTGTAATGGAAAAGTGACTGATGGTCATTTAATCATTTTATTAAGCTGTTGATAGTGCAGACTGTTGATAACTCACTGAAGCCTACTTCAACAGACTGGACTATGATTCACTCAGGGAACAAAGCTGCCATGTGCTCCTGCTAGTCAGAAGACCATTAATCCATTCACTATTTAAAAAAATATTTTTAATTAAAAAAGACTAGCAGATAATTGGTTCAGATTCTCTTAAATTTTTTTAAAGTAAATTTCTCTCTTGAAATTTCTTTATCTTTCAGGCTTTAGATTTATCTAGTTGTATGCCCTCAAATTTAGACCCCATTAGAAATGTACATAGTTTAAAATATAATGGAAGTTTACATGTATAAGAAGAGTTATTGAATATTGATTATTATTTACCATGCCCATATAGATAAGCCAACAACAAAGGAGAATCATTCATTTTTATGATAAGAGAAGAAACTGATGATTTCCCCCCCATTCCAGAAGCTAACAAATTCAAAAGAAATGTTTCTCAACTTTTCTCAACATCAAGTTCATTCTTGGGCTAAAATCATACAGGAAAACTCACCTTCCTGGCCTCAGATACTTTTTAGCAGTATGACCCTGGACAAGTCACTTAACCCTGTTTGCCTCAGTTTCTTGATCTGTAAAATGATTTGGAAAGGCCGACGTGATTGGAATACTGATCAACAAACTGTACTTAAAATGTAGGACACCTGAATTCAAATCTTGCTTTAGACAGCATTTTCTTACTTGAAGCGCTAGATAAATATTAGGTCTGGAATATAATTTGATTCTCATCAAAGCCTTGGTGATTTCAATAGTACAAGTTTTATTCCCATTTTATAACTAGAGGACCCCCCTCCCCACTAGGTCAAAAGAGGTTAATCATATACCAGTTAGTACAGTATAGATCAGTAGATAGCTGGGCTGAGAAAGATACCCAGCTTTTCTGATTCCAAAGTCAGTAGTCCTCTCCTTTCCTTGTACCATGCTGCACAGCTGAGAATAATTTCCACTTTGTTTCTGTTGCCTTTATGCTCTTTTTGTTATTGTGTTTCTTAATAGGAGCAAACTCTCAAAGAAAATGAAATTTTAGTGGAACAATAACGACATTACTGTAGAAATGATCCTCCTTTCTGTTTGGATTTCTTTTTTCTGGAGGACGTGTTAAACTTTTCATAACCCTGCACATGTGGCTTCTGATTTCTTCTTTAGGGGCAAAGTGCTCATTGCATCATCACATTTTTTCTTCTGATTTATAGCCAAGACGTTGTTCTCTCTGTGGTAGGACTCATAAATTCAGGAGCGTAAGATCTACCTTTGTGCCCCTTACTCATAGGGCATTCAGTTAGGGGACTTTCTCAATCACTGTGCCATTTTAGCCAAGATAAAAGGAGATGAAAAATGCACAGTAACAATTTGCCCAAGTACAATTATGCTCTGTAGCCTTGGAATAGTTCTAGCAGCAGTTAAATGCACTTGCTTTTGAAAAAAAAAAATCTTTCTTGATTCAAGCCTTTTAATAATATATATTTGAAACTTCCATGGTTTCAAATGATTATGGGTAATTTGTTTGAATATATATATATATGTGTATATATATAGTTTGACTGGGAGTAGGGAGGAAATAAATTGTTCTAATTTTAAATAATGTAATGATTTTGAAACTTAAAAAGACACTGATTTGTCTGTGAATATTACAGAAGTCTTTAATAGCATTAAAAACCAAAAATCTCTCAGTAATTTGTGATTAAAAGAAAAGGCAAAAATCACAGCACTGTAGGGGAAGAAAACGGTATGGACAGGATGAATAATTAGAAATAGAATTTTTGCCTTTTTAATGATCCAGCTTAAGTAAAAAGTAGAGAATATGAAGGTTTCCAGGCTGTTTTGTAAATAAAAAGAGGATAATAACCAACATCCTTCTCCAAATACCTCAAAGTCTCCTTTCTATTATGTATATTGCAACTGCTTCCCTCCATCCACCAAATGGACACAAAAATCTTAAGCATAGCTATATTGACATTTTTATTTTGTATCATGACTTGAGGATTATTTGGATTCCTCAAGGCAATGTTCTTTACAGATAGTTGATAGATAAATGGACAAAAAGAACATATATTAAGATTTTATATATGTATGGGGTATTCAGGGAAGACTTGCAGGCTTCTCATCCACCTTTGCTGTCCACTTGTCACCCAAATCTCACCTTTTAATATAAGAAGCTGTAGCATGTGCATTACCATACCCTGGCAGGACCATCTCGACAGCAGGCTAAATCAGGTTGAGGATGACTGACAGGCTTCAAACCCACTGGTGAGTTTAGGATAATGTCTGCCTTAAGCATGTGAAGACTTCCCCTGTTGGAATTGACAGATGATAGAGTTTTTTCCAATGGCCAAAAAGATGATTGAAACAGGCCCTGTGGAGTGCTTAGAGCTTCGTCAAGCACTGAAGAAGCCAAGATCATCCACTGTATCCCTTGGTAGTCATCCTGACTTTTCTCTTGCCATTGAACTTTTATGACTCTGGATAAAAGTATGGTTGACAGCTTTGTGGAACTCTGTCTCACTTAAATCCAATTTATGCCCAAGTCAAGAAATTACAGAGTGATGTCATTGAAACTCTTTAAAACAAAGGATGAATAACAATTCCATGAGTTGGGAATAAACTGTGTTAGATTTCTCAGGATTTGATATCCAAGAAACCTTGCAACTAATAAGACAAGTTCTATCTCCATACTCACCATGTGGTCTTATATGAAATTCATACGAAATACTATTTTTTATAAGGGAAACAGTCAAGTGTCTCATGTGCTAGAAGTATACTTTTGCCCTTGAAGAACATTTTAAACCTGTTTAGCTATCATTGGAACAGTTGAACTATTACCTGGTCTTGACCTGTCTTGTCCCATATCTGTGTATTTGTGGGGTCACTCTCCACATATATTGTAATCTGTTGCTTTCTTGACTCTATTCATTAAGTTCCTTTTCTTTTTTTTTAAAGTTGGACTCAGTAACCACCTCTCTGAATCCTCCCTGCCCTTCTCAAGTTGAAGGTGTTCTCTCCCTTCTCAAATTTTCCTTAGAACATTTTGTTTACATTTCTTTCTTGTCATATTCTTTATTTTGTATCAGACTTACTTGGGCACATATCATACTTCCACCCCACTAGAATATAAGTTTCTTAAGGACTGGATCAGAAGGCACTTAATTTTTGAATTGTATATCAAGAATTAGGTTCTGTCTCCCCCCCACACACCTTTTTATTTCCTAGAAAACAGCTATGATTATTGGAAAGATTGCTGAATCAAAGATTAAGAAACAGATATTCTAGATCCAATTATGCCAATGTATGACTTGTGCTGTAACTGGTCATATAACTCCTGAACCTCAGTTTTCTCAGTTGTAAAATGAGATCATTAGACTAGATGATTTTTGAAGACTGTTCCCGTTTGGTTACAATTTTTTCTCGATGATCTTTTGGAGCTTTAAAGAGGATTCTGATTCTAAATAAGTATTAATGTTGTTCTTAAGAACTGAGTTTTAAATTTCCATTAAACTCTCTTAATCTTAATCCTAGAAGCATTTAAGAGAATTCTATTAAAGGCAAGGAAAGGATCCTAGACCAAAATGAAATTGTCATTTAGTTTTCTTTACTATCTCCCTGACAAATGACTACTACTGTTTTGAAGGTACAGGAAATTGCTTTTTAGAAGTGAGCTTTATGAATGCAACTTGCCTGTGGCTGCCATTTAGTGCTGCTCAGTTTCCATTTTTCCACATCCACTTTTGGTTAGACAAGGATACTTAGCAATAGTGTCTGGGCAGCCCATCCTATGTACTCAATGATTCAGCCAGTCAGGGAGGCCTTAAAAGTTGTGTGGCTTCCCTACCACCACCCAGTCCCCTTTGAGACTTACTGCGTCTGGGACAAAATCTTCATCATCCCCAGAAATGAAGAGCCTCAACCATTTCACTGTAATTGTCCTACTTGGCAGTCACAGTCTGAATCATCCTTTTTTCCATGCAATGCTATTTGTTACTTTCTTCTCTTGGGAATAATAATAATGATGATGTAACATTTATATAGCACATTAAGATTTGCCCTTTTCTCATAACTTTGTGAGTGTGATATTTTTATTATTACCATTTTATAGATGAGAAAACTGAGATGCAGAGTAGTAGATTAATTTATTTGTGATTGCACAGCCATTAAGAATCTTAGGAAGGAGTTGTTTTATCATTTTGTCACTTGTGTCACTGTAGATCGGTGGAATTTGTGTGTGTGTGTGTGTGAGAGAGAGAGAGAGAGAGAGAGAGAGAGAGAAGGAGGGGGGAAAAGAAGGGAGGAAAGAGAGAAGGGGGGAAAGAAAGAAGAGGGGGATATGAAAATATGAATGAGAATTTCAGCTTTTTAGGACTTTTATTTTTCAACATCTCTTTTAACTGAGAGTTGAGGCAATGCTCAGTTTCCCACTGTGTCTTTCTATTGCTTTAAGATATTTACATAATCCCCCAAAAACATATAAGGCAAACTCATATGGGAGAGATTTCTCAAGATTTCCATAGTGCCAGAAGATTTTGATTCCTTTCTCTTTTATCCTTTAATCCTTCTCCCTGTGCCATAGAAGGTGAAGTTATAATTATGCCTTGATTATTTAGCCCTTAGACTTGGGAAGCTCCTTCTCCCTGCCTCTGCTTCTTAGACTCCTTAATTTCCTCCAAAGCTCAACTGGAATGCCATCTCTTATATGGGGCCTCTTCTGATCTTCAGCTACTAGTAGATCTATCCCCCAAATTGCCTTGCATTTGTTTTACATATGTATATTCTACATATATTTTTCATGTTGATTCCTCTTTGAGAATATAAGTTCCTTAAAGGCAGGCATTGCTTAATTTTTGCCTTTTATATCCTCAGTATATACTAGTGCCTGGTACAGAATAGGTGCTTAATTAATAAATGCAGTTTCTTGATCATGGGTCCCATTGACAAATGATAGGAAGTCCAGGCACACACCCAAGCTGATCAGGAGAGAGTTGTGAACTAGAGGAATTCTGATAATATCAAAGTTATATAGGATCTAGTTTTCACCATAGAATATCTAAAAGTATGGGAATTGAGGACTACTTTTCTTTTTTTCTTTTTTTCTTTTTTTTTTATTATAACTTTTTATTGACAGAACCCATGCCTGGGTAATTTTTTTTACAGCATTATCTCTTGCACTCACTTCTGTTCTGACTTTTCCCTTCCCTCCCTTCACCCCTCCCCAAGATGGCAAGCAGTCCTATACAAGTTAAATACATCACAGTGTATCCTAGATACAATATATGTGTGCAGAACTAAACAGTTCTCCTGTTGCACAGGAAGAATTGGATTTAGAAGGTAAAAATAACCTGGGAAGAAAAACAAAAATGCAAGCAGTTTACATTCATTTCCCAGTATTCTTTCTTTGGGTGTAGCTGCTTCTATCCATCATTGATCAATTGAAACTGAGTTAGGTTTCTTTGTCAAAGAGATCCACTTCCATCAGAGTACATCCTCATACAGTATCGTTGTTGAGGTATATAATGATCTCTTGGTTCTGCTCATTTCACTTAGCATCAGTTCATGTAAGTCTCGCCAGTCCTCTCTGTATTCATCCTGCTGGTCATTTCTTACAGAGAGGACTACTTTTCTAGGCCTTATTTAAAATAATTGGCTTTCTAAGACTTTACGTGACACCTGAGGGAGCTCTTGAGATAAACGTTTTTATTCTTCATTCCTATCCCTTATGAGAATAGAGGAAGACTCTTACTGGGAGTGATAAAACATTGATTGTTATGATTTCAAGTAGGCAGTAGCATTATTGCCACATGCAACCTGGTGAATCCATTTATTCTTTTGGTTTTATGGTTAATATTCTAAATGTGCTATAAGTATATTTGGGGATGGCAAGCCCTTTCCCAAAGGAGATTATAGTTATTTCCTTTGTCTTCTTTTAAATTTTGCTGTTAACTAGTTAAATTTTGAAACTGCCTAAGAGATTGTTTCAGAGTTAACACTGCACCCCTGGGAGAAGAATGGAATCTCATCTTTTTTCCATACAGCTTACAAAAAAATTTCCCTCTAATTTCAGAGGGCAATGATGTCACCAGCTAATGAGCAAAATATTTCTTACTAAATCGACTTGAATCCTTTCCTGACTTCTTTGTGAAAAAACACAATGTGTTTCAGATTTTGTATAGTAACTTCTGGCAACTCATAAACACGTTTTTCCAGCAATACTAATTTACTTAAATGGTAGAGCTAATTTTTTTTTTATAAAAATCAAGCTTCACATTCATTCTATTACAGTTCCCAAAAAGCTCCTGCCATAATAGTATGCTATACTACTGATAAATCAGTTTGGGAAAACCGTAACATTCCCATGTTTTTGAGACCTGGTTTCTCAGTGAGGCAGAAACCAATAAATTGCCCCCAAGGTAGGGAGTGACCTTGGATGGGAGATCACTTCTTTTGGACCATTGGAGATTAGGCATGTTGGAGAGATTATGAAATCAATCTTGGAGCAGAAAAGAAAGGCCACAAGTTCCATGATTAATGTCACATGCTATTTACCAAGGACAATAAACATCAGCAGCCGTCTACTTCATTCTATCTCTGGTTAGGTTTGTATTTTGCTTTTGGTCAGTGGAAGAAAATGCTCAAGATATAAGGAATTCTGGGTCACTCATACATTGGTGCCACATATCTTCCCATTTCCTATTGTCATTGTTGTTTACTTTTGCTAAGGGATGCTGTTCTAAATTCCCCTTCCCTAGTTGAATTAAGGACACAAATGGGAATTAGTCTAAAAGTTAACTAGCTTAACCTAGATAGAAACAACATGAAACTGTTAAGTTTTATTTTTAAAAATGTTTTATTAATGCATTTTTAAAAACATCCTAATTACTTCCGACTTTCCCTAGCCTTGCCTAATACCTTCTCTTATTACAACAACAAAAGCCATAATAATCTGGACTAATAGTATACTACCACTCTGCTGAAAAGAAACATTTCTTAACATTAGTCATCTGGAACCAATATTGATCATTGTATTTAATCTGGATTCTCTTGGTTTTTAGTGTTGTTTTCATTTGCATAAGCATGGCCATTGTATGGGTGATACTATATTGTATAGTGTTTATCTGGGAATCAAGATGACTTGAGTTCAAGTCCCATCTCTCATATCTAATAGAGGCATACCACTTAATCTATGTCCCAGGCAGTATTTCAAGACTAGAAAGGTATAGGGCAATTATTATTTTGCATTGAGTTTCTTTGCTGGATGTTCCCAAGACCAGTGAAAGTACAAGTTCAGATTATTAAAAAATATATATTATTCATGTGATTGATTCAACTTTCTTTTGCATCATTTCATACAACTTCTATGATTCTCAATGTGTCATATTTAACACTTTTTTAAGTGCAATATTCTATTACATTCAATATGGCACAATTTGGGTACCTAGTCAGTGAATATCTACTTTATTTATTGTTTTTTTTTTCTGTTACAAAAAACATTACTACATATTTTAGTATGGGCTTTTGTTTTGTTTTCTTGTAATAAGATCCTGAGTAGTAAGGGCATTGGGTCAGAATTTAATAGTTTAGTAATATTTCTTGCAAAATTCCAAATTCATTTTCAAAATTATTAACCATTTCAGAATTCAATCAATAATGTATAAGTATTCCTGTCTTTCAAGTTCAGTTGTTTTGATATGTATTTCTCTTATTAATGAATAATCTGGAACTGCCCCCCCCAATTTGGTTATTAATAGATTTATAGATTAATAGATTAATAGATATATAGATATAATAGATTAATAGATTTTAACATCAACTCTTCCAACCCTCTCATTTTACAGCTGAGGAAATTGAGGCATAGAGAAGTTAATTGACTTTCCCCCTCAGGATTGTGTGGGTAGCAAATAAATATCAGAGTTTGCCTTTTGAATCTCATGGCTTCAGACTTGCAATTTAGTTTCTTTCCACTGTATTACACCTTTCTTATTTTGGAACTCTTGGTTCATATCCTTTGTATCATATTTAAATTCTAAGCTATTCAAAAATTTCTCAGGACAATAACCTAAGAGATGTGCTCCTTGATAGAAGCTATCATTTTGTCACTAAGGTGTGGAAAGTTAAAGTTTTCTGTCCTTTGAAAGTTATGGGTCAGAAGTTGAATATAGGATAGTTTGTTAGACTTGGTGTTGGGAAAACCTGGTTTAGAGTCCTGTATCTATCCACTAATTCGTTCTGGGTTCAGGGGAAAGGGAGAGGAGAAGTCAGATCAGTTCTGGGCTTATCACAGTCTCTCCAATCCTCAGGTTCCCTATAAGCTTTGACATATGTATTTATCCCTCCTATATGTATAGAATCAGTGAAATACAATTTTATTCCCAAAGATGCAGAATAAACAATCATGCAGTATGTAATAACAAATAAAACCAGATATTCCAAGACTTGGGAGTCAGATTTCTTGAATATACTATGCTCACTGAAAGGTGGTATTCTGTGTGTGACTGTGGTGCTTTTTACTTAACTGTATTCCAAATTTATATATTTGGGGGCTCTTAATTTGAGGTCCATGAATTTTTTTTTTAATTTTGATTATGACATTTCAATATGTTAGTTTCCAATGTAATACTACATTTTTATTTTATTTTGATTAATTAACATTGCCTGAATTTCCTTATGTGCCTTAGGCTAGAAGTACAGGAGCCACTCTTGGGCCAGATCCCAACATACACTTGTACACCATTCTCCATTTTTCTAACCTGAGCATTTTCTTCTTAACTAAGGGAACCTAGTGACCTTCTGCTGCTGAGGACTTATCATATTAGTAATAGACTCAGTATAGAAAACTAAGTAGCTTAATTTGCAGTTCAGAATACTCAGACTAAAGATATACAACAGTTCTAATGAGGTGTACCCCATGCACTTATATATTTTATTATTAAATGCATTTAAAGATATTATTCTGAGAAGAGGCTAATAAGTTTCATTGACTACCAAAGGGGTCCATGACACATAAAAATGATGAAGAACCCCTATTTGCAACTTGTTTGAAAATTGATTGTTCAAATCTTTTAGCCATTTACTTAGCATACAAGTTTTTAACAATCTAAAACCAATACATTAATGGACTTTAACACAATTCCTGGCACATAGTAAACACTTAATAAACTAGCTAGCTAGTTCTTTCTATCAATCTAATTATGGGACTAGATTTTCTGTCTATATGATGGAATGGGTACAAACAATTAAGCTTATCCAGAATTGCCTAAAAACTAGTAAAACATTCCTTGAGATTCTGCCAGTAAGCACAATGCAAAGTAAAAGTTTTTTGTTATATGGAGGTTTTCAGAGAGTAACTCAAGTGAAGGACTTAGGATTATGAGAGAGAAGCTTTGTAGTAGGATAAAATACCTGCCTAACTGAAAGAATCTAAGTCCAAAGAGTACATTAAACTGTTTTAATGCTTTCAGTGTAATTAAAATCTGGAAAATCTTATGTGGGTTTTATTGGTGAAAGTTCAGTTCTGTCTTGTTTATACCATTTTCTGTTAAAATAACAGCATGTGCCTGGATCTCTCTGGGGACCTTTGAGAAAATGAACTGACCATCTTGTGACACAGACTTCATGTGCATGGTTCATCATGGGAGAAAAGCTCATCTGGGCAGAACTTATGATCAGAACAATTAGAGAGTGTTCGTAGCACCAAAGGAGGTTAAACCATCTTAAGTTATTTTTTATGGAGTTAAAACAGAAAGTGTGGGTGAGTGCCCAGAGGTGTAGGAAAAGGTATGAAAAAAGCAACAGCTTCCTAGGGAAACCAAAATCATAAGTTTTAATTTTGGCGCTCTCAAAAATAACTTAGAAAGCCTCTATTTTCAGTAGTGGTGACTCCCTTGTAGGGGGTTTTTTGGAGGAGGAATGCTTGAAAAGGGGTCTGTTTTTAAAGCTGGGCTGTATTTCCTCTATACACTGGCCTCACAATGTTTTATTTTATTTTATTTTTTTTGAGCTAGTCCTAATCCTGGATCCGCACACATTCTCTATTTCTTCTTCTTTTCTTTTACTGAAATTCCATAGACAGTAATTAAGGAACTGGAGGCCAGCAAGAGGTCATTGAGCCTTCGTCAGTGAAAACAGGGATTGTTTGCCATCTACAACACTCCCATTTTTCCTTGTGGTGAATAGAAGATTTGCTTAGAGCTGATGACTTATGCCTTTCTTACAAGTTATGCAGTTAGCAAGTAACTGGGGAATCAGTCAGGGAACAGAAAGAAGCTAATTGAACCCAGGATCTTTCCCCCCCCCCCATTTTTTTTCTTTCTTCATCATAAATTGTGACATTGGAGTCTGTTTGATAATGAAATTTGTGAGAGAGTCAGGTTCACCAAGTGCCCAATCTTCTGTTTGAGACTGTGGACCTGACAGAACAGAAATTAAGAAAACCTTGGACTTGGGGAGGGGTGGGAGGGTGGGATCTGGGAGACTTCCAGATTTGTGCCTCAGGCCTACTAAATGCCTAAGTCGGTAAGTAGTTAATTATGTAGCATGAAATGAAAAGATATGCTTCTTATCTCTGTGAGAGAAAAAGTTTCTCGATGCTTTTCCTGATGCCACTTTTTCCCCCTTTGTCTATCTTCCTCCTATTTCTTTTGTCAATTCTCAGGAAATTTCTACTTATCTCCAGTTTCCTCCATCCTCACCTTCTTTTCCTAGCAGATTTATGTGTAACTGATTTGGAGTAGAATTTTTGTTGTTATTGGTTAGCTAACTGAGAGGATTACTTTAAGTAAAAAGAGAAAATATATGTAAAAGCTTTAGCAAATTGAGAAAGACTTTATTAATCTTGGAGTCAGTGAAAGATTAGGATTTGGGCATGGCTTTTGATTAAAATTGTGAATCAGTTTTGTTTCTTAGAACTTCCGTTTGTCTTTTTATCCCTAGAAAACAAAGTTTCTGACACATGTCTCCTGTGTCTCCTTAATAAATGCTAGTTGATGGATTGTTTATATTAAAATTTATCCAAGTCTTTGAAATGTATATCTGATTTGCAGTATTTCATGTGTTGCTGTTGTTAAATTGCTGTTGAAAGTAAATGTCAGGTTTAAAAGTCACTTCCAATATGTTTGGTTCAAAAGTCCTTAATTTCTGAATTAAGATTTTTAAATCTATCTTTTTATCTATCTGTCTCTCTGTCTGGTGCTATGGATCCTATTGGCAATTTAATCAAGTCCCTGGGTCTCTTTTTAGAAAATTGTTTTAAGGGCATAAAATAGCATATAAAAATATAAAGGATATTAAATTGAATCAATTATCTTGTTAACAAAATATTTTTACAAGCAAGTTCACAGAGCCTAAGCTAACCTTGATTTCAGTATTTTGTAGGTGTCTTTTTTCCTTCCTAGATCTAGATATTAAATTAATTTGACCCATACATTGTGAATGACACTTCTTTTCCCTGGAGGAAAGATAGCAGACTTAGAAGTCACATTTCAGCCAAGGATACCCCCATCTGTCATGGTGGTTCTCCGGAGGAGCAAGCGCTGCTACTTTCAGGGTCATTTCCACATCTGTTATAGAGCATTCTCTATACACACGAGTGGAACTGCTGTGCCCAGAGTTTTGGAGAAGGCATTTTCTGTGGCATAGTGGTTGCAGGAATCATTTCACATCCCTTGGAGTGGAGACACTATTACCAACCCAAAAGCAACGGACCAGGGTTGAGCAGTTAGCAGGATGGGACCACTTTTCGTTTACTCTATCCTCCCAACGTTAGCCTTTACAGATGCTGTTAATTTGGTTCCTGTTTCCCTATAGTCCTTTATGTGGTTGTGTAATAAAAAGTTCTCCAAGCTGGCTCAATGTCTTTGCTATTAGAACATTGCAGATGTGTCAAGGATGCACTTGTTCCAAATGAAGCTGAGAAAGAAGGAGGCCCCGCCCTCCCCTGCCTGCCAAATCGGCCCCTTAGGTTCCTCATTCAACGCCCTGGCCCCTTGAATGGCGTGCTATCTCTTTAAAGCAACTAGTTTTGTGTATTGGCTTGGTCAATTTGTTATGGTTTAAAACTGTGGAGCCAGCTGTCTGCAATCTGATGTAATGTTGCTATGGAAACTAGAAATGAAACACTTAAGCATTCACCACAGAATTACTACATATAGCATTAGCCAAAATAATTAAAAGTTGAGCCATATGGGCTTTCTGGTGGAAAAATCTGCAGCAGCAAAGCTGGAAAGAAGTTATGTTTCTATTTACAGTGCTGTAAATCCATTTTTTCTCATCACTTAGCATAGGCAAGTTGCTCTTTGAGGAGACAAGTAGAGGATAATGCTAAACCTTTATGGTTTAGGAATAATAGAACAGTAGCAAAATTGGTGTTTATTTGGATGGCTAAATTTCATTTCTATTTCATTTTGTCAAGTTATTACAGAATATGTCTTGCCCACTAATAGTTACAGTATTGAAAATTTTTATGTACATATGTCTGTCTACATAGGTATGTATTATGTATGAGCAATTTCAGCATTGTTCTTTTCTAACTCTTATGAAAGTTTTCTGACAACAGGAAGCCATTCATTACTCATTGCAGATTTTCTTATTCCCTAAGAAGTTAGTTTGCACAGGAAGTTTTCTGCGTATCTTTTCTGTATGTACAATTTTCCCCCTGTTCATAATCATATATTTCCAAACTTAGAGGACATAATAGGATAAAGACACTATTTTGAAAATAGTTGAACGTTCTGCAGTATTGCCTATTTTGAAGCAATAGGGACAATTAGGTGGCATAGTGGATAGAGCATTGGGCCTGGAATCAGAAAGACTTATTTTCTCCTGAGTTCAAATGTGACTTCAGACACTAACTGTATGACCCTGAACGAATGACTTAACCCTGTTTGCCTTGTAAAGTGAGTTGGAGAAAGAAATGACAAATCACTCCACTGTCTTTGCTAAGAAAACCCTAAATAGTGTCACAAAGACTGAACACAACTGAAAAATGGCTTTAGGAAATTTTACTTATCACCTCAGTGGAAAAGATCACCTGTAGTTATAACTTGGACAGACATCTGGTCTCATCTATTTTTGTGTGCTAGACTTCCCTGCTAGATGAAATACTTTTGTATAGAGTAGGTATTTAATAAATGCTTATAGAATTATCTTAGTATTGAAACTGCTGGAAAGATCATTTTTTTCTTTCCTTTGTTCTGTTTTGTTTGGTGCGGTTTTTTTTTCCCCCTTTTTTCCCCTTCTTCCTATCTTTCTGCAAAGGCAACTTCTAAAATTGTTTTTTTTATCAAGCATTCATTCTCTGGGACCATTTTTTTTTCCACTGAGGAGGAAGTGAGAAGTCATCACCTTCCCAGTAAAGAGCATCCCTCAGATTTATTTTGGAGCCAGAATGACTTGTAAGCTGTCAAGGGAGAGACCTTTCCAGAAATAAGCCTTTCCCCCCAAACTCCTTCAATACCTTTGCTTTCATTTAGCATTTTTAATCTCTTGGCTAGCAAGATAATTGCTTCATAATGAGCATTTCCAGCTGGATCTATCTTGTCTAGTTTCCAGCAGAAAGTTCTTGACTGCCTTGAGTTGAGCCTTAGTATGCCATACACCTCCAGGACCTTCTTTCTCTAAGAAAATAAAAATAGCATTGGTTCAAAGTCCTAAGGAGCTCAAATTTCTCAAAAATAGATGGAGCATGTGAAAGCAATTAACAAGTACCTGGAATATATTATTTTCCAACAAAATGAAGCTGGGCGTAGGAAACTAGGCCCTCAGAACAGCCATTGCCATTCAATCTGTTGTCATGGTTTAACTATATTTGATTTCTACTCTGGAGGCTTTGCAGTAATGGCATGCCATTCTAGCAAAAGCTTTGTGTTGAGAACCAAAAATTGTTTCTGTTACTTTCTAAATCTTATTGCTTTTTGCCTTTGTTGCTTCACCTTCCAAAAACCTAGATCATAGGTACTCACATTGGTAAGCATTTTGAATTATCAGTGACTTAGACTTGATTTGAAACAAGCTACTGCCAACCCATTTTGAAAAGAAGTGACAAAACCAATTCACATGCTGTGTGTGTGTGTCTCTACAATTTGGGGATTCTAATAATGAGTCTTCCTACATTAGAAGAAGTTTTGTTCTGCATTAAGAAAAAAAAGAGTGCTTGGATAGTTCACATGTTGTTTAATCATTTTTCAAATTGTGTCCAACTCTTCATGACCCCATTTGAGGTTTTCTTGGCAAAGATACCGCATTGGGTTGCCATTTCTTTCTGCATCTCATTTTATAGATGAGGAAACTGAGACAATAGAGTTAAGTGACTTGGCCAGGGTCACACACACAAATAAGCCAGATTGAAACTAATAAATCTTCCTGACTCTAGGTCTGACACTCTATCCACTGGTCCACTTACTTCCTTCATTTGCTTTAAAATGGGTATTTGCCAGAAGGACTTATCATATAAGATATAAGCAGCTGAAGATTTTTAAGGAGCTGAGTAATCAGATTATAGGCTCATAATCTAGTTAACCATTTTGTGGACATTTCACTTCCCATCAGCAAATTCAGCCAGTATGAAATAAGGGAAAAAACAAAACTAAACTAAACTAATCAGTGTTACTGCTTGTCAGAAATTTTATAGAAGCTGAACCTATTGGCTACAATAAGAGTATTATAATTCAATTTCAGTCATTGGAAAAAATCCAAAATTCACCCATTTCCCTGATATAGAAACCAAGGTCAAAATAGCCAAACACCCAGATCCATTCCCAGACTAGTGTTTTTTTTTTTTTTTCATACTTGGAATGCTCTCAGAAAATATGACTGATTTTGCCAATTGCTTCTTGTTTTTGTTATTATTAATTGTGATTAGTAATAGATAAGGCTGTGGTGTAGTTTTGCATATTCCTACTTAGACTGTACTTTTAAAAGTCTTTTTGTTGTACTTAAGTGGAAAAGCAAGGGTTGAAAGAGTTACTTGCAAGGAAGTGGACTCAAGATGCCAGCGTGGAGAGGATGTGCAGGATTAGGTGGGCTGGAGCCCAGGCAAAGCCCGTGAGGTGGCCTGTGCTTGCGTGCCTCGATCCAGCTGTGCTCTGCCTTTGCTCCCTTGGAATGCACTCATGCACCGGGGCCAGTGCTCTGCTGTCATTTGAAGGGAAACTCCTTTCTTTTTTCCTAAGCTTTCTGAGCAGATAGAACAGAGGAAATAACATATTGAATGTGGGAGCTGGCTCGAAAATGAAGCCCTCAGCCCGTTCACAAGGAAAGGATTGTTTTAGCTTGTGTCACTGCTGCTGGAGAGTGGATTTTTTTTGTCTCTGTAATGTTTGATACTTGAGGGAAAACAGCTGGGACTGAGCATACTTGATCCGATGCGAAACGAAATGGGATGCTGGGGAATATGGACTGTACTGTATAGCTGGAAAAGGTCAGAATTTTCCCTTGGTCATTGTCGGAGGAATGCTGGGTCTGTCCTCATGCTAGCCTTCAGAAAGGGGCTGGAGAGGGACAAGGGCTGGCTGCAATGTGGCAGGGTGTTGTTCCTCACAGATGGGATGCAAGGGCTTTTGCATCTTTTCCTCCTTCCTGCCCGGCTGGTTTTGATTTTCTGGGAGGACTGGAAAAAGTCAACAGATTTTCGGTTGGGGAGAAGTAGTTGGTGACCACGTTCAGCAGCTAGTTCTGACGGGCTAGACAGATGAGTGCCTGACCCAAACCACAGCAGCCTAACTGGAATTACAAGAAGAGCCTTGGAGAAGAGAGTCCTGCCTGAGTAACACTAAAAGCGGACATGAAAGTAGTTGAGATCAAATACATGAAACTCAATACAAAGTCAAGAATGTGTATTTGGGGGCATAGGACCTGATTTTACACTGAACTAGTTGTTAAAATGGTAGGTGCTTTGTTGAAGCCAATCAATATTCTGTTTTTTTTTTTTGTTTTTTTTTTTTAATGAATCTTTTTTTAAGTACCACAGATTTCATCACAAAATTGCCTAAATTCAGATGGGCTGTGAAATGGGGTTAAACTGGTATTAAGCCATGAAGCCAATTATTTGATTAACTTTTCCTTTGTTTCTTTGCCAGTCAAGAGAACAATCGGATGATGAAACAGAGGAGTCGGTGAAGTTTAAGAGGTTACACAAGCTGGTAAACTCTACTCGAAGAGTCAGAAAGAAACTCATTAGGGTGGAAGAAATGAAAAAACCCAGCACTGAAGGTAAAAAGCAAACTACACCCTAGTTCTTCCAAAGTAAATCAGATTTTCAATTTAAATTAATCACACTTTGAGCTTTGACTAAAGACTAGTGGAAAGAAAGTGTGTCTATAAGTTACTAAGACAGTGTTCTAAAAATGATCAAGTAAGGCTTCTTATATGATCAAGTAATTAGTGGCAAAAGGGGATATAGTCCCTATACATTGCTGTCTTTATAGTCCCCATTTTTAAGAGCTGTTGTCAAGTTTGGTACTGTGGTCATTTTTTCCCATCTGTTTCATACTTTCTTACTATTGCTCTTACATAATGTACTGAATGTGAAAACTAAATAAAGGGGGGAAAAATCACTACTTCTGCCTAGGAACTCAGATCTTAGTTTGACAGACATATCTTGAATAATAATTTTAGCTGGCAACATAATTGGAATATCTTTAGTACCTCTTCAGATTTCCTCTGTGTAATTTGTGGGTTTCTCTCTCTCTCTCTCTCTCTCTCTCTCTCTCTCTCTCTCTCTTTTGGCAAGCCAGTAAACAAGTTCAGGCTTAAGTTAAGTGGGTCTTTTAAGGACATCAAATTCTAATGTGTACTTGAAGGGATCCTTTTGTCCCATGAGTTATTAGGCTAAAAAATTAATAGCTAGGGAGATGTCAGCTTCTGTCATTGTAACAAGAATAGCTTGAATCCTGATTATGACCTTACAACTCTTTGTGTTGATGGTATGCATTTATAGAGCTTGTGACCCTGTGAGGCTCTTTTTAAAAAATGATGTCATATAAAAATAAGGTTTCTTATTTGCAGCAGGTACTGTAAATAAGTAGACTGTTCTGCTAAGGTCATTTAATTTGAGTGTCTCATGTTAAAATGTGGTACTTAGGTTTTTGTTTGGCAAGGATGCAGAACTTGACCAATCAATCACGTGTGTGTGTGTGTGTGTTGTGTGTGTGTGTGTGTGTGTGTGTGTAAGGCTTTTCATTGCACACACTGAAGCTCAAGAAGAGGAGAAAAAGGAATTTCCACTTACTGGATAGGATATAGGCTTCCTGTTGATTGTTTTGGTTCAAATTCTCCAGAGACTTTTTGAAAGGGAAAGAAAAAAAGAGAGGAGGGATGTGGGAGGAAATATGTGGGGGAGAAAAAGAGACTGAGAGATAGAGATTTGTTTTTATGAACAAGTTCAGAAGTATAGCTATTTTTAAAAGTTGATTTTGTTTTAGTTTGTGTTGCTTCAGACCCAATGCGGATTTTAATTACAACATCACTCTATTCCTATTTACCTGCGCTGTAGCAGCTATTATTCTAATAGCCAGGTGGAACTTTATATATTATGGTATGGTATATATACATATATTATGGTAAGCCTCAATCAGCTTTTATGTAACTAGTTTTTGTTGTTGTTGTTTGTTTTGAATATACAGTTGGGCATAAATTAACTGGAGTAAATAGAATGTTTATTAAGGGCAAAATAGGAGAGAAAAAATTATACAAGAGTTTAGTTTTAAAGAAAAATGATGATCTTATTCCTTCTCCTGTTCCTCATTAGCCTGCAATAGCCATTATTAATGTGAACTCAAAGCTGCCTTTCAGTCCATAGTATGACAAGGGGCCATGATGCCATTGGAGTCTGGCTCTTTATTCCATTACCTCAATGAGAAAAGACCCCAGGTATGCTTTGAAAAGAGTATTGATGAAACAGTGGCATTCTAGAGAAGTTTTAGCATGGGCCAAGAGTCATATAGCTAAGGAAGAAAAGGGGATATAGCAATCAAAGAAACCATAAGAATGGCTCTGACCAAAAATCTTGAATTCTACCTTTGTACTTAAGAGGCAATTACAAGGGTTGCTGGCAAGTTAAAAAGTTCTTTTAATGCTTTGATTTACCAAAACAATAAGGAATTATAATTCTTATATTGATTATAGCAAGATAAACATTCATTTGATTTTTAAATATGTATAGGGTTCAGAATTGCCTTAAATTTAGAAGTCTGGATTTAAGGTGTGGGTTCATGGCCTTAGAAGTAGTGGGAATTTAGAAGTCACCTACATCAATCCTCTCATTTTGTAGATAAGTAAAACTAAGCCCCTGAGGGGTTAAATTACTTGCTTAGTATCCTCCAGGTAATAAATGGTTGAAGAGAAATTGAAACTTGGGTCTTCTGGCTTCAAATCCATCATTCTAACAGTAGATGGTGATAGATACACCATGCTAGAGCCAGGAAGGGCTGGACTCAAATTTTGCCTCTGACATTTACTAGCTGTGTGACTACCGACAAGTCACTTAACATGCCTGGACTTTGTTGGAGATAGATCTCTGAGATTTACCTACTTGGTCATGGACAGGCTGTAATCAGGGTTGTGAAAGAGTTTCTACACTCAAAAAATCACTGATCCTTGAAGTGTTGCTAAATGTTAGGTGTCCGGAATAAAATAAGGGATGTAGAGTTTGAGTGCTTTGAATTATCTCTGATTTCTAGGTTTCAAGGTAGCAGTTACAGTTGATCCCCAGAAGTCATAGTTCTGGGTCACAGGTGATATTACAAAATTAATATCCTCTTATTCCTGTTGTTTTTATGCTTTTCTGCAGTCACCCTTGCTTCCAGGTACTGAGAATCCTGATGTTGGTTAGAGTAGAAAATTGTAAAGCACAATAAAAATATCAGCTACTATTATAATTGTGGCTATTATTATTAATAAGCCTGCCTCTCCAGCTCCATGCCCTATGTTTCAAAAATGACTCTTCTTTCTCTTTACATAAGAACTCCTAATTTTCTGATATCTTGACCTAGTCTTTTAAATATATATATAAAAATCAGATAGGAACTACATTTTAATCTGTTCTGGCTACATTCTCAAGTGTTGTGGGCCATGTAATCTTGGGTCATCTGATAAACTAGTTTTCATTGTGGTATTAATGATTGTGGCTGATTTTCCCTTTTAAAGCATATTTGCTTTTTTTAAAATAAGGAAGCTTGGATAGGCAATACCAAAAATGCCTGAGTTTCTTAATGATAAAATTTCAGGCAAGAGATCATCTAGGGGCATAGAACCTTTATATCAAGCAAGCCATCATGGTTGTATTTAATTATGATTGCCAGATTTCAGTTGGATTGACTGACCAGATATGAATTCCTGGAAGTCTAAGTTATGTATGACATATACATATGCCTGCCACCTGATTTCAGAATCAAATATATGACAGCACAAGATGAGGTAATCCTGTAGTTAGAGAAACCTTGATTTGGTCTTGGGGCCTCTGGAGAAAAGCATAATATTAAGAGACATCTATCATGGAACTTGCTGCTCCACATCCCATAAGACCCTTAGTCCTAAGCTAAGTCCAAACTCATCCACCTTTATATGAATGACACTTCTTTTATCCCATTTCTGTCCTGAAGATTACAGCTGTGTCTCTTAACAGCTTTCTGTTAAGCTGGTGGCTTCTTCTCCCTAAAAAGAATTTTGCTTGCATCCATGAGCACCAATCATTCCTTCATTTCTTCATTTACTAAGCAACATTAAGTGCCTACTATAATGTCTGGCACTTAAATATACAAAAGGAAGGCCATCCCTGTCCTTAAAGAGTTTGCATTCCAGTCAAATCAACAAGAGCATATATTAAGTACTTAATGTGCCAGGCAGAATGCTAAGTCCTGAGAAAACAAATAGAAGCAAAAAAGACAGACAATCCTGCCCTCAAAAAGTTTACATTCTAATGGGGGAAGACAACTTATAAAAAGGAGCTAAAAAACTAAGTAAGGGTTAGGGGAAAGTGGGGAAAGGAATAGTGATGAAGTAGAGAATCGGAATAAGGAGAGGAGTAAAGGATAATTAGTCTTAAAATAGAGCTTCTTGGATGAACTCTGCATTGGAAAGAGAAAGCTGTAGAAGTGGAAGGAACTTCCAGGGCAAGAACACAGACAGTGAGTGATGAAACAATCCAGACACTTGGGAGTAAGTTGAGGGATACCACACAAATTTGCAGTTAGGGACCAGAAAAATTTTGACAGGGGGAAATCACAGAGGTTGAGTAGAATTATTTAGTGTGTTCAGTTGTCATACTATTTCCAGATAAGGTTGGTTTGATTACTGCTCCTAAAGCAAGAGTTAAGAGAAATTGTTTGGTGCTTCAAGGGTTAGGAGAAGAGGGATAAAAGGCATTTATATGTCCAACCAGATAGCAAAATGCTTGTTCTTGTCTGTCTGTCTGTCTGTCTCTCTCCCCCCCTTTCCTCCCTTTCTCTCCTTCCTTCCCTCTCTCTCCTTCCCTCCCTCCCCACTCCCTGGGAGGTTTAGGGCTAGCAAAAATAATGAGATAAGTAACTAAAATCATAACAAAGCCTTGAATTGTTTTTTTTTTTAATTATGATCTTCATACACTAAAATTTTAACCTAAGAATATGGCATAAAAGAAAATGTCACCACAGAATGCAACAAAAGAACTGTTTTATTAGGAGTTAAAGAAAAAAGGGATTAACAAGTGGGCACACATGTAGTCACAAATTCTTTCTTACTTGGAGCCCAGCTCCATTTACCATAGTCATTGTTTGAGCCAATGGGATTGGTTTTTGGCAACTTTGGTTTTCCGAAAACCTCAGGGTCCCTTTAACCGAGGGAGTATAAGCCTCAATTTTGTAGCTTTTTGGTGTAATGGGAGCCTTCTTCCCAGGGTTATTATCCAAATAGTTCCATGGAAATGGATCCCAGTGCAGCTTCCTGGCACGATGAGAACACCAAACTACAGAGTTTAAAATTAGGTTTCAGAATCTTCCAAAGACACTTTCCATTTGCTTGCTGGTTATCTGGTTGCTGAAACACAGAGTGTCCCTGAACCTCAGGACTCCAGCCTTATGTCACTATCACCTTTCAGAATAGTTCCTCATGAGACCTTTAGTGCTAAAACTGAATGGATTAGTTTCTTTGGGTAAATGGTGATCTCCAAAGATCCAGTCAGGATCTGGAGGGAAGTACTCACTAAGTATCTGGCACTGCAATAAACCCTTATTCAAAGACAAAAATATAGCAGTCCTTTCCCTTATTTTGGGAATGGCAGAGGGACAAAATGCATAATTATGATATATTATGAGTATACTCAAACACATTTATATTGTATACACAGAGTAAATACAAGTTTTTTAAAGGGGAGAACTCGGGATTGGAAGAATCAGGATAAGCCTTGTGTAGGAAATAGTATTAAAACTGAGTCTATGCAATTGGCAATGGGGACAATCTGTACAAAAAGGCAAGCGTTGTCTCTTGCTGGGAAGCAGCAGGTTTGCCAGTTAGGCTTAAACAAGAATGCTTGAATATACCTGTCATAACATAAGGTGGAATCTTAAAGTTCAGTGAAACTGTTTCAGCAACCAGGTAACCAGGAAAGCAGTGGAAAGTGTCTATTATCCTTTCTGGTTTGAAAGATTTTAATTTTAATTTTAAACTCTATAGATCGGTGTTCTCATTATGCCAGGAAGCTGCACTAGGGTTCATTTCCATGGAATTGTTTGGATAATAACCCTGGGAAAAGGGCTCCCATTACACAAAGAAGCTACAAAATTGAAGCTTGTACTCCCTTGGTTAAAGAGACCTATGGTTTGCAGAAAACCAAAATTGCCAAAAATCAATCCTATTGGCTCAAACAATTATTATAGTAAATGCAACTGGGTTCTAGATCAGGAAGAACTTGTCACTTCATGTGTGCATATTTGTTAATCTCTTTTTTCTTTAACTCATGATAAGATAGCTCTTTTGTTATATTCTTTGGCTAAAATTTTAGTTTATGAAAATTATAAAAAAATTTTTTAAACAATTAAAGGTTACTCATCTCTAGTGAAAGCTTCTCCCTTAACTCCCACGTCTAGTTTCTCATCAATGCCCTTGTCCCAGCTGTTACATTTAGTGCCACCCCTCTATTCCAAGAAGCTTTTTCCTTTTTTCCCCTCTTTAAAAATTCAGCTGGTGAAAAGCTGTGGTGTTAGAAAATTTCCTTCGCGTAATTAGAGGGACACAGCCAGGCTCGGTACACCCACAATTTGACCTACTTCTTTTCTTGCATCTGTTCATAAGACACATAGGATAGGATTCAAGTGAACCCACACCCCCATCCCCCCTGCCAGCAAGTCCAGAGCTTTCCACTGGGTTCTGAGGGGCCAGATACCTGGCACTGGTGAACACTTAGGGCAGGGACACAAACTGAAATCCTTGAAATCAAGCTGGATGTGTTTGCTTGCATGTCAGTGTTCTCCTGCCTTAATGACCTCACTGGTGCTGATGGGAACATTTGACCAAGATCATCGGGTATACTGGATGATGTGTGGGTGACTTGTCAACTACAAAGTGTTTATTAATTGCATTTGCAAAATGGTGCTTCCCACCAAAATGCCACCTACCCAAGGATTTAACTGCTCAGACTTAAGCACACTAAAAAAAAAAAAAAAGTGTCAGCCACCTGGCATTTATCAGCTACCCTACAGTAGCCAATGGGAATGAACATGGAATTGAGCAAAGAATGTTTTAAAAAGATTGGTCCTAAGTGTAGATTTCTGAAGACTGATCTTTCATACTGTTAGGTAGGAAAATTATCTTTAAATGCTAAACAATAAGTTGTTACCAGCTAGCCTTATAATTTATAAATGACAGTTTTTAAGTGAGTAATTTCTCATTTTTAGTTTTATTGAGAGGACCAGATTTAAAGTATTTAAAGGAGAAAAATATAACCAATTATTTTTTTTCGGGGATGGGGTGGAGAGAGGGTGAGTGGCTTGCCCAGGATCACACAGCTAGGAAGTGTTAAGTGTCTGAGGCCAGATTTGAACTCAGGTCCTCTGACTTCAGGGCTGGTACTCTATCCACTGCACCAACTAGCTCTGCCCCATGACCAAATCTTGATGACTGAACCAAGCTTTGGGTACATCCATGCAGTTGATCACATAGTAGGATAATCTTCTCCTCCTCCTCCTCCTCATGCCTGGATAATTTTTCAACATTGACCCTTGCAAAACCTTGTGTTCCAAATTTTCCCCTTCTTCCCCCTACCTGCTCCCCTAGATGGCAAGTAATCCAATATATGTTAAACATGTTAAAATATATGTTAAATCCAATATATGTATACATATTTATGTAAGTATCTACACAAGAAAAATCAGATTAAAAAGGGAAAAAAGTGAGAAAGAAAACAAAATGAAAGCAAACAACAACAAAAAGAGTGAAAGTGTTATGTTGTGATACATACTCTGTTCCCATGGTGCTCTCTGTGGGGTAGATGGCTCTCATCACCACAGGCTCATTGGAACTGGCTTCAGTCAAGGGATAATCTTTTTTTTTTCTTTTCTTTCCTTTCCTTTCCTTTCCTTTCTTTTCTTTCCTTTCTTTTCTTTTCTTTTCTTTTCTTTTCTTTTCTTTTTTTTCTTTTCTTTTCTTTTCTTTTCTTTTTTTTTTTTCTTTCTTGAAAAAAGTCATTTATTGACCTTTATCAATGAAAAATGTTAGGTCTCTATTTCAGAAGTGGCTAAATAAAAATGAAAAAAGCTATTTGATATTCTTTACTTTCAATGAATATTGGGGCATAGAGTGAAAGAGCAGCCAGGTGTTGAAGTGAAAGAGAGCGAATTTGGTTTATCTAGCCATTTAGCTAGCCATTTGCCTTATAGTTTGTACAAGAACCAAGAGTCAGGCAAAAAGAAAAAGCAATTATTAAGACCTTGTGCCAAGGACCAGGAATACAAGGAAAGGCAAACATAGTCTGGGCCCTAAAGGGACTTACTTTCTAATGGGAGATACAACATAAAAATAACAAAAATGGTAATGAAGGTATACCAGATATGGTATACTATAAATATACCAGAAGGCATATTTATAAGAAGTATATATAAATCCATGGCTCTTTCCAACAATGAGCTGATTCAGATCAGTTCCAATAATCTTGTGATGAAGAGAGACATGTACATCCAGAGAGAGGACTGTGGGAACTGAAGGTGGACCACAATGTAACATTTTTACTCTTTCTGTTGTTGTTTACTTGCATTTTGTTTTTTTTCCCAGTTTTTTTTCCTTCTTGATCCGATTTTTATTTGTGTGCAGCAAGATGACTGTATACATATGTATACATATATTGGATTTAACATATATTTCACTCATCTGTCTATTTATTTATTCATTCATTTATCTACTTAATCACTCACCTATTTATTTAGTATCATTATAAATATTATTTATTCATTCATTTATAATTACTCACCTATTTATTATTACTATTATTTATTTATTATTATCATAAATATTATTTATTTATTAAAACTTTTTATTTTTCAAAACACATGCATGCACAATTCTTCAATATTAGCCCTTTCAAAACCCATAATTTAACATATTTAACATATATTGGATTACATCTTATGGAAGGGAGGGGAAAGTTGGAACACAAGGTTTTGCAAGGGTCAGTGTTGAAAAATTACCCATGCATATGTTTTGTAAGTAAAAAGCTATAATTAAAAAAAGAAGAAGTATATAAACCATGCATGCTGCTTTGTTCCCCAGCTCCAGGTGTAGAGGATCATCCAATTGCCAGCTCCCCAATCCTGGATGAAAGATCAGCTCTCTACTCCGGAGTTCACAAGAAGCCATTCTACTTTGATGGCTCCATTGAGAAACCAGCAGAGGATGATTCGGATTCCTTCACCACTTCTCCTTCATCCAGCAGCCTGGACACTTGGGGCGCTGGTCGGAAACTGGTTAAAACCTTTAGTAAAGGAGATGGCCGTGGCCTGATAAAGCCCCCTAAAAAGATGGGGACATTTTTCTCCTATCCGGAGGAAGAGAAGACCCAGAAGGTCTGCCGCTCTCTCACTGAAGGGGAGATGAAGAAAAGTCTCGGCTCCTTAAGCCATGGGGTAAGTACCGAAAGCGTTTGCTTTTATGACAACAGTCGACATAAGCATCACCTTCTGGTGTCCCTAGAGGAGGTCCAAAGTGTCAGGAAGCAAATCCGGTTGAAGAAAATGGATACTAATTATTCCTGTTCCCGAGCTTTTCTCTACCAGCGCCCCTCTAGAAAGGGCCTAAGTGCTACCACTTGCGACCTACAACTGCTCCGGCAGAAACCCAAAGGGGGAGGCGGCTGCGGCTTCCCCAGTAGAAGGCTGCGAGGGCGCACCTCAGTCAGCGAGTTCAATATCACCTATGTGGTGGAGCGGAGCCTGTATAGCCACCTCAACCTGACCCACCTGGTGCGGCCTGTCACGGACAGGACCCTCAGTAAGGCCGACAAGCAGGACCTGAGGCGGTGCTTGCTGGAGGAGGAGGAAGAGGCGCACAGGAAGTGGGCCGCCACGGTGGACCGCTGTACTAAACGGGTTCTTTTGAGAATCCACCAGAAGTCTGTGAGTCAAAGGAGCTGGTCATTACGATGGCCTTGTAATGCCTGTGAGGTTGCAGTGAAGTGCCCTGGAATCTCATCTCTCCATTTTCTCTTCCTTTCTTCTCTCTTTCATCCCTTCACACCTATGTCAATTCTACCATCCCTTCAGAACAGCCACCTTCCCTTTCATTTAGTAACGATCTCCTTCTTTTGGTTTTTATGTCATCCCCTTGAAGTTATCAGGTTTTTTAATTAAAGCTAAACAAGACAGGGATTGGGGAGGACATTCTGGTCCCCACAGTCGTCATTTCCACTTCTGATTCTTTCTGGGTAGCTGTTGTTACTTTGAAACTTGATGTCCTTAGATCTTATTATAGAACTATTTCAAAAAAAAAAGGTGCATCCCTCCTCAAAATTTGAGTTTTATTAAATTTTTTAAATGCTTGAGTCTTTAGTAAATCAGAGGAAATAAACACTAGAAAGACTAATTTTAAAAAGAACATTGTAAAGTATGAATATTTTAGGGAATAGAAAAAAATATTTTTTTCAGGCAATTGGGGTTAAGAGGGTCACACAGCTAGGAAATGTTAAGTGTCTGAGGACAGATTTGAACTCAAGTCCTTCTGATTTTAGGACAGGTGCTCTATCCACTGTGCCACCTGAGCTATCCCAGGAAAAAGAAATCTTAAATATAAAAGTAAATTTAAAATGGTTAGGCCCTGTTTAGTCTACCTGGATTATTTAAAGGTTCTCATAAAAGAAAAATAAATTTGGTTAGAAAAATCTCTGTTCTCATATAGGCTTTAAAATCTTCAGAGGATGAGGGGGAAAAATTAATTTGAAGATACTAGATGATGTCACTGGATTTAGCATTCTCCAGTAACTCTATGTAGAGATCATTTAGGCCAAACTCTTAAAGTAATGATTTGTGCAAGATAGCAAAGCTAAGAATCTACAATTTTAACCCTACTCACCTGCCTTCTTTTCCATTACACCCCAGTAGTTTATTTCAGAGTAATTCACAACTAAGTTTATGTGCATATATGATTTCTTTCTTATAGAGCTCTCCCATATAGGAAACTCTACTAATAGTCGAAAGACTTAGAATCTTAGTGTTTGGGACAATTGAGAAGCCAAATTACTTGATTAGGATCAAATAGCCAGGATGTGTCAAAATTGATATAAAATTGACTCAGATACTATCTCTCTCCTTACTGTAGTAAAGATCGAGAGACCTTTACATTTATTTTAGCATTCCTGTCCTGGCTGTCCTATGACAATTGACTTGGAACTCTGAGCTTCAGTTTCTTCATACAATCCTCACTTTGAAATTGGAAATTTAGATCTCTAAAAGCCCCCAAAGTTTGAAGATTCTTTGACTTTCTACACTGTTCATTTACTCATATACCCGGGTTATATGGTCCCCCCCCCCCCCCCCCATTACCCAGTCCTTTATAACTTCCTTCAAATCCCAGCTGAAGTCCTTTCCCTTTATTCATTATTTCCAATCCATCCCAAACAACAGTTTGTTAGTATATAGAATGTAAGATTCTCAAAAGAGCAGGATTTGTCTTTTGCCTTCCTTTGTACCCCATAACTAACTTAACATAGTACCTGGCACCTAGAAAACACTTTTAAAAGAAATGTTTATTGAATGAATGATAAAACATTATGCTCACCCTGGAAATACTCATAGAAAATGAAAACTGTCCCTTCTTTCAAGCAGCTGACATTCTAATAGGGGGAGGTAAAATAAATAAATAGCTTGAACAGTCACAGTTGGATATATTTTTCTTTCTTTTCACTATACCACCATTCCTTGAAGATTTCCTGTCAACTGTTTTTAAAGTGGGAAAAAAATGATCCACATATAATCTGGTTCTTCTTCATTAACCAGGTAATCACCGTGTAGTGTAACAGATCATTTAATAATGAAAACTAGCACCCAGAATAAATAGTTTGGAATCATAGTGGCCCTGTTCTGTTATGATAAATGGATATTTTTCCTCAGGAAACTCTCCCTGGTTATTAATATCAGTTCATTGATTCAGTCTTCCCTCAGACTGAAATGGACATCATGGAGAGTAGCCTGCAGTGGAAGGAGCACTGAGTCTGAAATCTGGGGACTTGGGTGTAAATCCTTTTTCTATTGATTAATACCACTTTGACCTTGGCAGGCCACTTAACTTCTTGGGGCCTCGGTTTCTTCATTTGTGAAATGAAGAGGGTTGGGCTGGGTGGTCTCAAAGATTCTTTCCAATTCTAGATCTGTGATCATTTTTGAAAGCATTTTTTTAATGGAAGAATTTTTCATAGAGTTGATATTATGAATTGTTTTTACTTTATGTGCCAACAGTACCAATATGAGGCTAACTAATTATAGCTTAAATAATTATAGACACCTTAATACAGGAGTTGTGTGGGATAGTTCTGGGTAGATTAGTAATGGTAGTAAGGGAGAAGGACATTTTGTACTTCTATCCTTCTTCCCCCCACCCTCACCCCATTTACACAAAAGGATACCTCTGTGTTGTTTGAAGACATGTAAGTGGGCCCCTCTTTTTTTTCTCTAAAGAAAAGGTAGAGTTTCATATTCTTTGCACTTCTTTTAAGGCGTTCATGACATTCACCATTTCATATACTTCCTCCTTTCTTGCCCCAAAATACTACCGCTTTCTATGATTTTTCAACCTTGAATTTCTTATCTTTTCCAAATGTCAGATTTGCTTATTGCAACCTCAGGGCAATAACAATGCCTGTGTTTTCAGTGGAAATGGTCACCTGTCTTGCTTTTAATTTAGTCATTTAATTTTTGATTTTGATGGTACAAACTTGCATGAAACTTGAGAATCTTGTCAAGTTGGTTTTTTTGTTTTTGTTTTTGTTTTTTTGTTTTCCCTGTGGTGACTGGGTTTTTTTGCACATAATATAGAACATTTCAACTGCATGACCATTCCATGGAAAAACCCTATTTACCCATAGGTTTAAACATTTTCCAAATTATAAAGAAAAGAGACTTGTGTTAGAAATTGTAAATAAGGGTGTTATTTATTCATAAGGTCCAAGTATGATATTGTTAGATTTTATATTCTTTTTTTAAGAAAAGATTCACCACTTTCTCTATTTTCTCTATTAAGCAAAGACTGTTCTTAAAAACTTGATATTCTATAGATCATATATGAGATTTTGTCAAAGATAATTTTACTAAGGGCAGCTAGGTGGTGCAGTGGACAGTACACCAGCCCTGAAGTCAGAAGGACCTGAATTCAAATCTATTCTCAAACACTTAACGCTTCCTAGCTGTGTGACCCTGGGCAAGTCACTTAACCCTAATTGCCTCAGCCAAAAAAAAAAAAAAAAAGAAAAAAAAAGATAATTTTACTTTCATACTTTAGGCTGATACATTTCTGTTGAGAAAGGATGGTTTTTGTTTGTTTGTTTTGTTTTTTAGCTCATTACTACATTAAGAAAAGGAGAAATAAGATCCTATTTTATAGTTGAGAATCACCCATATCATCTAACTTGTGGTTTGAATGTTAGGCCTAAAATTTTTTCTTTTCTTTTTTTTTTTTTTAATTAACTTTCTGTATCTGCCCAAATATCTATTTGGACAGTGTTAGCATCTGCTTTGGTAGTCACTGAAAGATGGCAAAAGAAAAAAGGAACATTATAATTCATATACTAAATGGGCCCATAAAAATTTAAATAAATCTTTGATTTATTGCAATCATCATTTTAATCCAGATTCTTTGGAAATTATTTCATTTACATTAGCAATAACATACTGAATCGTGGTGTCTGCAGTAGCTCATTTTGGCTTAAGGCAGGATTGCAAAGCCATAAACTGAAGAGGAATCTGTAAGCCATCTTGAATCTAGGGAGCCTTAAGTCAAAGGAAAGGTCACCAGAACTCAACTAAATGTCTTTTTTATCATTAGGAAAAATTTTTTGACAACATAAATAGGAAGAGAAGAATTAATATTAAAGATTAGCCTTATTGGATTCAGTCATACAATTAAGTAACTTTATAATCACTTTATAACATAGCTATATCCCAGCTAAGTTAGCTCTAAAGTTCATTCTATTTCCACAATCACTCGATATGAAATTGGAAAAATTGGAGGAAAGGGGGCACATAAATTGCTACGTTGGCCAAGTTTAATTTTTTTTTTTTTATGAGGCAAGGGAAAAAAGTGATGGCAATAATAATTGTATTATTAACCCCGAGAGTATTTAATATATTAACTGATCTATATTAGAATATATCAGTTTAAAGTGTAAAAGCAAAATTATCCTTGACGAAATCTCAAAATACCAGTCATTACAGCTGTTTTGTAACTTTGGCATTTTCGTTCTGCCACATTCTTCGCATCTTACACTTCCTAAAGCCACAAGAATTTGTCATATTTTGTAGAAGTTCAATAACACCAGCCATGACTAAGAATCCCAAAACTTATTTCCCTACATTAGGTTATTTTCACTGTTGAATAAAGATAGGATTCCTTTTCACTATTTGCCAGAGGATGTGACAGTGTTCTCAGTATAATCAGCCTGAAGGCTTCAGATCCTCAAAACAAATTAATGACCAGTTCAATAAATTTTTAACTTTTGTAATTAATTTTAGCTTACTTACAATGAGGTATATTGATTATGTATTTCTGCAACTACTTTTTTTCTTTTGAATGCTACTATTGCCATAACTATTAGGAAAATTCTCTGAAAAAGTTTTTGGATTTTGATTCTAAGCCATTATCAATTTTGCCCATACTTAAGGATATTATATTCTTTCATTTTCTTGACCAGTTAGGTATCTTTTCTTAGAAAAAGAGCATGTGATACAAACCAATCTCAGGAAATATAAAATCACTTCCCTATAACCAGTTAACTGAAGTATCTTTCCTGAAGAGACAGTCTAAAAGTTTCCTCTTTTGCTCAATTAGAACAGCTCAATTTGCTGTTTTTGCTCAGTTTTGCTCAATTTGAACAGGAGAGGTTGGACAAGATGATCTCACAGGTCACTTCCAGCTCCAACATTCTGTGGTTTTAATTCTACCTCTTTGCTTTGGGGAGAAAAGCAATGTTATAACTAATTAAATTATAGTTACTATCTTATGACTTTGGACAATTTATTTAACTTCCCTAGGGGGTTGAAGTAGGTTTCAAGAGGGTCCCTTCCAGCAATATCTGTAATCCCATGATCTTTATGTTACTAGAGCTTTTGGCTGGGACATATATAACAATGAGCAAGTTTTCATGCTTTCCAAACTGGACCACTATAAATATCATCAAATTTTCCCTCCCCTTTGGTGTTTATGTCTCTAAAAAAATAGAAATGTAAATTGAGGAAGATTAGAGTTTATGGTCTCTTAGAGTAACCCCCATAGCTCCCCTACCAAAGGTTCTGGATCCCCTTGTAAATATTCATAACTTTTCCATTAATGCTTTTGGCCAATCTGAGAGAGTAGTTCTGAGTTAGATGTTGAAATTTGGTTACCCAGAGACGAGAACTCTTACTACATGGAATAATTAGAGATTTTCTTCAAGCCAGATGATTTAGAATATTAAAAAGATCCTGAACTTTAGAAACTGGGTCTGGGCAAGGTTTACTGGCCTGTGAAAAGGGCAAGATGAACTAGGTTTTTTCACCACATGAATCATAAGATTTCTCATCATTCTTCATTTCAGCTACCATTCCGTAAAGCCATTTGTGATCCAGTAATGTTCTGCAAATGGGAAATGTATTTACTGTGGGGGTTTTCTGCCTTTTGCTTGTGTTTAATCTGTACCCTATCCTATCCTTTCCACAGAGGACCTGCAGTTTCGGAGGATTTGACTTGACAAATCGTTCTCTGCACATTGGGAATAATAATTCAGATCCAATGGTAAGTGCAAGGCAGGAGAAAACAAATGGTTTGGTTTCAAGTGATGTAGCTGGAGAGAAAGTTTCAGATTTAAAATCTCTAAAAATTTATACTGTATTTTTTTTCCCTTTGCAGGGAGCCTAAATCTTTTTTTGAAAGAGGGCTCTATATCAACAATCTTAATGCTTCCCACTGCACCATAGAAAATAAGTAATGATCCTCTTTGGCTTCCGTCCATCTTTCTTTCTGCTAACTTAGAGGACAACAGATCTTTGATGCCTTTATTACCATGTTCTTTTGTTGTTATTGTTACTGTTATTTTTGTTCTTCTTGTTGTTAAAGTAAGAAATACTAGAAATATTTTGCTCCTTTAGATTTAGCCATTTTTGGATGCACAGAATTCTTTACAACCAGTTTTTGAAGTACCTGGAATGGAGATGAGCAGACACTAGATCATAGAGAAGAAGATAATTAACCTAGACTCCTAGAGCAAGAATGGTCACCACTCTAGAGCAGCAGAAACCAAGATCTATTTGGAATTGCTGTCTCTAGCAGAAGGCTAGAAGTCTAGGTTCATTGTTTTCCCCAATTTATCATGACCATTTTCCAGAAGCATTTCTAAAATCTCACAAGGGCAGAGAAGCTATCTCTTGCCTATGAGCTATATATCCACTAAATCATCTCTGTTATAAGACAAAAGCATGTAATCCATAAGAGTTATTGACTCTAAGTCATTTTGGCATGAAAGACCCTGCAATGGATCCAGCCTCACTGAGACCAAACCAAGCTAGACTTTCTAAAGGCCATTGTAGGGACATCTCTGACACCTTCGGTATGTTGATATTTTCTGGGAACATTGGAGAGAACAAAGTTATGAGATGAGGATTTATAGAAATGTTCTCCCTGAATTATATTTTCTTTCAGTTTTTAAATAAGACCATTTTATAAGTGGGGTTTTTGTTATTCCTAAGAATTTTGATATGAAAATGCTTTCTACTTATTCTTGAAATGAAGTCAATTTTTTTTTTTTTTTTAAATTAAGGAGCATTTATTTTCTCCCAATCTTCCACCACATCCCTCCCATTTCAAAAGAATAAGGAAAAAAAACCTACCTTGCAGAGTGGATATGCTTTCTCTTTCTACTAGGATAAGTCAACTAAAATGTCTATAAAAGAAATTTTTATATTTATGGGGGATAAAAGCTACCTTTTTGATTAAAAATACTATCCCCAAGTAAGTAGTCATCAATATTTAATAGATAGGATTTTTTAAAAGCGGCTTTATTAAAGTGAATTAAGAAAAAGCTGATGATATTAGTAATAAAAATAATTTTGTTTAGTTTCTTCAGCTTCATCCTATTCTTCATGACTCCATTTGGAGTTTTTTTAATTGGTTTTTTTGTTTGTTTGTTTTTTGGCAAAGATATTGAAGTGATGTGCTATTTTCTTCTCCAGGCTATTTTACAAAGGAGTAAAACAGGGTTAAATGACTTGCCCACAGTCATAGAATTAGTAAGTGTTTGACTCCAGATTTGAGCTCAGAAAGATGAGTCCTGATTCCAGACCTGACATTCTATCTATTGAACCACCTACCTGCCCCCCAAAATAATAATGACTAGCATTTATATAGTACCTACTATGTTCTAATTTCCTTACTAATATTATTTTCATTGGATTCTCAAAACAACGGAAGGGGTACTCTAGTATTATTCTAATAGAATGGATAGAGAGAATTGATGTTTCTCTTTTAATTTTATGAGATTAATTTTATTTCTACTATTTTTTTTTTTTTGCAGGGTAAAGAGGGGGACTTTGTGTATAAAGAAGTAATCAAGTCACCTACTGCCTCCCGCATTTCTCTTGGAAAAAAGGTGAAATCAGTGAAAGAGACAATGAGGAAAAGAATGTCTAAGAAATACAGCAGTTCTGTTTCTGAACAGGTATGTAACTGAATGCATACCAGCATCCATGGCAACATGACAAAAAGTAGAATTCTCAAAGCATGATCTTTTATAGAATAGAGCTTTATGTTTTCTTCAGTACCAAGCAGTTTCACAATATTGAACTGTATTCTTCATAATATCTCTCACTGCAAAGTAGGTATCTGGTATTGAATATAGGCACAAATGGCCGGGAGAAATACTAGTTCTAAGGAAGACATAAACTGAGTTCAGATCCCTTATCTTTTTATTTGACTTTGGACAAATTACTTGTTTTTTTATATGGAAAATGAAGGAATTAGATTAGGGTACCTCTGATATTATCATTCATTTCATTTCTAAAATCCTATGGATTTGATTTTTAGGAGTCAACAAAATAAAATCTTAAAAATAAAGTCTATTGCTTTTTTTCTGTTCTTGTATTCTGGACATGTAGAATGGATTTAGTTGCTCTAGAAATACACAATAAGATAGGGGACCAAAGCTTACTAGGACTTAAATGTAATAGTGTTTTTTTCAAATTGACCTAACACATAAACCATTAAGGGAACATAGAATTGATTTTCTTTTCTTTCTCCTATGATTCCATCCCTTAGGAGCATGACCAATTTTAGGTCTTAATTGCAGTGGAAGAGAGATTAATGACTAAGTAAATAAATGCTTTCTTAAAATCTGGGCTTTGGGATAATTCTGACCATCTTTTTCCCAAGAAGGCCATTTTTGGCAGTATTCACTTATTTCTGTTGGGTGGATTGTCAGACTATCTTACACGTTGTATGTATGTGCATGTGGACACTCACTTTTAAAATAATCAGTTTTTCCACTTGAAATATCTAAGCAATCACTCTCAAAATGCCAAATAAAACAGCTGGGAAAACAAAGTTTTGGTCGGATAGATATCGCCCTCTTGTGGACTATTAGGGAAAAAAGATTAATTGTAATTATACTTCTGTAATAATCCACATGAATTTAGCTTAGTGAGCTTGATGCCCTGGAAACTCAGTCAATACACATTTATTAAGCACCTACTATATCCCACCTAAGGGCAAAAGTCCCTCCTCTACAGAAATTCACAACTTAATGGGGAATACTACATGCAAGTAACTATGTACATACAAGCTGTCTACAGAATAAATTGGTTGGGAGGAGAATCACAAGGGAAGGCCCTAGACTAAAGGGCAATTTTAGAGAGGCGTCATATAGAAGTTGGGATCCTAGCTAGATGCTGAAGAAAGCCAGGGATGCTAGGACAGAAATGAGGAGGAAGCACATTCTAGCAATGAAAAAGCTTGAGTTTGAAGATGGACTGTCTTGTTTGAGGAACAGAGAGGAGACCTTGGTCCCTAGACAAAAATGTAGTTCAGGGTAGGGGGTGTGAAGTGTAAAAAGACTGTGAGATAAAGGCAGGTTTTGGAGAGTTTCAAATGCTAAAGACAATTTTGTATTCAATCTCAAAGGTAATGGAGAACTGCTAGAGTTTATTGGTGGGGAAGGGGTGACGTCAGATTTGTGTATTAGGAAGGTCATTGGTAACTGAATGGAAGATGGACAAAAACAGGGAGATACTTGTGGCCAAAAAACCAACCAGAAGGCTAATCCAAAGGTCCAGAGGTGAGATAATGAGAGCCTATGCCATGGTGATGGCAATTGTTATGACAACTCTTAGGGGGTTAAATGAATAGTCTTTGAGATCCAGCTCTAAATCTATGTTGATATGATCTGCAGCATCTTGCAGTTCAAACACAACTTCAGAAACATTATTAGTACTGGTGTAGAATGATCTCAGGATAAGTTTATTATTATTCTAGTCTGTGGTCTTCACCAGTGGGAGAAGAAAATTCTTTTGCTTTGTCCTGCTTTTATTGTTTTTATATACTTGGTTCTATTGGCTTGAGGTATGATACCTATTCTATCCTTCTGTCTAGCTATGAAACATTTGCTATGTGTTCTATAACACATAGATGGGCTGCTGTTATGTCCACAGAAATAGAGCTTTCAGTTTGAAGTCACTTCATTAATGGATGATGTTTCTCATTTAACTGTAATAGCCTAATAGTTCTTATAAAATAAATGTCCTGTGTTTATGAATATCTGAATATGAATAAAGACACAGAATGTTAACATTAAATGTATAACTATAAAGTATGGATATGAAAATAAAATATAAAATTATGGGATATATAATTTTAAGGTCACTTTTGATAATTTACTCTATAATCTGATTACTATATAGTTGCACTACTTAGTAGTTGTTTTAAGCCTTAAGTTTGCTCTGTTGTTTAAAAACTTGTGGTGATTGTCTCTCCTGACACTTGTGAGAAGTAGGGTTTAGTATTTTGGATTAGTAGGGATATGCTATTTGATTACTTGATAAAAAATACGAATGTGCATGTACAACATTGTATTATACATTTTCAATTTAGTCGTACATATATATTTTTTCCATTGTGATACATTTCATACTCATTAAAGTCCAGACCACTTAACCTATCATTTAGCATCTTACCCAATCTGACTCCATCAGCCTTATTTCATACTCTTCCAGTCTCTACACTCTAGCTGAATTAAACTGTCTCCCGTTCATGAGTAGAAGGTGATATTTCCCACCTCTATGTTTTTGTTCTATTACTTATGCCTTGAGTTTTCTATATACCATCTCCTCCAAGAAGCCTTTATTTGATCCTCCTAAATAAAAAATAATCCTGCCTCCCCTTCTCCTTAGAAAAAACCCTCTCATCGCACTTGGTGCTTTTTATATATTTAATCATGGGGCTTTTTATTTGTTTTATCATGATTTGAGTCTTAATCTTCCCTACTTGGTCCTTGAGTGCAGGGATATATCTCAGTATACCACTTATTATTTGTTTTCCAGTGTGCCTTACTGTCCAAAACAGCATACTTTATTGATGTTTGATGAATGCATACTATATAGGGAATTTAACATAGGGATCATTTTTCCTCATACCTTAAGAAGAATGATTTTTTTTTTTCAGGCTTCAAAAGTTGGGACTTCAGAGACCTTCTCATATTGCATTTGTTTTATTAATACTTGCCTCTTTGTGTTTTCTAGACATATGAATTTATATTAAATCAAAAGGTCCTATTACTGTTGACCTTAAGTGTCTGTATGGTCTGTGGAATCTCATACTTTGTAGATATTTTTTGATGAATCTGCATCATGTAAATAATAGGTTTCAATTCTGATGGTTTTATGTTCACATACCCACAGTCAGATTGTGCCAAATCTTTTGTCATTTCTGCATTAAAAAAAGTTTTACAGTTTATTTAAAAGTTTTGCATTGACTATTTCTACACCATTATTTTTCAGAATAAGTTGCTGGACACTGTATAGCAGCACATGACTCTAAGGGAGAATGGATTATATCTTTTCCTCATAGGATGAAATTGACTGATAGCATTCTAATATAGACAAGATTATACAAACCGGCTGTAAAGTTAGAAAGAATGAAAATAGGAAAAATAGAGGCAAAAATCAAACCATGCTGTTGTTTATGGGAAAAAAAGTAATTGACTGAAAAAATAATGCTGTGTACATGAGCTTTTAGCCAGTTTAGGCATATCTCCCTAAGTGAAAATACAAGAATCCAACGAGTTAGGTTTTTCCCCACCTAGCATAACATTTTGTTTCAGATAAACTATTGTGCTTCTTGCTAAGATATCATAATTATCTATGATGATATGTTCAGACCTGTATTATTATTGTGTGGGCTCTACTTGGACCATTTTTGAAAGTTATACCTTCTACTGAGACTATCTGAAGTGTTAGACACCTGCTTAAGCTTTTAGCTAAGCATTTTGAGAAAACATTCATTTATCTCACTTGCAATTCTTGAGGAAAATCTAAAGTTGTCTATGAAATACTAATATGGCAGCATGAAAAATAATTGTATGAACATGACTAATGTGTCAACATATTTAATGACAATTGTATAGGTATATCGTATTTTGGATTGTTTGCTGTCTTGGAGAATGGGGAGGGAAAGGAATAAGAGGGAAAAATTCAGAACGCAAAAACTTACAGAGATGAATGTTGAAAACAATTTTTCATGTAATTTGAAAAAAATAAGGTGACTAATAAAATAAAAACAGTTGCATGGACTACTGCTGAATAAACAATATGTACAATCAGCCTTAACAAGTGCTTTTATTAAGTGCCAGTTGCTGTGCTAAGATTTGGAGATAACATAGAAAGGCAAAAACAATCCCTCTCAGAGGGAGAGGAAAAGTAAGGAAAGCCGGGAGAATTTGGAACTGAATTTTTTTTTTTAATGATTTTGCATATAATTGGAGAAAATGAAATGTGAAATTTTCTTAAGTCCTTGTCTTTTGAGATTTGCCTTAGAAGCAATAGTAATAACATTTGGCATTTATATAATGCTTCCTTGTGCTAAGTGATTTACAAATATTATTTTATTTGGTACTTGCAACAGTTCTGTGAGGCAACTGTCCACTTTACAGTTGAGGAAACAAGCCTGAAAACAGCTAAGTATATAAACGATCTATATTGGGTTAATGTCAATGTCATGTCAAGAGAGTACAAGGAAAGCCTCCTGAATAACCTAGTATTTGATATGGATCATAGAATCAGATATGGAATAGTAAGAAAATCTTGAACTTAGTTACAGAGCAGAGAAGGGTGACTTTTTACCAACACAGTAAAAATATGCAATTATTTTCAGGACTCCAGCCCTGATGGAATACCGGGGTCTCCCCAGTCACCTCAGCCTGATAAAGAGTCTCTGGATAAACCTAAACTGAAAGCTGGCGGGTCTGTGGAGAGTCTGAGAAGTTCTCTCAGTGGTCAGAGCTCAATGAGTAAGTTGAATATGTAACTTGGATGTTTGTCTTTGTGTGTGATGGCCAAGTGCCTCAAGACAAGATTCCAGTAGAATTGTTCACAGAGATACATGCAGCTACAAAAAAACAATAATTCAAGAATTGTCAATGTCAATAGATTTCATACTGTGAAGACTTATAACAGCTGAAAGTTTGGTAATTCTGCTATCGAGAGCCCCAGTCCCTTATAGCAGTTTTTATATCAGTCATGGGAAAATAACTTTATTTCATTGGAAAAGAATATTTTCAACCATTGGTAAAATTATGAAAAGGATTGAATTGGTCATCAGTATTCCTCAACCCTCTTCAATCAAGCACTTTCCTTAGGGCTTATGTAGAAAGCAGCTTAGAATAGTGGAAAGAGAGTAGGATTTGGGATCAAAAGACCTGAATTCAAATTTAATCTCTGTTTATGTGATCTTGGACTAGTATTTATTGGTAAAATTAATAGGCTTAATGATCTCTAAGGTCCTTTTCAGTTCTAAATTAATGATCATGTGATCCTATAATCCTTCTTAGTCTAAGTGACTCATTTTGCTTCCTAAATTCAGTGGGAATTTTTATCTGGAATGTGTCTTTTGCCCCACTAAGGTCCGTGAGAAATGCATTGAATAGTGGACTAAAGATCAGGAAGACTCAAGTTTGATCACCACCTCAGTCATTTACTAATTGTGTGTCCTGGGCAAGTCACTTAAATTCTGTCAGTGTCAGTTTCTTCATTTGTAAAAGCAAAATGATAATAAAACTTGCTTTCTAGGGCTTTGGGGAGAATCGAGTTATAATATATGTAAAATGCTTTTCAAAAACGTTAAAGTGCTATGTAAATGCAATTTATTCTCATTAGTAGAAAGAAAGTTTTCTGTTCTGTATCTCACTCCCTAGATCTTCCATGGGTGATAACTAAATAATCTGATCCAGGAATGTGACTTAATGTACTAATGAGAGAGAGAGATAAAGGAAATAATTGCCATCTTGCTATGGAGGATAGTCTCCTCCCTCTTTTACCCCTAGAATAACCAGAAGTGGGGACAGCATTAAATAGGTCAGCAAGAGAGAAATGTTTTGTGCAGTTAGTGCTTCGGTGTTTCCTCAAAGCATACTAAAGTGATAGTATCTTGTATTTCCTAAGACAAGTCCTAGGTAAAGGAAATGATATTTAGGCTTTCTTGGAACCACTCTTCTGTGGTTTTTATTAATGACAGATTTCTAATGACTAATCCAATGTTAATTTAAATACTCATTCTCTGTACCTATGATGGAGAACCAAATATAATACATGTGATTCTATTATATATATATTAACTTATATAACTTTTTTACTGACTTGAAATGAGAGGAGTTACAGAAGGGAAGTGATAATCACAAGATTTTTGTTGTTTTGAGTTTCAATAGATGTGCTTATAGAGCATTAGATGACATTCTTTTAAGAGTCTCAATTTATCAAAGTAATAAAAAACATTGTAATTACTGTTTAACATTTCCAGCATTAGAAAGTCTTAAATTTGGACAATGGAAAACTGTGTAAGAATTGTACTATTTTCTCTTTCATCATCTCTTTCCCCTAATGGTCAATATAGGACTGTTCCTTAACCTAAAACACACACACATACACACACACACACACACACACACACACACACACACAATATGTAGACACCATGCTACAGGAGAAAGGACACTTATTTTGGAATTAGAGGACCGAGTCTTAAATTCAGACACTAGAGATCACTATCTGCATGCCTGGGACAAGTGAATTCATCTTTTGGGGCTCACAAAGGGTCTAAGAACTTAGTAGATAAGGAATTGGATTTTTCCAGGTCTAGATCTGAAATTTTACTCAAACATATTCTTGTTGTCTTTCCCACCAAGGTGGTCAGACGGTGAGCACAACTGATTCCTCAACCAGTAACAGGGAGAGTGTCAAATCTGAAGATGGTGATGATGAAGAGCCTCCCTATCGAGGGCCTTTCTGTGGGCGAGCAAGGGTCCACACCGACTTCACACCTAGTCCTTATGATACAGATTCCCTCAAGCTCAAGGTAGATCCTGCCATTTAGTTCATATAACATGCATTTTGTTGGCTTACTTTTGCAAATGTTTAGGATTCTTCCGTTCCCTGCTTTATGCATGCCTAAAATCTTGCAAAATTGGTCTCTCTTTCCCAAGAAATGGGACATAATCTAGCTAGATTTAAGAGGCTGGGAGTTATTGTATTCACTGTGCTTTTGCCACCTGTGCTGATTTGGGTTTCTCTCTAGAACAGAAGTTCTTAACTATGGATCTGTTAACTAGTTTGATAGATAACAAGTTTGATAGATAGATAGACTATTACAATATAATTAATTTTCTTTGTAATCCATTGTGTTTTTATGCATTTAAAAACATTCTGAGAATGGGTTTACTTTACCAGACTTCAGAGGTTGTGCATGATAGAAGAAAGCTTAAGAACTCTCATTTTATACTTTTCCTTTTTCTATCTTGAGGCTCTGTTCTGTATATGTAAGACCTAGTTGCAAATTTAGTTTTTACAGCAATAGTTTAATTCATTATATGGTCAAGGAGAGGTCAAGAAATGGTTTTTTCAATGGAATTTTAGGAGCTTTTTAAATGATGGAGAAGAAAATTGGAAGGCTTCGAGATAACGAGTTTATTCTGTGAGCCAGAAGGGTCAATCATCTTTCTATGTAGGGGTGTGACCTGACATATGAATGATAGAAAACATGGCAGAATTGTATAATTCACTCCTAAGTTTCCATTGAAAATAGTGAAGGACCAACAGACACAGAATAAAGTCAAGCTTAAATAAAGTCAAGCTCATGAGGATGTGCCTAGCTCTGTGCTACAAGCTAGAAAGTGTAACAAAGCAAGTAGAATGTCAGAGCCCTAATAGTTACAGCACTCAATCAACTTACTTTTGATATCTGAATGAATTAAGTATAGAAATATACTTAATGACACTTAAGACTTTCTAGCTGTGTGATCCTGGGCAAGTCACTTAACCCCAATTGTCTCAGCCAAAAAAAAAAAAAGAAAGAAAGAAAGAAAAAAGAAATGTACTTAATGGAAAATTCTCTGCTCCACAGAAAGGTGATATTATTGATATAATCAGCAAACCTCCGATGGGCACCTGGATGGGACTGCTGAACAACAAAGTTGGTACTTTCAAATTCATCTATGTGGATGTGTTAAATGAAGAGGAAGAAAAACCCAAGCGCCCCACTAGGAGGAGGAGAAAAGGAAGACCACCACAGCCCAAATCTGTAGAGGATCTCCTCGATAGGATCAACCTAAAAGTCAGTTATTTCTCTTCAGCTATTTCTCTTATCTGACATTACTTGCTTTTAGTTTAAATAAGGAAAATAGGAATGATTTCAGAGAGGGGGTTACTTTAATTGATTTGGTTTAAGCACCTTTATGAGCAAAATGTCAGAGATATAAATCGTATTGCAATGCTGCTCATTATTATTTAAGCAATATAAAACATAATCTGGTAGAGTAGATAAAAGGTTGTACTCAAAATGAGAACAACCTGAATTCAAGATCTGACTGTCTAATATATTTTCTGAGTGACCCTGAGTAAGTTATTAAATTTCTAAGCCAGTGGTATTCAACATGCCAAAAATGTGACCCATAATTCTCTTGAGGGGCCTCAATCCAGACCAAATTATAATTGGGAAATATTTAACAAAATAATTAAAAATATAATAAAATGTAAAACATGTTACATCTTCAAATTAAATCAACATATACTTCTAAGGGACCCTAATGAATTGATTAGTGGGCCCCATTTCTATTTTGAGTTTGACACCACTGTTTTAAACAGCTCTCTGATTAGAAGTCTCACACACACACACACACACACACACACAAAATCACTAAAATCTATACTGGGTAAAAAGAATTTCCTCATGGGAAGTTTTCTACCCTGATGGAATTAGAGGTCTGGATCTTCTTCTCTTCCAACTCACCATTTTCCCCATTCTTTTCTCTTCTCTATCTCCCCCCCAAAACCCCACCAAATCAATTACACTAGATCCTGATTTGTGGGAATAATGAATAATGTGAAGTGGTCACAAGTATTTGAATTCAAACTATTAAAAGTTATAATTCTGTAAAATATGGTAATTGGTTCTTGCATAATGGAAAAATGCAGTGAAAATTCAGATACTACAAGTGCTTCACAAGACTTCTTTATTCCCACTGGTTAGTAGAACCTAAATGTACTTAATTGTCTAATTAAAGATAAGTGAATGTATCTAGGAGTGACTATATGTGAATGAGCAACCCATGCTGCATCAAAATGTGGTCACATAATCTAGAAGGCTTCTTCTTTGAGATGCTACAGAGGTAGACATTACAGTGCCAAACTGACCTTTTCATGCTGCTGAAAAGTCAGTTCCTGGAACAAATCAAAACTGAGCCAAAAGGTTACCCAGGGGCTGTTAAGGATATCCACCTGGAAGAAAAGCTATGTTTAACTTCCTGAAACAAAGCTTCCAACTATCAATCCCTATAAAAATCCAAAGGAGTTCCCTTTTTTTCCCCAGAGCACTAACTTTGTGCCATGTTATAGCAAAGTCAACAAGTCATCTCCAAAAACACATTTATAGATCCATCTGGGAGAACAATACAAATTTGCTATTCTTAAAATAAGTAGAATTAGCTACAAATTACAAGATGAATTTGAGAAATCAGACTCGTATTTAGTATATAGTTCTTTGTAGTCTGGTGAGACATTTTGTATTTAGTAGACACTTATTGGTGGTTCAGCTGCATAATTTTTTTTTTTTTTTCATTCCATGTTAGGAGCACATGCCTACCTTTCTGTTTAATGGGTATGAAGACCTGGACACCTTCAAGCTTCTGGAAGAAGAAGACTTGGATGAACTAAACATCAGGGATCCAGAGCACAGAGCTGTGCTCTTGACAGCAGTGGAATTGTTACAAGAATATGACAGTAAGTGGTCTGTGTGTCGACGCTGATTATTTTTGGAGTATGTCAAGATGAGAGCTAGCAAATAATTCAATGGGATAATTTAAATTTTCACCCAATGACTATTTTCCTTAAATTGGCATAAAAATAAACTAAGTTTTGAGTAAAAGACAGACCAATCCTAAATTAGATCAACAGCGTTGTATGGTACAAAGTACATTGGATTAGAAGTTGAAAGACCTAGATCTGTCACACAAGGGATGTGACTGGAGTTAATTCATTTTATCTCTTTGAATGTAAGCTAAAAAGCAGGAAGGTTGCTCTAGGTCATCTATAATAGCTCTTCCAGTCCTGTCCCTTTTTTGGCTCTCTGAGCCCCTGAAGTCACATATTTTATCCTATTGTTTTCATAGTCAATATTTCTATTAATAAATAAGGGAATGCCATACAAGTGAACATTTATTAAACTCTGGTTGCGTTCAGGCCACTGTAATAGGCATTAGAAGTACAAAGCAAAAAATCCTAAAAGGCATATAAAAGACTCATTAGTACCCAAGTTGATATCCTAATAGGGGAAAAAACATGTATGTAGCTAAGTAAATACAAAGGATTTTCTTTACAAAATTGATTTCAGAAGGAAAAGACTAGTAAAAACTGATAAAAAACCAGTAAAGTGTTGGATTCAAAATCACAAAATCCCAGGTAAAAATAGTCTCACTTACCACCTCTATTTTTCTGGGCAAGTCACTTCATCTCTGCCCTTTTCCTCATTTATAAAGTGAGAATAATAATAGTATCTATTTTGTAAATCTTAAAGTGCTAATTATTGTTGTTGTTATATCAGGAAAGTATCTTATGTAGGAAAAGGTTAGAAAGAAAAGCATTCTAAAGTTGGAAAATGTCATATAGGAAAGAATTAGCAGCCCATTTTGACAGAGGAAGGGAGGGGTGAGAGAAAGAGACAGTGATAAAGAGGAGAGGGAGCCCTGAGGGTAGCCATTAAAGATTTTTGAGTAGAAAAGAAAGGATAGTGCTTTCAACTGAAATAGGAAAGTTTTGAGAAGAAGGATGAGTTCCACTTTAGATATGCGAATTTGTGGCATACTTGGGCTAATCATGTAATGTAGGACTGGTAGTTAAAACAAAGATAAGAGATCTGGGAATAAGCTGCCTTGACACTTGACTTCATGGAAATTGGTAGGATATTCAGTTGAACAAACATTTTATTTATCAGGTTGTTAGGTAGTATTACTGATAGGAATAGTGGTGCTCAGAAAGCGAGGAGAGCTGAATATGAAATTCAGTTTGAGGCATACTCAGTTTGAAGTGCCAGTAGGACATTGAGGTTGAGATGTTTAGTAGGCAGGAGAACATCTGGGTCTGATGCTTGGAAAAGAGACCAGGATTAGAAATAAAGATAACCACTATAACTCAGTGGTATCAAATTCAGATAGAAATAGGGGCCATTAAACCCTACATTAGGATTCCTGGAAGATGGATATTGCCTTAGAAAGCTACATTTTATTATTCTATCTTTTTTTTTTTTAGCATATTTATCTATCTATCTATCTATATAGTAAATATTTCCTAATTATAAATAATCTGATTTGAGTTGCATGCAGTCCATGTGTTTTACACCACTATTATTGTCATAGTGCTAGGAGGAAATGAAAATTTAAAGGGAGAAATTGCTGGAGAGGAAAAGTAAATCAAGGCCAGCACCTCAAGGATTACAAATGTCAAGGCAGGGAAACCATAAAGAAGAGAAGTGGTTAAAAATATACGATAAACACCAGATTGGCTCATCAAGAGAAGAAAATATCTTGAGGGAGGGAGTAATCACTGAGATTTTGTAATTAAAAACAAATCAGTCAACAATTATTTTTACGGGACCTACTTTGTGCCAGGCACTGTGCTAGGGATATAAAAACATGTGGATAAAATAGCCAAATAGGAGATAGTTTGGGATGGAAGGCATAAAGCTTTCTGCAGAAGATGGTGCTTGAGCTGTGTGTCTTAAAGGGAGTAGACTCTGTGAGACAGAAGTCAAGAGGGAATGCTGCAAAGACTTGGAGATGGGGGTGTCGTGTATGAGAAACAGGGAGAAGGTAGATTTGGCTACAGCTCAGAATGTAGGAGGAAAAGGTGTGTTCAGTAAGTTGGAAGAATAGGTTAGGGCCAGATTGGGTAGGGATTCAAAGCCTACATGGAAGATGTCATATTTTATCTTAGAACCAATGGGAAACCATGAGAGTAAGGTAGTCACATGGCCAAGTGTACTTTTTTAAAACTTGCTTTGGCAGTAGCATATGTAGGGTGGTCTGGAGTGAGAAGAGTTAAGGCAAGGAGATCAGTTAGAAGGCTGCTGTAAAAGTCTAGATGAAAGGTTTTGAGACCCTAAAGTAAGCAGATGGCTTTGTGAATAGAAATAAAAAGTTTAGATGCAAAAGATGTTGGAGAGAAGAGAGAAAGAGAAGTCCAAAATAATGTTGAGATTATGAACTTGAATCTAATAGACACAGAGAAATTTGGAAGAAAAGATTTTTATAGCAAGATGATGAATTTTAAACATGTTGAGTAAATGTTTCTAAGACATCTAGTTTGAAAATTCAATAGGTGTTACAAGAATGATAGGATTGGATACTGAGAAAATAATACTAATAAGGAATTAGAAGCATTACATCAAGGCCAATTTTTCAAAGAGTGACAGTGAAAAGGGAAGAGAGGCAAGGGAATTGAAGGGTCTAAGGAATATTATGTTTAGCATTGTGATGACCCTAGCATATTTGTAGTTAGATGGAAAGGAGACAGTAAAAGAGAAGGGTTAGAGATGATGGCAGCAAAAAGATGATCTCAGGAATACAAGCAGCAGTGAAATTCCTTATAAAGGATTAGCACAGAGATTCAATCTTTTTTTTTTTTCATCTATCCCTGGGATAGCTCTACTAATTCCTCTCATACATAAGAGAAAGATAATAGAATATGTGATAATGTTAATGGTTTTGTTTGTAATAGTATTTTTTCCCCAATTAAATGTCAAGACAATTTTCAACATTTGTTTTTACAAAATTTTGAGTTCCAAATTTTTCTCCTTCCCTTCTTCCTTCTCCTTCCTCTTCCAAGAGTGGTAGATAATTTGATGTAGGTTATACATATGCTATCATGTAAAACATTTTCACACTAGTCATGAAATAAGTAAGAAACAGATTAAAAGAAAAAACATTAAAAAGGATAAAAGAAAAGGAAAAAAAAAAAAACATACTTCAGCCTGCATTAAGAGTTCATCAGTTCTTTATCTGGATGTGGATAGAATTTTTCTTTGTTAATTTTTTGTACTTGTCTTAGATCATTGTTGAGAAGAGCCGAGTCATTCATAGTTGATCATCATACAGTGTTGATATAGTATGTACAATGTTTTCTTGGCTGTGCTCATTTCATTTAGCATCAGTTGGTATAATTCTTTCCAGATTTTTCGTAAATCTACTTGTTCTTCATTTCTTATAGCACAGCTTGCTCAGCCATTCCCCAATTGATGGTTATCCCCTCAGTTTCTGATATTTTGCTACCACAAAAAGGGTTGCTGTGAATATTTTTACTTTTCCCCATATTTGTGATCTCTTTGGGATACAGATCCAGTAGTGTTATTGTTGGATCAAAGAGTATGCATGGTTTGACTATCCTTTGGTCATAGTTTCAAATTGTTCTCCAGAATGATTGGATCAATTTACAACTCCACCAATAAATATATTAGTTTTCTAGTTTTCCCACATCTTCTGTAATGTTAATCTTTTTTTTTGTCATATTAGCCAATCTGATAGGTGTGATGTGGTACCTCAGAAATGTTTTAATTTGCATTTCTCTAATCAAAAGTGATTTTTAGAATATTTTTTCATATGCTTATAGATAGCTTTGATTTCTTCATGTGGAAACTGCCTTTTCATTTGCTTTGATGGCAGAATGGTTTGTATTCTTGTAAATTTTACCCAGTTCTCTATATAGTTGAGAAATGAGACCTTATTAGAGATACTTGCGGTAAAGAATGTTTCCCAGCTTTCTACTTTCCTTCTAATCTTGGATACATTGGCTTTGTTTGTGCAAAAACTTTTTAATATAATCAAAATTATCTGTTTTATAGTAATGCTTTTTATCTCTTTTTTAATCATGAATTCACCTCCTCTCCTTTAAGAATTTGGATACTATACTACTTGGTCCATATATGTTTAGCATTGATATTACTTCATTGTTATGGTTGCTTTTAGCATAAAGTACTTTGTTGTTGTTGTTGTTTATCTCTTAATTAGGTAATTTTTGCTTTTGCTTTTCCTGAGATCAGGATTGATATTCCTGTTGTTTTTATATTTTAGTGTTTGTTGAAATATTTTACATTTTCTTCTACTTTTTTCCATTTCCAAATAAAAATTTGATTGATTCCTGATGTTTCATAGAATTATTAGTTTCTACTTGTCCAATTTTAAGCATTTTTTTCCAAATCATTGACTGGTTTTTTATAATTCTTACATCAATCTGATTTAATTTCTCTTTTACTCTTATGATTTTTTTAAGTTCCCTTTTGAGTTCTTCCATGAGTTCTTTCTGGGTTTCAGACCACTTCCTGTTTTTGTTTGAGTTTTTCCCCACATGTATTTTGCCATTGTTGTCCTTTTCTGAGTTTATATGTTGATCTTTCCTGCCACCACAATAGCTTTCTATGGTCAGAATCTTGTTGTGGTTGGGTTATTTTGGCTCATCTTTTTTGCTATTTTTCCCTTTCTTTAAAATTTAAGCTCTGTTCCCAGGATAGAAGGGACAGTGTTTCAGGTTTCTTGTACCAGGGGCTGCAGGCCCTGACTGTTTACCTGTTGTTGCCCTGAAGCCCATGGGAAACCCTCATGTTTGCTGATGTGCTGAAGGCATAGGGAAGTAGCTAATGCTGCTGGAGGTTATAGCAGTCTGGCAGCTTACCTGGTACTGAGCAGGGGTCCTAATGGTGGTGTTTGGCATATGTTGAAGCTAGTGGGGGTATTTCTGCATTTCCCCAGGGCTGGTTGCTGGAGTCTGCCCTTTCCCTTGGCTATCCTGAAGCATGTGGGAGTTCTTGGTATTGGCACTTGGCTGCTCTACCCTACTGGGGCTCAGGATCTCCCTTTGTTTTGTTGAGGTAGGTAGGATGCTTCCTTTCCTGAACCATGCTTCCCATTTACCTGAATGAAGTCTCACAAGTTTCTTGAGCTCAAAGATTGTTTCATCCCGTCTTTTTGCTAGTTCTTCTATTCCAGCATTTGGGGGTGGTATTTTATGATTGTTTGGAGGTGAATGTGGGAGAGATACAGTAATTTACTACTTTGCCATATTGCTTTCCAAAAGTTGATGGATCATTTTTGAGGACTTACATTGTAGTTATTGCATGTTTATTTTAGCCCTCCCACTATATTGTTAACCTTATAAACTTAAGGATCATATCTTTTTATCTTGTCACCTATAGGAGTGGAGGAATACAACTCCATTTTACCCCATCACCTTTCTATCCTTGTTTATCAAAATTTCCTCCAGCATTCATCCCATAGGCTTCAGTACATTGTACATAGTACATGTTTGCCGAATTGAAAGAAAAGATATACGCAAAGTAGAGATAAATAGGAATTTTGTATTGATTTATGAACTTGTAACTAAAAAATGATAGTTCATTTTTACTGACTATAAATTAAATTCATTCAACTCATGTGTATATTCTCTCACACACATATACACATGTTATTTGGTATGCTCGCTTATCCCTTCTCCATTTTCCCTGGCTTAAGTCATCTTATATTAGGCCATATTCTATAAGACATCATCTAAAATATTCCTAAAATTGCTCAATAGCTAAAATGGAATCCCTTTTGTTATTGAATTTAAATGCTTTTTCCTTCAATCCTTCTGCTCCAAGGGGATGAGATTTTCCAGACAGCATATTCACTGCCAACAGAACACATGCCAAAAAACAGAGTTAGGCTAATGGTTGGAGGATTATTATATATTGCTGCAGCATTTTGGGCCCAAGGGAGCAGCAGTCAAATTATTCATGACAGCAAAATTCAATTCTGTGTAATCAAGCATTTCCTCTAAAAGAGCTAACTATATTGAAACATACAAATTTCAAGATTTCTGAAAAAAAAATTTAAATGACACCTTAATGGTCCATATCTTGCAGAACAGATCACCTTAAAACAAGGCATTTCAGAAGCTAAATGCATAAAAGGTCTGAGATTCACTGTTCTCAGTTCTCAACCATTCAGGACTGAATAGTAACTGTAGATTATCATGACCTTGCCATGACCATATCTCCTCTATGCTATCTCAGTAGCTTATATGTTCACGGAAATGGGAATCTGGATATTTATTTTCTCTTGTCCCTGATGAGAGTGAAATATCTTCAATATTTCAACATCAAATTGCCTTTGACATTCAAATATTATTTCCTATATCAGCTCCCCATAACTTTATGACTAGGGATATTCTCTCCAGTAATATATTCAGAAGTTGGGATAATGGGATCAATAGAATTAGCTGGAAGGGACCTTGGAGACTACTTCATTTTAAAGATAAGGAAACTAAAGTGTAAAGGAATTAAAGTTATTAATCTGTAACCTCAGGAGTAGCAGACCCAAATTTGAATTAGTATCCTTTAATCCAAATCTAGTACCCTTTTTTTCCCACTGAACCATACTGCTTCCTTTTGTGTCGTAATAAATGATCTTCCTTGGTAGTAACCCAGCTTGACTAAACAGGTCCTCTGATGGCAAACACAACACAGTTGGAGTCATCACTACATCATGATGATACATCAGAGTAGGAAGAATTCAGTTAAAAGTAAAAGCTAAATAGTGAGTATATGATCTGCTGTTCATGCCAGGGACATGAGAAATATGATAATAGACCAGATACCTTATTGTTCCAGGCAATACATTTTATGGAACAGTTTGCCTTCCTTAACACCAACTTTGAGATATTAAAATGAACCACAAACAACCTTATTTTTTTAAATCTAATTTTTATTGATAGCTTTTGTTTATATATCACATTCATTTCCAAATATGTATTAAAAACATCTGATAAGTTATCTCTTATAACAAATAAAACAAAACAAAATAACCAAAAAAAAAAATTCCTCAGTTCAGCAAAATCAATCATGTCTGACAGCAATAAGCAATAATATTCTACATCTTTTGTCCCTACTTTGGCAATGAAAAGAAGGAGGCATATGTTTTCTTTTACCAGGTTTTCTTCAGCACTGAACTTCATCCCCAGCTTCTTAATAAATTCAGTTATGGAGCTATCATCCATGAATTTTTTTTCCACACTCCTTTAGCCTCTGATAATATTTTCAGGCTGTGCTCCAAGTTTTACATTCCACATCTGTGAAAAATAGAAGTGCCTTTTATTGATCCACAAAATTCATCTTCCACAGGTTAAGGGGTCCTCCTAGTTTGGTATCCCTCAAATTGGTCAACATGGATTTTTTCATATACCCTATCATCTCTTCTTTCAACTCTCGCCCTCTTTTCTTGAGATGGAGAGAACAGAACGAGAGGACAGGGGGTGATTATTTTTGAAAGGGTGGGGAAATGTCTCCTGTTTTGTTTCCACTGCTCAGCACTTTGTGAACTGTTTTGACTAGGGGGGAAGTCGGGTTTCTATCCTCAAGGACAACACCAAAATCTCTTTCCTGGGTCTTGACTGATAGCTTAGAGCCCATCATTTTGTAAGTATGGTTTGGATTATTTTTTCCAAATAATAGGTTAGGCAAAAATAGAGACCTCAGAGAACCATGGGTGAAGACATCAGTTCAAAATTTCTCTTTTTCAGCAATCATAGGCATTTTCTTTTGAGGGCATACTTTCTGTCATGCAGTTATTTAACTTTGCATCAATCATTTTAAAAAAAAACATTTTTAATGTTAATTTTAAGATTTTTAAAAATGCTTTCCACATGAGAAAAGTAAACAGAATTGGTGGCTGAACAGTAGGAGCAGCTGGAGCAGCTGGAGTAGCTGTTTTAAAGTCAATATTTTTATTGTGATGATCTGAAAATGGCATCATATTAATGGTTTCTTGATTTCTTTGAAGAAAAAAAATAAAAGGAACATGACGTAAAGTTATTCATCCTTCAATTGATTATTTTGTATAAAGAAAAGGGATTATTGTTGTCTGTTTTATTTGATCAAGCATTTACTCTATATAATAACATATTGTGTATAAATTCAGTTTCCTGTGTAAATCTTCCATCCGCCTCAGGCAAGCCCAGGTTTCTCATCTCTCAAATGAGGGATCCACTTCACAGGGGTGTTGTGAGGATCAAATACACTAAAATATATAGAAAGCATTTTACAAATTTTTAAAGTCATATTTATTATTTACATGTAACTCTAGTCCTGCTATTGGGATGGTCTCACAGAAATTGTTTTTTTTTTCCCCCCTTCAATTTAAAAACCTATAAATGCCATTAGGACTTTCCATATTCTGATGGGAAATGGGAGAGCTCTCACCAGTTTGAAATATTTGAAATATGCTGTTTTTTTTTTTTTTAATGAGTCCATCATTCTTTTATCTGAATATAGGTTTTCAGCTACATAATTAATCTCAGGTTAGCTTCTCTTAGCCACTTGGTATAGTTGGGCCCTATGTCACATATTAACTTGTATACATTTAGAATATGCAAACCAATATTTATGTTGGTTCAAGTCTAAGCAAACATGGAAAGTAAAGTCAATTTATCAAGTATTTTTAAAGTATTTCCCATGTGCTAAGCACAACAAACTTCAACTGCCCACTAGCAGTTTATATTCATTAGATTAAAAAATACCATTTCACAAACATTCTGTGCCAGAGACTTTTAAAAACACTAAAGATATAAAGAAAAACCAAATGTATGCAGTCTTTGCCCTTGGGTAGCTTGAATTCTAATGGGAGAAACTTGTGACCCCTTTTTGTCCAAGAGATTTTTAGCGAACTCCATCTCAAATCTGAGCCTAGGTGTTTCTGGCAGCATTCATGCATGCACAGTGAAAAATATACTTGCTATGTGTTCAGAACCAAGTTCGCAATGAAGTTGTGATGCAACATGGACAAGAACTTCCAGAAGCACCTCAGATTCATTACGTGTTTGATTTTGAATTTTTGGTCTTTGCATTCAGAAACTCTTTATGCTTGTCAAATTTTTCATTACTTCCACACTTATGGTCCCCATTTAAGAAGCTTTGCTATATAAGATACATATGAAGTAGGAAAACGCCTACTGAAGAAGATGGAGATAGAGATGATTTGGGAGTTCGTTGCAGCTATGGGGGAATAGTTATGACAGAGATACAGAGGAGGAATATGTAATGTCATGAGTGAGGAATGAGATAGGTCAACAGGCTGGAGCACAGAGTATGGGGAGAGGAGGTGCTAACAGCTGAAGGCATCAGAAAACAAACATATATAAGAGGCCTAGGCAAAAGTAATCATATAAAGCACATGACAAAATTCAGTGGAGATGAAATTTTTTTTACTCATTCTTTGCCACTTTTTGCCATCTAATTTCCAATGGGTTTTAAAAAAAATAAAAACACCCATAATCATTTTAGCAAGTGCTATTGTTCAGTGTGTGGAACTCTAGTGCTGGGCCTAGAGTCAAGAAGACTCTTCTTCATGAGTTTAAATCTGGTCCCAGACACTGACTAGCTTTATTACCCTGATCAAGTCACTTAATCCTGTTTGCCTTGGTTTCTGCACCTTTAAAATGAGTTGGAGAAGGAAATGGCAAACTACATCTGGTAGTTTTGCCAAGAAAATCCCAACAGGGTCATGAAGAATCAGACTGTAAATTTAACTACAAAATGACTGAACAACAACAACAAAAATGTTCCTTTAGTTCTAGTAAAAATTGATTTTCTAGATGAACATCTCTTTGTATTTTCTTGTAATACTTGGAAAATGAACTTTGAAATTTGATTCTCTATTGAGCCATTGCAAAAAAAACCTGTGGTTTCATGGATAAAAAACAAGACTTCTGAGCAAATAAGTGCTGACCCTGCCTTTGATTATATGTGAGCCTGCCTGAACTTTAATAAAACAAGGGAATTATAATAGAGTTGTAATTGTACCAATTTCATGGAGTTGGGAGAATCAAATAAGATGAGGGCTCCATAAACTGCAAAGTTACAAGTCTCCCCTATTTGAGAAAATCTCAATGGCCTAATTTTTTTTTTTTAAAGGAACAATGATGGTGGGGCAAAAGGATATAGAAAAGAGACATAATATAAGCTGTCATCAGTAGATTGTCACCTGGTACAAAAAAGAATAATTTACTTCCTGGAAACACTGTGCTATAAATTTCCCTCCTTCACTAACTTTCATACAATACTCAAACAATTATACCTTTAGAACTGGAAGATATCTTGGAAATTATTAGTTCAAATCTTTCATTTTATAAAAGGGGAAAGATTGAGACTAAAATATCTTTCCAAAGCCACATAGGTACTGAGTAATCATGTCAGATTTTGAAGCCAGGTGCTCAGATGCCAAATCCTGTGTGCCTTCCACTATACTAGCCAATAAACTCATCTTTATTTTTTCTGAAGTACGGTAATTAATCCTTCTCCAAAAGTCCTCTCCCTAGGAATCATAGCACAAAATAATACACACAAGAGAAAAAATAAATATTTAAATGATTGCTTCATTTTTCCTCTAACTTTTCTACACATTTGTCCATTTTTTCTAGGCAATAGTGACCAGTCAGGATCTCAGGAGAAACTTCTCATTGATAGCCAAGGCCTGACAGGATGCTCACCAAGAGACTCTGGCTGTTATGAAGGCAGTGAAAACCTGGAAAATGGTAATAACAACAAAGAGAATCACCAGTGCTTAATTCTATGTAAACAACCTCATATCTTTTCTTCTGTCCTTCAGCTGATGAAACTGCTTTATGCTTGACTTTCTTGGCACCTTATACTCAGTTTTTCCTTTGTCTAAATCACTGCTTTAACTATCTTTCTTGGCCCTGGTTCCTTCCCCCTCCCACCCACCCCCAAACATGTGTGTAAATAAAAGATTAGTAAGTGCTTATTATAATTCTAGAAACTGTGTTAAGCTCTGGGAATATAAAAACAAGGAGGCGTATTTTGCCCTTGAAAGTTATAGAGGTAGTATAGAAATTCATAGGAAATAAATTGATACATAACATTTCTTTCCAGTGGAAACTTCAGTATGGTTTCAAATATGGTTTTACAGTTGGAATGTGGTCCAGGGATGGGGTTAGGGGTGGAGAAAGGGGAGGTGGGGATAGTGATGAGCACGTGAATTTTGCAAATTGGCTTTTGAGAACATGAGATCTCTGAGGAATAAAGAATATATAGAAATTGACTAAAAGTTAGAGTCTTCATATTTCATATCATAGTGCCAGTCCTAACCAGTTAATTAGTTAATAAGCATTTATGAAGCACCAACTTTATATGTCAGTATTGAGGATACAAAAAAAGGCAAAGGATAGTCTTATGTAAAGAGGAGACAATTATGTAAACAACTCTGTAAAAATACAATATAGATGATATAATTTAGAGATAACAATACTGGTACTTTTCCTCAGTTGATTATTATAACCACTGTTACAATTTTGGAATTTTGGAGTTAGAAGGGACTTCAATGCTGCATCTGAATAGTATTTTCTATGATATACTCAAAAGATCTCTACATAACCTGTACTTGAAGAAGTCCATAGTGAGAGGGATCTCTCTTCTCAAGACAATCCACTCTACTTTGGTCTAGCTGACATTATGATGTTTATTCTCATATCAAATATAAATTGTCACTATTCAACTTCGGTTAGTTTAGATGGGTGAGAAGGAATTATTTTACCCTTTTTTTGGAGCCCCACTGAATTATTTAGGATACCATGTTTTATATCCTCAAATATTCCAGGGAATCTGTGTTTTCCTCAGTGTGGGTATGGCTGTGTGAATCACAGCCTCTCCATGTCCTCTCATAAATACACAAGGAGTTCCTTGATATTTCTTAATATAATAAGAATACTAGTGAAGCATGCTAAGCTGTCCATCTTTTGCCTTTGTTATGTGATTGGCCTGTTTTTTTAATCATACATTTCTTATATTTTTAAATGATAACCTTTATCACATTTCTTATGAGTAATTATTTTCAATATTTTGTAGCTTGCTCATGCACTTTGTTCCTCTTTATCCTCAACTTAGAGAATTAAACATATAATATAGATCTTTGTTTGAGGGAGAGATTAGAGATCATTTAAAGAAAAAAAAACAACTTTCAGATTTTCCAAGACAATCTATCCTGCTTCTTTTCCTGTTTAAGCCCAACTTATTGTATTTTTGTAGGTTCTTTCCAAGATGTGTATACACTGATAAACATTTTCAATAGTTTGTCCATCCAATCATGTCATGGTGCTAACAAATCACTAATCAAACTCCTTGGGGGACAGAACTATATTTTATGCTTATTAAAGGAGTATAGGAGGGGACATATAAGATTAGGACTTTTGAATTGAATTGAAAATGAGCAAACAGAATCTGTTTAGCACATTGAAAATTTGGAGAAAAATAAGTTGTGAAACTGTATAGACAATCATAAAAAAAACCCAGAAATTTATATCATTTATTGACATAGTAGAGAGAAATATAGGGAAGCTAGCACTGTAGATCATGAGTTAGGCAAACTGATCTGTGGGTCAGATCTGTCCTGCTACTTGATTTTGTAGGAACCTCAAACTCAGAATGGTGTTTTTGTTTTTTCAATATTTATTGTATTCAAACATGCAAAATCCATTCTTAGCATAAGACCCAAGGTTTTTGTCTTCAGGCCATAGTTTCTTGACTCTTGCTATGGACTCTGAATGAGTCTTGGAACTTCTGGATCTTAAACCTGCATTCTTTAAAAAAAAAAAAAAAAATGATTTTTATAATCATTTTTAGTCATTGGATTTTCCTTAGTAAAACATCCCCCTTGGTCTAGTCTGCCTTATTTCACAGTCTTTTCTTCCTCACTCCTTAAGTCATACTAATATATACAAAGCAGAACACTTGCAAGTGGAGAACCTGAATTGTCTCATATGTTCTTTTAAATACAATTCAGTATTGGAGAGTTGAGAGTTATTAGAAACATGAGGAAAAATAATTTGCCAGGTAGATGATATCTTAGATTGAAACAATCAGCACTTCTTCCAAGTATTAAACTCTACAAGGCTAAAGAAATAAAGGCAATTATAGGATTCTCTTTCATTCCATGTCATATTTTACATAATATGAGTTGTTTATTTAACAAAGAAACAATAGGCAGCTCATTATTAATCCTTTTCTTTTGTGAATTTCCACTTAGAAGAGATACTATTAAAAGATGTTACACATTTGCGGTACACATAACACATCTCTTAATTAAGACTTGAGAAATAAGTTTCAAATCTCTAGAGTCAAGAGGAATGAATGCTGGTTTGGGGTTTGAATTACAGCTACATTTGTCCTCAAACAAGACACTTAATGTCCTTGGTTTCCTCTTCTACAAAATAAAGATACTTATACTTCCTACAGGTAAGATTATGAGAAAAGTTACTTTGTATATTTTATGGCACTTTAGAAGTATAGTTATTATTAAAATTATGATAACTATTTCTAATAGAGTTGGTTCCCTTTATAATACTATTTTATTTTGTAATTTAAAAGTATTAGGTTCACCAGATTATCAAAGTGCCATGAGACAGAAAAAAACTAAGAACCCCATTCTAGACTAATTCATGATACTTTAATAGATTCTTCTCAATGTAGCTACCTTTCATACTGTATGTTTCATATCCTTGTCTTTCTGAAGAGTCCAGGTTTTCTTGTAGGTTTTTTTTTGAAGGGAAAAGGGGAATTAGTATAATATTTGAGCTATTATCCCTTACTTTTTACTAAATGGCTGGCCCAACTCATTTTTCAGAGCCCATTCATGGTTCCGATAATATTTTTTTTTTATATTTTAATTATAGCTTTTTATTGACACAACATATTCATAGGTAATTTTTTACAGCATTGTCGCTTGCACTCACCTCTGTTCCAACTTTTCCCTTCCCTCTCTCCACCCCCTTCCCTGGATGGCAGGCAGTCTTATACATGTTAAACATGTTAAAGTATATCTTAGATACAATATATGTGTGCAGGATATCTTCTTTTATACAGAAAACATCAATGTTAATCTTGTCTATCCTTTTCCCACCCAATGTGCAGCTTTTCAGTCATTCGTGGGAAGGCTAATTTACAAAGGCCAACTCACAAAAGAATGGGAATAGTGGGTAGTAATCAGGACTTGAAGATAGTCAATAAACCAACTAACAAGCATTTATTAAGATCCTCTTATCTGCTGAGCACTAATCTGAATGCTGAGCATACAAAGACAAAAATGAAACAGTCCCTGCTTCCAAAGAGCTTCTATTCTATCAGGATTAAAACTATCCATCTTCTTAAGATATATAATTGCATAAGGTAATGGGGGAAAAAGGGTGACATTAGCAGCTTCAGGGTAATCAGGAAAGCTTTTATGTTCAAAATGGTGCTTGAGCTGAATTTTGATCAAAATTAGAAATTCTAAAGATGGATGGGCAAGCACAGTACATTCTAACCATAGATAAGGCCAGGGCAAAGATATGGGAGATGGAGTATTGCCTGGAAAAGTAGTTTGGTGTCAGATTTTTAAGGATCATAAAAATACCACAAGGCTTGAGTTCAAGTTCCATGTGGTCAAGTCATTGACCAGAGATTCAATTACTTTGTAAAATTCAGATTATAATAGAATCTACCTCACAGTGCTAGAAGATCAAATGATTAGTATAATTAAAGTTAGTATAGTATAATAAAAGTTAGTATAAGTAAAATACTTTTGGGGCTTAAAGGTTCTATACAAATGTAGATTATTGTACTTCTGTATTAGAGTACCTACATACATCATTGTGAAAACTGCTCAAAAATTTGATTTTAAGGCTTGTTTATGTTTTTTCCCCAGGGAAGACTCGGAAGACTGTACCGATTAAGTCAGTCACAGATACCCACTTTAAGGATTTCAACAGAAATCAACTGGCCAACTACCCAACTCTGCCATTAACTAAATCAGTAGAAGCTTTGAAGGAGGGAGAGAAGGAATCTCAGCTTATCAGCAGCCATACTCCTCACATTTCTGACATCTGTGTTGAAACAAGTGTGAACAACTCCAAGGCTAATCGAAGAAGCCTACCAGTTTCCATCTGTAGAAGCTGTGAGACCCTGGAAGGCACTGAAGCCACAGACAACTGGCCTAGGTCCCATTCCTTGGATGACCTTCAAGGAGAGCCTAATGCTAAACAAGATGTGCCTAAAAAGGAAAAGGAATCATCCCCTCAGAATGTACCTGAAGTGCCCCAAAAGACAACTGTTTGCAAGTTGAAGGCAAAAACTCCCTCAGATGTCTCTTCTGTTCAAGACCCAGTGCTACTGATCCAAAGCCTGCGATTTTCTGATCCTCAGAAAATTAAAACTAAGACATCAGACTGCCTGTCCACAAATTCTTCACATGGGACAATTCCTTATTTGCCTAAAAACTATGAAGCTCAGTCTGCCTCAGTTAAACAGACTTTAACTAGGACTCCCCTAGAAAGTCACAAAAAAGGGCATGATCTTGAAGGAAGAAATAATCCTCCAGTCACCAAAGAAGGGATTGAAGTGGATCAGAGGGTTGCTGAGGCAAGAACACAGCCAAAAATTCCTTCACAGCCTCCACCTGTTCCTGCCAAAAAGAGCAGAGAACGCCTCACTAATGGACTACATCATGCTCCTGTTGCCCATAGTGGTGCTTTCTCTAATCCAGATGTACCATGCTTACCAGTTAAAAAGAATAGCCCTGTGAGCCCTAGTGACTGTCATACAATAACAGTTTGTAGGTCTTCCCCAGAACAAGAACCTGCCAGTCCCCCAACCACACGGCCACCATGGCTGTCTGAACTTCCAGAATCCACTAGTATTCAACAGCATGGAGTCAAGTTGGGCCCTCCTTTGACAAGGAAGATCTCCTGTGCCAGAGGAGTAGATCTGGATATGCTGGTAGAGAATAAATTGCAAGCTGAAAATATTGATCTTACTGAGGAACCATATTCTGATAAGGTATGAAAGTCCATAATCTCTCACTGGCTTTATTTGAAACTTAGGATGTCCTGCAATGGACAGTGAGGTCACTCAGGGAATGAAAGTCCTGACTTATCTGATCATCCTTTCCTGGGGAGAAACAAACTAGAATGGAAATCTCATAGATAGATAGATGTTCTGCTCATTTATAGAATTCTGAATGTTAATAATTCATTAGGAAAATAATGTTGTTAAATGGAAGGGTCTTAACAGCTGAAATCAGAACTTGTTCTGAATCAACTGGTTCATCCAAGTACCAAGTCACTTAACGTCCCCCTCACCCCTCTCAGCAAAATAGACAAGCAAATAAATAGATGGATAAAGCCATCCAAGTAAAACATTCTGCTCTTTTATTCTTACTTTATCACTTTACTGCCATATCCCTACAGAAAATTCTCAATATGTTTCAGAACAAATAATATCTTTACATTTGTATAATGCATTTTATCTCTGATGTTATTTGATAATTTTGCAAAATAGGGCAGTTATGATTAATGCAATTGTATAGATGAAGAAACTACATCTTTAGAGAGTTGTCTAAACTACCTTCTTCCAGTACTATATGTCTTCTCTACAAAGTCCAAATGTCAAAATAGTGGAGAGGGAAGAGGATATTATTTGTTCTGAAGCATATTGAGAATTTTCTGTAGGGATATGGCAGTAAAGTGATAAAATAAGAATAAAAGAGCAGAATGAATTTGTGATATTCCTCCATTATTACATGTATGATATAAGACATATATAGACATTGAATTTATTCAGTAAAGATTCCCTCTTATGTACCTGGTAGTATCTTACGCTAGGAGCTGGAGATACAAGAATAAAAACTAAACAGTTTCTGCTCTTTAGAGACATTTATAAAAAGTAAAAATTTTTGAAAATCTTAAGAATAGAAAATATGGCTTTATCTATGTATTTATTTATTTGCTTGTCTATTTTGCTGAGGCAATTGGGGGGGGGGGGAGGAGACGTTAAGTGACTTGTCCAGGGTCACACAGCTAGAGAGTATTAAGTGTCTGATCCAGATTTGAACTCAGGTCCTCCTGACTTCAGGGCTAATGTTCTATCCACTACAACACCTGCCCTGGCCCTATTTATTTAAAAAAAAAAAAAATAGCATCAATGTAAAGAAGGTTGGTTCTACAAATCCCACTCCTGCCATTTATTACCTATATGACCCTGGGTAAGTCCCTTAACCTCTCAGGATCTTAGTTTCTTTTTTTCTTTTTTCTTTTCCCCTGAGGTGGTTGGGGTTAAATGACTTGCCCAGGATCACACAGTTAGGAAGAGTTAAGTGTCTGAGGCCAGATTTGAACTCAGGTTTTCCTGACTTCAGGGCTGGTGTTCTATTCACTATGCCATCTACCTGCTCCTGGACTCAGTTTCTTCATCTTTATTTTATTTTATTTTTGCAAGGCATTTGGGTTTAAATGACTTTCCTAGGATCACACCACTAGAAAGTATTAAGTTTCTGATGTCGGATTTAAACTCAGGTCCTTTTGAGTCCAGCTCATAGAATACCAACTCTGCATTTTACCTTCTAGCTGCCTCCAGTTTTTTCATCTTTAAAAAAGGATTGGACTAGATGATCTTTCAGTTTCATTCCAACCACAAATTAATGATCCTACTAATAAAAGGAAATACAAAGAAAGTACTTGCTCAGCCTTTTTACTTTTCAGTATGTCCATGTAATGGCTTATTTTAAAGGAGATAGTACTATATAATATAGTCCTTCATTACTTTAGTAATGAAATTCCCTTATAGAATCAAGAAGGAACTTCCCATACCCTAAGTCTACTTTAGCAAACACTAAAAATGCATGTGATTTTTTTTTTTTAAAACCAATAACTTCCATGAAGTTTCAAAACCTTCTGAAATCACATTCAGGAAGTCTAAATCAGTTCTTTGAGAAACAGTCAATTGAAGTGTTATTCAGTGACCTTTAAAATAAAAGAAAATTGTATTTAGTGCTTAGTTTTTAAATAATTTCCTTAGGAAATGCAGTTATTTAAAAGATAAAGAATAGATTTATTTCCTAAAAGCAGTCTTTCCAAAACATCCAATTTGCAGCTAAAAATAAAGGATTGCTTTTAGTGATATTAGATAGTATCTGAAGATCACTCCATTATTTTGGGATTAGAATACTTTCTTGGGGGAAATGTACCACATAATTTGATAGATGGGTAGATTGGTATAATAGAGGACAGGAGTCAGATGTCTTGAATTTCAGTCTGTTTTTATGCAACAATATGATGTTGGGCAAACCATTTGAACTCTGAACCTCCATTTCCTCCTCTCTCAAATGGGGAATTTGGAGTAAGGTGAACACTAAAATTCTTTCTGATTCTTTGGGTTAACAGCATGGCCGTTGTGGGATTCCTGAAGCTCTAGTGCAGAGATATGCTGAAGATTTAGGTCAGCAGGAGAAGGAGATTGCTATGAAGATGGACCAAATCCGGGTGAAGCAGCTCAGGAAGCAGCACCGGATGGCGGTAAGCTCAGGCAGCATATCTTCAGTCTTCTTTTGAATCTCTTCAAAGTAACTAAAACCTTCATTTCTAGACTACCAAAATGCACTGATAGATGGGTATGGAGAGTTTCAGGGTATGTCAAAAGATGGGCAGGATTAAGTACATAGATCAAAGTACATAGCTCCTACTGCTCCATTAAAAATAAAACTATATCTTGGAAAAACCTACAATTGCCCTGTAAAAATGGACATGGGAAGGTTTGAAGCTTGTGAATTATTGTGAAGTAATGTAGTATTCTACATTCTATTTCTGAAGGATGCCATTGAACTTAATATAAAATTCAAATTACGATCAAATTATTCCCTAACATATCAATTATATTAGAAAAAAATGTTATCTGACTGTGTGTGTGTATGTGTGTATACATACACACACATATATATGTACCTATATATGCACACACACATATGCATGTACAAATATATATGCACACAATACATATACACTCTAATTTTTAGTGTATATTCAAATTGGTCATGGAAGGTATACTTAAAACATTTTTCATATATCTTCTTATGATTGGAATTTTGTTCTATCCCATAATCCCATCCACAAAGTAATCTAAAGGATTTAATTTTGATCCACAGAGACTATGATTTAGGAATTGTGGTCTCATAAGAAACATAGTGAGACATCAGTGATGGATACTAAACATGAATAATTGGGCAGTCAGAACACATTTCTAGCTTTTGATCCCATTTCAGATACTTTCCCTAGTATAATGGCTATCAAGATGATTGATGCCATCATCTGGAGGTAAACATGACATACTAATTCATTATGCTTTCTTGATATTTGAAGCCTCAGTGCTATCTCCTTCAAATTGTAACTGGAGCCATTTATAGAGGACTATTTACCTTTAAAATGCCATCATAAAAACACATACAGGACCAGTCTTAAGAATTGGCACCCACATGAAAAATCTCCCATTTCTAATATATGCCCTTTTTCTACTCAACCCTATCCTTTCCTTAAGTTACTGATCCCTCACATTCCACATTAAATCTTCATGCTTTTGCCTCCAGTTATATATAGTATAGAGATTCTTAGGAGAAGAAATTTTTTAAGGCATTGGTCATTTATATATTAGTGAATGACTTAAGCAGATGTTTTCTCGAATCAAATTTTAATAGATAGAAGTAGGAAAGAGAATAACAGCTAATTCAGATTAACTATTAATACCTGCTGTGTGAGGCATGGCAGGGTGGAGGGTGGGTAGAGGCAAACATGCTATCTAAGAGGAAAAAGGAGGTTGGAAGTCTGAATAAAATAAAGAAAAACTTTATTTTCTTTATAAAGCAATCTTGAAAGGAATGTCTTAAATTTCTATTAATTTATAATTTTGCCTAGTGCCAGTCCCATATGAGGTTTTAGTAGAGAGAAAATTGGCTGAAGCATCAAAAAGATTCCTTTTTTAGGCTCGGTTTCCTCATCTATTGAAAAAAAAAGATTATTAACAATATATCTGTCCTACCTATTTCTTATAAAAGTTACTAAGGTTACAGAGGTTCACAGCATAACAAGGGGAAAGGACCTTAGAAATCACTTAATCTAACCCCTTCATTTTAGTATTAAGAAAACTGAGGTTCCAAGAAGCAAAATAGCCTGTCCAAGGTCATATGGATAATTAATGACAAAACTACTAATAATATGATAATAATAATGATAAATGATATTATTTCTATTAGATATTCCACATTCCAAGTGAAATATGTATGAAGGCACTTAAAGTGTGTAAAGTATTTGACTGAGGCTTGATTAGATGTAGCAGGCAGTTAACTTGTCTTAGAGTTAGGAAGACTTGGGTTGAATTCTCCCTTTGGGCAAATCATTTAACCCTAGTCAGTCCTCTAATATTGCAAGTTCCAGAGTATGTGCTGATTGACCTAAAGTGGTAAAGAGAACTTTCCCCCTCAAAATCCCCAAGAAGTGAAATCACAGATCTGGTTTCGTTTCCTAATCAAAAAGAGTTTTTTCTTTCTTTCTTTCTTTCTTTTTTCTTTCTCTGAGGCAATTGGGGTTAAATGACTTGCTTAGGGTCACAAAGCCAGGAAGTATTCGGTGTCTGAGGCCAGATTTGAACTCAGGTCCTCCTGACTTCGGGGCTGGTTCTCTACCCACTACACCAACTAGCTACCCCTCTTCTTTTTAAATACAAGATAATAATAGGTAAGAATTTCAGCAAATTAAGACAGTAGAGCAATTATATATATATGTGGCATGAGCAATTCATTCTATCATTCTAAGGTCATTGAAAAGCATGACATAAGCTCAAAGAACAGCTCTAGACTTGACATAAGAAATCACAGTGAAAGAGACCATTGCTAGTGACATGTACAATGAAAGCATGCACAGAATTCTCTTTTCCTTTCTCTAGATCCCCAGTGGAGGACTCACAGAAATTTGCAGAAAACCCCTTTCCCCGGGCTGTGTGACCTCGATCTCTGACTGGCTGATTTCCATTGGTCTGCCCATGTATACCAGCATCCTCATGGAAGCGGGATTCAACACTCTGAGCCAAGTGCCTTCTCTGTCACAGACTTGTCTTCAGGATGTGGGCATTACAGAGGAGAGACACATAATTAAGCTCATCACGGCAGCCAGACTCTTCAAACCACCCCTGAATCCGGAAGCCATGTAATGAAAGGAGGCATCCCTTTAACAGCCATTACCCTTTCTTTCACTGTGCTTAATAAAACCCATGCAATTTCTACAAACATCTTCCAGAAGAGCAGGGTGAGCCTTGGGGTCTGGCTCAACGAGTGCAAGCTTGACCAGGAACTGGAAACTGTCTTCTCAGTGTAGACAAGTAACCAAGGCTGTCCTTTATCCTCCAAAGGAAAGTCAAAGAAGGATTTTTGTTTTGGAAGTTCATGGGAGCCACCACACAGATCTGTGACAGATGGCTTTTGCAAATCTGTTTTTTTTTTTTTTTTTTTTTTCGGGTCGGGTAAGAGTGGGTGAGTTGTTTGAGGGAGCTAAGCTGGTTTCCCAAATGTACTTGGAACATCATTCTCCTTCCTGTTGCTCTGCATAGTACTGAGCGGCCAAACAGGTTTTAGCTAGGCCAAAGTAACAGACTCTGGAGTTAGTTTACAGTACTGCCTGTTTTCAGTTTCTCATGAGTAAATGAGATTGGCACCAGGAACAAGAAAAATCTTGTTTAATTTGGGTTTGGGTTTTTTCCCTTTGATAAAGTCATTTTATAATAATTGCTTTCTAGCAATCAGCTTTTTATTTGCCTTAATGTAAGCTCTTAAGCAGTATCATAACTAGTGTCCAGTCACCTGTAACCATATTTCCAGATCTTCAGCTTAGACTGCCATCTAATGTCCTGGGATGTTTCTGGACAAAAACAAACAAAAAAACCTGGCTTTTTAAAATGTCTCACTTTAGATGGCCAGTGTTGAGGGTTGTTTTTCAGGCACAGAGTTCATGTTGGGTTTCAGTTCTTAGACTAAAATATCAGTAAATATGTCTACAATTTACAGAGATATCTTTTCTTGTGTGTGTATTGTGTGTGTGTGCGTGCAGTAACTGCCTTTCATTTTAATCATTTTTAATATTGTTACCCTGTCAATCATACTCCAGCATCGACTTGGTATTAGACCCCAGCCATTCCAGATTTTATTTTATTTGCTCATAGGTTATCTCTGTAAAAGCCATTAAGAGACTGAATTGTTCAGAAAGAGGTTTCAAAGAAAGAAACAAGTTGGTAGGTTGTTTTGTGGAGAGTTAAAGTGTTTGTGTTGCATTTTTTTAAAAGTTGCTGTCTTTTTCTTTTCCGAATGCTTCTCGTATTTCAAAGAAAGTTTCATTTATGAAGGGTTGGACAAATGATTTTTAGCCATATCTGTTAAGGATTTACATGTATTCACAAAGCAATGTTAAACATTTTAACAAGTTCCATCTTTTTTGCAGCTTAATCTCTTGTTTTCTAGCAGATGCTGAATTCAAAGGACTGACCCCGTAGGTAGGGTTATGCTATATCCCCTCCAATAACATCTTTTTTTTTTTTTAAAACAACTTATTACAGACACTCATTTGTACAATAGATGTCACAGTCACAATTTTGATAGCTTTGGACAGACACCGGGCTTTGCTTTGTTGATAGTTACAAATACTTTCCTTTAGCCATGAAATTCCCCATGAAAAATTATTTCATTGTGTCCAAACTATCTTCATATTCTTTCTATCACTACCAGCAGGTTTTTGAGGTAAAGGAGAGAATATTTATAGTGACATTTTTTAAATGGGAAAATTAGGTATGACTGAATGCTTCAGTCAGTGGCAAGACTTTCCTTTTTTAAAAAAACAACAACAAAGGATCTAATAGGTAACAATATTAGACTTTATTTCCTGTGGCCGTTTTGTTTTTAATGATTTGTTTCTCAGTAATATTCAGCTTTTCCAAGATCTGATGTAAAGGACTTGTTGGGACACAGTCTAAGAATAGTTAAAGCTGTCACCTTTATATTTAACCCTAATTAGCATGTCATTTTATCCTGATTAAGCACTTGCATTCATGTGTCTCCCTTCATATTTATGGAAACATGGCTTATTTAGGGTGCCCAGAGGTTGAGGATTGCTGGTGTGACCAAATTATTTGAAAATATTTCAGGAGATAAATCATAAGATTTGTAGTGCAAAGTGGGCTCTCTCCCTCCCTAAGTAAAGGTACTCTTTGGAAGCTCTCTGTAAGCTACTGAGAATACCACAGTTGGTTGAAGCACTGTAAGCTCTAGAGGAGAGATGATTAATTACATTTGACAAATCCTAGGGAAGGAAATTTTTTTTCTGAATTACTGAATTTTCCCTCCAATAGATATTTTATTTACTAGAATCAGGAGAAATAGAAACTCTTGAGCATTTCAGAGAGTTAGGCCAGATTCTGTGTCACCTTTCCTTTGAAATGATTACATTGGGAAAGCAGGAGAGGTTTGAACCAAATCTAAGAACCATCTATAATTTTAAGAAGTTTGTGGGGAGGGGTGGTTTCCAATTTAAGTAATCTGGGAAATGTGTGTTTTTAATACTGGCTTTTATGTGGTTTTACAATATGTTTTATGTTTGATCTCCTTTTGCTTTATACTTTTTAACTTGATCCTCAAAAAGCCTTAAGTTTCTGTGTGTGGTTGTCAGCTGAGGTTTGAATGGTCAGGTCTATACACATCATCTGACAGGTGGGAGGTTTCAGCCATATCGAATTTTTAATTAATTCTTTGTTGGGTGCAATTCTGAGCAAAAGTTAAGTTTGTTGACTGTTGAAAGCACAAAAGAAACCTACTGAGCAAGTTCTGACTCTGGCAGATACTTGTTATATGTCCACTGTGCGTAATTTTTACTTCAAAAGTTGTCTGGCAAGAGCCAGCCCCAAATACTGTTTACATTCCCAGATGATTTAGCTAACACATAACACTTTCTTCAATGCCCTGTTCTCCTTCTCGAATCTAAGTTTGGGTGAAATCATGAGATTCTTTTATTGGAAAATAGTTCCTTTTCCTAAGCAAAGCTGGAGAGGTCAGTTCACCATTATGCTGGTGGTACACTGTTCTGTCTTATTTGCAAGGGAAAAAAGATTGTACTCTGGGTCCAAGTTACCTTGATTTTCATTTGTCATATTTAGGGGAAACAAAAACTGTCAAGCAAGTGACATAACAACTAACAATGTTGCACTTTCTGTATATGAAATCAATATTTAAATAACTTATTTTTCTCCATTGCTGTTCTTAAACAATGTAAGTAGCTGTAAGATACCAGTACCAATATGTTCTTGCAATTTGCTTCAGCCCAAGAAAGCGGTGTATTGTTTTAAAAAAAGTGTAAAAAGTTATTGTGCTGTTTCATTTAGCAAAAACAAAAAAAACAAAAACAAAAAAAGTGGACAAAAGGGTTTTCCTGTGTATCAAAACTTGTCTATAATTATGTCATTTCTGTTGATAGAAAAAAAAGTAAATAAATTTCTTCAACTGAGTATATCTGAGTTCCTTTTTCAACGTGTTGAAAATTGAAAATGTATTATCATTAGAAATTCTTTAAGAATATATATGATTATTAGATATAATACATATTATGTTAATTGATCTCCTTCCCTATGGAAATTACTCTTTACTCTTCATCTTGATTCAAGTTCGGAACAACATGTATTCATCTAAATTCACTCATTTGCATGAGAATATTGTTTCCAATTAAGTTATAGTTTCTCTTCATCTTGGAGTATACTTTAATATACAATGAAATGGATAGTCATTTTCTTTTGCCACCTCCCCCAGTGTCATGAAAAAAAAGTCTACTATAAGAGAAACTGACTCCAAATCACTTGACAAATTCTTTTTTTTTCCTTTTTTTTTTTTTATAATTATAGCTTTTTATTGACAGAGCCCATGCCTGGGTAATTTTTTTACAACATTATCCCTTGCACTCACTTCTGTTCCAACTTTTCCCCTCCTTCCCTCCACCTCCTCCCCCAAATGGCAAGAAGTCTTATACATGTTAAATATGACTTGACAAATTCTTATGGCTAAAAGGGGACAAAGCCCATATTTCTGTACTGAGGAAAAAGGAAAGAATTAACAAATTTAAATAATAGAAATTAACCTAGATTTATTGTGGAAATGTATGGTTATGAACATTTTTGTAAGACGAATATTTTAAAGTTCACAGAGGGAACTACAGTGAATTCACTGAATGGCAGTCTGTCACACTATATTGAAAAACTTCAGAAATCTGATCAATACAGTAGTCGACCACAATTTCAGAGGACTGAGGGTGAAACATACTCCATACTTTCTAAAAGAGGGGAGATAGAATGACCTGTACCTCTTAGGTATAGCCAATGGTGAGTGAGTGAGTGGAGTGGGATTAATTTTTCTTGATTATGCAGATTTTTTCTTATTTGAGATAGGAGGTGGGAAAGAGAAAAAATAAATGCTTTTTAATTGAAATTAAAAGTTTAAACAGTCTGGAACATAAGATAACATGTCGGAGTCACAATTTTGTTAAGTGATTTTCAATTCTTTGGGACTCTCTTTGGGGTTTTTTGTTTAGGTTTTGGTGTTTTTTTTTTTTTTTTTTTTTTTTTTAGCAGATACTTGCGTGGTTTGCCATTTCCTTATAAGTTCTTCCTCATTTGAGGAACTGAGGCAAACAGGGTTGTGACTTGAACAAGTTTCACCGTAAGTGACCAGACATTCTATCCACTGCATCACCCAGCTGCCTCTAGAGTAAGAATAACTGTATTGAAATCCCAGTTCTACTAATGAAGAGCCAACATTGGACAAGTCGACCTTTCTGGGATTCATTTCCTTATTTGAAATGAGAAGGTTAGGCCTGATGGATAGATAACCTGTAAGGGTCTTTCCAGCTCTAAATCCAGGATTCTTTCCAAAATGCAAATAATGTCATTAATTTGCTTTATAAGAACAAAATTTTCACATTCAGTTTTAATCTGGACCTTTTCTGATTAAGTTGAGTATTTGGGGAAAAAAATTCTGAAGGTAAACTTCAAGTTTTACTTAGTCCATGGTGACCATTTATCAGAGTCCAAAGAATACAGTTCCTAATTCCTGGAAAACCTTGAGCAAATACAAAATTTGCTCTTAATCTTAGTACACAGTACATTTTATGTCTTTTGCAACAAATTATAAATAGAGGGGCATAGGACATGCAATCTGGAGTCAGAGAGCTTCTGTTCAAATCCTGCTTTGGCCAGTGTAATTGTAGGCGAGACACACCTTCCTGACCCTGTTCCTTATTTGTAAAATAGAGTTGAAATAGGGTGGACTCTTGGCCATGAGATCCCTTACAACTTGATCTATGATCCTAATTCCATTAACAACTTATTGAGGAACTATTTAGGTGGTACAGTGGGTAGAACACCAGGCTTGAAGTCAGGGAAACTCATCTTCTTAAGTTCAAATCTGACCTTAGTTGTGTGACTTTGGACAAATCACACCTGTCTGCCTCAATTTCCTCTTCTGTAAAATAAACTGAAGAAAGATACAGCAGCTCTAGTGTCTTTGCCAAGAAAGTCTTAAATGGGATCATGAAGAGTTAAGACACAACTGTAATGATAGAACAATATTGTTGTTGTTGTTGTTGTTTTCTCAGTAGTATTTAATTTTAACAAATACATGTGAAGATAGTTTTCAATATTAATTTCTGTGAGACTGTTCCAAATTTTTTCTCCCTCCTTCCTTCACCTCATCCCTCCCCACGATGGCAAGCAATCTGATATACATGTATACTCCTTCTAAACATATTTCCATATTAGTCACGTGCAGGAAAAATCAGACCAAAGGGGGGAAAAACATGAGAAAGAAAAAGCAAACAAAACAAAATATTAAAAAATGTGAAAATGCTATGCTTCAATCCACATTCAGTCTCTATGAGTTCTCTGGATACAGATGGCATTGCCCATCCCAAGTCTACAAATATTGTCTTAGATTACTGCATTACTGAGAAGAGCTAAGTTTATCTTAATTGATCATCACAATCTTGGTGTTACTGTGTACAATGTTCTCTTAGTTCTGCTCATTTCACTGGATTTCGGTTCATAAGTTTTTTGAGGCTTTTCTGAAATTACCCTGCTCATCATTTCTTATAGAACAAAAGTATTCCATTATATTCATATATCATATTTATTCATTCACTCCCCAACTGATAAGGATCCACTCAATTTCTAATTCCTTGCCACTAAAAAAAAAAAAAAAAAAAAAAAAAAAAAAAAAAAAAAAAAGCTGCTACAAATGTTTTTGCACATATGGATCCTTTCCCCTCTCTTTTAACAGTGTTATTTTGTACCTGACTCTGTTTTGTTTTGTTTTTTTTGTACTACCAACTCATTTCTTCTGAGCCCTTATTGAAACATGACGTGTTTCAATTGAAATAAAAATGTAATGGACAAATACCCCAAACAAGACTATATATGCTTATAGCTTAAATAATATCAAAAGATGTTAAGAGTTATTCAACTGGTTGGATTTTTTTAATTCCGCTAGTTGTGGAGAGAACTTAAAGTACTCAAATCAGAAGCAAACCAAAACCTCCAAATGTTTGCTGAGTATCTGTTCCACAGACACTGATTGATTTGTTAATACAACAAGAATTTATTAAATAATAATGATAGCTAACATTCCCTAGCAGTTACTGTGCTAAGAACGTTACAATAATTATTGTCATTTGGTCTTCACAACAACCCTGAAAGTAAGTACTCTTATTATAATACCCACTTTACAGGTGAGGAAATTGAGGTAAAAAAAGTTAAATGACCTATCCAGGGCTGGCAAGTGTCTGATTTCAGATTTGAACTCAGCACTTAAGTCCAGTATTATATTCCATTCCATCCACAGCTCCACATGCTGAAGATGCAAACACAAAATGGAAAACTGGGTCATTATAGCTCTCATTCTAAGTGAATTTTGACCTTCTTGCTATTCTTCATATAGCACATTCCACTGTATTTTTTTTAAGGGCTTCCCTTTAAGCTTTAAATGTTTTCCCTCCTCATCTTTACTTTCAGGTTTTCTTCAAGATTCAATTCAGTCACTTCACTCTTCAAGAGATCTTTCACATTCACTCATACTATCAGTCCATCTCTTTGATATTCTCTCCAATTTAACCTGTATATATCTTATTTATATATAGTTGTCTAAATGTTTTTCTTTCCTAGTGGAACCTAAGTTCTTTGAAGGTAAGACTGTTTTTTTGCATTTAGCTGTGCCTAAGATAAAGAAAGTGTTTAATAAACGTTTGTTGGTGCGAAGGAATGACAGTTTGTGATGGTTCAGAGCAAGGGGTCAAAGGATAATTATAAGCAACAACAATAATAAATAATACAATTACATATTACTAATTGTATTATGTGATACATGCTGTATAATGCATTGTTGATATTTAATATTACAAATAAATAAAAAAAATCACTCAATAGCATTTGTTATTGGATGCTTTGGAATATATTTAAAAGGATTGCACACATTCAACCTATATCATATTGCTTGTTGTTTTGGAAAAGGGAGAGGTAAGGGAGAAAATTTTGGAACATAAATTTGAAAAAATGAACTATTTTTATATGTATTTGGAAAAACGAAATACTATTAAGATATTTTGGGAAATGGCATTTTAACAAATTCCTTAAAATTGACATTTATTCTACCTCTCCTCTCTTTTTTTAAAGATGGATCCAGACGCTAAGTGAATTACCTAGGTTCCCACAAGTAAGCATTGGAGGTAGAATTTGAACTCATCTCTTCTGACTCCAGAGCCTGCTTTTGTTAAACCACATCACACTGCCTACTTTAGTGTTAATGTTTTCTAGGCTGCTGTTGTCTTTTTGCTATCATTTGATAATCTCTCCAGATCATTATTGCCTGTCAGTGTGATCAATAACAAGTCAATACCATATTTTTTTTAAATTGTCCAACTTCTCAGACTGAATTAAATGTTTTTTGTTCTGCTTCAAACAGCCTACGAAGTGAGACATGTTAAAACAAATAACCATCCCCAGCCCAAATCTCCAAGACTCCTGCTTCCAACCATAAAATACAAGGTTTCTAACCAGAAAATTTCATTAAACAGTCCACTTCAAAATAATGTGCACCAGAGGGCACTGCTCTGCTAGCCTGAAACAAGAGAGGAAATATGCTTGTAAACTGCCTGAGGAAAGCCATAGCGAATAATCAAACACACTTAGAAGAGATGCAGTCTATGGAAGCAATGATAGAAATGAACTTGCTATGATTCCCGCCCTTCCCAGTTGGAAGAACAGCTGCTTTGCCCTCCACCCCATCCCAGAGCAAAAGTGACCAGCTGCAAAGCTGAGCAATTGGGGGTGGGGGAGAGGAAGATGTGCATATATTGCAGATCAGGAAAGAGCCCCCATTTTATCAGCATAGTATTAAGGTTCTGCGATCTAAAAACATAATTACCCATCACCTAAGCTGCCTCTTCAGATTTCTCCTGGAAGTTGAATTAAGGACAAAGGGGATGAAAACGAGAGAGGGTGAAATTGCAGAAGCTTCTATCTGCTTCAGCTGACAAGGGCAGCCCCAGGACATTATCTGTCCTCACCCCCTTGTGGTCCTGTTGCCAAATGCAGGGAATACTTCCTCTTTTTTTTCTCCACTTTGGAAGTCTGCATAATTGGCAGCTGCAAAGAAACAGTATCAGATTCCAGAAGAGGTGATCTCTTCTGAATTTTGGAATGAAACTAAGTTTACATTCCAGAAAGAGAAGGCGGGGAGAAAGGGAGGATTTGACCCCACTTGAGTACAAAGAATGGTTCATTGCTTGCAGCAGAAATGTAGTACCCTTCCAAATAGGCTTAGTCTTTGAGATCCATAAAGTAGAAGTGAATGCTCAGGGCATTCTTAAGCAAAGACAAAAAAATTATTCCTGTTGTTATGGAGATCACAGACTAATTGGGGAGCCAAAATACAAATGGTCATGTGCACAAAGGATGTAGACAGGTTAAACTGGAGCTAATCAACAGAAAGCAATAAAGCACATCAGGAAAAACTCATACAAAGTCGATTTTTTTTTTGTCCTGAGGTAATTGGGGCATAAAGTACTTATGCCTTGCCAGAGTCACCCAGCTACGAAGAGTTAAGTGTCTGAGATCACATTTGAACCCAGATCCTCCCCCCATCCAGATTCAGGGCTGTGCTCTATCCACTGTGTCACCTAGCTGCCCTGTAATGTGGGATTTTTGCCCAAGAGCTACCAAGTATCAGAGACAGCTGGTGAAAGTGCCTGAAGTCAGGAGACAGTGTCTTATTGTATGTATTGTCACAGTGACAGACACATAGTAGACACTTAAATTTTTTTTTCAGTTATGCTCTGTTCTTTGGGACCTCATGGACCAACCGTCCATGGATTTTTCTTGGCAAAGATCCTGGAGTGGTTTGCCATTACTTTCACTAATTCATTTTACAGATGAAGTAACTGAGGCAAACAGGGCTAAGTGATTTGCTCGGGATTACACAAGTAGTAGACACTGGACTTGGTGCTCTATCCACTGAACCACCTACCTGTCCTTCTTGACACATAGTAGATACTAAAGAAATGCTTGCTGACAAATTCTAAGAACTCTTGCAGCTCTAAGTTCTATGATTTCAAAGTGATCTCTAAAGACCTTCAGAATTCATCAGAACAAAATGGTTTTTTTTTTAACGTTATTAATGTCAGTCTTAAGATGTATTTGTAAACTACTAAAACTTATTGTAAACTCTAAAACTTATGAAGAAAATGAAGCACAGAGGAACTAAATTAATTATTCAAGGTCACACAGGAAATGGAAGAAATAGGATTTCAACCCAGGTCTTTTTTTTTATTATAGGCAACTAGGTGGTACAATGGATAGACTGCCAGTTCTAGAATTAGGAAAACTCATCTTGAGTTCCAACATTAGCACATCCTAACTGTGTGATCCTGGGCAAATCACTTAACCTATTTGTCTCAGTTTCCTCATCTGTAAAATAAGTGGTAGAAAGAAATGACAAACCACTCTGCTATCTTTACCAAGAAAACCCAAAACAAAACCCCAAAATGAGGTTGGATATTATTGAAATGATAGAATACCAATTTTCTGGTTATCTACTATGCCATGTACCCTCAGCTATGGAGCTTTTTTTTTATGGGGGTATATTTGTTTTTTTTTTTCCAAGTCCTTTCTTTTTTTTTAATATTTTATTTTATTTTATTTAATAATAACTTTATATTGACAAAATCCATGCCAAGGTAATTTTTTTACAACATTATCCCTTGCACTCGTTTCTGTTCTGATTTTTCCCCTCCCTCCCTCCACCCCCTCCCCTAAATGGCAAGCAGTCCTATATATGTTGCAGTATATCCTAGATACAATATATGTTTGCAGAACTGAACAGTTCTCTTGTTGCACAGGGAGAATTGGATTCAGAAGGTAAAAATAACCAGGGAAGAAAAACAAAAATGCAGATAGTTCACATTCGTTTCCCAGTGTTCTTTCTTTGGGTGTAGCTGCTTCTGTCCATCATTTATCAATTGAAACTCAGTTAGATCTCTTTGTCAAAGAAATCCACTTCCATCAGAATATATCCTCATACAATATCATTGTCAAAGTGTATAATGATCTCCTGGTTCTGCTCATTTCACTTAGCATCAGTTCATGTAAGTCTCTCCAAGCCTCTCTGTATTCATCCTGCTGGTCATTTCTTATAGAACAATAATATTCCATAACATTCATATACCACAATTTACCCAGCCATTCTCCAATTGATAGGCATCCATTCAATTTCCAGTTTCTAGCCACTACAAACAGGGCTGCCACAAACATTTTGGCACATACAGGTCCCTTTCCCTTCTTTAGTATTTCTTTGGGATGTAAGCCCAATAGAAACACTGCTGGGTCAAAGGGTATGCACAATTTTATAACTTTTTGGGCATAATTCCAGATTGCTCTTCAGAATGGTTGGATTCGTTCACAACTCTACCAACAATGCATCAGTGTCCCAGTTTTCCCGCATCCCCTCCAACATTCATCATTATTTTTTCCTGTCATCTTAGCCAAGCTGACAGGTGTATAGTAGTATCTCAGAGTTGTCTTAATTTGCATTTCTCTGATCAATAATGATTTGGAACACTCTTTCATATGAGTGGTAATAGTTTCAATTTCATCATCTGAAAATTGTCTGTTCATATCCTTTGACCATTTATCAATTGGAGAATGGCTTGATTTCTTATAAATTTGAGTCAGTTCTCTATATATTTTGGAAATGAGGCCTTTATCAGAACCTTTAACTGTGAAGATGTTTTCCCAGTTTTTTGCTTCCCTTCTAATCTTGTTTGCATTAGTTTTGTTTGTACGAAGGCTTTTTAATTTGATGTAATCAAAATTTTCTATTTTGTGATTAGTAATGGTCTCTAGTTCATCTTTGGTCACAAATTTCTTTCTCCTCCACAAGTCTGAGAGATAAATTATCCTATGTTCCTCTAATTTATTTATAATCTCATTCTTTATGCCTAGGTCATGGACTCATTTTGATCTTATCTTGGTATATGGTGTTAAGTGTGGGTCCATGGCTAATTTCTGCCATACTAATTTCCAGTTATCCCAGCAGTTTTTATCGAATAATGAATTCTTATCCCAAAAGTTAGGATCTTTGGGTTTGTCAAACACTAGATTGCTATAGTTGACTATTCTGTCTTGTGAACCTAACCTTTTCCACTGATCCACTAATCTATTTCTTAGCCAATACCAAATGGTTTTGGTGACTGCTGCTTTATAATAATAGTTTTAGATCAGGTACAGCTAGGCCACCTTCATTTGATTTTTTTTATTATTAATTCCCTTGAGATTCTCGACTTTTTATTGTTCCATATGAATTTTGTTGTTATTTTTTCTAGATCATTAAAATATTTTCTTGGAAGTCTGATTGGTATAGCACTAAATAAATAGATTAGTTTAGGGAGTATTGTCATCTTTATTATATTCACTCGGCCTATCCAAGAGCACTTAATATTTTTCCAATTATTTAAGTCTGACTTTATGTATGTGGAGACTTTTTTGTAATTTAGTTCATATAATTCCTGACTTTCCTTTGGTAGATAGATTCCCAAATATTTTATGCTATCAACAATTATTCTGAATATATTTCTCTTTGTATCTCTTGCTGTTGGGTTTTGTTGGTGATGTATAAAAATGCTGAGGATTTATGGAGATTTATTTTGTATCCAGCTACTTTGCTAAAATTATGAATTATTTCTAATAGCTTTTTAGTAGAATCTCTGGGGTTCTCTAGGTATACCATCATATCATCTGCAAAGAGTGATAGTTTGGTTTCCTCATTGCCTACTCTAATTCCATTAATATCTTTCTCGACTCTTATTGCAGAGGCTAGTGTTTCTAATACGATATTAAATAATAATGGTGATAGTGGGCAACCTTGCTTCACTCCAGATCTTACTGGGGAAAGATTCCAGTTTTTCCTATGGGGGTATATTTGTTGTTGATGACATTATATCCAATGGAAAATTATCTAGGACCATAGATTTTTGAGTTTTAAGGGACTTTAATGGTCATCTAGTCCAAATTTTTAACAACAAGGAAATTAATCATCAAAATGTTTAGTAATTTGCCCACTGTCACACAGGCATGAAGTAGAATAGTTGGTTTTTGAACCTCTGTTCTTTCTCCATTGCTAAATCCAACAGGCTTCCCATTTGCCCTCCTCTGTTGTCAGTGGTACTTAAAGAGAATATTTTCTGCTGACCAGACCTTCTCCCACTCTCAGAGTGATGGGGAGGGAGGCAGTAGCATTCATTCATTTCAAAGACTCAGTCATTTGATCTTACAGAGAGAAAAAAAAAGAGGAAAAATGCTAGTGGTTACTTAGCTGTTCTCTATCCCATCTAGATTTTTCTTCCTCTTTCTAATCAAATGCTTTCAAGACCCACTTGAAGGCAGCAAGATTTGAGTTCTAATTCCATTTAAGATATTTCTTAGCAAAGTGATGCCAGACAAAACACTTAATCCATCTCCAGATAAATGAGGCCGTTGGCAAGCCTTAAACAATATGTAAATATGATCCATTATGTTTTGATCTACTTTGATCATTTATGGAGTGCTATAAGTCTTATTAGCTCTTTACATGAGAACAGAGGGAAATGGTAATACCACAGCAGCAAAATACTTCCTTCTTTATTCAGTAGACTCACTTTAAGCTGATTGAAGGACAAGTAAATTCTAGTTGAATTCTCTATTAGAAACTGCAAGATCCAGCAGTTCTCAGTTTAGTCGGGAAAAGCTGTCTGTGACCTATTAGAGGATTATCAGAATTCTATCGCACCTCCCCATGTACAAATGTACAGTAGTTGGAATTCCCATCATTGGCCACTGAAGAAAAAAATCACATTTTAAAGGCAACTTTTTTTTTTCTATTCACCATTCCAGGTACTGAAAATACAAAGAAAGATAGAAGTGAAATTTTATTATTGTTGTTTCATCATTTCAGTTGTGTCCATTTGTTATTGTGACCCCATCTATGGTTTTCTTGGCAAAAATACTGGAGTGGTTTGCCATTTCCTTTTCCAGTTCATTTTATACAGATGCGGAAACTAAGGCAAACAGGGTGAAGTGACTTTTCCAGGTTCATACAGCTAGAAAGTGTCAGAGTCCTACATTCCATTCTGAAAGATGATTTAAGATATCAAGGGTATTATTAAAAAATAAAATTCTTCACTGGAAGGAACATATAGTATGGTACATTGGAAAGGCTCCCTGGGAGTCTTGGTTTAAACCCTACTGCTGACTTTCCTATATGTCTGGGCAAATTACTTAAGTTCCTTATCTGTACATTGAGAGTAGTACATTGTACTAAACCTAGATAAGGCATTTATTAAGCATTTGCTGTATGGCAGATGCTATGTATGCTAATCATTGAAGATACAAATACAAGGAAAAAAAAACCAAAATAATCCCAGAACAACATCTAAACAATAGTACCCACTCTCAAGTAGTTTACATTCTGATGAAAAGTGTGAAGGGGGATTCAGGCCTTTGGAGAGTATTTTGATAAGTCTTGAGAGTACAAAGTAGAGCCAGAAATGAAAGGAACATGCACTAGGAACCTTATGAAATAACAGTCCTGGCTAAAGACTCGCCAGTAGGTGAGAGGACTACAGTGTCAGGAAATCTTCAAAACTGCTGTGATGGCCTTAAGAGGTCTCTTTTCCAGCTCTAGATTAATATGATAATGATCTGTTAACCCAGCAGTTCAAATTATCAAATTGACTAGGCAGACAATAGAGTCCCAAAGTAAAGGACACTCACATTTGGGAGGGATTCTGCTTGGAGAGGGGGCAGCCAGAGGACAATGTAAGGTCACTGAATGTTTAGAAAGAGGTATGCCAAGAAAAAAAGGAAAGTTATTAAAAATGTGACTTTAAGGTTATGAAAATAACCCTAACTTTGCCCAGAGCTGACTGTATATGATCAGTACTAAAAATAAAAATAAATATTAAATAGTTCAGTCCTTGGTCTTTCTAACTCTCTCATTCTCTGTGATCTCATCAACCCTTCCAGCTGCAATGATGGATAGACCTCCAAAACTGCAGATCCAGCCCCAAATTCCAATCAACAAATCAATGCTGTAGAGTCCACAGGCTCTGAAGTTAGAAGAAGCAGTGGGATATGAGGTCCTGAATCACTAGGAGGGGTGCCTGAAGCACTAATAAGATTACTCCTTGAGGCAAGCAGTAAAGGGCAGTGATGGGGATCAGCTTAACCTTACAATCCCATCCCCTGTGGAGGTTTTGGGGAATCCCACCTTACTGTATCCAGCCAGAAAGCTAAATTATGTCAAACATTCAAGTTTAAAATTTCCCCTATAAATCTATCCCTGGCCCCATGGCATTTTGGCTGAATTTCTTCTGGGTTAGCCTGCCATGTCTACCTCATTGGTATCTTTCTCCTCACCTTTCCCCCATTCCTCCTGGTATCATTCTCTTTATTATAATCATTATATGTATATAATTATATATTACATATATAATATTATGTATTATATACTCTTTTAGACTGCTAAATCACTTTTAGAATTTAGCCTGCCAGTAAATGGTGTATTCCTACCTCATGGAGTATTCCCTTTCTCCTGGTTAATTGTGAGTTCCACTAGGGAACTTGTCTTTCCCATGGTTAATTGTTTAAAAAAAAAAACCTTTCCTTACCAACTACAAGCTCTCCCAAATCTATTTCATATTTATTATTCCTGGTGTCTCTTGTATCTCTTCATTTTGTCTGTAATCTCTTCTCATAAATAAACTTACCTTTTGCCAAAGAGAAATGCCACTATGAATTTATCACATTACCAAACCCCAAATTTGGTGCTGATTGTTCTCAATCTCATCATTTGGTAATGGACCAAAACACATAATTTGGTGCCAAACACTAACATTTAGTGTCAATTTTTGAACCTCAATCTCCTCGTTTGGTGCTGTACCTGACATATCAATATGGCTGCTGTACCTGATATATCAATATGGCTAAGTAACCATAGTCACGAACTGTTTCCAGAATAGGAGACAAATCAGCTTTCCTTTTCAAACAAGCTGTCCTTAATGTATATGTATATGGCAAATATATGCCCCTGTCTTACCCCACTACTTCTCAAGAGTTAGGCAGTAAGAATAATTCATAAGTTACATATTCAAACAGATCCATTTAGACTTTCAGAAAAGGTGCAGATCCTAAGGAGCAAATCCAGAGACAAATGTAAAATTAAATGTAAAAGTAAGGCTATGTCATATGAAAATGAAGCATTTGACACCTGGGAGGTATAATTTGACTCTGGGCTCAGAGCTCTATCCACTGAACCTTCCAACTGCTTCCTAGGCAAATAAGGGTTAAGTAATTTTCCCAAAATCATATAGCTGTTAAGTGTCTGAGGTCAGATTTGAAATCAGGTATATGTGACTCCAGATCGAGTACTCTTATTTACTGCCCTACCTACTACCTAGAATAGGAAGATGCTAGATTAGGAAGGGCTTTAAATGCTAAAAAGAGGGTTTTATATGGGTCAGTGGTGATGAGCCGGACTTGTGCTTTAGAAAATTCACTTTGGTAACTGAATTGAGAATGGATTGGAGTAGAGAGAAATTTGAAGTAGGGTGACCATTTAGAAGATTATTGCAACATGGCCAACAAAATGGAGGACCAGAGACTCTGATCTTCATGACTTCTAAAACCTCTAAAATAGAAATTATGTGCAAGAGATAAAGTAAGAAAGACACCAAAAATCCTAACCAAATATAAACCCAAAGAACTAACTGAATAGAAAGTGTGACCCTCTACCTTGTTCATTCAGCACCCCTTCTCCCAGCTACCATATCCTGGCAGGGCTACACAAGTTGACTCCTAACTTACAATAGAACTCAATTCCTCTCTCTTTCTTGTGACATGGAAAGCCAAATGGCATAAGCTTGCTTCAAATATTCTTAACTTCCTTCTTTGCGTCAAAGAAAACCAAAAGATAAAAGTTCTCTTTGGAATTGTATTATGGAGGGAACTGGTATAAAATATTAGTGTATGTGGTAGTCCACTGGACATGAAGGAAAGTGGCGTCTAGCTGGGGCCAATTCTGTTCTTCTAGAAGCCATCAAATCTGGTGATTAATTCTCTAGAATGGGAGAAATATAAGGTACTTTTGAGCTCTAGTCCCTGAGGTATTACCATCAAAGGAGAATGAGTCAGAAAGTGAAATAAATAGGATAATATAAGGGGAAAAATACAGAAATGAGCTATGGTCTCATGAGGAAGAAAATGAACAGATAAACCAAGTAGATCAAGATAGGGAGCCTAGACTTCTTTAAATGAATATTGTAAGATAAGATGAAGGAAACGAGAAGCTAGATGATACAGTGGATAGAGTACAGAGCCTAGAATCAAAAAGACACTTTTTTTCTGAGTTCGAATCTGATCTCAGACACTAGCTAGCTATTTGAACCTGGGCAAGTAAGTTCAACACTGTTGCCCTCAGTCTATAAATGAACCAGAGAAGGAAATGGCAAATTATTCTAGTCACTTTGCCAAGAAAACCCCAAATGGGGTCATGAAGACTCAGACATGATTAAAACAACCGAACAACAACAGAAAAAGATAAAAGAAAATGATTAAATATTTGAGGAGACAAAGGATCCTGGGGATTCCCAAGACAGCCTGGAACTGATGTGAACCCTAAAGTAGCCTATTCCCAAGAATTGCAAAAATCTATTCTGTTCCTTTGTCAACTCTGATCAGGTCTGTTTCCCAGACTGTTCAGTTTGCATAGAATAATGAGAAGCCCTTAATCAGCTCTCATTCAGCCACCACTGTCTCAATGATATGAGGCAAAAACTCTTAATCAAATAATCCTCTTTATAAAATTCCTGGACTTAGTCAGATGGATTCCACCTGGCAGCTCCTCCTTGGCTTCTCCTCTTATTCCTTGGAGCTCCCTTGAGCTTTAAAAAGTTTGTTCCCCCAAAAGCAAATTACTCATTGATTTTTGACTCTTCCTTGCCAAGTTGTATTTGCTTGTGCCTATGTGCTATTCACATAAATAAAATAGCAAAATCTCTATTACCTTTGATGAATGTCTTGATTTCTTCAGGTCGATTGAACTGTAACCAAATCTCTATTATACTATTTTTATGATATTGTATTACAATTATGCTCTTCCAAATCTATTTCATACTGCCACTTCAGAACCATAGCATAATGTTCTTAAATTATTTAAAAGAGAAATAAGATTTTTGGATGCAGAATTTATGGCTTGCATGGCAGAAATAAATATCAAAATTTAAAAATATTGGATCTATGATGGTATTATCTTACCATTGAAACAACAACAAAAAAGGAATAACTAATTAGGAGTGCAGTTACATGTAAGTAAATGCTATTCTGGAAAAAAAAAGAAGCAAAAAAGCAATAATAAATAAAAGAAAAAATTATCTCCATCTAAGAAAAATATATTGATTTTGAAGATAGGCTATGTCAAAATAGCTTAAAGATTATAGAGGTCTTCTGGAAGAACAATGTCACATCAAAAAAGAAAATCAATAAAACCTGAACATTGCATGAAGTACAAGAAAAACTGCTTAAAACTTCTGATCCCAGAAAACAATATGATGATGAAAAGAATCCACCTTCAGAAGAACAAAAAAAAGCTTGTGCTACAGATGCCAAAATATAAAATCATTAAGTTTAATAGTTCCGATGACAAACAACAAAATCTGCAAGCAATTAGAAGACCTTTAATGTAAAGGAAAAGAAATTCAAATAATAAGACACTATTCTTTACCTACTTGAACATGCAGGAGAAACTGGAATTATGGGATCTAAAGAGTAAAGGAGATTAAGATGAAACACAAGGTACCACAATCTGAAAATTTTAGCCTAATTACTTATGAAAAAAGATGGATGTTCAATGAAAAGAGGCAACTGAAGCATCTCACAAAGAAAATAAGATCTAAACAAATTGTTATGCAAACACCTCAGACAACAAAAATACAAGGGAATTTCATTCGCCAACCAAGAAAGGTGCAGATAATGAAATAAATTACCCCCCAAAAAAAGGAAAATGGAGAAAAATAGAAAAACAAATATGGAGTTACAATAATGCCAGAATTACACAAATAACATTGAAACATTAAGAGATTTCTTTTTTGAGTGTATACCAGGAGACAAAGATGAAGATATAAAGCCAAATAGCAAAAGTGATGGTGGAGAAATAGGTCTGAAACATCATGGACTAAAGTACTATGACTCACAATGCCCTGCCTACAGGTAAATCAATGTCCTGTGGGACTAAATTGCAGAATGAGAAGACAACCGCCAAAAAAAAAGAGAAAGAGAAAGTAGAAGATACAAGAAAATGTGAGATGTGACCTACTCAAGTAAATCAATTGTTAACAATGAATGAAAAATAATCCCTGTAGATCTCAGGAAGAAGACAGTCTAGAAGAGAAAAATGTGGGAAGAGGCAAAAGGAAGGACTGAAAAAAGAGGAAAGAATGGGAGAAAGCTTGTCTCAGTAGGAGGAGGAGAGCCTAATAAACAAAGCTCTCATGGAGATGGGGATATTCTATATTGTGAATCATATTCTATAAATAGAAGAAAAAAAAGAATTGGAGTTATTAGGGGCAAATGACATACAAGAAAGTAGAAAAATCATAAGGGAGGAAAAACATGTAATTAAGGGCCTAGGAAAGACAATGTTTCTTCCTCTATAATAATAATAAAAAATAATAATACCTGCAGGAACTAGTATTTCTTTTTTTACTTTTCAAAATACATACAAAGTTATTTTCAACATTCACCCTTGCAAAACCCTGTGATCATATTTTTTTCCCTCTCTCCTCCTTTACCCCTTCCCTAGAGAGCAAGTAATTCATTATAGGTTAAACATGTGCATTCTTCTAAACATATTTCCACATTTATCATGCTGCACAAGAAAAATCAGATAAAAAAATGAGAGAAAGAAGAAGTAAGCAAGCAAACAACAATAACAAAAAAAGGGGAAAATGCTACCTTGTGATACACATTCATTCCCCATAGTCTTCTTTCTGGATGTAGATAGCTTTCTCCATAACGGTCCATTGGCATAGTCAGAATAATTTCATTGTTGAAAAAAGTCAAGTCCATCACAGTTGGTCATCACGTAATCTTGTTGTTCCTGTGTACAATGTTCTTTTGAATCTATTCATTTCACTTAGCATCAGGTCATGTAAGTCTCTCCAGGATTTTTTGAAATCATTCTGCTGATTGTTTCTTATAGAACAATAATATTCCATTACAATCATATGCCATAACTTGCTCAACCATTTCCCAAATGATAGGCATCATTTTTTAGTTTCTTGTGTGTGGAATAGAGAGAAAAGGTGAGTAACTTACAAGAATATGTGAATTCTTTTTCTGCATTTTATTTTCATTATTTCTGTGTTTCCCCTATGACCTGTATAATTATGTACTTGAGCCTTGGCCAGCTATATATGAAGCCTGATGGCCTGATTTTCTGTTTCCTAGAAGTCAGGTGATTTGGGGGAAACAGAAACATTGGATTCCAATCTCTCCAGATAGCAACAACCATTTAGATGCCTCCCCCTCCCCTTCTCAATGCTCTCTTACTTGTGACACAATCTCTTGTATAAAAGCTGTATATTTTTACTATTTCTTTAGCCCTCCTACCTGGAGTTTTCTCTTCTCTTTATCTCATGAAAGAACCTCATCTTCCCAAGGCATAATAAATGACCTTTCTGCTTTATAGTTTGAGTGATCTCTGAGTAGTCATTTTGGGTAAGGATCTTCTACATCCTTGCCACTACAAAAGAGGCTGCTACAAACATTTTTGCACATGGGGGTCCTTTTCCCTTTTTTATGACTTCTTTGGGATACAGATCCATTAGAGGCTGCTGGGCCAAAGGGTAGGCACAGTTTGATAGCCATTTGGGCATAGGAACTAGTATTTCTAAACTAGAAGTGCAACAGAAAAGGGTCTTGGGGGTGGGGAGGCAGAAAGGGAAAGATCCACAAGGCAGTAACAGAAAATGTTTCTAAGAAGGAGTTCAAATTAGCTACCCTGGAACTTTGAATTCTAAGAGGAATAAAGAGATTAATGAACAAATAAGCATAATGGCAATAAATAAAATGGTAAATAAATAACAGGCTAGAATGTGAAGGAAATGAAGATAAATAATAAAGAGAATGAGAGGAATAAATCAATTTAAGAAAAAGGTGCAGAAGATAAAATTTGAAAACAAACAAGTTGAAGAAATGATGATGAAATTGAAGAAGAAAAAATTGATTGAATTAACAAACTTTTTAAAAATAGGGTAAAAGTTTATATAATTAGATAAAGGAAATAAAGAAAAAGAAATGATGAGTTAATTAAAACTCCCAAGTGAGAGGGAAAATATAAAATGCCCCAAAGTAAAGATCAAATAGACATCTTAAATAATATAATATCAGAAAAAATAAGACTAGATGTAAAGGAACTACTAAGGGGGAAAAACAACTACTGATTATGATTATGTTGCAGCTGCCAAATTCTGGATATTCAAGGATCTGGACAGCATCTTCCAAAAAATTATCAAGGAAAACTGCTCTGGTGACCTGGAACCAGAGGACAAAATAAGCATTGAAAGAAGCCATTAATCACCTCAGAAAAGAGATCCCAAAATAAAAACTTCAAGGAACATCATAGCCAGATTTTAGAACTATCAGGTCAAGTCAAAAATGCTACAAGTAGATAGAAAGAAATAATTCAAATATTGGGGAGTCACAGGAATTACATAGAACTTGGCAATTGCAATATTTAAAAGAGGTCATGGAACATGATGTTTGAAAGATACAACTAAGAATCACTTACCAAGCAAAATTAAGTACAATAGACTAAAGGAAAAATTTATTAGTCAATGAAATAAAAGGATTTTCCATTTTCTAAAGAGAAGATCAGAATTAAACAAAAATTTGATTTCCAATATCAAGATCCAACATAAGTATAAACAGGTAAAAAGAGAAAAGAAAACATAAGGGGATTCAATAGACCTAAACTGTTTACATTCTTACATGGGAAGATAATATTTGTAATTCTTAAAAAGTGTATCACTAAAAACTGTAAATCTTAAAAACTATATCACTAAAACTACACCTAGAAGGAATGTACATAGAGAGCATGGGTATATGGTTTAAGAGAATGGAATAAAAATTAAGGAGTGAGAAAGAAGAATATATGGGGTGCAGAAGGAAGAAGGAGATAGAATGATGTAAATTATTTCACATCAAGAGGCATTAAGGACCTATAACAGTGGAAGGGAAGATGGGAGGGTGAACAATGAGCATTATTGCTTGGACCTTATTCTTATCTATCTTGACTTAAAGAAGGAAAACAAATAATCAGTTGAATATAGACTGTTATCTATAATCTGACAGGGAAGTAGGAGAGGAGGAAATTAACTAAATGAGAGGGATAGAGATGGTAAGTCAGGGAAGATAGTAAAAGCAAAACACTAGACAGGAGGGGAAGGATGGAAGAAGAGAGGACAACGGGAGAAGAAATAGAATGGAGGAAATAATTTAATCATACCTGTGAATGTGCAAAATAGAAAAGCAAGGAATAGTCAACCTATCAGATCTTTTTTGGGGGGGGGGGGAGAGGGGGAAATTTATGACCAAACAAGAGAACATTATGAAAACAGTAGAAAAAAAAAAAACAAATGGAAAAAGAGATACAAAAGATGACTGAAGAAAATCACACATTAAAAACTAGCACAGTGCAAATGGAAGCTAATGACTTTGTGAGACAGAAAGAATCAGTCAAACAGACTAAAAAGAATGAAAAAAAAAATGGAAGAAAATGTGAAACACCTCATTGGCAAAATAGCCAATCTGGAAAATAAATTCAGAAGAGACAATTTTAAAATTATTGGTTTACCTGAAGTCCATGACCAAAAAAACAGCCTAGATATTATTCTACAAGAGGCCATTAAAGAAAATTGCTTCAATATTTTGGAAACAAAGAGAGAAATATTCATTGAACAAATCCCAATGATTTCTGGAAAGAGAGCCCATAAGGACAAACCCAAGGAACATTATTGCAAAACTCTAAAACTTTAATCTCAAGGAAAAATACTACTAGCTGCCAGACAAAAAAGATTTTAATATCAAGGAGCAACCATCAGGTTTACCCAGGATCTGGCAGCTTCTATAATAAAGGATTGGAGGGGTTGGAACACCATATTTTTGAAGGCAAAGGACCTGGGGTTAAAACCAAGAATTAGCTACCCAGCAAGATTCAGCATCATCTTTCAGGGAGGAGATAGAGCTTCAACAAAATAAGAAACTTTCAATAATTTCTATTGAAAAAACCAGAACTAAACAGAAAATTTAATCTACAAACACATGACTCAAGAGAACCGTAGAAAGGCACAAGGGGTAAAAGGTATTTAAAGGTTAAACTGTGTGCATATCTAGAAGGGAAAAAAATATGTAATTCATGAGAACTGTATCTAATACTGGGGCAGACAAAGGGGAGACATCACATGGACTGCAGGTATGGTTGTGAATGGGCTCTGATATGATAGCATCAAAGAAAAAGACATTAAGTGGTGGGGAAAAGTCAGCACTAGAAAAGGAGGAAAGGGAAGTTACAATGGGAGTCAAGAGGCTCAAAAGATCTATTACAATTGGATAGAAAAAAAAAAGGTGGGGGCGGGAATGAGCATTATCTGAAGCTTGACTCATCAGTTTGGGCTCTAAGAGGGAATAATGTAATCATTCAGTTGGGTATAGAAATTTACTTACTCCTATAAAGAAGTAGGAAGAGAAAGAGGAAAAGAAAAGAGACAGGATAGAAGGGAGGGCAGAAATACTAGGAAAAACAGTAGGAGAGGGAAAGGTTGATAGAAGATATGATAGTAGATGAAGTGGGTTAAAAACACTACTAAAAAAGAGGTGAGAGGTTATAGAAGATAAAATAGTGGGGTGGGGTGAGTAAAAAAACCATATGACTAAAGACAGGGTGTAAAGAGAGAACAAAAGTATATACAGGGGGAAAAATAGGCTGGAGGAAATACAGAGCTGGGAATCATAACTGTTAATGTGAATGGGATGAACTCTCACATAAAATGGAAGCAAATAGCAGAGTGGATTAAAAAACAGAATCCTACAAAATGTTGTTTACAAGAAACACATTTGACCCAGAGACACATACAGAGTAAAGACAAAAGGCTGAAACAGAATTTATTATGCATCAGCAGAAGTAAATAAAGCAGAGGTAGCAGTTCTAATCTCAGATAAAGCAAAAGTAAAAATAAATCTCATTAAAAGAGATAAAGAGGGAAAATACAACTTGATAAAGGGTAGAGTAAATAATGAAGTAGTAACACTACTGTGTATGTACCAAGTGGCAGAGCAGGCAGATTCCTAGAGAGGATTTTAAGCAAGTTACAGGAAGAAATAGATAGCAAAACTATTCTAATGGGGCTCCTCAATCTTCCCCTCTCAGAATCAGATGAATATAACCACAAAATAAACAAGAAATAAAGTAGGGAGGTTGATAGGATCTTAGAAAACCTAGATATGATAGATATCTGGAGAAAATTTTGAATAGGAACAGAAAGGAATACACCTTTTTCTCACCGGTACATGGCACCTATACAAAACTTGGCCATGTATTAGGGCATAAAAACCTCACAATCAGATGCAAAAAGGCAGAAATACTAAATACTTCCTTTTCAGACTACAAATAAAATTATATTCAATAAAGGGCCAAGGAAAGATAGACTAAAAACCAATAGGAAATCAAATAACCTAATGCTAAAGAATGAGCAGGTCAAACAACAAATTACAGCAACAATCCATAATTTCATCCAAGAAAATGACAATAATGAGGGGCAGCTGTGTTGGTGTAGTAGCTAGAGCACCAGCCCTGAAGTCAGGAGAACCTCAGTTCAAGTCTGGCCTCAGACACTTAACACTTCCTAGCTGTATAACCCTGGGCAAGTCACTTAAACCCAATTGCCTCAGCCAAAAAAAAATGACAATAAGGAGACAACATACCAAAACCTATGAGATGGAGCCAAAGCAGTTCTTGGAACTTTTATATCTCTAAATAAAATAGAAAAAGAGGAGGTCAATGAATTAGGCATGCAACTAAAAAAAAAAAAGCTAGAAAAAGAACAAATTAAAAATACCATATAAAAAATTTTGAAGCTCAAAGGAGAAATTTAAAAAATAGAAAACTATTGAATTAATAAAACCAAGAGTTGGTTTTAAGAAAAAAACTAACAAAATAGATAAACCATTGATTGATTTGATTAGAAAAAAGGGGGAAAAAGCAAATTATTAGCATCAAAAATGAAAGAGGTGAATTCACCACCAATGAAAAACAAATTAAAGCAATAATTAAGAGCTTTTATGCTTGACTCTATAGCAACAAATCTGACAATCTGACTGAAATGGATGAATATTTACAAAAATATAAATTGCCCAGGTTAACAGAAGAGAAAATAAGACACTTAAATAGTCCCATTTTAGGAAAATAAAACAAACAAGTCATCAATGAACTCCCTAAGAAAAATATCCCCAGGACTAGATGGATTCACAAATGAATTCTGCCAAATGTTTAAAGAACAATTAATTTTAATATTATCTAAACTATTTAGGAAAACAGGTAAAGAAGAAGTTTTGCCAAATTCCTTCTATAACATAAATATGGTAATGCTGCCTAAACCAGGAAGAGCCAAAAAAGAGAAAGAAACTCACAGATTAATTTCCCTAATGAATATTGATGTAAAAATTTTAAATAAAATATTAGGAAAGAGATTACAGCAACTTATCACCAGAATAATACACTATGACCAAATAGGATTTATACCAGGAATGGAAGGCTGGTTCAATATCAGTAAAAATATGACCATAATTGATCATATCAATAATAAAACCAACAGAAATCATATGATAATCTCAATAGATACAAAAAAAGCTTTTGACAAAATACAGCACCCATTCCTATTAAAAACACTAAAGATCATAGGGATTAAGGGAGTTTTCCTTAAAATAGCAAGCAGTATCTATCTAAAATCTGCAGCAGGCATTATTTGTAATGGAGAGAAGCTGGACACATTCCCAATAAGATCAAGGGTAAAACAAGGATGCCCATTATCACCACTATTGTTCAACATTGTACTAGAAATGTTGACTTTATCAATAAGAAAAGAAAAAGAAATTAAAGAAATTAGAATAGGCAACGAGAAAATAAAACTATTAATTTGCAGATGACATGATGATATATTTAGAGAATCCTAGAAAATCATCCAAAAATCTACTGGAAACAATTCACAGCTTTAGCAAATTTGCAGAATATAAAATAAACCCACACAAATCATCAGCATTTCTATATATTACTAACAAAATCCAAGAGCAAGAGATAAATTCCATTTAAAATTACTGTAGACAAAATAAAATACTTGGGGATTTACCAGGCAAGACAAACAAAATACTTTTCACACTAACAAAGTGAGGTCTAAACAACTGGAAAAATATCAGTTGTTCATGGCTGAACTGAGAGCTAATATAATAATTCTGCCTAAATTGAGCTACTTGTTCAGTGCCATAACAATCAAATTGCCAAAACATTATTTTATAGAACTAGGAAAAAATAATAACAAAAGTCATCTGAAAGAACAAAAGGTCAAGAATATCAAGGGAGTAAATGAAAAAATTACAAAGGATAGTGGCATAGTGATATGATGATACCAAATCATCATACTGATACCAAACCTAAAACTATATAGCAACCGTGATCAAAACCATTTGATACTGGCTAAGAAATAGAGTGGTGGATCAGTGGAATAGATTAGCCACACATGACACAATGATCAAGGCCTAGAGCAATCTAAAATTTGATAAATCCCCAACTTCCTGTTTCTGGAAGAAGAACTCACTATTTGACAAAAATTGCTGGGAAAACTGGAAAATAGTATGTCAGAAAATCAGCATAGACCTAGATCTCATACTCTGTAATGGGCTGAGGCTTGAGTTGATGCACTGAGGTCCCAAGCACATGAGGCTAAATAGTAATTGGACCATACTCTATTAATAGATAAGTTTGGAGAGAGAATGGCCCCCACCCACTCTTTGTGCAAGTCCTGATGTGTTGTATAGGAAATGACGATTTTGGTGGGTGGAGGCAGGGGAGTGGAAAAGGAAGGGGAGGAGAGACTTTTGGGACGGCCAAAATCTTTCGGTCGTCTGTCTTTTATCCATGTTGTGGTAGACACCTTTTCAGGATTCACTTTTGCCATACCAGCAGCAAAAGAGACAGCCCGAGTGGTCACTGAATTCCTCCTGCAAGCATTTGCCATTATGGGTGTGCCACAAGCAATAAAAACAGACAATGGTCCTGCATACACCTCCAAACATTTTGCACACTTTTGTGCACAGTATAAGATTTTACACACTGGCATACCCTTTAATCCTCAAGGACAGGCAATAGTAGAGAGGAGAAACAGAGATATTAAGATGCTGCTCCAAAAACAAAAGAAAGGGGGAGCCACAGGTAACCCTAGAGAGCTTCTAAATCTAGCACTTTATACTATTAACTTCTTGATTTTTGACAAAGATGCACTGGCTCCGGCAGACAGGTTTTATAACCCACCGGAAGGGCAATGTCCAGTGCGAGCAGCTCCACTATCTTTAGATAATCGCCAGGTGATGTGGAGAGACCCAGAAAGTGGTGAATGGAAGGGACCAGATAGGCTAACTGCTTGGGGGAGAGGGTTTGCTTGTATCTCTACAGGTGGAGAAGGAATCAGATGGATGCCAATGAGCCGTATTCGTCTTGTCCATCGCAGAGAGACGGAGCAGACCCTTGAAACGAAGGAGAAGACCCAAGAAACATCGGGTGGTTCTGTTGCTGATTGTGCCCACCACTGAAAGAGCATGGCAGTTATGGCGTTTGACTTATGGACATAGAAAATCATTGGACTTCAAAACCCTCAGAAATCATTGGATTCTCTGAGACATAAGATTGTTGTAGGACTTTAAAGCCCTCAGGAATCATTGGATTTTCTGAGAAATGATAAGACTGTTATAGGACTTCAAAATCTGCTGGAATCATTGGATTCCCTAAGACATAAAAAGACTTTTGCTGGACTTCAAAAACTTGGGGGGATCATTGGATTCCCTGATATGTGAAGCAATGGACAATAGACTGGTTTTGGACTATCTCTTGGCTGCTGAAGAGGTGTATGTGTGACTGCTGTTTACATACTCTCCTTCTAGGACTTCTGGCAATCTTTTACATCATACTGTTGATTTATATTGTTTGTTATACCGTTACTTGGGTGCATAATTCATGTTTGTTACACCACATCAAGCCTGCACTGACTGTGGGGAGAGTCATCACTAATAGTCTCTGCGTTGTTGCTATGTGCTATGTGTTCCCATGCTGATGGGTTTGTGCATAATAAGACCCTTGAGCCCAGAAACCTGCTAGCAACCCCCACTTCCCTTTGGTGCTTTTCATCTCCCTTCCTGAGAAGTCAGGGAGGGCGTGATTATCTCCTTTTTAGTGCTTTCACCTCCCTTCCTGAGAAGTCAGGGGGGTCGTGATCACTTCCTTTTTGGTGCTTTCACCTCCTTTCCTGAGAAATCAGGGAGGGTGTGATCACCTCCGCTTGGGGGCTCTGACCTCCCTGAAGAGTCAGGGATGGCATGATCACCTGTGTTCTAAAACAAAAGAAAGCGGGAGATGTAATGGGCTGAGGCTTGAGTTGATGCACTGAGGTCCCAAGCACATGAGGCTAAATAGTAATTGGACCATACTCTATTAATAGATAAGCTTGGAGAGAGAATGGCCCCCACCCACTCTTTGTGCAAGTCCTGATGTGTTGTATAGGAAATGACGATTTTGGTGGGTGGAGGCAGGGGAGTGGAAAAGGAAGGGGAGGAGAGACTTTTTGGGATTGCCATTGCCATGACCTTTTTCTGTTTGTTTCTCTTCTTCTTTTTGCTTTTTGCTGAGGCAGTTGGGGTTAAGTGACTTGCCCATGGTCACACAACCAGGAATTGTTAAGTGTCTGAGGCTAGATTTGAACTCAGGTCCTCCTGACTTCAGGGCTGGTGCTCTATTCACTGAGCCATCTCCTTCCACTCCCCTGCCTCCACCCACCAAAATCGTCATTTCCTATACAACACATCAGGACTTGCACAAAGAGTGGGTGGGGGCCATTCTCTCTCCAAGCTTATCTATTAATAGAGTATGGTCCAATTACTATTTAGCCTCATGTGCTTGGGACCTCAGTGCATCAACTCAAGCCTCAGCCCATTACAATACTCCATACCAAAATAAGTACAAAATGAATATATGATTTGGGCATAAAGGATGATACCATAAACAAATTATCTGATAGGATAATTTACCTATCAGATCTTCTAATTTACCTAATAGATAAATTATCCTATCAGATCTTTAAAGAAGAGAGGAATTTATGATCAAAGAAGAACTAGAGAACATTATGAAAAGCAAAATGGACAACTTTGATTATATTCAATTAAAAAGTTTTTGCACAAACAAAACCAACAGAAATAAGATAAAAAGGGAAGTACAAAACCGGGGGGGAAACTTTAGAGACAGAATTTATTATAAAGGTACAATTTCTAAAATATATAAAGATTTGTGTCAAATTTATAAGAATACAAGTCATTCCCCAATTGATAAATGGTCAAAGAATATGAACAGACAATTTTCAGATGAAGAAATTAAATCCATTTATAGTTATGTTAAAAAATGCTCCAAATCACTATTGATTAGAGAAATGCAAATTAAAACATCTCTAAGATACCACCTCACACCTTTCAGATTGGCTAACATGACAGAAAAAAAAGATAATGATAAATGTTGGAAGGTATGTGGGAAAACTGGTACATTAATGCATTACTGGTGAAGTTGTGAAATGATTCAACCAATTTGGAGAGTAATTTGGAACTAGACCAAAGGACTATCAAACTCTGCATACCCTTTGACACAACAGTGCCATTACTGGGTCTGTATTCCAAGTAAATCATAAAAGAGGGAAAAGGATCCACATGTGCAAAATTGTTTGTAGCAGTTCTTTTTGTGGTAGCAAAGAATTGGAAAAGGGAATTGATGCCCATCAATTAGGAAATAGCTGAATAAGATGTGGTACATGAGAGTAATGGAATATAGTCCTATAAAAATGATGAACAAGCTGATTATAGAAAGGCCCGGAAAAATTTACATGAACTGATGCTGAACAAAATAAACAGAATCAGGAATACATTGTACATAATAACAGCAAGAATGTGCAATGATCTGCTATAAAAGCCTTGGTTCTTTGCAGCAGTTCAGTGATCTGAAGCAATCCCAATAGACTTTGGACAGATTCCATTTACATCCAGAAAAAGATCTATGGAGACTGAATGTAAATCAACACATGCTATGTTCACTTCTTTCTTTTTTATATCTCATGATCTTTCCCTTTTGCTCCAATTTTTACTCTCCCAACATGATTCATAAAGCAATGTGTATTAAAAATAAACTTATTACAATAAAAATATACCCATCTAAAACCAAAATCAAGCTTCATGTTCAATTGAGATATATTAGAAGCTTTCCCAATAAACCCCGAAGGCAAAAATATCAGCTATCTCCACTTTGATAGAGTTCTGGAAATGCTAGCAATAGCAGTAAAACAAGAGTATGAAACTAAAAGTAAAGAAAAGAGGAAGCAGGAAGAAAGAAGAGGGAAGGAGAAAGGAGGAAAGAGGAAACATGAAGGAAGAAAGAGAAAGGAGCAAGAAGGAAGCAGAAGGAAGAAGGAAAAAAGGTAGGAGAAGACAGGGGAAGAGGATAGAAGAAGAAGATAGGAGAAGAGAAGGAAGAAGAGAAGAAAGAGAAAGAGGAGCAGGAGGAGGGGAAAAGAGGAGGAAGAGAAAGAAGAGAAGGAGAAGGAAGAAAAAGAGGAGGAAGAGGAGAAGAGAAGGAGGAGGAGGACGAAGATGAAGAAAAAAAAGAAGGAAGAGGAAGAGGAGGAGGAAGAGGAGGAAGGAAAGAAAAAGAGAGAGAAGGAAGGAAGGAAGGAAGGAAGAAGGAAGGAAGGAAGGAAGGAAGAAGGAAGGAAAAGGAGGACAAGGACAAAATACAAATGTGTTACCTTAGTGAAATCAATTAATCTATCTGGGCCTTAAGAGTCCTCCCTCTATTCACACCCCACAAGATTATATGATCTGCTGAAGCAATCTGAGAATTTCTGGATTCTATTATATAGCCCTATGACTATATCTACAAGATTTTCAAATCTTACCATCAGCTTTCCAGCTTGGCACACTATACATAATGTTTTTTCATCCATTTATTTAGTCATTCATTCATAATGGGTAGAGTGATCTCTGCTGTTTTCGCTTAGAGCCTAACAGCTTAAGCTTCATGTCTTTCAGGGAAACAAGCTATTCACATACCCAGTATCATATTAAATGTAACTTGAGTAGAATTCTTCAAAGACTAGTCAAACCCAGGAGTGTTTTTCCCCACAGCAGTAGAGCCTCTAAGTTCTTAGTATTGGATGTTGTCAGCTTTCTTTTTTACTACGTTACTAACTACATTCTTTGCTACAAATTCCATCATAGTTTCTGATTATCAATGACATTTTCATCTTTTTTCTATAATCAAATAAATTACATTTATTTATGGTAAATTACATTTATACCATAATCATTACAATAATTCTCAGCAACTGCTTGTTTCAGAATTTTCAATCAGACTCAACCATCAGCAATCATATCTCAGAATAATTGTCTCTTAGAACTCTGAGCAGAATTAAGGCAGCAACAATCCTTAAAGGAATAATATGTTACATGTAGAAAAAGAATATCTGCTTCCAGGAGCTAAACGTTTTAGAAACATAAACAGCTAGCCTAGTACTATACGAATGTAAAAAAAAATGTTTCTTGTCCTTTCTTTTCACACCTCAAAGAAATCAAGTTTCCATATTTAACCTCTACTTGATGATTTAGAATTACAAGAGCTTGTAACCATTTCTTATTACTAAAACTCACCACTTAAAATCATTTTGGGGATTCTACTTTTAACAAATTGTGAAGGGTTATTTGGACTGGAGACCCTTAAGTTTTCTCAACCCTGAGATTGGTTTTTGGTGTTCTGAAAATAAATGGGAAGTGGGAGGACAAAACCCAAAAATTCTTAGCTTGAGAATCTTGGGGTATTATTGTCTACTATCCTTTATTTCAAATTCCTCCCTTTATTATTCCATATTCCTACTTTCATATTATTATATGAACAAGTGTTCAGAAATTTGCTGCTATACACAACAAAATAATTGAGGAGGAAAGAGGTAAGAGAAAGGAATAAGCATTTAAATAGTACTTACCACATATAGGACACTGTGCTAATTACTTTCACAAGTGTTATCCCAGTTAAATTGTCACAGCAACCTGGAAGGTAGGTACCCATTATTATTCTGATTTTTACAGTTGAGTAAACTGAAATAGACAGTAATTAAATAACTTGCCCTGGGTCATACAACTAGTAAGTGTCTGAGGTCATATTTGAATTCAGATGTTCCTGAGTCCAGGTCAACCGCCTCCATTTCCAGATGCCTCTAATTAGATTCAGTAACTAATTGCTCTGCATTCTGCTCACTTTATCTATAAAATGAGAGACTGAACTAAGTCAACAAAACTAGATTATTTAGAAGCTAGATAAAATGTCTAAATATCTATCTTGGACTTGCTATCCTCTCCAGTCAGGCTCAGAAGTGGGGCATAGAGGACAATGACTGGGAACCTGGAAGAATGATGAAATCACTTTTTAATAGTAGCAAAGAACTGTGCTACTATGCCATTCGAAAGCCAAACATACACTTGCCTATTTTATGACAAACTCACACATGACAAGTGCTCACATGATGGTTAGAAAAGAGATACAAGGACACCCTCAGAGATGAAGAACTTGGAATTGATTGCATGACATAGGAGACTCAGGCAAAGGATTGCCCAGCATGGCATGCAGATATCAAAGAAGGCGCTGTGTAATATGAGCAAAGAAGAACTACTTCAGTTCAAAAGAAACATGTAATGTTCAAATTTAGAGAATCTACCCCAAATTAACATGGCCAGCCTGTGTTACAGCATTCCAGGTTCATATTGATCTGATTAGACACAGTCAGATACACTACTGTACCTTAACTCTAAAATAGAGATTTCATTTTGATCCTCTTCAAGAACAAAGGACAACCACCAAACAGCTGGGGAATTGTTGAACTATTATGGTATATGAATGTAATGCCATAAGAGAAATCTGGAAGGCTTTGTATGAACTGATACTGAATGAAATGAGTAGGACCAGAATGATTTATACAATCACAAGATTGCAAAGATAGTTTTGAAAGATTTAAGGAATCTATTCAATACATATATCAATTACAATTACAGAAAATTGATGATGAACCATGCTATTCACCTCCCAACAGAGCAAAAATGGACTCAAGACACAGAATGACAGCTGAATATTTTTTAAACATAACAAATTTGGTAATTAGTTTTGTTTAACCATGCATATTTTTATGTGTTTTCTTTCTTTTTTTGATGGGGGAAGGTGAGATAGAAAATAAAAATTTATTAATTAAAATATGAAAAGAAGGAAACAAGATACAGAGGAAGAAGAAGAGGAGGAATTGGCTTTTAAGTTTATAGTTATTTCAGAAGTAAAGGTCCTTTGTAGGAAAAGTTTTTTGAATTAGTAGCAATTTATCTGGAGACTGACCATTACAAACCACACTTGACGAGATGATTTTTAAACATTTTTTTTTAGTATGATATTCTGTGAGAACACTGGTCTAGTTTAAAGTGGAGAAGCTGTGATAGAAACTAAAGAATTATTTTCTCAGGGTACAATGGCCACAGCTGAACCATTTTAGAAAGGAATTTTTGGTGCTAAGCCCAGGTCTCAATGTAAAATGAGACTCTCTTATTACTGTTTTTGTATTATTTACTTAAATCCCCAAGAGTAACTTGTATTCTGCTGGCAGCATGAGAAGTGGTGAGGTGTCCTCTCTCTTAGTGTATCATATTGTTTATGCTGGAAATGCTAACTGAAAGGAATCATCCATAGTATCTGCTAACTCCCATCTTGATAAAGCCAATGGAATCTTGACTTACAATGATCTATTCTTGTCCTGTCTGCATGAAGTTGGAGAGTATTCCTATCTGGCCCTCTGACCCAAGCACAATGGACCACTTTCATAGCATTGAGGTACTTCATGTATTTCTGAGAGTAGATACTATAAAATAAAGTATGTCAGCAGAAATATATTCAACTCTTCATTTCCTGACCCTTTCCTCTCTCTTGCAGATAGGAAAGGGGTATCCATCTGATTTGTAAATTTGTAAATAGAGTCAAGCCAGCCTTCTTTTCTTTATTATTAAGTTGTCTTCACTAGGGCTGATGCAGAGAATCAACCTTAAGTTCTCTTAATTTCAAGATTAGTAAAAGGAAAAAAAATCCAAATTCATTTGGAAACCCTAAAATGAAAACCATCCATCCTCTCTCATTTGGGGTTTTTTCTTAAATATTTCTCCTCCTCTTATTCTTTTACACTAAGCATAAACTCAAAGGAAAATGAAGGCCCCACTAAACTGTACATAAAGTTCCCTGTGGCTCACATATGGATTTAGGAAATCACATATTAATATTATCTATGGTTTTATTGCATTTTAATTTATTTTGTTAAATATTTCTCAATTACATTTTACATGGTTTTCTTAAGTGTTGGGGGCCAGCTTGAAACCTGTTCTAGAATAATGTTTGTCATATTTTTATGGATTTTTTTAATGCAGTATAGTTTAGACTCCACAGCCAATCACAGTCTATCTCCTCACTATGTGGATAGCAAAGAGAACCAGCTACAGAATATCTCTAGGCCCCAAAGTATTACATTCCATCTGGCATTATTTGAGAAACAGTAAATAGCTAACATTTTTGCTGTGCTGAGATCTGCAAAGTACTTTACATGTATTATCTGGTTTGAATGTGGACTAGTAGATGAATCCTTTATGCAATGCTATTAGGTAGGTGCTATTAGGAGCATGATTTTACAGATGAGAAACTGAGGCTGAGAAGATTTAAATGACTTGCCCAGGGTCATACAAATACTGAGTATCTGAGGTAGGATTTAAAATCACATCTTGAGTCCAATACTCATATCGACTGTGTCACCTATCCACCCATCTAGTAGACAGATAAAATTATTATCCAGTACCTATCTTGGAGACCAAGCTCCTGGTATGGCCTTCCCCCTCTACTGAAGGATCACAATTAAAATCACAATCTTCCTTGGAGTTAGGGTGAACTCAATTCTTGATCTCATTATCTTCCATGGATTGAATTATTCTCTCTATACTGATGATTCTCAAATCTATCTTTCATTCCCTATCCTCCCCACTAATCTTCAATCTTGCATTTCTAATTTGACATCTTGAGCTGGATGTTCCAGTAGACATCTTACATTAGATTTGTCCAAAATGGAGCTCATTCTTGTTTTCCCTAAACTCTCCCCATTCCCATATTCTCTATTACTATAGAGGGCATTTCCCTAAGTCCTTCAAGCTCCCAACCTCAAAGTCATCCTTTCTTCTTCATCATCTCTCACCCTTCATATCCAATCTGTTGCCAAGTCTGTTGAATTAACCTCTGCAAATTTCTCCAATAGCCCCATTTCTCTTCTCTGACATTGCCACTATTCTGGTACAGGCCTTCATCACCTCATTCCTGGACTATTGTAATAGCTTTCCAGTAGGTCATCTTGCCTCAAGTCTCTCTGAACTCCAATTCATCCCCCATCCAGCCACCAAAATGATTTTCCTAAAGTACAATTCCAACCATGTCACTAAACTCCAACAGCTTTCTATTGGTTCCTTCCTAGCCTCCTCCTTTCTTTTCAGATGTCTGAAATATTTTACTCCCCAGTAAAATTACTCTTTGAACCAGTGACTTTGGCTTCCTGACTATTTCACCAAGAAGAGGCTCCATCTCTTCACTCCAGGTATTTTCTATGACTGTCTCTCATGGCCAAGCTGCTCTCCTTCCTCAACTCTCCCTCCCCCTCCCCCTCCCCCTCCCTCTCCCTCTCCCTCTCCTCTCCCTCTCCTCTCCCTCTCCTCTCCCTCTCCCTCTCCCCCTCCCCCTCCCCCTCCCTCTCCCTCTCCTCTCCCTCTCCCTCTCCTCTCCCTCTCCTCTCCCTCTCCTCTCCCTCTCCCTCTCCCCCTCCCTCTCCCTCTCCCTCTCCCCCTCCCTCTCCCTCTCCCCCTCCCCCTCCCTCTCCCTCTCCCTCTCCCTCTCCTCTCCCTCTCCCTCTCCCTCTCCCTCTCCCTCTTCTTCTTCTTCTTCTTCTTCTTCTTCTTCTTCTTCTCTTCTTCTTCTTCTTCTTCTTCTTCTTCTTCTTCTCTTCTCTTCTTCTTCTTCTTCTTCTTCTTCTCTTCTTCTTCTCTCTTCTTCTTCTTCTTCTTCTTCTTCTCTTCTTCTTCTCTTCTTCTTCTTCTTCTTCTTCTTCTTCTTTCTTCTTCTTCTTCTTCTTCTTCTCTTCTTCTTTCTTCTTCTTCTTCTTCTTCTTCTTCTTCTTCTTTCTTCTTCTTCTTCTTCTTCTTCTCTTCTTCTTCTTCTTCTTCTTCTTCTTCTTCTTCTTTCTTCTTCTTCTCTCTTCTTCTTTCTTCTTTCTTCTTCTTCTTCTTCTTTTTTCTTCTTCTTCTTCTTCTTCTTCTTCTTCTTCTTCTTTCTTCTTTCTTCTTCTTCTCTTCTTCTTCTTCTTCTTCTTCTTTCTTCTTCTTCTTTCTTCTTCTTCTTCTTCTTCTTCTTTTTTCTTCTTCTTTCTTCTTCTTTCTTCTTCTTTCTTCTTTCTTCTTCTTCTTCTTTTTTCTTCTTCTTCTTTCTTCTTCTTCTTCTTCTTCTTCTTTCTTCTTCTTCTTCTTTCTTCTTCTTCTTCTTCTTCTTCTTCTTCTTTCTTCTTCTTTCTTCTTCTTCTTCTTCTTTCTTCTTCTTCTTCTTCTTCTTTCTTCTTCTTTCTTCTTCTTCTTCTTCTTCTTCTTCTTCTTCTTATTATTATTATTATTATTATTATTATTGTTATTACTGAGGCAATTGGGGCTAAGTGACTTGCCCAGGGTCACACAGCTAAGAAGTATTAAGAGTCTGAGATTGGATTTGAATTCAGATTCTCCTGACCAGGTTCTTTTTTTTTGTGCCCCAGATGCCTGTCTCCATCTGCTTCTGACCTAAGACATCCAATTCAGAAAAAAGTCACAACATTTCAAATTTTTGGATCTAAATTTGTTCTGCTCCACATCACTTGTAGGGATAAATTGTGATGACCGCATATTTAAAATCAGCTGGAGTCAGGAATTCAGGTTAAGGGGAAAATCTTCAATTTTTATTCTCAGTAGAGGTGAAGAAAGATTGCGATAGCAATATGGGCAACTGCAACAGGAAGCCAGCTAGCAGAGGTGAAGGGGATTGCAGGTGAAAGGGGGATCAGAGGTGAAGGGCAGTCGCCATAGCAATGCGAGCAGCTGTGTCAAGAGACCAGGCAGCAGTCTCTCTTTCCACTTCCCTTTCCACTCCCCTGCCCCCACCCACCAAAATCATCATTTCCTATACAACACATCAGGATTTACACAAAGAGTGGGCGGGAGATATTCTTTCTCCAAGCATATATATTAATAGAGTATGGTCCAATTACTATTTAGCCTCACATGCTTGGGCCCTCAGTGCATCAACTCGAGCCTCAGCCCATTACAATAAATATTTATAAAATAAAAGTAAAAGGAATAAATTCAAAGGGATAAAAAATATTTCAACATAAAGTAGTTAGGGAGGAGGGTCACTGTCATCCTCTCACGCTATTGTCCAATGTCTCTCTTTCCTTTCATTAAACACATCTAGAAAAACAATCGTCTATGTAGATTAACTTTACTGTCTTTCCTCTCATTCCTCAGTCCTTTGCAATCTGGCTTCTAACCTCCTCATTCAGTTGAAACTGCATTCTCCAAAGTTACCACTCATCTCCTCATCAAATCGAAGTGCCATTTCTTGGTTCTCATCCTCCTTGATCTCTGCAGTATTTGACCCTGTTGACCATTTTCTTATCCTTATATTCACACTCTCTGGGTTTTTATGACACTGTCCTCTCTTGACTCTTCTTACTTGTCTAATCTCTTTTGTTGAATCACCCTAATTTTGGCTGTGTCCCAAGTTTTGTCATGGAACCATTTCTCTGCTCTCTACTGTTTCTTTTGGTGATCTCATTGTCTCCATTGGATTTCATGATCTTTATGTATCTAACTCCTAAACTTATATATCCAAACCTGATCTCTCTCCTGGCTTCCAGATTTATATACCAATTGCTTATTGAACCTGGTTTTTTTGTGGACATCTAAAACTCAACATATCTAAAATAGAATTCATGAATGAGGGTAAAGACTCTCAAATATATGCATCTACCAAGTTTTTCTATTTCTGTTTAGGGTATCACCCTTCTAGTTATCCAGGGTATAAGAAAGATCAAGGCTTGGTCACAAGCACTTAATCATGTTATTATAATAATTTCCTTACTCTGCTACTACTTATCTATTGTAAAAGTTATTTGAGCATGTAAGGTCTTTTCTTCCTCATATCTAAAATTAGGACTAGACTAGATTTTTTTAAAACTTTCCTTTTTTTCCAAGTGAAAATTTTTATATTTCATCTTTTCCCGATTACATGTAAAAATAACTTTTAACATTCATTTTTTTAAAAATTGAACTCAAATTCTCTCCATCTTCCCTGTCCCTTGAGAAGACATGCAATTTGATATAGATTATACATGTATATGTACAAAACATACAAAATATATTTTTATATTACTCATGTTGTACAAGAAAATATGGACAAAAAAAAAAAAAAAAGAAAGTGGGGCAGCTAGGTGGCACAGTGGATAGAGCACCAGCCCTGAAGTCAGGAGGATCTGAGTTCAAATTTGATCTCAGACACTCAACACTTCCTAGCTGTGTGATCCTGGGCAAATCACTTAAACCCAATTGCCTCAGCAAAAAAAAAAAAAAAAAAAAAGTAAACAACATTATACTTCTATCTGAATTCAGACTGCATCAGTTCTCTCTCTGGTGGTAGATGGCATTATTCATCCAAAGTCCTTTAGAATCTTAGATCATTAGAGTCTTAGATCATTGTTGAGATTAACTAAGTCATTTACAGGATCCTCATACAATATTGCTATTACTGTGTACAATATTCTCCTAGTTCTGTTCACTTCACTTTGCATCACTTCATATAAGTTTTCCCAAGTTTTTCTGAAACCTTTCTGCTCATCATTTCTTATACCACAATACTATCCCATCACTACTATATAACACAACTTGTTCAATCTTCCCAGTTGATGGGCATCCCGTCAGTTTCCAATTTTTTGTCACCACAAATTGTAAATATTTTTGTACATATAAGTCCTTTTCCTTTTTATTTGATCTCTTTGAGAAAGAGACTTACTAGTGGTATTGCTGAATCAAAGGGTATATAAATAGTTTGATAACCCTTTGGTCATAGTTCCAAATCGATTTCCAGAATGGTTGGATCAATTCACAACTCTACCAAAAATGCATTAAAATATCTATTTTTCCACATCCTCGACAACATTTTTCATTTTTCCTTTCTCTCATGTTAGCCAATCTGATATGTATGAGGTGGTACCTCAGAGTCACATTAACATGCATTTCTCTAATCAGTAGTGATTTAGAGCATTTTTTCATAAGATTCTAGATAGCTTTGATATCTTCTTCTGGAAAGTACCTATTCATATCCTTTGATCATTTATTGATTGAAGAATGATGTACTCAGTTTACCTCAGTTCTCTCTATATTTGAGAAACAAGTCTTTATCAGAGAAACTTGCTGTAAATCGCCTCCCTCACAGTTTTCTGCTTTCCTTCTAATCTTGGCTGAATTGGTTTTATTTGGGCAAAAATATTTTAATTTAATGTAACAAAAATATCCACTTTATAATCTATAATGTTCTATGTCTTGTTTAGTACTTTATCTATAGATTTGATAGGTAAAATATTCCATGCTCCTCTAATTTGCTTATGACCTCACTTTTTGCTTCTAAATCATGTACCTATGTTGACCTTTAAGATCCCTTTTAATAATTCCTTATTCTAGATTCCTTAACCAAGGTCACATAGGTATAAAAAGATAAGACTAGAACCACTTGGTCTTTTGACTTCTAATCACTACAGTGCCTCTCATGAACATGACTCATGTGACACTTTCTGGGACAAGGGAGCTTTCTTCCTCCCTCCTGCCCCTCTCCTGCCCAGTTGTTGATGCTTTCTTCCTCTTTAAATTATTTTATATTACTTTGTTTATCTGTTTTATCATCCCAGTATAACATAACCTCCTAGAGGTCAGGAGAAGGTATTACTTTTGTATCTTGACTGTCATTTTTGTTTTTTAGAAACAGTGTTATGTAATAGATAGCCAGGCCCTCACTTGTCAACACAAAGTAAAGTTTACTCAAACTTTATTTCTGATACATACTATTCATGTGACCTGGAGCAAGGCACTTAACTTCTTAGTCCTCCCTCAGCCACACTGTAAAGCCAATTATAAAACAAAAGCTAATCTGCTTTAGGAGAATGCTTTATCCTCATTTGGGAGCTCTCCATACCAGTGAAATAACAAATCTTAATTTTCTCTCACCAAAAACAATCCCATCTTTCTGTGCCTCTCACACAGTAGGTACACTAAAAGAATAGAAAATCTATCTTCATTGAGAAATATCACTCTCTTGTAGTCTTTGGAGATAACTGCCTAAAGGCCACTGTTGCAATTTTTAGCAAAGGCTTTAATATGCTCTTTGTATATTAGAATCAAAGATATAAAAACACTAAAGTATACACACTACTGAGTCCACACAATGCCTCTATTTAGGTTTTTTTTGGCACTAAAGTTATCTAAACCCCTTTAACAGCAAATCCATAGTTTCTATGATCCCTTAACTGCTGGGAGGTTTTCAAGATCTCTGAGGTCAAATTTAGATATTGAGAGGATAGAATAGGCCACACATTCACAATGGTAATCAAAACTTTAGGGCAAGAAGTGGACTCAAGAATATTATTTTGGGACACCAGTCCCTAGAACATGGACTCTGTATCCTTGGGCTAACTCCACAAGTTCCAAATGTTCTCAATTTGACACAAAAACTCAGAAGATATGCAATTTATTTACTACTCCTCCTCTACATATGGTATGGTACTAAGCACAGTATTGAGCCTCCTAACTTCCCTGCTCTGCTCACTGGCAAGTCAGGTCAGGTCAAAAGGCATTTATTGAGCATATATTTTGTACTAGGCACTGTGCTAACTTCTGGAATATATAAATAGCAAAATCAGTTCCTTGCTTCCAAGAGCTCATATATTCTAATGGGGAAGGGAGGGAGACAACGTGCAAACAACATGTATAAACAAGATATTTACTAAAACTCAAAATGATCAAAATAGAACTTATGATCTTTCCTCTCAAGGACACACTTTTGCCAAATTTCCCTCTTTCTGTTGGGGGTATTGCCACTCTTCTAATAACCTAAGTTATTTAAAGAGTATGAGAGAGAGCTGGGCTTAGCCACAGCTCCTTAGTCAATCATGTTACCATACCATCTCCTGACTCTATCACAAATTAATTATGTGACTTTAGACAAGCTACTTAACCATTTGACTATTATTAGAAGACCTTACTCCTGAATTTGGAGAATGCACATATATTCTGTAAATGGTTCTCTCTGCTAACCACATGGTGAAGAAACAGACTTTGATTGGCAATAGAACCCAAGCTGAGCTTCATTGAGAAATATTTAACAAAATAAATAAAAATACAATAAAACAGTTAATATTAATATGTGATTTTCTAAGTCAATAAGTGACCCCCCCCCCAGGGATCCTTACATATAGTTTAGTGATACCCATTTCTAATTGAGTTTTACACAAATCCTCTAGAGGACCCCAAATTTAGATAGTACTGTTTGTCTAAATTTGTTGGATGTACTAGCATAATATCTGATATTTGCTAAGTATGTAATAAGGCATGTGGCTTGAGCATCAATTTGAGACCCACTGCCACTATCACTCAAGAGCCTCTCCTTCCTTATGATTCATACCCAGATTCTTGTGGCAGGTATCTATAATTGGTCTCCAGATGATTCTCTCCCTTTTTCTCTCCTTCCCCTGACCCTTCTCTCTCTTCTCCATCTCTTCCCTCTCTCTCTTTCCTCCTCCCTCTCTCTCTCCTCTTTCAAAAGAGGTTACTGTCTAGCCCACAGTCTCTCTCCCCACCCCCAACTCTGCCCTCATTTTTGAAAATTTCAAAACACATATAGCTCTCCTCAAATTTTAAAAAATTCATTCTTCTTAATCACCATTATCCACACATTCATACCATAACCACCCCTACCAATCTATCAACAAGCATTTATTAATTGCCTTTTATGAACCCTTAACTGTTACCTTCAACTCAGAACTCTAAAGAACCCCTTCATTAATCATCAGCTCTTAATCTTCTATCTTTCTGCTTCACTCCTCCTAGGTCTCTTCCTTGTTTTCATGGCTGTCCCTCTGTCTGTCTTTTTTATTTTTTTATTTTTTTATTTTTATTTAATAATTATTTTATATTGACACTCGTTTCTGTTCCGATTTTTTTTCCCTCCCTCCCTCCTCCCCCTCCCCTACATGGCAAGCAGTCCTTTATATGTTGGATATGTTGCAGTATATCCTAGATACAATATATGTTTGCAGAGCCGAACAGTTCTCTTGTTGCATAGGGAGAATTGGATTCAGAAGGTATAAATAACCCGGGAAGAAAAACAAAAATGCAGATAGTTCACATTCATTTCCCAGTGTTCTTTCTTTGGGTGTAGCTGCTTTTGTCCGTCATTTATCAATTGAAACTCAGGTCTCTTTGTCAAAGAAATCCACTTCCATCAAAATATGTCCTCATACAATATCGTTGTCGAAGTGTATAATGATCTCCTGGTTCTGCTCATTTCACTTAGCATCAGTTCATGTAAGTCTCGCCAGTCCTCTTTGTATTCATCCTGCTGGTCATTTCTTACAGAACAATAATATTCCATAACATTCATATACCACAATTTACCCAGCCATTCTCCAATTGATGGGCATCCATTCAATTTCCAGTTTCTAGCCACTACAAACAGGGCTGCTACAAACATTTTGGCACATACAGGTCCCTTTCCCTTCTTTAGTATTTCTTTGGGATATAAGCCTAATAGAAACACTGCTGGATCAAAGGGTATGCACAATTTGATAATTTTTTGGGCATAATTCCAGATTGCTCTCCAGAATGGTTGGATTCGTTCAGAACTCCACCAACAATGCATTAGTGTCCCAGTTTTCCCGCATCCCCTCCAACATTCATCATTATTTTTTCCTGTCATCTTAGCCAATCTGACAGGTGTGTAGTGGTATCTCAGAGTTGTCTTAATTTGCATTTCTCTGATCAATAATGATTTGGAACACTGTTTCATATGAGTGGTAATAGTTTCAATTTCATCCTCTGAAAATTGTCTGTTCATATCCTTTGACCATTTATCAATTGGAGAATGGCTTGATTTCTTATAAATGGAGTTCTCTATATGTTTTGGAAATGAGGCCTTTATCAGAACCTTTAACTGTGAAGATGTTTTCCCAGTTTGTTGCTTCCCTTCTAATCTTGTTTGCATTAGTTTTATTTGTACAAAGGCTTTTTAATTTGATGTAATCAAAATTTTCTATTTTGTGATCAGTAATGGTCTCTAGTTCATCTTTGGTCACAAATTTCTTTCTCCTCCACAAGTCTGAGAGATAAACTATTCTATGTTCCTCTAATTTATTTATAATCTCGTTCTTTATGCCTAGGTCATGGACCCTGTCTGTCTTTTTTAAAGGTCTATTTCCCTTATTCTAGCCTAATTTTCCTCTATTCACAGTCTTGATCATAAAGTTAATTAATGCATTTACATACTGTTCTATACTCACGATTCCTTGTCTTCTTGTATTATTACCAGTCATACCTTATCAAAACCCAATCCTGCATTACTCTGCCTCTCCCATCCTCCTTCTGTGCTCTTATTTATTAGACACTGATGGAGAAACTCAAGCAACTTTACCAGTTGGATCAACCACAGATTTGTTAACCAATCTTAACTGGGCTCTTTCTGGTAAAAGGTGATTCTTTTATTCTTCCCTAACTATTAAGATTTCTATTCTGGGTATTTTAAATCTTCATTCTTTCTTAATTCTTTGTTCTAAATCTTAAATTCTTTCCCAAGGCCAATTCCTATCCTTATGCTTTTGATTCCATTCAGTCAATCTCCTTTGAGAAGTTGGTCATTTCATTTTTTCCCTAATCTTCAATTCTTCTTGTCTATTGGTTCTTTCCCACTCAAACACTCCATCTCTCCCCTGTTTTTAAAAATCACTTTCATTCAATCCTTCCAATTTCTAAGGCTATCTATTTTGTCTTTCGATCATTCACTGCCTCCATTTTCTCCCTTCTCATTTATTTCTCAAAAAAATGCATTTTTAAATGATCAGTCCAGGAGAAAAAAATAAGGAGAAAACAACCTCTATCTACCCAAAAAGATTCTTCTATTATAGTAGCATATACCCCTAAGAGATATCTAATGCCTGCACTACTTTTCAAAGTTCTATAGAAAAGGTGTCTGAGATTATAGACTATAGGAATTATTAGTTTACCTAGATGACCTCACATCTGGAAAGCTGTGGGAGGCTGAGAGAATAGAATTAGACTACAGGGAAGTCAGCGTGAACCAATTAAAAACTCCTCCAGGGAAATGACCTAAAGTATAGCTACAGGCCTCCGAATCCCCTGTTTGGGAGAGGCCTCCCACATAGTAGGTAGGGTCTACCCTACATATTCCTCTATGGCTCTTTAGACTTGGGCTCCATGTGAGCTTACTGCATCTGGAATCACTGAATATGAGTGGAATAAGAAGCTCAATTAAAAACTGTGTTCACACACACACACACACACACAAGCCTATCTTGATGCTCCTGGTTGAGTACTCTGTTTTTTTGCAATATAATCACTTGCTTGTACTGAGTGTTTAGACTCTTCAAGTTCTTTTGTGCCAGAGTTTATCAAAATTGGGGTGGAACTAGAACAATAATTTTATAATTCATAAGAGGCCAGAATGAGGAACACAAGAACCACCTGTTCTCCATTGTGGTAAGCACCTAATATCTGGTGTGCAAGAAATATGAACTCTATGGGATAAATCTCAACAGCATCACTAGGAAAGAGCAAAGAGACATAGTCTAATGGACTCAGATGGAAAGGAACCTGGAGAGTTTAGGCACTATGTTGCCTATTTCTTATGACAATAGAGGAAAAATGGATAAAAATAATCTGACTTCACCAGAATGTGAGGACACAGAAGAAACAGGAGGACATTTGGTTGGGTAGAGAAGATTCTACTTCAAATTTTTTATATGAATTTGGGTTTATTAGAGCAAAGACTGGGGAACTATCAAAAGTGAATTATGGAGTGGACAGCTAATGTGCATTGAATAGTTGCTAAGAGTACAAATATAGACTATGCATCTTCCCTTCTTTGGTTATCATGGATAGAAAGATCATGGGATAACCCAAGTTTGGTAGGTCGCATTAAAAGAAAATGAGAAGGGGTTGCATAGCCCCTTCTTCTCAGGAGGAAGAGGGTGACCAACGATTTTCACCAAGTTAACCCAAAGAGTGAGATAGGTACCAAGACAAAATGCTAAAGCAATAAAAGCAATAATCAAGGAATAAGGTCCATTTCAGACCAAATTTCAACCACAGTCAGGAGAGAAGCTTCTCTATTGGCTTCTTATACAGTGATTCAAGTCACATAAACCAGGATCAGAGTGAATTTAAGTGTTTTGGAGTATTAATGATCAGGGAAAAACTTAGTGGAAACAACACTCCACACTCTATACTTTAACTTCTCTGATGGGATACAACTTATTCTCACGAACAACGATCACACTGAATACCGAAGCTATTGTTTGTTGGGTTTTCCCAAATGATGGTACCATGGATGAAGGAATGGAAGAAGGGCTCAATAGATATTTTGGACTATTCCAAACAACATTTTTTCCTTTCCTGGACTGTCTACCACTAAATCCACTGGTTTGTATATGGTAGTGCCCCCCAAAAGAGCAACAATCTATATGTGTATGACAAGAACTGAAGAAGGGTGGTAGAAGAACAAAAAGGGTAATATGACCTAGAATTTCTCATATTTTTTAGAGACAACTAAGATGGGTCCATTGACTTAGGTTTTTAAAGGCTTGGTGTTAAACTTGTATATGCCCTTGTGTTGACTTGTGAAGATCCAAAAAAGTCATTTTGTGAGACATTCTAATGGCAATCTAATATAATTTAGATGAAATTTTATGCCAGCAAAAGTGGTGACAACCAGAAAGCTATTGTATTGCCATTAAGAGACTCTATGGGATTTATTACTTCATTTGTAAATGGGAATCTGAGTCCAGAGTGAGATGCCTATAAAAAGTTTTGAGACTATGTGTTTAAGATTTCAAATGCATCTTAAGTGTGGTGGATGCAAGATGAAATGACTGAGGCAAACAAAGGGTTTATCTCTGAGCACATCAATTTATTAATTAATGTATTCCAATTGTCTAACAAAGCAAGACCAGACCTATTCAATTTAGGCCTGGACCCTGAAATACAAGGGGAGACAGACTTTCATTAAAATTAACAAATCAAAATAAGGCCAATTAATTAAAAGGAAACAATACAATATTAGATAATTAGACATTTAAATGGAAGAAAGGTTAGGGACTTTCCAATTTGAGAGGAGTAGAATAAATGGGTACAATTCCATAAATTCAGAAAAAGGAGATGTTCCACTCCTAAAAATGTCCATAAATAATCAAAGGAACATGGAAACGATAATCAATTGATCAGCATGGGGCCGTATATTCAAATAAAATAAATGAATTGCTTAAGATGTACAACTGTAAGAAAACCCCTTAAATCAATCTTTAGATCTGAGTTGTTGGTCAGCATAACTTAGATCCTTAGTTGAGGGTCTCTAAGCAGCATGTCCAGTGGACTAGCTTCTCAGCCACCTAGGAATTCTAACTGGCCACCCACTTTTAGTTTCCCTTTTTTCCACTCCCTCCCCCATACAACTCTTCGACATCAAAAACCTGACAATCGAGCTCTTCTCAAATATCTTTCCTGAAGCCCTAGTACTTCTAGGATAAAAGTCAAATCACTCAACCTAGCATTTAAAGTCCTTACTTTTCAAATACTTATTTCACATTACTCCCTTTCACTCCTTATAGATGAATGCTCACAACATATACCAAAAACAAAAGCAACAACAAAATGGCTCATAATGTGGGGGAAGGACTTAAAAATATGAATTCCCAATATAAATTTCAATTATTATAGAATGAGATGGATTTACTCTCTTTTATAGAAAAATATGGTGGAAAGGTTTGAAAGATCAAAGGGATCTTATAGCTAAGGTAATGGACTTTTGATGGAGTAAGTCATATAAGGTAAGTTTCTGCATTTCTTCATTCTTCTGCAAATCTTTCATAATTTTGAGGAAAAGAAACCACCTCAAAGAGTTCTTAATCTTTTTATTGATGTTATTTAATGACCTCTTTGGCAGTCTTAGTAAAACCCATCAATCCTTTCACAGAATAATATTTTCAAATGTATAGGAATAGCAAGGAGACTAATTATATTGCAGTTATTAGAGCATTTGTGTTTTCTTTTAAAGAAGTTCATGGATGGACCCCAGGTTAAAAACTCCACAAAACTAGAGAGGGTTTTTAAAAGAAAATGAGAATAAACCATAATTTTCCGTGATGACTATTGGCCTAATGAACAGTGAGGTGGGTGACAAAAACAATTTACTGATAATTAACATAACATTTAGTACTTCCTGAACTCTTTCATCCTCAATCCAGTTTTTGGTTTCTTTTCCCTTTTGTCTCTCCCCCCCTCGCCCTTTCTCTTTGTTATTTTTCAACTTATGAATTATCTCCAGCCTTTTCCTACATTTTCTCTTTTTTTAATTATTGTATCACCTATATTTTGACATAGAATTGAAATACACTCATTATTGATACCATATCCATTAGCATATCCATGCTAACCATGGAGAACAATTTCTGAAAGATAATAATTGAAGGTCACAAGACAATGAAGAAATGTATGGTAGACCAACATCAATCATTAATAATGCAATAGTGCAAGAAATTATATAATGTACCATTGGGAAGAGATTTTGACAATTCATGAATCAAAATCAAGGGAAAGATTAAAAACAGCCCAAGTGTTGCAGTGATGCCCATGAATGTTAAAAGACCAAAAAAGGCTTAGATAGATTCTTTATAGAAGTTTGTGGGAGGACATGGACAACAGCACAGGCTGATAAGGTTTAGCTGGATTATGATATGCAAAAGGGAAGAGAGTATCCCTGTCAAAGAACACCATAGATTCATTCAATTGTATTTATCAAATAAAGATGTTTCCTGCTATTGCATCTTTTCCCCCCCAAGGCAGTTAGAACAATTGACTTGCCTAGGATCACACAACTAATAAATATTAAGAGTCTGAGGCTGGATTTGAATTCAGATCTTCCTGATTCCAATACTGGGCTCTATTCAGTGGGCCATGTAACTGTCCCTATGCTATTAAATCTTAAAGAGAAATGCTTCATGTTTCTCCAAAAATAGGAAATCAAAATGTGATGATGTACTGATAGCTTGATTTCTCTCAGTTTTTTCATTTGGAGAGTGTGGGAGTGGAAAGATGAATTGTATGGGCTAGAAAGAACAACTTTCCCCTCGTGGTTTCTATATATCATCTGTTGGCATAAGAAACTAAATGGAAGTTTTGAGGAGAGTTTTGTAGAAGCTGCAGTACATATATGAAAGCCACCAAATGACATCAAAAAAAAATTAGAAACACAGAAACGCATAAAACATATACATGTTATTATATAACACCCCATAAAAAAAGAAAAAATTCAAATTTCTTCTCTGATATGAAGCAAGGATCAAAAAATTTTACACTGATTTTTCAGATCACTGGGGCATGGTGCCCCTAACCTGTGAGCTAAGGATAACTATTTCCTAGAGTGTTTTTTATGAAAAAAGAAAGCTATGACTACTGAATATACCCATAAATTTCTGGATATCATTGATTGTGAATAGTGAGATTGACTTGTTATTTTGCCAGTCACAACAACTGGGCCATGTCATTTTTGAAAGATGGGCTAGCTTGAAAGAACCCAAAAGCTGAAACATTTTACATCTGAATTCAAAGCAAGAGGCATAATTTCCTTTAAGGAGCAGGGGATGGCTGAACTGACAACATCTGACCACACTGGGGAGCTGACTGCCTGTGCCTACCACCTAGATAAGTTTTTAGAGGCCTCCCATGTTGCTTCAGACTTTAGTAGAGGAAGTCTGGTCCAAAATCCAGACCAAAGGCAGGGTGAGATAATGAGGGACCCACAAACTAGCTGGGGATCACAGCTGCCTCTAGGTTTGCCCTCCCAGTCTGCCCCAAAGGATAAAAAAACAATGTTCTACAAACATGAATTTGGGCCCAAAGAAGCTATGAGGCCTAAATTATCTCTGATTTTATTAATTAATGCTTATTGAACTCCAGGCCATTCTGTCTTTCTCCCTCACAAATAAAAAATAATAACAAACACAGAAAAGGATATAAAATTAGCTAATAACACTATGCTTCCTATTTATCTCCCATGTTTGCCAGAACACTCTCTCCTTAACTCTTATCCTAAAGATCTGCCATCTCCTGCCTTTCTCTCTGGTCTGTCTTATTTTAGTGACAATCAATTGTACACTCATCCTCATTCTTCCTCTTCCTCTCTGTCTCCCTCCCTCCCTCCCCCTCTCCCTCGCTATTATTATAGCTAGCATTTTATCTAGCACTTTTAAGTTTGTGCAAAAAAATTGCAAAACATTTTATATGTGTTATCACATTTGATCATCACAATAATTCCATGAGGTAAGTTGTCCATTTTACTGATGAAAAAATTGAGGTTGAGAGGTAATTGTGGGTGACACAGCTTAGGAAGTAGCTAAAGGAGGACTTCAAACCTGGTCTCTCTTTCTCCAAGTACAACACTTAACTAGCTACCTTATAGTTCCTTAATTCAACTTTCTCATTTAGGAATGTGAGATTCCAGTCAGTCACAGAGATAGTAAATAGCAGAGCTGGGGTTTGTATTCTTGGTCTCAGTCACCTAATCTAGAAGTTTCTCTACTTGCCTGCTCTGTCTTGGGCATCTCCTTGCTGCTATGTTCCAATCTTTATCCCTCTCATGATTCTATAGAGAGCCCCAACTTTGCCCTTCCCACAAAAGCATAGAGAGAGAACTATTAGACCACAGGATAGACTTGTGACTCAGCCAAAGCTGCCTTGGGTTTTAGCCTTAAGAATTATAGGTTATTCTGAATGGAATTTCTCTTTGTATCTCTTGCTGTTGGGTTTTGTTGGTGGTGTATAAAAATGCTGAGGATTTATGGGGATTTATTTTGTAGCCAGCTACTTTGCTAAAATTATGAATTATTTCCAATAGCTTTTTAGTAGAATCTCTGGGGTTCTCTAGGTATACCATCATATCATCTGCAAAGAGTGATAGTTTGGTTTCCTCCTTGCCTACTCTAATTCCTTTAATATGTTTCTCGACTCTTATTGCCGAGGCTAGTGTTTCTAATACGATATTAAATAATAATGGTGATAGTGGGCAACCTTGCTTCACTCCAGGGATCTTACTGGGAAAGGTTCCAGTTTTTCCTCATTGCATATGATGCTTACTGATGGTTTTAAATATATGCTCCTGACTATTTTAAGGAAAAGTCCATTTATTCCTATGCTCTCAAGTGTTTTTATTAGGAATGGATGTTGGATTTTATCAAATGCTTTTTCTGCATCTATGGAGATGATCATATGGTTTTTGTTTGTTTGGTTATTGATATAGTCAATTATGCTAATAGTTTTCCTAATATTGAACCAGCCCTGCATTCCTGGTATAAATCCTACTTGGTCATAGTGTATTATCCTGGTGACAATTTTCTGTAATCTTTTTGCTAATATTTTATTTAAGATTTTAGCATCAATATTCATTAGGGAGATTGGTCTATAATATTCTTTCTCTGTTTTCAGCCTACCTGGTTTAGGTATCAGTACCATGTCTGTGTCATAAAAGGAGTTTGGTAGGACTCCTTCAATTCCTATTTTTTCAAATAGTTTATATAACATTGGAGTTAATTGTTCTTTAAATGTTTGGTAGAATTCACATGTAAATCCATCTGGTCCTGGGGATTTTTTCTTAGGGAGTTGATTGATAGTTTGTTCTATTTCTTTTTCTGAGATGGGACTGTTTAGGATATTTACTTCTTCCTCTGTTAGTTTGGGCAAGCTATATTTTTGGAGGTATTTTTCTATTTCATTTAAGTTGTCGAATTTATTGGCATAAAGTTGGGCAAAGTAACTCCCAATTATTGCTCTAATTTCCTCTACACACCTGTCAGATTGGCTAAGATGACAGGAAAAAATAATGATGAATGTTGGAGGGGATGCGGGAAAACTGGGACACTAATGCATTGTTGGTGGAGTTGTGAACAAATCCAACCATTCTGGAGAGCAATCTGGAATTATGCCCAAAAAATTATCAAATTGTGCATATCCTTTGATCCAGCAGTGTTTCTATTGGGCTTATATCCCAAAGAAATACTAAAGAAGGGAAAGGGACCTGTATGTGCCAAAATGTTTGTAGCAGCCCTGTTTGTAGTAGCTAGAAACTGGAAAATGAATGGATGCCCATCAATTGGAGAATGGCTGGGTAAATTGTGGTATATGAATGTTATGGAATATTATTGTTCTGTAAGAAATGACCAGCAGGATGAATACAGAGAGGACTGGCGAGACTTACATGAACTGATGCTAAGTGAAATGAGCAGAACCAGGAGATCATTATACACTTCGACAACGATATTGTATGAGGACATATTTTGATGGAAGTGGATTTCTTTGACAAAGAGACCTGAGTTTCAATTGATAAATGACGGACAAAAGCATCTACACCTAAAGAAAGAACACTGGGAAATGAATGTGAACTATCTGCATTTTTGTTTTTCTTCCCGGGTTATTTATACCTTCTGAATCCAATTCTCCCTATGCAACAAGAGAACTGTTCAGTTCTGCAAACATATATTGTATCTAGGATATACTGCAACATATCCAACATATAAAGGACTGCTTGCCATATAGGGGAGTGGGTGGAGGGAGGGAGGGAAAAAAAAACAGAACAGAAACGAGTGTCAATATAAAGTAATTATTAAATAAAAATTTTAAAAAAAAGAATTATAGGTTAATACCATACTAAAAGGCAGTTAAGTGGCACAGTGGATAGAATACAGCCTGGAATCAGGAATATCCACCTTCCTGAGTTCAAAGCTGACCTCAGCTGTATGACCCTGAGCAAGTCACTTAATCCTGTTTGCTCAATTCCCTCATGTAAAATAAGGAAATGGCAAACCACTCCACTACCTTTGCCAAGAAAACCCCAAATGGGGTCAAGAACAACTGAACAAAAACAACCAAGGTGACCTTGACCAAAAAAAGAAAAAACCCTAGTGACACTAGCAAGCAAAAACTAGGAGAGAAATAAATATCAAGAGAATAGTAGATGAAGGATAGAAGAAGCCTATGGATTTTTTAAAAAAGTGTTACATCATCAAATACTGTTCCAAATTGCTTCAGGTGAGTGCCATAGATAGTTAAATTCTAGACAGAAGCTAAATGTAGATTCTATGACTTTTACATTAAAAACAGAGGATTTAAAGGTAGAAGTTCCCATACAGGTCATCTAAATTAACCCCTATGTTTTTTCAGTTGAAAGTTGAGCCTAAGAGATATAAAATAACTTGCTTAATTTCCACAGGTAGCCAAAATATAGGGGTGGGATTTAAACCCAGGTTTTCGATTCCACATTCAAAGTTATTCTTTTCATTCTCTGTATTGCCTCTTGCAGAAGGTCTCCCAGATTTGGAATCAGCAGACCTGGGTTAAAATAAAAGAAAGACCTGGCCAAAAGAAGTTTCCATTATACCAGGAAGATATGACATGTATAGAAGTACAAGTAATATAGAAACAATATTAAGAAAGTACTAAGAAATAGAACTCATGTGGGAGCCAGCTTCTGAGGTAGTCTTTGAAGGGAGAGAGGGCTTCTATGAGATTGGGGTGAGAAGGGGGTATTCTATACATCAAGAACCACTTTTGAAGAGGCCACCAAGTTGGAATGACTGGTCCCTAACACCTCTTAATTTCAGGGCTTTCCTTTTCCTATTTCCTATCCTGTATAGAGCTTGCATTACATAGATTTGTTTGAAGATCTCCCCCCTCCCCTCCGTTAAATTAAAAGTTACTTATGGGCAGTCTTTTGCTTCTTTTTGTATTCACAGGGCTTAGCACATAGTAGGTTCTCAATAAATCTTTATCGAATTGAACAGACCCTAAACTCTTTTTGGGGAGAAGAGATTTTAGTACTGATGCTTTCAGTAGCCATTCCTTTTAGGCACTTTGGAAATAACTCTGATCATTTTCAGGAATTTCAGCTTTTAATGAGTTTAACTTGATTCCTTAAGTTCAAATGTGCCAAAGACAGAAAACAGAATGGTCAAAGACAGATGACCACCCCAGAGACAGAAATCAAAGCTATTGACTGCCATTTTCACAGGGAATAATCAAAGTACCTACACCTGAACAAGAAGATGTAGACTATCCTGTCTATAAGATTAACCTGCTCCCACCTCTCCCTTCTTAAAAAACAAACTGTTCTAATGAGAAAATTGTGTGTGTGGCTTGTTCTCTCAAAACATGCCAACCTGACTTATTGTATTTTTATCCTGGCCTTAAAAAAAGAAATGCCTCTTCAATCAGTAGTCACTCTGCCCTAACTGCTACAAGGCCTACAACAGGTGGAAGTGTTCAGGAGAGTACTCTATTATTTCCAGTTTCTGCATAAATTCTCTCAATCCCATGCTTTACTATTCTTTCTTTGTTGTATCTTTGGGAGCTAAGCAAATACAACAATAAAAACAAACCAAATTCTCACTAATAGAACAACCTTGGAGAATCGACCCTGTGTTTCATTGATGAAAATGGAAAAATGATGCTCAAGTTTTTTGGCCTTTTTTGCAGTCTAAAAATTGTTCTTTGTGCAGAAAAGAAGGGTATGATAGGGTTAGATTAAAAACACTCTCCTCAGCACAGTATCATTCTTTCTGTTTGCAGAAGTAGAGCCCTGGAGATATTTGCCTAGACCAGGTGGGTATGATAAGACCTTAGAACTAAAATGAATTTCTGAACATAAATCAGATAGTAGTAGAATTGAAAGGCTCAGGAGGGACGTGAAAGAGTAAAATAGTTCAAAGAAAAAATAAAAGCTCATTTTAGGAAGGAATCAAACAGGAAAATGCTAAACACAAATTCACTCTTAGCTAGACCACCTACCTTGTGGTTAACTTAGCTGAGAACTTTTTAGTCACTGGTTGAGGGGGCTTAAGTGAGGGAGAAGAGAATTTCAAAGCTAAGGTCTAAGAGGACTGAGTGAGGAGGGGTATGTCCTTACTTTAAGGGGAAAGCTTGCTGAAGAAAACAGCTCAGTTGAGGGGGATAGATAAGGTACACTCACAGTAGGAAGCTAAAAGAGCAAACTGACAGAGTATAGCCTTCCCACAGGGGTAGAGGTTTATTAACTACAGCTGTCTGCATGTTGGACAGGGTATTGGCAAAACTCCAATTAGGGTCAGGTGATCAGAGCTTTGCCTCAGGGCGTCCTGTATAGAGCATGTAGAAATTAGAGATACTGATAGTACTTGTGAGACTTTAGCAGCTCAATTAACAAGAATAATTAGGCAAAATAGCCAGATGGCAGGCTAGGGTGAGCTCCTCTACCTAAGGATACTTCCAATATATCTGATTGCTTCCCCAGTAATTACTATTCTAGACTTTCTATCTTCTGACTCATTGTTCTGGCACACTTCCACTGGACTCAAAAATGCTATACTTGCCCCACACTCAAAAATTCCTAGCTACAGCTTTAGATATTGATAAACCTGAAGATAGCTGGATAGATTTGAGGAAAATTTATTATGATTTTCATAATTAAGGAAAATTTATTATGATTTTCATAATTATCAAGATGATTTGTGTAATGAACATATTACTAATAATTTCTCAGAACTCCCTCTTCTGATTTGTAATCAGAATCTTACAATGCAGCTTGAAATGATCAATTAATTCTTGACAGCTCTTTCCTGTACATGGGAAATGAATTGAATCAAAGATTGTAGAAGCTGTTCTCATCACAAAACTCTGGTTTGGTTCCCCAACCAAGCAAAAACCTCTATGATTTGAAACAATCACTTAAGAATTGTTCCACAGCACTGGAGAACATTTATATTGTCCTGCATCCATGCATTTGTCACGGGAAACCATTCAGGCTCTGAAAATTATTGCATTGTAATCTGCCTTCCCCCTCCCTTCCTACTTAAGATTTACGGATAAAATCTCTACCTTTTCTGCAACAGGAAGAAGTCTTCTGGGCAGAAGAGCTTCTCATCAAATTAATAAATTAAACTGCTACTTTATTTCTAAAATCTATCTCTGCTTTGTGCAGCTCCAATTATCCACAGTTTAGAGAGCAAGGCAGTAAAATTTGGTTAACAGATTAAAAAGTAAACAAAAAACCACCTAATTATGATGTCAGTAGTAAGCAATTTAGATGTAATGCCCAATGGGGAACTACTGAGATACAATGTCCAGCAGGAATCAAGAAAGACTCATGCCTGGAAGGAAGTATGAAGGTTCCATAGAGAGCAATGATACCAGAAGATGTTGGCAGTTCTGAAGCGTTGAAGGAGGGATTTTTTCTCTCCATGCATTTGCTTGTGTCACATGTTCTCTTCATAAATCCTCCTTCATGGGAATTTTCTGGCCACATTTGTTGTCCAGGAGTAAAGAAAATAGGACAAAAGCACCAGTCTGGACTCATATTTCTCTCTAAATTATGCTCCCGATTAAGTTCAAATCATAATTATCTTCTAAGTATCGCCCTAAAAACTCAATTGTGTTGCAATTTTTTTTTTAGGTACTAACCTCTTTATGGATTACTACAGTCTCTAAAGAATCAAACTTGCAGATTATACAAAAAACAATTGAAAGACAAGGAGGCACCAGCTCTAGTCCTATAATTCTACATCAACAAAATTTTGTAGGAAATTTTGGCAGAAAGTTTGTTATCCAAGAGATGTGTTGCCATTAAGTAGCAAGAGAGAGCTGAATGTTATTGACAATCCATATGTGCCAATTGTGTCTAAATAATGTCAAAAGAATTAGAAGATATCCTAGACTACAGTAAGTGAATCCCTTCTGCAAAGACATACCCTCCTAGGATGAGAAGGTGTGGATGAATCCTGACCTACATTGGAAGAGTTCACATCCACATCAGCAAATGCACAGATCCACTGAAGGATTAAGAAGCCCTCCTTACTCATCCTGTTATGCTATCATCAGCCAGTTAATGTATTTTAACCAATTTCTGGCACAGGCACTTGATGTTCTTTAGAGATGCTGATGGAAAATGGAAAGTGTTCTGGAAAGGTTAAGATCTAAAGCTTCTCTAAATCAAAGCTTTAGGAAGTTTATTGCTCCACCCACTAGCTCTCTAATCAAGAAGAGGTGACTGAGGGAGTTGAGGTGTTACATTTACAAGACTCCTTTAAAGTAAAAAATTTTTAAATCTTAAAATTTATTCCAAAACCTATTAACAAGTCAACTTTGTGGATCCTTCTTCATAAAACAAACCACGAAATCTCATTGGCTCCATAAAAAACTACTCCCTAGGGGACCTTCCCCTACAAAGGTGACATACTGACATTTCCATAAACCCTGATCCTTCCTCCTACAACTGGCAACTGGCCATTGACCTATTTGGTTAGAGGTATTCCAAAATGTGGGAAACAGAGTCCCATGTTTCCCAGGTGTCCCTGCGGTGACACGATACCAACCCCATTGATGTCTAGACAGGTAAAAATTTAAGTTTTTCCAAATCTTTGCAGCCTCCCTCGTGTCTCCTAGAGACAGAGCAGACAAAGGAAGTCCTTTGTCAATCCACAGCAATTCCTAAGGAATTGTGCCAGAGCTTCCAAGAGCTCCAAATGACGACTGCAATGTCCATTTGACAACTGCTGTGTCCACTACAAGAGAAGGAAAGAAAAAGTCCTTGTCCAGAGTTAAGTCCACTAACATACACTATTTCCCAGCTTCAAACTTTGCCCTGTTTAACAAATCCTATCTTCTGTCAATGGCCACTGATATTTCTCTTTTAAGTTCCAGAAATCAGCCCCATTATGAATTTGGGATCAGTTACTAAGGATCCAGGTACCTATGGCCATTAGCTCAGTCGTTGGGATCCACCAATTGATCCAACAATTTGATAAGTTAAAAGTTCTCCCTATATTCTGCATGAGCAGGAGGAGCTGGTTCTCATCTCTGGAAGATAAAGGTCTGATTTCTATGGCTATCATGAGGAAATAGGCAGACCCAAAGCTCAGGAAAAGCCCCATGAGAATTTCCCAAAGTAATTGGTGTAAGAAAAGTCATACAATTACAATGCACTGGATTCAGAATTTGTGTCCCATTCAGTGGAAGTCCCCTCCTCAAATGTAATTTGATGTCTCCCCATCTTCAACTGTCCACTCGGATAAAAGTGGCGCCACAGGTCCTTTTGTTCTGGTGTGGTGTGTCCAGCCTCACTCCTGGGTGCGAATTGCAGTGTCCAAGAGGTCAGTATTATCTGGTAAGGTCCATCAGGATCCGTCCCAGCACAGAGTCAGCTTCTCATCCTTCCAGGAACGGATTAACACCCAATTTCCACCTGAATTCTATGAACAGGGAAACCTAGAGGAGTCTGAGCTATTAACCCTTCTGTTGAAGTTCTTGTAAATGTCTTAGCAATGATTTAACACCTCTTAAGAAATAAATCCTTTGTCTCTAAGATAGGGTCCCAGTTTCCCATAGGACAAGCCTAGAGAGGATGACCATACAATAATTCCTAAGGTGAAAGCCCAATTTCTCTACATGACTTGGTTCTGATTCCGACCAGAGCAAGAGGAAGACATTTAGTCCAAGGTAGTTGGGTCTCTAAACATAATTTAGTCAGTTCCCATTTTATTTCCTGATTCATCCTTTCTACTTTCCCAGAAGAGGGAGGATGCCAAGGGATGTGGAGATCCCAAGAGATTTCTAAAGCCCCGATCACATTCTGCAACACCTGGGAAGAAAAATGTGTTGCCTGATCCGAGTCTATCCTCTCCACTATTCCATATCTGGGAATAATTTGTTCTAATAAGACCTTACTGTCGAGGCAGTTGCTCGGCCTGAGGGGAATGCCTCCACCCATGAGGTCAGATGGTCCACTATGACTAGCAAGTATTTGAGACTACCCACTGGTGGCAACTCAGTGAAGTCCACCTGGATGCTTTGGAATGGTCTGATTCACAAAGGTCATCCCCCTCTTGGCGTTGAGCAGCCTTGTTAGTCCTTTGACAAACTAGACAGCCATCCATCCACCAGGTGTCGAGCCATTGTATATAGGCAGGGGAAACATACCTTGTCAGCACAGCATCACACAGGTTTTGGCCATCCCAGAGACTGCCCTGGTGCAGTTGCTGAAGGACCTGCCTCATACTTGCTTTGGTCAGTACCTCTCTGCCATCAGGTAAGAGCCATAGTACTTCCGAGTTCCCAACTGCTCCGAGAGTCGAGGCCTTCCCTTTTCTTTCTGGTAAAACTGGGAGAGGGTAGACTCGGGGGAAGTGCAGGTATCACAGTCATCATGAGAAATCTCCTGGTCTCCAGCTCCCTTGGCCTCCTCATCTGCTAATCTATTTCCCCTTGCCTCAAAAGAGCTTCCCATCTGGTGTCCCTTTATATGTATTACTGCTACATTCCTAGGGGCCAGAATGTTTTCCAGTACCTCTCTAACTAGTGTATAATGGACCAGTTCTTCACCTTTACTATTTACAAATCCTCTTTCCTCCCAAATCCTTCCAAATACATGCACCACACCCCAAGCATATTTTGAATCAGTATATATATCCCCATCTCGGTCCCTCAATAACTTCAAGGCTTGATTTAAGGCATACAGTTCACAGGTTTGGGCCGACCAATGGGCAGGCAAACTGCCTCTGGTAACAGTGGAAGTCCTATCTCCATCCACAATAGCAAACCCATTTTTCCTTTTCCCACCTACCCTCTAGAGGATCCATCTACAAACCAATTTACTCCCCCAGGCATTGAGGAATCTTGCGAATCCTCTTACTTTCATTTGAAAATTGATTTAACTCTAAACAATATTCCTCTGCAGGGGTGGTTCTGCTCCAGGGGATAGGAGGCAGGATTAAGATTATCAACATTCTGAAATCTGTGAGCTATTTCCCAGCCCTCTGATTTAATAGAGTTCTTACTTGGTGTGGGACACTTAATCTAACACTGCCTCCAAAGGTGAGCTTCCTACTCTCTTCTATCAAGAGTGGTAGCAGCTACTGCTTGTACACAGATCAGCCATCCTTTGGCTACCGGATCTAATACTTTAGAAAGCAGTAAAGCCACTGGTCGGGAGCCTTTTGCTCCAGCAATGCAGCATGGGCAGCTGATCCTATAAGCCTCCTTCCCTTCACCTAGAGTGAATTCCTCTTCATTTCATTTTCTCTGCGTATATAATGGGGAATTGTGTGGGTGTTAAATGTTCTCTTCCCATATGCCCCCCCCCCATAATCATGCAAAACATGAAAAACACAGCTGACAACAATATAGATGTTTGATAAGTAAGTCAGGGGCCTAGGATTGGGGTTCCAGAGACAGCCCTGCCCTCCATCAACACACAGTGTAAAAGGATCTAGGCCTAAACCTTAGCCTAATCAGGGCGATGAGATTCCCAGCTTTCTCAAAAGGCAAGGTGGGAGTGCCCCCAAGTACTTGGGCGAAGTAAACTTCTAGATAAAGAAACTCTAGCTCCACGAAGTAAAAAGGTTAAAAGATTAATAGCAGCAACCAAACTCTGGCCGCAAATTAAAATATCTATTTAAGGCAGTTTTACTTCAGGTAACTGTCCTTAAGTTTTAACCATTCCACCTTATGACCTATGCAGTCACACCTGAATTCAAAACTCCCAGCAAATATTAGCTGCAGCGCCAAAGGATTTTATCTTCTACAGCAATTATCATTAATCAAGGGCTTCAGATGAATCTAGTTCTCAAGAATCACAGTAAAGGGTTTACAGCTTATACAGCTATCTTTCTTATCTAAGTAGATAGTTCACAGATCATTTGTCTTTAAAATACTCAAATACAAAGAAAAACAATTCTAAATCGCATGTTGTGTATCCCATTTCCACATAAAAGAAACTTTTAAATCTTTCAGATATAACATGAATACTCTCTTCATTCTAAAAATAAAGAATTTTTGGAAATAATCCTATCAAATTATCACATCAAATTAAAATCCTGCTCTAGATTTTTTTTATCATCTTCCTTAAACAAGGAGACTACCATGCATGTAAATAAGCATTAAATAATTTGCTTTAAATAAATCACTTTCAGATAACTTACAGTTCCAACAAACTTCTTAGAGCAGACTTGAAAAACAAAAATAAAACATTCAGTTATTAATACCATATAAATGTAAGCTGTTCCTTTAAACAGTAGAAGCAATTGATAGCCTAACCAGCAAGGTGTTGTAGCCACCATACTTAATGGAGAAGGGGGATTAGATCACCTGACAGGGTCCCTCTCCATGTGGCCACCCTTCCCCCATTCCACCATGCTTCCCAACCCTAACTTATCACAATTAACTTTTTTTTAGGGTGCCATTTCCCCAGGATCCAATCTGCCAGCTCAAGAGAGGCCCCAACCTCATAGGATATATCTCCTTTTCCCATGGCAAATGGCAGATTCACTAGGAAATTTGCCTTTTTCTTCCTCATTTCTGGAGAGCTGTTTTCCTCTCTTTTTTCTCTCCCACCATCTCTTCTTGTCCCATCTCTCTCCTTCCAAAACTTATTTGCTTAAACCTTCTCCAAACCAATACTAGATGCTCCATTTAAATTATTGATTGCTTTTGCAAATCAATCTTTCTTGTCCCTTGTCTTTAAGTCAAAAAAAAATTTTTTTTAAACTTCAAGATTCTCAAATAACTGAACCAAATTTCATAAACTTATAATTGCCCAACAGAGATGACAAATTTTAAGGCATAACTCAGTTACAAATTACCCAATACCTCTAGAACACACACCATCTAAGTAGGGAGATACAACTCCAACCTCCCCTAAGGTAAACTACCAGCATTTTGTTTTAATAACATATATTTTTCACCAAATAGCAGTTTCTTTCCCTTGGTCCCACATGGCCCTGCTGCAGTCAGGACCCATGGAAGGGAAAGGAAAGAAGCCACCATCTTCACTCTCTCCATCCCACATACTTCCCTGATGTATAGGGTGATTATGATCCCAATTGGGATCTGCTAACCATATTTCTGGTCAGCTGAAACTACTCCTGCAGCTGGAGGGTTCTCCTATCCCACTCCTTTATAGCTGCACCCCTAATTAGTCCCCTCTCCTCTAGTGAGGAGAGAGAATTCAAAATAGACCTAAGTTCTCCTCCCAGCCCGAGGGCCCTTGGAGGGGCTAAAGGAATTCAATCCTTTTCTTCTCTTTCAGGTACAAATTCAGACTTTGACACCCCAGTCTTCAATAGTGTCTTCACCAATATCTTTGTCATCCCAGACAAAACAACAATACCTTATCTCTTTTTCTTGCTTTTTCCTTTATATTTTCGCAGTTTGTTCCAATTACTTAATTTATCTCCCAAGGGACTATCTACCAGTATTTTCTGATCATTTTTCTCATTTCTCTCTGTGAGGGCTGGCTGGGACTGGGCCACACATTGAATTTGGATGGAATCTAAATTCCAAAACACCCAAACACGCCAATTGTCGCCAATTGACTCCAGTCACCCTAGAAGGCCTAGACAAGCCTATCCTGTCCAGAGACCCAGAATTTAAGACTCCAGGCCTCACAGGCTCCTGTCCAGAGACCCCTCTAGAATTTAAGACTCCAGGGCCTCTCAGGGACTTAACTGATCCTGTCCAGAGATGCAGAGTTTAAGACTCCAGGCCTCACAGGCTCCTGTCCAGAAACCCCTCCAGAGTTTAAGACTCCAGGGCCTCACAGGGGGCTTACCTTTCTGGGTTGTTGTACAACAAATTGCTTGACTGATATCTGTCCTCCACCGACTGGTCAGGATTTCTACCTTTACCGCGGAGTTTCTCCCTTTGCTTTGCTCTGAGTTTCTCCACTTTGGGCCCACTTAGGTTGGGGAGTAAGGAGAAGCCCTGGATGCTGGCAGGCTGCCTAAATCAGGGCAGGGCGCCACCTCGCCAGCACCCCAAGGGGTTCACCTACTCACCGCAAGTAGTGTAATCCCGGACGAGCCCCCAAGACTGTGTGGGTCAGAAACCATTAATAAAACAACTGGATAGATCTCTAGAAGCAAAGCAAAGTTTATTATACATTCTCGAGAATGGGCGTTCCACCCATCGAGCAGACAATCGAAGGGAGGAGGCACCGTAGGGGGCAGGGTCGGCGCTTTTATCCCTAACGCAAATTCCCCCTCCCACCACTGACCCTCATCCTTATTGGCTGAGGATCTTACATTCTAAATGCGGGAACTATCCAAGAAATTGAACTTGACCAACAAGTACATAGCTGCCCATATTTGGCTGAAATAGGGAGGATAGCAGGGAGGAGACTCTTTAAGTATGCCCTTGACTTAATGCTTAAAGTCCTTCAGGCCTACTCAAACTTTGAAATAGATGAAGCCTTACTCGATTTTCACAACTGTCTTGAAAGATCTCACCTTATCTCGTTCAGTTACAAAGATCATCCTCCCATGTAGGAATGTAAACAGATAAACTTTATTAAGTCCTTTATGATATCAATTTCCTGATTACCTCCTTATGCTTCTCCAGAGCCCTATATTAGAAAATCAAATTTTCCATTCAGCTCTGGTCTTTTCATCACAATTGTTGGAAAATCCTCTGTTTTATTGAATGACCACCTTTCCTCTGAAGGATTATACTTAATTTTGCTGGGTAGGTGATTCTTGGTTGCAATCCTAGCTCCACTGCTTTCCAGAATATCATATTCCAAGCCTCTCACACAGGATCTCATTCTTAACAGACATGATACAGAATCTACACTTTCATAATCAATGAAATGTGTAGGTTTTCTTTGTTCTTTTCTTTTTATTGATTTTTTTTTTTGGTTTATCCTTCATTTCTCAATGTATGCTTTCCTGCCCTATCCCTCCCCCAGGCATCCATTGTAACAAAGAGCAAAGAAAGAAAAAGAAAGTGGTTCAGCAAAATTAACATATTTACCACTTCTAACAATCTATGCAATGCTACATATCTTTAGTCTCTGACCTTACAAAGAAGGGAGAGAAGTGCACCTTCTCAATTCTTCCCTAAGGCCATTTTAATTACATTAAAAAAAAATTTTTTTTAATTTCAGTGGGTCTTTGTTTTGGTTGCTATTAATGAACTTTCCCCATGAAATTAAGCAATAAAAATAATAACTGACATTTATATAGCACTTACACTGTGCTAAGTGCTTTATAAATATTGTTTCATTTGATTCTTATAGTAATCCTTGGAAGTCAATGCTATTATAATCCTCATTTTATAGTTGAGGAAACTGAGCTAAAAAGGGGTTTAGTGACTTTTCCAAGGTAGCTACTAACCATCTAAACTCGTCTTTCTGATTCCAGGTCCCTCTGTCCACTGTACCACTTCCTTGCGTATGGGTATGTTTTCAAAATATAAAGATATTGGGCTATGAGGAAAGCTAAAAAGGACAGTATCAATCATGGACTAACCTCTACTGTGGGTCTTATATATTGAAGTTGGTGATACATGAATGTTCTTTTAGCCATCACCAGGAAAATCAAAATCATTTGGCCCAAAATTATTTTATAGTTTAAAACTACAAAAAGAATGTACTTAACTTGGAACAAAGGGAGGGATCAAGTGAGATAATATTTATAAAGCATTTACCACAATCCCTGGAACATAGTAGGTGTTTAATAAATGTTTGTTCCCTTCTTCCATCCCATAGGAAGTATCTCAAATCCGATTAAAGACTATTTGGAAAGAAATGCAAATATTACTTCTATGTCAAAGGGGAGCTGTTTTCATTTTTAATCACTTGAAGATTATTTCTAATCGAAGAGAGGTTGGATGATTTGAAAAATACTTAAAATGTCTTCCTTCTTAGTTCTCAATCCAATTTTCTTTTAACTACCATTATACTTTCTAGGCTAAACATGTTTCCTCAGATTTTTTAATATCATAAATTACTTAATGAAACTTTTTTCCCTTTCTCCATAGATAATGAAATGGGTAAACTCCAGCCTATGATGTAACTAAACCACTGTGCTTAATTCCAAAAATGGTGTTGCTAATTAGAAGACATGTCAGATTTTTCTAAAGCATATCCTGGCTTCTACCCTGCTACTTCAACTCCAAATTAGATTTATTTAAGTAAAAAACAATTTGAACTCACATTTTTTAATTGTTGTTGGTGGGTTATTTTTAATCTTGTCTTACTCTTTGTTATCCCATTTGGGATTTTCCTGGCAAAGATATTGGAGTAGTTAGCTATTTCCTTCTTTCAGCTCATTTTACAGATGAGGAAGCTGAATCAAATGTGGTTAAGGGACTTGCCCACGTTCACACAGCTAGTTAGTGTCTGAGGTCAGATTTTAATTCAGAAAGATGAATCTTCCTTTCTCCAGATATGGTGTTCTATCCACTGTGACACTTACCTCATATCCTTGTTTAAATTCTCACAAATGGTCAATTAGTGAGGATTCGGACAAGACCTATGGTTAAAGTAGTATGAGAAACCCCTGCTATTAATACCTGTTGGCATTTTCTTTTCAATTTACAGTCTTAGAAAGCGTGTGGAAAAATGGAGTTTATAAGATCATTGTCTGGAGCTGGAAGGGAACCTATAGTTATTGAATTTAGCCTCAGAATTTTACTAAAAAATGAACCCCAGAGAGGTTAAATGACTTATTTAGGATCACAGAACCAGGAAGAGGTAGAACTGGAACTCAGGGCTTTCTGACTCTGATGCCTGCTCTCTACCCACTATACCATACTGACTCTCTTACTTTCTGAAGGCACTTATGTTAAGAGTTCAAATGTTGGAGTTTGTTCTTCTCAGAGCACAGCCGGTTTAGAGGCTTGGAGCCCTTCGGATGTCTCCAAATCCAAAGGTTCTGTCCTTCAGCCTCTGACTCTGCTTTCTTCTGCCTCCAACCAAGACAGAGATGGAAGGTCTCTCTTATCTCCTTCTGGGGAGCCCAGCCACCAACTTGACGCGGAGAGAGGGCTTCTGGTGTAGCTCCACTGAAGTCCGTTAAAGTGTTCTCTGCACAAGAGTCGTTCCTTTCGAGTCCAGCGCGATCAGCCAGCCAAGAGGAAAAAAGTGTATTCTGGAATGGCTGTCTCGCCTTATATGTGAACCTTCTGAGAGAATGGGATTATGGGTTTTCTCCCATAGTGCTCTCTGGCCCAAAGAGCTTTAAGGTGTGGACTCCCTTGAGTAAAGGTGGGAACACAAGCCTTGTCTTGATTAGTTCTACTTAGTACCTTGTTTCAGGTTCTGGCCAAAACAACTTCTTGTAAGATTAGATCAACTCTAATTACTTAGCAGTTAGTAAGGATTCCAACATCTCCCCCTTTCTTTTGTTTTAAAACATAGGGGGTTTCTGAGGGGGTACACATAAATCCATCAATATGGGCCAGAACTTTGTAACAGATATACATGGTATACATAAATCCATCAATATGGGAGGCATTACACATAATTTACATGAGCACATAGCAATATAACACAGGCTAGTAGTAATGTAACAAATAACAAGAATCAATCTGAAAATTTACACATGTCCATAAGTCCTAGAAACAGTCCAATAGGATTCCATTGTCCATTAGTTCATGTGCCAGGAATCTAATAATTCTTATGAGCACAATCAGCAACAGAACCACCCGATATTTCTTGGGTCTTCTCCTTTGTTTCAAGGGTCTGCTCCATCTTTCTGCGATGGACAAGGTGAATGCGGCTTGTAGGCACCCATCTGATTCCTTCTCCACCTGTAGAGATGCAAGCAAATCCTCTCCCCCAAGCAGTTAGCCTATCTGGTCCCTTCCATTCACCACTTTCTGGGTCTCTCCACATCACCTGGCGATTATCTAAGGATAGTGGAGCTGCTCGCACTGGACACTGCTCTTCTGGTGGGTTATAAAACCTGTCTGCTGGAGCCAGTGCATCTTTATCAAAGATTAAAAAATTAATGGTATAGAGAACTAAATTTAGAAGTTCTCTAGGGTTACCCGTGGCTCCCCCTTTCTTTTGTTTTTGGAGGAGTGTCTTAATGTCTCTGTTTCTTCTTTCTACTATTGCTTGACCTTGAGGATTGAAGGGTATGCCAGTAGTGTGTAAAATCTTATACTGTGCACAAAAGTGTTCAAAATGTTTGGAGGTATATGCCGGTCCATTATCTGTTTTTATTTCTTGTGGCACACCCATAATTGCGAATGCTTGAATGAGGAATTCAGTGACCACTCGGGCTGTCTCTTTTGCTGCTGGTATGGCAAAAGTGAATCCTGAAAAGGTGTCTACCACAACGTGGATAAAAGACAGACGACCAAAAGATTTATAATGAGTCACATCCATTTGCCAGATTTCATTGGGTCTCAAACCACGAGGATTCTTCCCTGGAGGCAGTGTAGGAGCTTGGAAGGGAAGGCAAGCTGTACAGCTTTTCACTATGCTCCTAGCTTCTTCTTTTGTAATCCCAAACTGTAAGCGCAAAGCTCGAGCAGCCTGATGGTATTTAGAATGGGATTCCTGGGCCTCCTGAAATAAAGGCGTACTGGCCAACATAGTTAAAAGGCTATCTGCCTTTGAATTTCCATCAAAAATAGGACCTGGAAGTCCACTATGTGAATGGACATGCAGGATATAAATCTTTCCTGGATGCTTTCTCACTTGCTCTTGAAGTTCCTTAAAGAGCTGATATATATTAGAAGCTGCAAATTTTATTTGGGCTGTGGCAATTCTTTGTACCACACCTACTGAATAGGCTGAATCAGATATTATATTTATGTCGCCTGGGTAATAAGTGAGAGCTAGCATGATCGCATATAATTCGTTCTGCTGAGTGGACTGAAAAGGAGTTCTGACTACTCTTTTTACAGTTAGATCATGAGAGTATACAGCACAAATATTTTGTTTGGCTGCGTCTGTAAAAATGGTTGGTCCTTAAGAGGAACCTTAGAAACCTTCTCCTCAAAAATCCATTGCCAATTATTCAGTAGTCTGGTTATCTTTAATGGAGATCCATGTGCAAAATTTGGAGCCATGGCCAATAAAATCTGCCACTCTGGGATGGTTTCACAGCATACATTAATTTGTGCATTTGTATAGAAGGTATATATCTTATCAGGTCTTGTCCCAGATAATTGTACTGCTCGCTTAATGGCTTTTAATAGAATTCTAGCCACAAGCACTGGGTAAGGCGTAAGGCTTTGTTCTGATTGTGCTGGGAGGTTCACCCACTCTATCACACTGTCTCCTTGATGAAGGACTGCTGTGGGTGCTTCTTTCGTAGCAAAAACTGATATTTCCAAGGGTTTTTGAGTTACTCTCTCAACTACATTGGATAAAGCCAGTTCAACTTCTCTCAAGGTCTCTTGAGCTTCTTTTGTAAGCCGGCGTGGTGAATTTAAAGCAGTGTCTCCCCTTAAAATGTCATATAGGGGTTGCAATTGATTGGTAGTTAAACCTAATACTGGACGCATCCATTGGATATCTCCTATTAATTTTTGGAAATCATTTAAGGTATTCAACCTCTCTGTTCTTAAAGACAGTTTTCGTAGAGTAAGTGCCTTAGGATATATTTCATATCCTAAATATTGAAAAGGAGCATGCCTTTGAATTTTTTCTGTAGCGATATGAAGTTTGTAGTATCTTAGTGTTTCTATGGTTTTTTGTAGACATGCTTCTAGAATTTGTTCCTCAGGTGCACAACCCAATATATCATCCATATAATGTAATAGCATAACTTTTGGAAATGCTTTTCTTATTGGAGCAAGAGCAGCAGCAACATACATTTGACACATAGTGGGGCTGTTCTTCATACCCTGTGGCAAAACCGTCCATTCATATCTTTTATAAGGCTCAGCTAAATTGACATTGGGCACCGAAAAGGCAAATCTCTTCATATCCTCCTTATCCAGAGGAATGGAATAGAAACAATCCTTGATGTCTATAACCCAAAGAGGCCATTCTCTAGGAAGCTGAGTAGGAGATGGAAGTCCAGGCTGAAGAGTTCCCATAGTTTCCATCTGTTCGTTCACTTTTCTTAAATCAGTGAGCATCCTCCATTTTCCTGATTTCTTTTTTACAACGAACACTGGTGAATTCCAAGGACTTAGAGAAGGTTGTAAATGCCCTTGTTCAAGCTGCTCCTGTACTATATCTAATAAGGCCTGAATTTTATCACTACTTAAGGGCCACTGTTCTATCCACACTGGTGTATCAGTTTTCCATTGGATAGGAATAGGTGAAAGTGTTGGCAGGCCTTCAACAGCAGCCCTGATTAAAAAACCGAAGTACTCATTTTTAACCCCAATTGTTGTAAAACGTCTCTTCCCCACAGATTGATGGGGATTTTTTCAACTATAAAAGGAGTAAAAACTCCTGTTTTGCCTTCAAAAGTCCATCTCATAGGGGCAGCACTAACTTCAGCTGCTATTGATCTTCCTACTCCAGACATATAGGTATCTGCTTTAATCTTTGGCCAGTGACTGGGCCAACTGGCACCTCTAATAACTGTACGATCCGCACCTGTGTCTACCAATCCTTCCAATGGTAGGCCATTTATATAGATAGTGAGCATAGGTCGGTCAGCCGTTACTGCTGCTGTCCAATATATTTCTGGTTTTTGTGGTCTGGAGTCAGAACCTGGGTGACTATCACGAGGCTGCTTATTAGGATTCTGTATGAGTAAACCTGATGCTACTACGTCTCCTGGGTGATAAGTCACACATTGTCTACCTGTATTAGTGACTGGGATATTATCTACACATTCCCCAGTTTCCCACATCAGTGTGTGGATGGACACTGTTTTGTACATACAAGGAGGTGAAATGGTCAAGCCTACTGTGCCTGGAGGTAGGGGATCCATAGGCTGGAGAGGAACAGATTTCACCTCTCCAGGGGGTATCTCAGTTGTCCCAGCTGCATACAGCTCTATTCTCCCCAATTGTAATTCCCTTCTGCCATCAGGTTGCTTCCTGGCTGGTTGACTGTGTAATCCCCTTCTCCCATCATATGGCTTTCTGGCTGATTGGTCATGTCTGGGTACTGGACTTCTAGGCACTCTCTGGGTGCACCATTGGCTGCCATCATGCCCCAAGTGTTTTTTGCCTTGGGCCCTGGGGCTGGGCCCCTCATCCCGTTTCCCTGAATCTGTCTGCATTCTGAGGCCCAATGGAAGCCTCTGTTGCATTTTGGACATGGGGTTTGGGGTCTTGTTCTCCCACCTTGTCTTCCCATTCTATCTCTATACCAACATTGAGCTTTCAGATGTCCTACTTTTCCACACTGAAAGCATCTACGAGTCTCTCTGGAAGTCCCTTGCCAAGAGGGATTCTGTCTTCTCATGTTTGGATTTTGGGAAGTCTGCATCATAGCCTGGCTATAAAAGGCACCTGTGCCCACTGTGGCACAGCGTCTTATGAGTTCCTCTAAAGGAGCATCCTTGCGCAGTCCTAGTATAATTCTTCTGCAAACCTCATTAGCATTTTCCTTAGCAAGTTGCCTTATCAAAATGTCTGTTATTGCATTTTCTCCATTTGTTCTTATGATAGCTGTCTGCAAGCGTCCCACAAAGTCAGCGAAGGGTTCATTTGGCCCTTGTGTTATTTTTGTGAAGGCCCCCCCCTTGTCGTCTTTATTGTGAAGAGAAGCCCACGCTTTGATAGCATTATCAGCAATTTGCTGATATGCTGCTACAGAATAACTAATTTGTGCTGTGACATCTGCATAAGGACCTGTACCTGTTAGTAGGTCACAGGTGATTGCAGTATGAACTCCACTTTGAATATTTTGTTGGGCTTGTATCCTACAGAGCTCACTATATTCAGAAAGCCACAAGTAGTTCTGTCCAGGTTCTAGGCATATTTTTGCTATCGATTTCCAGTCATTAGGGGTCAAGATTTCAAAAGACAAATTTTGTAATAGCATCTTAACATAAGCTGATGTAGCCCCATAAAGAGTGCAAGCTTTTTTCAGGTCTTTGAGGATTTCTATATCAAAAGGTGAGTATCTTCTACTTTCTTGACCTGAAGAATTAAACTGTTGAATTACAGGAAAAATGTGGTGTTGAAATTCTGATACATTTTTCCCTTCTTCTCTGGCCTTAATTAGTCCCTTTTGCAATCTACTCATAGGAGGAGGTGCTGGATGCTGGGGGGGAGGTGCTGGATACTGGGGGGGAGGTGCTGATGCTGTCACTGCCCCCCCCCACTACCCCTCCTCCCTCCATCCCGGAGGGTGGAGTTGATGAAGGAAAGTCAATTACCTGCTCCTCAGGTGGGGCTGAGGCTGCCTCAGATTCACCCCACCCTTGAGCCTTACTTAAGTCTCCCTGCCCTGTGGGGATATGGCCATTAATCTGTTCTTTGTCTTCCTCCTTTATCTCAGGCTTCCCCCTTTGGCTATTCCTAGAGTTTTTTCCTTTTCTCCTAGAACAAGTACGGTATTTTAAGGCCATCTGTATCGTATTATATAAAAAGAATACTTCAATGGAAACTGAACGAGGACCGTTTTCATTGTAATATGTGTTGACCAACCAATGCCCAGTTTTTTAGAGAGATTTTCTCTTCCTCTAAGAGCCAAGGGGAGGTGCGTTTTAATGTAGCCAGAAGTCTAGCTGCCTGTCCCCAAGTTACAAGTAGCCCTTGATCTTCTATCAGCTTAAGCAGGCTTTCTATAGCACCACTCCTGGGTGGGTCTGGGATTGGGGGGGTTGGGGTGGGGGATGGAGAATCTTTACCTAGGATCTGTCCCATTTCAGCCAAAAAAGGTTGTACTCACTCAATTCCTGGTCACTGGAGACTTCTTCAATGAAAGTAGGGTCCTTGGTTCCCACGCTTGGGCGCCAAAATGTTAAGAGTTCAAATGTTGGAGTTTGTTCTTCTCAGAGCACAGCCGGTTTAGAGGCTTGGAGCCCTTCGGATGTCTCCAAATCCAAAGGTTCTGTCCTTCAGCCTCTGACTCTGCTTTCTTCTGCCTCCAACCAAGACAGAGATGGAAGGTCTCTCTTATCTCCTTCTGGGGAGCCCAGCCACCAACTTGACGCGGAGAGAGGGCTTCTGGTGTAGCTCCACTGAAGTCCGTTAAAGTGTTCTCTGCATAAGAGTCGTTCCTTTCGAGTCCAGCGCGATCAGCCAGCCAAGAGGAAAAAAGTGTATTCTGGAATGGCTGTCTCGCCTTATATGTGAACCTTCTGAGAGAATGGGATTATGGGTTTTCTCCCATAGTGCTCTCTGGCCCAAAGAGCTTTAAGGTGTGGACTCCCTTGAGTAAAGGTGGGAACACAAGCCTTGTCTTGATTAGTTCTACTTAGTACCTTGTTTCAGGTTCTGGCCAAAACAACTTCTTGTAAGATTAGATCAACTCTAATTACTTAGCAGTTAGTAAGGATTCCAACACACTTAGAGTCACAGAACATGTGTGTATACATGCACACTACACTGACATGATTCAGAAGCATTCATACTTTTTTAGACTAGCATTATGGGCGAAAAACACCATAGTTGACTTCCTGCCTAGGCTACTATTACCATTTAAGGTTTAGGGTTCTCTCTTGTGATTAAGAGGCAAAAATCTTCCCTCAATAACTGCTTCATAAGAAGTCATCACAACAATGGTGCTCTCCTACTATTCTTGAATGCACTAGAAATTACCTGATATAAGCATACTGTAAGGGATAATATAAACTCAAACTCTTTGTAGTCTCTACTAAGAATTTAACTTTGTTCAGCTTTGGAATGAATTTTTATTCATATCATAATCATAATTTGCTTAATCATAAATTACTTAATGTATAATATTATCAAACCCAATATTTCTTTCATAATTTGATAAAATATTGAGGTAGGATGCAAATGCTATCATTTCCTCTTTCACAATCTCTCTCATTTACTTCATTTTTCATACGCTCTCCATTTCATCATCATCATTATATTTCAACACCTTTCCTTTGGTCTCCTTGACTTACCTCTCCAATTTATATTGCTCACTGACCAGATTAATTGTTCCTTGACCATTTAAAAAAAATCATGTTTTTCCTTTACACAAAAATCTACTACAGTTTTTTATTACAGTAAGGCTAAACTCCTCTGGTTGACTCCCTAGGCTTTTAGTAAATTTCTTGCTATTTCAGGGACTCACTATATTAATTTTTATTGGCAGATCTTTTTTAATGATAAGCTTTCTATTTAGAATGCCATTTCCTACCTCCTACCCCACTTTAAGTCTTACCCTTCATGGCTACCTTTTTCCAAGTTTAGAGTATTGAATTTGGAAGCAGGAAGGACTGAGTTCAAATCTCTGCCTCTGAAACTTAGTAGCTACGTGACCCTGGATAAGTCACAGCCCCAGCCTCAGTGTCTTCATCTATAGAATGAGGTTAATAAAAGCATTTACTCCATAGGGTTATTCTGAAGAACAAAAGAGAAAATATATCTGAATAATTTTCAAGCCTTTAAATACTGTATAGATATTCATTGTTGTTCCATACCATAGTGATTTCCCCCCACTTTTGAATTTCTAAAGCACTTACAATCTGTGTTACAGAATTGATTGTAATCCTGTGTCTTTTATCATTTGTTTGAGTCATATTTTGTGAATTAACTAAGATGCAAATTCCTTGATGGCAAACTTTGTTGTTATTTCTTTAGTGTCCTTTCCCCAAATTGTAGTAAGATATTCCAAACATGGGAGTTTGGGATGGGATGTAATAGGGGCTTAAAAACTGATTGGTACCTTATAATTTGTCATTCAAAGACAAACTTTCTTTCAGCACTTAGTGTGATTTGAAATTTATGGGATCTTTGAACTGAAAGGCCAAATTGAATCATTATCTGAAGTTCTAAAAAAGATAGATGCAATCTATCACAGACAGATTAAGAGGAGCAAGGAGGACTTCAAAAGCTGAGTTAGAAAAAAATCAGTCTCACTGGGCAGTGGGCAAAAGGAGACAGAGCTCAGCTAATTGGGCTGAGCTATGGCAAAAAGGGAGAAATTGATGAGAGCTTTCATCAATTTCATAGTAAAAAAGAACTTGAACCTAAACCTAAATGAGGATACAAATGTATCCTCATTCCAACCTCTTCAACATTGGGGGGAAACTCCTCCTCCTCTCTTCCCCCCCAAAAAAAGAAGAAAAAAAAGGCTTTTTCTTTTCCTAACTTCCCTTCCTGTGCTTAACTATTAACAAATATTATAATATAATCTACTGTTACTTTACCTTGTTTTCAGAAAATTGAATTTCTGTACCATCTACAAAGAACCCAGGTATTAGAGCTAAGTGTATATTTAAACTAAGCCAAAGAACCAATTCTCTGTTTAAATGTTAAGAATTTTTGTAACTGGGGCCTCTGAGCTATTATGTTCATGCTCCTAATATTTTATTTAGTTTAAATTCCATAAACAGGCTGAAAAAAAGTACTACATGTTATAACAAGATATGATCACTTAAAGCCCCAGAAAGACAGAGAGTAGAGAGAAGAAAATGTGATATTGGCCAACCTTATCTCCATAGTGACCTTACAACCACCAGTATTACAGTAGTACACTACTAAAAAGATATAGGAAGGAGGCAGGGAAATGAGAGTGATTTTACTGGTGTGGTTTATAAGCAATGTGAAAATCTCCCTCCAAGGATGTAAATCAGCAACTCACTAGTACAGGAAATAGGCACTCAAAAAATATTTGTCAAAGAAGTGAACAACTTGTTAATGCAGAAGGATAGATAACTGCAAGACTAGTTTGGGGTTTTGATAGACTCTAAAAACATTTTCTAAGATGTAGTATCATTCCATACAATTTTTATATTCCTCTTGGGGAAATGATTTACTCTCTTTAATAAGCAAAAAGTTAGGAAGTTCTTGTATACATCGGACTTTTAGTATTCAGCTCCTATTGATCCACAAAGGAGGAAATTAAGACAATATGAGCACTAAAAATTGTAGGGCTGATTGTCTAAAAGAAAATGACTGTACCTTCCACCCCCACAAGTGCCATGTCATTTTTCCATGAACTGGGCCGGCAGTGATGAAGTATGTGTGCTTCAGAGTGCTTTCCAAGTGTTTGAGCAATCCATCTGGCAGAAGCATTTAAAACGATGGGATTTGTTATTGTGGCACTCCACCAAGAGCCAAGTCTTATTTAATTGCATTAGTCATCAAGCATGGTGCCACTAAGCTAGGAGTTCTCAGAGTGGTGTCTGGCTGGTGAATTTGGAAGACCAAACAAACAAGGCAGAACTTAAACTATTCAGACCTTGAAGAAGAACCTATCTCCATTGCTTCTCTGTATAGCTTAACAGTTAACCCAATCCTTAGATGTAGGTGGTAAAGGTAGCTGGTCAACTTTGGGAAAATTGAAGACTATTGAAAGACTAAACCAGCTCCAGAAATCTCTTATCTTCTCACTTACCTTTAATTAAAATTCTTATTTTGTAGAATTTTTTTTTTCTGAAAAGGAGTATAAGACCATAAATTACATATGGAAAGAACCTCAGGTTTCATCAAGTTCAACTCCCTCATTTTAGAAGAACTTGGGTTCAAACCTGTATCTTCAAAGCTGGTTCTTTGACTCTTTTTATTTTACTCCATGTTCAATGAAGTCTCTCTCAACATGCAAATGCATCCTCTTGAAGTGAATAACATAGCAACCTCTTGTTGATCACATTAGCATATAAGTGGAAAATTTATAGATAGATTAGTTAAGTTTTAAAGGTGTAATATGGAGTTGGAAAGTTCTTGAGCATAGGCTGCTACCTTAAGAGGATTAGTATGGATCAGTGTTTTCTGAGCAGTTATTGGGGGGTCTGAGAGAGCATTAATGAAAGAAAGAGAGAGAGAGAGACGGAGAGACAGAGAGAAAGTGAGAGAGAAAGTGAGAGACAGAGAGAGAGAGAGAAAGTGAGAGAGAGAGAGAGAGAGAGAGAGAGAGAAAGAGAAAGAGAAAGAGAAAGAGAGAGAGAGAGAAGAAAAACATCTCCCAATGGAGAGAGAAGACAATCAAGATTGCTCTTTCATAATTTTGCCCCCAGTTCACCCTGAGCTTTATCATCTGTAAATATTAATCAAAAGATGTGAATCCTAGTTTTTACCTACAAAAATGGCATTAGAAATTACTCTCAACATTAAAAGACTTTTGGAAGGCAAAGTGGGATTAAAGGATTGAATTTTTAAAAAGGAAACCTAATTTCTTTTTTGCGTAAAAATTTTCCTTATTGTATTATAGTAATTTTAAAATGCTTTACATATGAATTTTCTGCTCTAATCTTTTCCTGCTACTCTCTGTGCCACCCATGAAAAGGATAATATTGGTGATAATGCTATAATAAGCCTAAGACATCAGGCCTCCATGCCATCTAGTATGGATAAATAAAAACTGATGAGTAAAAATCAAGGGAAGAGACAAAGGAGAGCTGGGAGATGACCTCTTGGAAATAGTTGAAAACTGTTCAAAAGAGACAAGAGACAGATGAGGAAAAGGTAAAATCTTAATGAACTCCAGAAACTCCATTGGTGTGAGATCTTCAGTTAGAAATATATTGCTTTTCGGTAATAAGGGGAAATTTTATATCCTTAGAGGCTTACTTGAGTAAATTAGAGAAAGAGAAGATCAATGAATTGAGCCTGCAACTTAAAAAGTTAGAAAAAGACCAAATTAAAACCCCCCAATCAATTACTAAACTTGAAATGCTAAAATTAAAAGGAGAAATTAATAATATGGAAAATAAAAAAAAACTATTGAATTAATAAATAAAACTAAGAGTTGGTTTTATGAAAAAAACCAATAAAATTGATAAACCTTTGGTAAATCTGATTAGAAAAAGGAGAGAGGGAAATCAAATTAGAAGTCTTACAAATGAAAAGGGAGAACTTTCCACCAATGAAGAGGAAATTAAAGAAATAATAAGGGTTTACTTTGCCCAACTTTATGCCAATAAATTTGATAACCTAAGTGAAATGGATGACTACCTTCAAAAATATAGGCTTCCCAGATTATCAGAGGAGGAAGTAAATTGCTTAAATAGTCCCATTTCAGAAAAAGAAATAGAAGAAGCTATTAATCAACTCCCTAAATAAAAATCCTTGGGACCAGATAGATTTACATGTGAATTCTACCAAACATTCAAAGAACAATTAGCCCCAATGCTATATAAACTATTTGAAAAAATAGGGAATGAAGGAGTCCTACCAAATTCCTTTTATGACACAGACATGGTACTGATATCTAAACCAGGTAGGTTGAAAACAGAGAAAGAAAATTATAGACTAATCTCCCTAATGAATATTGATGCTAAAATCTTAAATAAGATATTAGCGAAAAGACTCCAGAAAATTGTCCCCAGGATAATACACCATGATCAAGTAGGATTTATACCAGGAATGCAGGGCTGGTTCAATATTAGGAAAACTATCAGTCTAATTGGCCATATTAATAGTCAAATTAACAAAAACCATATGATCATCTCAATAGATTCAGAAAAAGCATTTGATAAAATCCAACATCCATTCCTATTAAAAACTCTTGAGAGTATAGGAATAAATTGACTTTTCCTTAAAATAATCAGGAGCATCTATTTAAAATCAGCAGTAAGCATCATATGTAATGGGGACAAACTGCAACCATTCCCAACAAGATCAGGAGTGAAACAAAGTTGCCCACTATCACTGTTACTATTTAATATTGTATTAGAAATGCAAGCTTTGGCAAGAAGAGTTGAGAAAGAGATTAAAGGAATAAAAATAGGCAATGAGGAAACCAAATTATCACTCTTTGCTGATGATATGATGGTATACTTAGAGAACCCCAGAGACTCTACTAAAAAATTATTAGAAATAATCCATACCTTCAGCAAAGTTGCAGGATACAAAATAAACCCACATAAGTCATCAGCATTCTTATATATCACTAACAAAACCCAACAGTTAGAGTTACAAAGAGAAATTCCATTTAAAGTAACTACTGATTGTATAAAATATTTAGGAATCTATCTGCCAAGGGAAAATCAGAAACTTTATGAGCAAAACTACAAAACACTTTCCACACAAATTAAGTATGATCTAACCAACTGGAAAAATATTAAATGCTCTTGGATGGGTGAGCAAATATAATAAAGATGACTACCTAAACTAATCTATTTATTTAGCGCTATACCAATCAGACCCCCAAAAAACTATTTTGATGACCTAGAAAAAATAACAACAAAGTTCATATGGAAAAACAAAAGGTCAAGAATTTCAAGGGAATTAATGAAAAAAAAAATCAAATGAAGGTGGCCTAGCTGTACCAGATCTAAAATTATATTATGAAGCAGCAGTTACTAAAACCATCTGGTATTAGCTAAGAAATAGACTAGTTGATCAATGGAATAGGTTAGATTCAAAGGACAAAACAGCCAATAACTTTAATAATCTAGTGTTTGACAAACCCAAAGACCCCAGTTTTTGGGATAAGAATGCAGTATTTGGCAAAAGTTGCTGGGAAAATTGGAAATTAGTATGGCAGAAACTAGGCATTGTCCCACACTTAACACCGTACACCAAGATAAGGTCAAAATGGGTTCATGACCTAGGCATAAAGAATGAGATTATAAATAAATTGGAAGAGCATAGGATAGTTTACCTCTCAGACCTGTGGAAGAGGGAGGAATTTATGACTAAAGAAGAACTAGAGATCACTATTGACCACAAAATAGAAAATTTTGATTATATCAAATTGAAAAGTTTTTGTACAAACAAAACAAATGCAGACAAGATTAGAAGGGAAACAATAAACTGGGAAAACATTTTTACAGTCAAAGGTTCTGATAAAGGCCTCATTTCCAAAATATATAGAGAACTGACTCTAATTTATAAGAAATCAAGCCATTCTCCAATTGATAAATGGTCAAAGGATATGAACAGACAATTCTCAGACAAAGAAATTAAAACTATTTATAGCCATGTGAAAATATGCTCCAAATCATTATTAATCAGAGAAATGCAAATTGAGACAACTCTGAGATACCATTACACACCTGTCAGATTGGCTAGAATGACAGGGAAAGACAATGTGGAATGTTGGAGGGGATGGGGGAAAACAGGGACACTGATACATTGTTGGTGGAATTGTGAACACATCCAGCCATTCTGGAGATCAATTTGGAACTATGTTCAAAAAATTATCAAACTGTGCATATCCTTTGATCCAGCAGTGTTTCTACTGGGCTTATACCCCAAAAAGATACTAAAGAAGGGAAAGGGACTTGTATGTGCCAAAATGTTTGTTGCAGCCCTGTTTGTAGTGGCTAGAAGCTGGAAAATGAATGGATACCTATCGATTGGAAATTGGTTGAGTAAATTGTGGTATATGAATGTTATGGAATATTATTGTTCTGTAAGGAATGACCAGCAGGATGAATACAGAGAGGACTGGCGAGATTTACATGAACTGATGCTAAGTGAAATGAGTAGAACCAGGAGATCATTATATACCTCAACAACGATACTGTTTGAGGATGTGTTCTAATGGAAATGGATCTCTTCGATAAAGAGAGTTAATTCAGTTTCACTTGATCAAGGATGGACAGAAGCAGCTACATCCAAAGAAAGAACACTGGGAAATGAATATAAACTGCTTGCATCTCTGTTTTTCTTCCCGGGTTATTTATACCTTCTGAATCCAATTCTCCCTGTGCAACAAGAGAACTATTCGGTTCTGCACACATATATTGTATCTAGGATATACTGTAACCTATTTAACATATAAAGGATTGCTTGCCATCTGGGGGAGGGGGTAGAGGGAGGGAGGGGAAAAATTGGAACAGAAGTGAGTGCAAGGGATAATGCTGTAAAAAATTACCCTGGCATGGGTTCTGTCAATAAAAAGTTTTTTAAAAAAAGAAATATATTGCTTTTGTCACAGAAATTAAATTTCCTTTCAGCTTATTGTATTGAAAAATAATAGCTGACATGTATAAGTGCTTTAAAATTTGCCATTTACTTCATACACATTACACATTGTGTTATTGGATCCTAGAATTTCATTTTGGTGTGGGTTTTTTTAGTTTGTTTGTTTGTTTTGTTTTGTTTTGGCTAGTGGGTGGACTAGACCTGTGATCTCATAGATGAACATAAATTCTAATGTAAAAACTTTCCCCACTAATTCAAATCTGTAGCTCCTCTGTAATTTATTCTTTTCACCGTTTTGTTGCCTTATCAGTTACTTTCTGACTCCTTCCCCTCTGAATGGTAAACTGCTGTTTAGCAACTCCTCTGTAGCACATTTTATTTGCTATCTGCCCAGGGATATTGAGCGAATCAATGATTTAGCCATGATCCCTCAGGTAATATGTATGGGAGGAAGAACTTGACACTATATCTGGCACCTTATTAACTGTGCCATGCTGCCCTTTTTTATGTTAAAGTATATGTAAAATACAATATGTGTATACATATTTATACAAGAAAAATTGGATTTAGAAAGGTAAGAATAACTTGAGAAGGAAAACAAAATGTAAGCAGACAATAACAGAAAGAGGAGAAATGCTATATTGTGGTCCATACTCTTTTCCCATAGTTTTTTTCGCTGGGTGTAGGTGGTTCTCTTCATTACTGAACAATTGGAACTGATTTGGATCATCTCATTGTTGAAGAGAGCTACATCCATCAGAATTGATGATCATATAGTCTTGTTGTTGCTATGTATAATTATCTCCTGGTTCCACTTATTTCACTTAGCATCAGTTCATATAAGTCTCTCCAGTTCTCTCTGAAATCATCCTGCTGGTCATTTCTTACAGAACAATAATATTCCATAACATTTATATACCACAGTTTATTCAACCATTCTCCAATTGATAGAAGTCCATTCAATTTCCAGTTTCTATCCACTACAAAAAGGGCTGCCACAAACATTTTTGCACATATGGTTTCTTTCCCCTTCTTTAAGATCTCTTTGGAATATAAGCCCAGTAGTAAGACTGTTGGATCAAAGGGTATGCACAGTTTGATAACTTTTTGAACATAGCTCCAAATTGCTCTCCAGAATTGTTGGATGCATTTGCAATTCTACCAACAGTGTATCAGTGTCCCAGTTTTCCCACATCCCTTCCAACATTTATCATTATCTTTTCCTGACATCTTAGCCAATCTGAGAGGTATGTAGTGGTATCTCAGAGTTGCATTTCTCTGATCAATAATGATTTGGAGCATCATTTCATATGACTAGAAATAGTTTCAATTTCTTCATCTGAAAATTGTCTGTTCATATCCTTTGACCATTTATCAATTGCAGAATGCATGCTGCCTTTTGTTTGAGGTGGATACTATAAGCATTAGTCCCATTTGGCAGAGGAAGGAACAGAAGATGAATGCTTACGTGACATGTTCATTGTCACACAACTAGTAATATAAAAAGTGGAGCTTCACCATATCTTTTTGTTTGTCTAATTACAGGACATTTCCTATGATTCCACACTTCACACACAGATCAGCTAATTAAGTACTTATTATGTACATATGTTACGTATGTACTTAATTCATCTGTTAAGATATTTCATGTAGGAAGGAGAAAAAACACCTAGTACCATATGGAAAATATGCAGTATTGTAAAGTAGGGGTCTGGTTTCTAGTCCTACCTCTTGTCAATACTTTCATGCCTGATTTTAGGCAAGTTCCTTCATTTTTCTCATCATGACTTTGCTCATTTGTAAAATGAAGGAATTGGTATTTTTGGTCTGCTGTCTTTTAAAACATGACCAATATGGAAATATGTTTTGTATGACTGTGCATGTATAACCTATATCAAATTGCTTGTCTTCTTTAGGAGGAAGAGAGGTGGAATGGAAGGAGAAATTTTGGATCTTAAAATTTTTAAAAAATAAATGCTAAAAATGTTTTTACATGTAATTGGAAATTTTGAATTAGAAATTTTTCTACATGTAATTGGGAAAAATTCTAATGAGGGAATTAGGCGAGATGAACTCTAATATTTCTTCCAGCTCTTATATTTTCTATTTACATATTCCTACCTATATCTTCACCTGAGTTTTTCCATTAAAGTTCTGTGAAGAAATCAGTCAAAAGGCCAAGTCTCAGAAGGAATCAAAGTTCCTGTTTATTTTTCAAAATGAAAATTGGTGTGAACTCCAACAACAGAAGAAATTAAGAGAATGCTGCCTTATGAAGCCAGAGGTGTATAACCTGGCTGTTCTACTCCTGGATACTCCTATAACCTTAGTTTCTTTAGACATCTTTTTCTCCATAAGGCTGGCAGCTACCATATCCTCATTCGTCACATCCCTGTTTTACTTTGGTAGCCCATTTATCCTCCCTAGAGCAGAAGGTACAGACTAATTGCAGCTGGCACAGAGTAGTCATTCACCCATCTGGCTACAGTTGCCAAGTACTGGTCTAAATCTTCAGGCCCTTCCTGCCTTTCCCTAAAGAGTCTGTCCAGAAACCAACACTTTATTCTTTATCAAGATGGTCCTGGATCAGCCAGAAATTGCATACCTACAGAATGAGAGAGGCATTTGTTTCTCAACTTTCTTTCCCCTTGGCAGCTCAGTGAACTTAAGTTCAATTCAGGACTTATGGTGGCCAAACAATGAAGACTAAACACTTTTGGATATATTGGACTGGAGCAGATCTCTGGGCTTCAAAGAATGGGCCAGTGCCTTGTTTGGTCAGACTTTCAAAGCACAAAAGAAACTTAGGGGTGATGGTGGAAGGCAGGGGAGGAATGGAAAGATGAAATATAAAATAGTGGATAGTCGAGACAGTTGAGGAGGCAGTAAGAACAAAATGAATGTAAGAAATATGGAGATTATGAACTGATTTCTCTTTTCTGTCTGTTCTGCCACACCTAATTTCTATTCTTATTTTCCAAATTAAAGAATTTTTGAGAAAAAGATGATGATTGATGGAGTTCAGAAAAGAAAGGAGAAAGACATAATTTTAATGTTCCCATCTTTAGGGTTCTTAATGGCTATTGATTAAGAATTCCATCTACACAGACTTTTTATCGCAAATGCCACCCTAAATTACCAATATATTTACTTACTTATTAGTGTTTTATCACACACTAAACACATGCTCAGGCATCCATTGCTAGTCTCATCTCCCTTTTCCAAAAATATACATATGCATATCACCAGCCAAAATTCAGTCTTCCTTTCTATGTCTACTGAAAGTTCCCTAGCTCCTATCTGATTTCACCCTGGCCAATGGGGTTAGAGCTGTTTTTCCACTGATTCTTTGGAATTTATAATATTAGAGATTTATCTGGAGTTAACAAAAGGTCAAACAACTTGACCAGAGTCTCACAACTGGCATATATAAGAGATAGAAGTTGAATCCAAGTATTCTTGACTTTAAGATCAGCTCTAGTTAATTTTGTATATATATTTTTTCTGATCCAGAAGCTCTGTTATTTATTACCTATTTGGCAAATGAATGTCCCATGTTCTTCCCATGTTCTTCCTTTTTTTCTCTCTTTGTGGGTTGTTCTATTCCTCATATCATTTTCAAGGCAGGAACTAAATCTTGATGAGCTTCCTGCTAAGGCTTTCACTCCAGTTATAAAGATCTTCTTCCCTTTGGTTATGTGAAATAGTAACTGAGCAGTTCTGTATCAATCAGAAAACTCAATTTGGTTATGGTAAAGTTTTATTGTTCTGTTATTTCAATGGTGTCTGACTCTTCCTAAACCTGTGTAGGGTTTCTTGGCAAAGATAGTAGTGTTTTACCATTTCTTTCTGCAGCTCCTTTTCTAGCTGTGTGACCCCAAGTAAGTCACTTTGTGTTCCTCATCTATAAAAGGAGCTGTTCCAAACTCCCATGTTCTATCCATTTTGCCACCTAACTTCCCTGTAAAGTTTAAACAAATCTAAAGATGTGTTAATTGCTTTTTTACTAGTATCTAGGATATTAAAAAATTCTCTAATGTTGAAACTCACTTCTGCCCAATATACCAATCTTTATTTGAGAAGGTTTGAGTTTTTTTTTGACACATTAGGGGCAGCTCAACACAGGGTCCCATAAATAGTTCTATTTGAAAATACAGCTGATGCCAATGAATTCTTGATCACATATTCATGAAAGGAGTGGAGGGCATGGAACTTTACTCTCTTTAGCTACCCAATTCTAATGTTTCACGTTTGTTCCCTATATTCAATTTCTTTTTTCTGCCCTTTCCTTCCTTGTTTTTTTTTTTTTTTGGCAACTTCTTCCTAAGGCAACTAAGGTACTGTGGGCTAGGGCAAAGATTCTTAAACTGTGGGTTATAGCACCATATAGCACATATGAACCATGTGGGTTTGTATTACTGAATGTAGGGGATTGCAAAATTATGATTTGTTATCAGTAAATATCTGGTTTATATACTTGTTTTATATGCCTATATAACTAAGATTACTTAAAAATTTCTTGGGCAAAAAGGGATTATGAGTGGAAAAAGTTTAAGAATGATATGACTTAAAAAGACTTGGAGGTCTGTGAATCGCCCAATCACAGAGGGATTATGTGCAACTGAGAAGCAGGCTTCAGATAGATTATACATGGGGAAGGGGAACAGAGAAGAATAAACAAAGAAAGAAGTTTTGAGACTATTGTAGTGAATAGATACTAGAGACCTAGCTTCAAATCTTGCCTCAAACAATATAGCTGTATAATCATAGTCCAATTATTAAAATTGACGGGCCTCAATTTCATCATCTGTAAAATTATTTCTAACATTTCACCTGATTCTAAATCTTTGATTCTAGGAACTTTAGAGCTTTCTAGCCACTTCTAAGATTCCCAGTTCTGCCCAGAAACCTTCAGTCCAAGTTAGGAGTATCTTGCCTTGGGCTTCAAAGTCAGCAGATATGTTGATGAATCTAGATTATTAATAGTGAATCTCACAGAGAAGAAGTAGACTTGGGGATCTTCTTGAGTTTGGAATCATGATCTAATATTCCTAGAAATAGCAGACCACATTAGACCACCATAACTTACTGGAAAACAGTGTCTCTGTGACTCAGAAAAAGTTCTCTCCAATGTTCCCAGAAATTGCAGTCTAAAAGCTAATCCTAAAGCCAGGGTCTGAGGTAAGTAAAAGTGAAGCTTTCCTACTTTTCCTATTCCCAAGACCCTCACTTGCAGGCACTAATTTCAGGGGAGCAGGAAGACAAAAAACAGTTTGACAGCACTTGCTGAGGTACACTCCCTACTGATCACCAACCCATACACTGAGAAAGGGAGAAAGGGAAGGGGAAAGAGAGAATCTAAAAGAAAGAAAGAAGACAGCTACAGAGCAGATTCATTGCAGTTCACAATTAACAAGATGTAGTAAATGCACATTTTAGCAACCACCTTGTCCCTAATATACTTTCTGTCACTGAAATTTATGAAGTGAACTCATATCTCCTATTGCTTTTATTTTTCTTCTGAGAACTGAGCACACTAATAGCATTCATTAAATAATTATCAACAATAATACATATTATATTTGTCCTTAGTGAATTATTAAGGAAATTCCCAACATCTAGTTATAGGGAGTTCCAGATAATGTTTATTCCTTCAAGGTACTTGGTTGTATTATATTCATTTCTATTCTTTCTCCTTCTCCTTCTCTTCCTACTCATCTCTCTCTCTCTCTCTCTCTCTCTCTCTCTCTCTCTCTCTCTCTCTCTCTCTCTCTCTTTTTTTTGCTTCACCATGGTCTTAAAATTGAAAAGAATCTTAAAGAAGAAATATTGACCAACACAATGATGACTTGGCTTTACTTCCAAGGAACTGCACTAATCATAATGGGTTATGCAACAACTCTTTGAACTGGAAATGAGTAAAAGAGGAAATCCAAATTCCTCAGCCAGATGTACTACTTGTTTCTACCAGATCCACCCTCCTCCTTCATTCCTCTCACACATCTGTGACCAGGGAATCATTGCCATCAATTCCTTTTCAGTACGAACTACAACCTGACCAATGTAAATTTATACTTAATTAACATCTGTTTCTGGAGTTGGTCAGAACGATCTGATCTCAGAGAAGTTAGGTGGTGCAATGGATAGAACACCAGTCCTGAAGTCAGGAAGATTCGAGTTCAAATGTAACCTCAGACACTTAATATTTCCTAACTTATTAGGACCTTGGCAAGTCACTTAACTCCAATTGCCTTAGCAAAATAAACAAACAAAAAAACCTGATCTCAGAATAACTCAAGGTTTTTTAAGGTAGGGGGTGATAATTGAGTTTTACTGAGATTCAGATTATTTATCTATAACTCCTATCTTCCTTAGCATCCTTCAAATCTCAGCAAAACCCCATCATCCACAATCTATAAGTTTTTCCCAGTCCTCATTAATCTTAGTGCCTTCCCTCTATTGATTATCTCCAATTTATTATGTATTCATATCCTGTTCGTACATGGCTTTTTTCATACCATATCCCCAATTAGATTACAAACTCCTTACGAACAGCACCCCTTTTTTGTTTTTTGTTTTTTGGTTTGTATCCATAGTCCTTATCACAGAACCTGATGCATGATAGGGACCATATAAGTCATTCATTATAGTACTTTCATTTAACATATTGTATTTATATATTATATATTTATCATATTTATATTTTACACATATTTTATATATGTGAATAAAATTACTTCCAATACCCTGATTATGTCATTATCTATTATCCTTACTCTGACTCCAGAAAAACAAAAAGAATCCCTGGGAACTAATAGTACCCACTAGCTGCCAAGGTTAGAAAATTGTTTGAGTTAATATTGTTTTAGGTCTTTGTCCTTTCTTTCCCTCCAGGAGGATTAGATGTGGATCTTATTCTCTATCTTTCCTCTTATATTCTTCATGGCCCAGCTAATGTATTTCAGGAAATCTCTTTCACTTTTAAATATGCACCTTGCTTGTTCTCATTTCTTATCTCTTCCTATTTATGTCTAGTTATCTCACTGAGTTATCTCTGTAAAATCTAACTTTTTGTCTCCTGCATGTATCATCACATGATAATGTGCTTCTTATATTACCATTATACCAAATTTAATGAGATCCAACAGTGTGGTATGACTATTAAAATGTAATTAAGATCTTAAGTTATGTTAATAAGAGTAGACGGTCCAGGTCATCAGTGGCAATAATCTCATTGTGATCAGCATTGGTTATTCCTCAGCTGGAGCTCCATTATGGGAGTTACTTTATAATAGGGAAAATGATGAATTAGTAAGAACCCAAAGGAAGAAAGTCAGAATGATGAAACATCTGGAAATTAGTGATAGAATTTTAGAGCTGGAAAGGGCCATATAAGTCATTCATTATAACACTTTCATTTAACAGATGATTAAATTGAGACAAGGGAGGTACTATAAGTTCTCCAAGGTCACACAGTTAGTAGGAGAAAGAGCAAGCCCTAGAACTGAGGTTCCTGATTTCAAGTTCATTGTTCTTCCTATTACTACAGGCTGTCTCTAAATCAGGCCATACCACTGTGGAAGAAAAAAAGGCTGAGATTAAACATGATAGTTGTCTTCAAATATTTAAAGGATTGTCAAGATCCTGCAACCTTTAACAGCAAGAGTGCCACAACTGCTGACATTGACATGCCCCAGGGACAGTGGAATCACTCAGAAGGTGCTATCAAAGATGCAGCTATTGCTGACCCTGAAACATAGTTTTATTACCAAAGATCCCCTTGGTATTCTCTGAGCCTCAGAAGGGGGACAGCTGAGCAGCATGGTCTAACATAAAAGCATTCCTCATCATAGAAAAACACATAACATAGGAAGAACAAACCCGGACTTCCGGGTAAGATGGCGGAGAGGAGGCTCACAGCTGCATAAGCTCCACGCTTTCTCTCACTATCCATTTCATTACAAGCCTCTGAATTAATGCTTGATTGAAAAAAACCCACAAATAGTTACCAAGAGAAGCCATCCTTGAGATCCGCCAAGAAAGGTCTGTCTTTACTGGAGGGCTGGGGCGGTTTTAGATCGGGTGCAGGCGGCGGGCAGCGGCAGTGAGAGCACGGGAGCAGACTGGAGAGGGGGTGGGGAGTGATCGCAGCCATCTCTGTGAGGAGAGCTTCGCTACAGGTTTGGATACTTTGCTCCGGCACCAAGTCAGCAGCCCAGCAGAGAAGCTAAAAACACCGAGGGTGAATAATACAACCCCAAACAGCTGGAGTCTCTCGGGACCTGGCCGCCCCCCCTTCCCCCCCCCCCCCCCCCCCACAGTGACTCAGCATGCTTTGGGATCTCAGAGCGCACGCGCAACACAGTCCTGCTAGTGCCTCACTGCTGCCCCCTGCAGTCTGTAGAGGAAGCTCGATAACACACCCAGCCCCTCCCCCAAAGAAAGACTCCAGTTTTTTCTGTTTTTCTTTGGTAGTTTGTCTTTGATTATTAGACAGAATGAGCAAGAAGCTGAAGAGGACTTTAACCCTTGACAGCTTCTATACAGATAGAGAGCAGACTCTAAATCCTGAGGAGACTAAAAACAGGCAGTCCCCAGGTGAATCCCCAAAGGAGGAGATCATCTGTTCCTCAGCACAGATGAACCTCATAGAAGTGATTAAAAAGGCTCTCACAAGGGAGCTAGAAGAAAAATGGGGAAAGCAGAGTGAGGCTTGGCAAAAGGAGAGGGAAGCTTGGGAAAAGGAGAGGGAGGCTTGGCAAAAGAGCCTGGAGAAAGTTAAAGAGAGAGTGGATAAAGAAGTAAAATCCTTGAAAAATAGGATTAGTGAACTGGAAACAGAAAACAGCTCTCTAAAAAACAAAATTGGCGAAATGGAAAAAAATTCCACAGAACAAAAGAACTCAATTGGACAATTAGAAAAAGATTTTTAAAAAGTGAGTGAAGAGAATACTTCACTGAAAATCAGAATTGAACAAGTGGAATTGAATGACTCGAGGAGACAAGAAGAATCAGTCAAGCAAATCCAAAAAAATCAAACAATGGAGAAAAATGTGAAATACCTTCTGGGGAAGACAACAGACCTGGAAAACAGATCCAGGAGAGACAATCTGAGAATCATTGGACTCCCAGAAAAACATGATGAAAAAAAGAGCCTGGACACTATTTTCCAGGAAATTATCAAAGAGAACTGCCCAGAAGTCATAGGAACAGAGGAAAAAATAAACATTGAAAGGATTCATCGATCACCCACTGAAAGGGATCCTAAAATCAAAACACCAAGGAATATAGTGGCCAAATGCCAGAACCCTCAGATGAAGGAAAAAATATTGCAAGCGGCTAGAAAAACCCAATTCAAGTATCAAGGAGCCACAATAAGGATCACCCAGGATCTGGCAGCATCCACATTAAAAGATCGAAGGGCCTGGAATATGATATTCCGAAAGGCTAAGGAACTTGGTATGCAACCAAAAATAACTTACCCAGCGAGAATGAGCATCTTTTTCCAGGGAAGAAGATGGACATTCAACGAAGTAAGCGAATTTCATCTATTTCTGATGAAAAAACCAGAACTTAACAAAAAGTTTGATCTACAAATATAGAACTCAAGAGAAATCTAAAAAGGTAAAGATTAATCTTGGGAACTATATTTTGACTATATAGATGTATAAAGAATACATGTATACCTTGTTCTAGAAATTGATGTGGAAAGGACATTGTACCAGAAAAAGGGTAAAGTGGGGGTAGTACATCTCATGAAGAGGCATAGGAAACCTATTATATCTGAGAGAAAGAATGGAGGGGGATGAATATAGTGGGTATCTTACTGCCTTCAGAATTGGCTTTAAGTGAAAAATCTTAAGACATATTCAATCTATGGTGAAACTTCTCCCATCTCATTGAAAAGTGAGAAGGGAAAAGTGAAAAGGGAAGGAATAAGCTAAGCGGAAGGGAATACGGGAACTGGGAGGGAAAGGGGTAAGATAGGGGGAGGAACTCTAAGGCGGGGGGAGGGATACTAAAAAGGGAGGGCTGTGAGAAGCAAGTGGTGCTCACAAGCTTAATACTGGGAAGGGGGGGAAAGGGGAAAGAAGGGAGGAAAGCATAAACCGGGGTTAACAAGATGGCAAGTAATACAGAATTGGTCATTCTAACCATAAACGTGAACGGGGTAAACTCCCCCATAAAGAGGAAGCGGTTAGCAGAATGGATTAAAAGCCAGAATCCTACAATATGTTGTTTACAGGAAACACACCTGAAGCAGGGAGATACATGCAGGTTAAAGGTAAAAGGTTGGAGCAAAATCTACTATGCTTCAGGTGAAGTCAAAAAAGCAGGGGTAGCCATCCTGATCTCAGATCAAGCTAAAGCAAAAATTGATCTAATTAAAAGAGATAAGGAAGGACACTATATCTTGCTAAAGGGTAGCATGGATAATGAAGCACTATCTATATTAAACATATATGCACCAAGTGGGGTAGCATCTAAATTCTTAAAAGAGAAACTAAGAGAGCTGCAAGAAGAAATAGACAGTAAAACTATAATAGTGGGAGATCTTAACCTTGCACTCTCAGAATTAGATAAATCAAACCACAAAATAAATAAGAAAGAAGTCAAAGAGGTAAATAGAATACTAGAAAAGTTAGATATGATAGATCTCTGGAGAAAATGTAATGGAGACAGAAAGGAATACACTTTCTTTTCAGCAGTTCATGGAACCTATACAAAAATTGACCATATATTAGGACATAAAAACCTCAAACTCAAATGCAGTAAGGCAGAAATAGTAAATGCATCCTTTTCAGACCACGATGCAATGAAAATTACATTCAACAAAAAACCAGGGGGAAGTAGACCAAAAAATAATTGGAAACTAAATAATCTCATACTAAAGAATGATTGGGTGAAACAGCAAATCATAGACATAATTAATAACTTCACCCAAGAAAACGATAATAATGAGACATCATACCAAAATGTATGGGATGCAGCCAAAGCGGTAATAAGGGGAAATTTCATATCTCTAGAGGCCTATTTGTATAAAATAGAGAAAGAGAAGGTCAATGAATTGGGTTTGCAATTAAAAATGCTAGAAAAGGAACAAATTAAAAACCCCCAGTCAAACACTAAACTTGAAATTCTAAAAATAAAAGGTGAGATCAATAAAATTGAAAGTAAAAAAACTATTGAATTGATTAATAAAACTAAGAGTTGGTTCTATGAAAAAACCAACAAAATAGACAAACCCTTAGTAAATCTGATTAAAAAAAGGAAAGAGGAAAATCAAATTGTTAGTCTTAAAAATGAAAAGGGAGAACTCACCACTAACGAAGAGGAAATTAGAGCAATAATTAGGAGTTACTTTGCCCAACTTTATGCCAATAAATTCGACAACTTAAATGAAATAGAAAAATACCTCCAAAAATATAGCTTGCCCAAACTAACAGAGGAAGAAGTAAATATCCTAAACAGTCCCATCTCAGAAAAAGAAATAGAACAAACTATCAATCAACTCCCTAAGAAAAAATCCCCAGGACCAGATGGATTTACATGTGAATTCTACCAAACATTTAAAGAACAATTAACTCCAATGTTATATAAACTATTTGAAAAAATAGGGATTGAAGGAGTCCTACCAAACTCCTTTTATGACACAGACATGGTACTGATACCTAAACCAGGTAGGCTGAAAACAGAGAAAGAAAATTATAGACCAATCTCCCTAATGAATATTGATGCTAAAATCTTAAATAAAATATTAGCAAAAAGATTACAGAAAATCGTCACCAGGATAATACACTATGACCAAGTAGGATTTATACCAGGAATGCAGGGCTGGTTCAATATTAGGAAAACTATTAGCATAATTGACTATATCAATAACCAAACAAACAAAAACCATATGATCATCTCAATAGATGCAGAAAAAGCATTTGATAAAATCCAACATCCATTCCTAATAAAAACACTTGAGAGCATAGGAATAAATGGACTTTTCCTTAAAATAGTCAGGAGCATATATTTAAAACCATCAGTAAGCATCATATGCAATGGGGAAAAACTGGAACCTTTCCCAGTAAGATCTGGAGTGAAGCAAGGTTGCCCACTATCACCATTATTATTTAATATCGTATTAGAAACACTAGCCTCGGCAATAAGAGTCGAGAAAGATATTAAAGGAATTAGAGTAGGCAATGAGGAAACCAAACTATCACTCTTTGCAGATGATATGATGGTATACCTAGAGAACCCCAGAGATTCTACTAAAAAGCTATTGGAAATAATTCATAATTTTAGCAAAGTAGCTGGCTACAAAATAAATCCCCATAAATCCTCAGCATTTTTATACATCACCAACAAAACCCAACAGCAAGAGATACAAAGAGAAATTCCATTCAGAATAACTGTTGATACCATAAAATATTTGGGAATCTATCTACCAAAGGAAAGTCAGGAATTATATGAGCAAAATTATAAAAAAGTCTCCACACAAATAAAGTCAGACTTAAATAATTGGAAAAATATTAAGTGCTCTTGGATCGGCCGAGCGAACATAATAAAGATGACAATACTCCCTAAACTAATCTATTTATTTAGTGCTATACCAATCAGACTTCCAAGAAAATATTTTATTGATCTAGAAAAAATAACAACAAAATTCATATGGAACAATAAAAAGTCGAGAATCTCAAGGGAATTAATGAAAAAAAAATCAAATGAAGGTGGCCTAGCTGTACCTGATCTAAAATTATATTATAAAGCAGCAGTCACCAAAACCATTTGGTATTGGCTAAGAAATAGATTAGTGGATCAGTGGAAAAGGCTAGGTTCACAAGACAGAATAGTCAATTATAGCAATCTAGTGTTTGACAAACCCAAAGCCCCTAACTTCTGGGAAAAGAATTCATTATTTGATAAAAACTGCTGGGATAATTGGAAATTAGTATGGCAGAAATTAGGCATGGACCCACACTTAACACCATATACCAAGATAAGATCAAAATGGGTCTATGACCTAGGCATAAAGAATGAGATTATAAATAAATTAGAGGAACATAGAATAGTTTATCTCTCAGACTTGTGGAGGAGAAAGAAATTTGTGACCAAAGATGAACTAGAGACCATTACTGATCACAAAATAGAAAATTTCGATTACATCAAATTAAAAAGCCTTTGTACAAATAAAACTAATGCAAACAAGATTAGAAGGGAAGCAACAAACTGGGAAAACATTTTCACAGTTAAAGGTTCTGATAAAGGCCTCATTTCCAAAATATATAGAGAACTGACTCAAATTTATAAGAAATCAAGCCATTCTCCAATTGATAAATGGTCAAAGGATATGAACAGACAATTTTCAGAGGATGAAATTGAAACTATTACCACTCATATGAAAGAATGTTCCAAATCATTATTGATCAGAGAAATGCAAATTAAGACAACTCTGAGATACCACTACACACCTGTCAGATTGGCTAAGATGACAGGAAAAAATAATGATGAATGTTGGAGAGGATGCGGGAAAACTGGGACACTAATGCATTGTTGGTGGAGTTGTGAACGAATCCAACCATTCTGGAGAGCAATCTGGAATTATGCCCAAAAAATTATCAAATTGTGCATACCCTTTGATCCAGCAGTGTTTCTATTGGGCTTATATCCCAAAGAAATACTAAAGAAGGGAAAGGGACCTGTATGTGCCAAAATGTTTGTAGCAGCCCTGTTTGTAGTGGCTAGAAACTGGAAAATGAATGGATGCCCATCAATTGGAGAATGGCTGGGTAAATTGTGGTATATGAATGTTATGGAATATTATTGTTCTGTAAGAAATGACCAGCAGGATGAATACAGAGAGGACTGGCGAGACTTACATGAACTGATGCTAAGTGAAATGAGCAGAACCAGGAGATCATTATACACTTCGACAACGATATTGTATGAGGACATATTTTGATGGAAGTGGATTTCTTTGACAAAGAGACCTGAGTTTCAATTGATAAATGACGGACAAAAGCAGCTACACCCAAAGAAAGAACACTGGGAAACGAATGTGAACTATCTGCATTTTTGTTTTTCTTCCCGGGTTATTTATACCTTCTGAATCCAATTCTCCCTATGCAACAAGAGAACTGTTCGGTTCTGCAAACATATATTGTATCTAGGATATACTGCAACATATCCAACATATAAAGGACTGCTTGCCATCTAGGGGAGGGGGTGGAGGGAGGGAGGGGAAAAAAATCGGAACAGAAACGAGTGTCAATATAAAGTAATTATTAAATAAAAATTAAAAAAAAAGAAGAACAAACCACAGAGGGCAAGACACACAGTTGTATCTAAAAATTCTTAAACACCTCTTCTCTCTTCCAACATTTCCAATCTTATGTAAATAAGACTGATCAGAGCTTGTCTCAAATACTAGCAATAAACCCCTACTTTTCCCTGCCTTTAAGCTTTGGCTCAAGTAATGGGTAGTCTTCTCTTTGAAGATAAGAAATATTTTTACCTTTCTTTGTAGAATGGCAACTGGCACAGAGCAGGTACTTAATAAATGCTTCTTAACTTGACTTTCCTCAGAATTATTGCACAGAGATGCTGCATTTCTGCCCCCAAACTTAGGTGCCTTTCCTTCTTTATTTTGGTGAAGAACATCATACAGAGGAAGAAGAGGTTTGTTCTACATTGTTCCAAAAGGTGAAAATTTGACTAATGGGTGGAAAGTTACTTAGAAGTAAATTGTGCTTCAATATAAAACACATTTTAAACAGCTTGAGCTGTCAAGGCAATTGCTACTAAATTAGCTTCTTGTTACTTGCAATATTAAAGCAGAGGTTGGAAAACCATTAATCAGGCATGCTATGGAATTCAGCAAAGAAACTAATTGAAATAATTAATAGTTTCAGTAAAGTGGCAGAATCCACACACAAAATCAACATTTCTTTATAGCAATAATGAAACCCAGGAGGGAATAATATGAAGGGAGGTCCCACTCAAAATAACTACAAAATATCTAGAAAGCAATCTGGCAAGGCAATTTAAGATTTGTATAGATGCAATTATAAAATATTCTTTAAAGAAATGAAGAGATGCTATAAAAGAGCTTATTTAGAGATTGGACCCAGATATGTCTTTCCTAAAATTTTGGACACACTTTCTCTTCCTAAAATCAAGTCAAACTGGCTTTCTCTCTCTCATGTGCTTCCCCTAGAAGCAGGACAGTTGGTCTAAACATGATAGCTATCTTCAAATATTTAAAGGATTGTCAAAATCCTGCAATCCCTAATGGTAAAGGGACCAGAACTGTTGACATTGACACGTCTTGTGTTCATCTGCCTGTTGACAGCAGTTAGCAGAATTCTGAAGTCTGAAACATCAGACTTATATAAACTTAGATGCCAATTCTGAAAACTTCATACAGAAATTTAACAAAAGTAAATCAGTAGCCATAAAAAAAGGACACAAGAACTTAGAAACTGTCCCAGACAGCAAACACTTAATGTCCTAGACAAACAGAGGGTGTGGCCACCACAAACAACAGTGGTTTAAACTATTTCCATTTGACCACTTTTCACTTGAGAAATTTTTACATGACTGTAGACATATAGATATATAAAATAAGTATACGAACCAAATATTTACTATTAATAATTTACTGATAGAATATCATAATTTCATGACCCCTCACATTCAGTTATAATCCCCCACAGGGGCCATGATCCATAATTTAAGAACTGATGTTTCAAATATATATTTTAAAGTGAAATATATTGGAAGATTACAAGCAATTTGAAGTAAAAAGAAAGGATAAAATGGAAAGCAATTTTAAGCTTGGCAAGATCAATCTATCAATCAATAAATAGACAGATAAAAGATAGATTAGGAGAGATAGATGATAAATAGAGAGATGGCTAGATAGATAGAGGAGTGAATTCTTAGTCTTGCTGGCTCATGATATCCCTTTGCAAAGCACCCTCAGTTAGCTGTTGCCTGCCAATTTTTTTTTTCACATGCTGTTGGCCTTCAGCTATTCTTGGTGAAGATAAGTGTTTGATATTTTTCTAAAGAGAGCTATTTCCTTTGCAAAACAAACCTGCATAATTCCCTCAATTTGATGTGACTCAATCTTTCCAAATCACTTACATAATGTTAGATACTATTTTCCTAAGCATATTTTCAACTTTATTTTTTGCCACTCATTTTTTTTAATGAAGATGTCAGGGCAAATTGAGGCCTACCATTTTGCAGAAGTTTATTTTGGCTGACAACCATTTAAATAGTTTAATTACAAAGAAGATGATGTAGTCTTGAAGAAAATGTAGTTGATATATACTCTTTGGGAGATTTTAAAAAATTGTTTCTAAATCTTCAAAGATTATGAGAGGATTATAACACTACTAAGCATTTTTCCTTATCATTCTGGGGTCAAAATAATCAGAACAGAATCCCTATGATGTTTTTTTATCTTTCAGGTAACATTTAGCATCCTGTAAGGGTTTTAGGGTAATTCTGAAGACTTAGAATGTCTCTTTTCTTCAACTTAATCAGCCACTGTGTTTCTGATTGTTATTACTCATCAGTGATTAGGTTCCATGTAACCAATTAATATCAATTAACTTTTTAAAAAAAATTACTTTGAAGATATGACAAAGACAAATATATAAACATTTTCACCTATACACTTTCCCATATATCACCTTTGTCTTTGCAGAAAGTAAGTTCAGACATAGCATGGTTTCTTCATAGCATTAGCCTCACCATGTTCACATCCAAAGGATACATGATTTCTAAAGAGTTGCTATTGCTGATACTGCTGGAGCAAATGAGCCTTAAAGGTCACTTTATGCTCCTTGGAAAATCAGTTCTCAGTTGGCTAAAAAAACCATTTCGAGTTTCCCAAAATTTAGATTCTTCATGGCTTGATAATCTGAACTTTCAAAACTCACAAGATGAGAACTCCCAAATTAATTGCCTTCATCCAAAACAAAAGAGCCAATGGTTAGTCAAAATATTGAGACTTATTTCCATGGAGCCACATGTTTTTCTTGGGGAAAAAGGTTCCAAAGCCTCTCGCTTTACAGCATTGTTTCTAAGCAGATGTGCCAATGAAGGGGTCAAAACCAGGAGAAGAGACCCATGTAAGAGAGGGATAGAAGGTGATGAATGCCCTTTCAAATGCCTATTCAGTTACTCAAAGAATTAGTGAATGTCCATACATTCACCAAAGTTTCTCCATGGCACATGATATCATCATGAAGCTCCCAAGTCCCTTCTATATGGGTAGTTGCATCAGTGGCACTCTATGCATGTAAAAGTCTGTTATATATTCTATAACCATTTGTTCAATCTCAATTACACATGGTCTTTTCAGGTCTCATTTTTCATATTCAATTCATGGAGTTTTACATGCAATGGGTCTCTTTTGCATCTCTATTTAATACAATTTCCACCAACCTCATATTCTAATCCATCCAAAAAAGGATGGAGTGATTAGGGATTTCTATGAGGGAACTGTTATTAAATTCATGTACTCCTTTAACTGATTAGAAGGAGATAAGGAGAATGTGAGTTTTGAGTAGGAATAATTGTTTTGTGCTTGATTTGCTCCTTCGTTTTCCTCAGGTGGTACTGGAGACAATATAGTGTGGACACAGCAAACTACATTCTGCAAACAATGCTCTCCCTTTTGTCTGTGTCATAACAAAACTCCCAGCCTGCCCTTTATCTTTTCCAGGTAGAAAAGCCTTTCTCCTGAAAGCAATGATGTTTTCCTCCATTATGATGAAGAGTCCTTATACTTACCTTTTCTTCCCTTATTTGTGGAAGAGTGTCTCAACAAATCTTCATTGATGAGATAAGAAGACCATGCATAGGATCCCAAATGGAATTGACTAGATGACCTCCAAAATCCCTTGAGATTCTATCCTTTGAGGCATTTTTGTTGTTGTTCAGTTGTGTTTACCTCTTCATGACTTCATGAATGGAGGTCCTAAATGAAATTAGGTTTTAGTTAAGGTCTAGTGACAGGTTTGGGGTACAGGGAGTCAAATGGAGCTCCCCTGCAACTTCATTGGATTTGGAGCAAGTTTACAGCAGTAAATGAGGTCTAGTAGCAGCCAAGTCCCCAATAAAAGCATTTATCAGCCCGAAAAGCTAGATTGATAAAAGAGGTTTATTATTGGGTTTAGAAGCAAGGTTAAAGTATAGGCAAAGATAGAGATAAGAAGGACACCGGACAGAGAATCCAGTGGACAGAAACTCCTGACATGGCTAGCATGTTTGGGACCTCTGCAAAGAGGGGGTCCCAGTGTGTCCCTTTTATAATGGGACATTTAGCTAGAGGGGCCTGTGGGTATAGCCCCAAAGTTGGCTCAGATCCAGATTAGGGATGGAACAGGTACAGATCTTCTATTAGAATTCATTCTGCAATGAAATCCTGGATTTGTGAGTTAAAGGGTAATTACATTAACTGGGAGGCATTGGGAATCACAAAGAAATGAATCTTAAAGGGACCACATCCACATCAATACATTCAGGGGATTTTCTTGGCAAATATACTGGAATGATTTGCAATTCCTTCTTCAGGGGATTCAGGCAAACAGGGGTTAAGTGACTTGCTCAGGATCACACAGTTAGTGTGTAAACAGAATTTTGAATTTGGATCTTCCTGACTTTAGGCCCAGTGCTTTATCCACTGAGCCATCTAGCTGCCCTTTCCAAGGGACTATAATATCCAATTTTCCTTCTGGTTAAACTATAATTTATCTAAATTACTTACTATATTAAGATTCACATGGTTTTTAGACATTCTCTAAACTTCACTTAGTTTGCCACTTTGGCCAATGACCAAAGACAGGACATATTGCTGGAAGAACAGAATCATATTGGTCTTGACATTTTTACTTTAAACAAAATGGGAAGTAGAAGCAAAATGCAAGTAAAATTCATATATTCTCTTTAGAGAAGCACAATGGAATTTGGGGAGATACCATATGAAATGAGGGATGGGTAAAGAAAAAGATACTATGAGAGTGAGTGCAGTGGAGGACTGACCCAAAGGAGGGCAGTGGCCAAGGGATAGGCCATAAGTAGATTTTATAGAGAAAATCTAGCCTCAGGGACATGACTGGTAAGTCATTTCTGACAGGACATGGTAAGGTGAAGCTGCCCGAGACTCCTACAGAGGGTGGACCTCAGGGGTTTAATATAACTTGGATTTCTGACTAGATAGCCTCCTCAAAGGGTGGGATCATGGAGCTAAACTGATCTCTATTAGGGTCTTCTCCTTGCCTGAGTCAGGGATTGACTCTCTGTTCAACACATCCACCATAATCATAGTATTTTTATTCATGTTGATCTCAATGCATATAAGTATTTGCAAAAAGACCAAAATGAAAAAAAATTATTTTTTATGTACAAATATCTCTTGGAAATATTGAAGAGGCAGACAAATTTTTATGAAAAACTTGACAAAACCTTTAAAGAAAGTCAACCTATATTTAATCAGCTAGGTGGGACAGTGGCTAGAGCATTGGGCCTGTTATCATGAAAACCTGGAGTTCAAATCTAGCATTAGATACTTATTAGGAGTGTGATCTTGGCCAAGTCACTTGACCTCTGTCTACCTCAATTTCCTCATCTGTGAAAAAAGGAATAAGAAGCACCTGCTTCTTAGGGTTGTTATGAGGATAAAATGAGATGATTTTGATAAAGTATGTTGTAAACTTTAAAGAGCTATATTAAAGAAGAAGAAGAAGAAGATGATGATGATGATGATGATGATGAGCTCAATGACTTTAATGCAAAGGCAAGGATGGAAAGAAATATATTGGAAAATGTGGATCAGTAATCAGGAACGGGAAAGGTTAAGGACTTACAGAGTAGATAGAAGCCTCATGAGATGAGAATCAAATAATATCACAAAAATAATTTTAATTGTATTTATGACTTGTCCTTGATATGTAAGTCATTCCTCAATCAGTTATCTCCGTACAGTCAACTCATTAATCATAATTAGCATGTAGCTAGAAAAGATGAGGAAAAGTTATGGCATGCAACTAAAATAGCTCCATTATGACCTATTTAAATAAGTCATTGATGATGAGAAATGGAATGTGTATAGAATAAAGGACAGAGACATCAATTACAACAATTTCAAATGCAAGTTTAGCCATTGTAAATCAATTGCCATAATAAGGATAACAAAAGAGCTTTGAAAAAAAGCAACCTAGTCAGCAAGCTCTTAAACCTTACTTGGCAAATGGAGAGATACAGCAGCCAAGGACAATACTGGTTTGTAATATGCGCTCATTTGTAAAGTCTTACAGAGAAGGATAATGGAAGATTATGAACAGTATCACCTCATAAAATAAAAAAAGAAAGGCTGGGGAGAAACTGAACTAAGAAAAGTCATTCTGAAGGTATTTAAGGATAAAAATAAAGGTGAAAAAGTAAGCAAAAGGAAAATGGAAAGGAACAAATAGTTACAAAGATTTGAAATAAAACCTAATTTATTCTCATCATCAAGGATCGTGGGGCCTAATATCCCATTCCTAAGTAAATGAATTGATTTAAAAAAATATTAAGAGTTTACTATATGCAAAGCACTATCTTGAGGGTTAGAGATATAAACAGAAAGATAAGGACAGTTCCTGCTATCAAGGAACTCATTATAAATGGGGATCACATAAGGGAATTCAACTGGAGAGCAAAGAAGACCCAGTGGATCTTGTGGTACAGAAGCAAGGCAGATTGTAAAACTCATTCCTTCATGGCATTTCCACTGATAAAATCTTTCTTTTGGGTCGTTGAACTATTAGTTATGCTAAAGATTTTACTCTGGGGAATTTTTCTCTTTGAGGAGATTGAAGAGCAATTCCTATAGTTTCTAGGAAAATAAATTGGAAATCGGGGACATATTGAAGAATGAGTTTTCCCCTACATGTCTGTCTTGAAAGTCTGTTCTTTCTCCCTACAAGTTCTTCCTGAAGAGAGTTTTGAACCACAGGGACCTCTCTAGAAGCAGGAAGATCTCTCATTTCTACAACTCTTTGTACATTGTCTCCCCTTACACAGGAACTCAGCATTGATTTTACTTTGGGGAATTTTCCACTTAGAGGAGATTGAAGAACAATTCCTATAGTTTCTAGGGGAAAAAAATGGAAATCGGGTACCTACTGAAGAATTAGCTTTCCTCTATATGTCTGCTTTCCAACTGTCACTATTCTTTCCATATATGAGAAGAGACAAATGCTCACTTGCTGTTCCTCCCTCCCTCTCTCCCTCCCTCCTTTCCTTCCTTCTTTCCTTCCTTCCTTCCTTCTTCCCTCCCTCTCTCCCTCCTTTCCTTCCTTCTTCCTTCCTTCCTTCCTTCCTTCCTTCTTTCCTTTTTTCTTTCCTTCCTTCCTTCCTTCCTTCCTTCCTTCCTTCCTTCCTTCCTTCCTTCCTTCCTTCCTTCCTTCCTTCCTTCCTTCCTTCCTTATCTATATCTATCTATTTGTCTGACTCTGTCTGTCTGCCTGCCTGTCTATCTATTTATCTGCCTGCCTGACTATGTATGGCAGATACTAGATCCCAAATTAACAGGGTAAAGACTCAATAGGATGGGTCTTCAGAAAACTGTTAAGTTTTTGAATGCCTTCAAATTTATCCTAGAACAAAAGGTCTATCTTTTTTTATTATCAATAACATAGTTATTTTATTATATGGGCATGAATCAGGGAACAATTTAGCATCAGAAGAATTAAAATGAGTAACCTTAGAGGGTAATGGGGTGGTCCACAATAGGTCTAAGCAAGCATTAAAAAAACTATAAAGTACCACAATAAGGAATGTCAATAACAACAAAAATATATCATAGATGGTCTAAAAGAAGATGGTTTAATCACATACTGAGAACAAGGAATAAATTGATGTATGTGTGTGTGTATGTGTGTGTGTGATTACATGGACTGGAGTCTTTTTATCACTTCTCACACCCTCTTGCAGAGTGAATTTACAGAAGAAAAAGAACAAGCATTACACAGCACTGGAAAGTACGGCTAGTCTCTGATTTGCATCATTGAAGAAACACATTGAAGGGACTGAAAAACCACTGGAGTATTTAAATATTGAGGCCACTGCTTGTATTACTTTCATATCATAAATTACAGAGGTAATTGGGGATCACGTTTTGATTTTCTTGCTTCAAATATCACTATTGCTCCCAAGATTTCACTATAGCCAAGTGGCAACAGTGCCAACTTTGATTGACCTCACCAAATTGCACAATCTATTGTTTCTCTAATAATTAGCTGAGCAAAATGTAGAGGGGTTCCTATTAAAAAAATTAGTTATAGCTTTTTTGTTTGGGGGGTTTTGTTTTGTTTGACTGTAGCAACTCAGGGAGACCATGTAAGCTAGGGAGGATTTGTCAGTGAAGCAAATATTCATATTGGTAAAACTACAAATCTTTCAAGGAACTCTAGGTGGCATAGTAGATTGAGTGCTGGACTTGAGTTGGAAAGGCTTGAAGTCAAATGCTGCCTCAGATACTAGCTGGGTGTTCCATGCAAATTATTTTTTATTTTTTATTTATTTATTTATTTATTTTTTGCTGAGGCAATTGGGGTTAAGTGATTTGCCCAGGGTCACACAGCCAGGAAGTGTTAAATGTCTGAGAGCAGATTTGAACTCAGATCCTCCTGATTTCAGGGCTGGTATTCTATCCACTATGCCATCTAGCTGCCCCAAATTATTTAACTTCTTACAGCCTGCTTCCTCATCTAAAAATAGGACTAATAGTAACATCTATTCAATAAAATTATAGTGAAGATCAACTGAGATAATATATAAAGTGCTTCATAGACTTGAAACATTATATAAATGTTAGCTATTACTAGTTTGGAAGGGGAAATGGTAAACCACTCTAATATCTTTTCTAAAAAAAAAAACAGGGTCACCAAGAGTTACTAAACAACAATTATTAATTTTAGATACTTTAAAATGAAAAAATATATCTCACATATAATTCAACAAGAACTTTCTAGATGTTTTATTGTCTTCTATTTTCATCTCATAACTACTACATCTGTGTTGTCCAGATGTGAGTCCAAGACAATGTTTGCTATATTATCTGCATGAACCTGAATAAATTAAATATTTGTTGATATGAGTCGAAATTTCAAGTTAAGATTCATATTTGGGCAATTATAATCCTTCAAAATGCTTTAAAAACTACTTAGCATTTATTTTTTGGTCTATATATCTGTCTATCCTTGATAGTTAAGGAAAGGGAAGAAACACTTGTTAAATTCATTCTATGCATTAGGCACTATGTTGAACTCTTTACAAATATTAATTTTATTTGATCCTCAAAACAATATTTTGGGAGGGCTACAATTTGATTATTTACCTTTTACAATTAAGGAAATTGAGATAATTAGCAGTTAAATAATTTGATAGAGATAGGAAATGTCTAAGACTGGAATTGAACTCAGATCTTTCGAACTTCAAGATGAGTACTCTATCCATTATACCACTCAGATGATTGTTAAAAGGACCATTAGACAACATGAAACTGAAACAATAATGATGTTCTGCTCTCTGAAGGTCCAGTTCCAATTTGTGAAGCATAAGATAATAAATTAGAACATTTCCTTATTTGTGAATAATAACAGCATTGTCCTTATGGTGAAGTACAAGCACTATTTATTTTGTCTTCATTAGGGAGATCTGACAAGAAACCCAGTTTTCCTAGGCATAGGAGGGAATCACTTTTGATTAACTTGAAAGTTTCTTCTTTATTTTAATTTCAGTTAAATACTAATCGTAGTTCTTTTACTCTCTAATGGTTTTCCTTTCAAAACCAGAACTTTAGTGAAGGGTAGAGAAAAGTCCATGTGTCTTTGTCAATGTCAGCCACTTGGGTTTGTGATCAGTCATTGCTTTTGACTCATTACCTAGAGAAGTTGCAGAAATACATCCATCCATACATGTAAGCATACACATATAAGCATACACATATACCTAATACATTTGTTTGTTTACAGGTGATATCTTGCTCCACAACAAACAATTGTTTTTGGTGTCATCACCAAATAGATCAAAGAATAATTTTTAAGGTAGTCTTCATAAGTTAGAAGTGATTTTGCCAAATGGAATCACAAAAACATGCTAAAAATCATAGTGATGGCAGGTTGCTAGAGGGAGAATTGGTTAAAAAGAAGGAAAGGATTCAGGGACACTGAATCTGTTTCTCCCTCCCTACTTATTCCCTTATCCTCTCTTCTGTATCTCTCTGCCCCTGTACTTCTCTGTCTTTCTTTTATCTACATATCTACAACCTTCAATAAAGTTCTTGAATAAATCACCTATATGAGGAGAATAGTGATCAACTTTGACCTAAAAGGTCTCTGTAATGAATATAGAACAGGCTTAGAAGTCAAGAAGAACATGGTTCAAATCCTGAGTTCCAGATAGCTTTCTGATACTATATGTTATAGACCAGGCACATTTGTAGAGGGAATTTCCTCATACCAATGAAATCATAGGTCAAGGATAAACCTAATTTTTACCAAAACAAAAACTTTCAGTTAACTTGGAGATGTCTACAAAATGGCAAAAAAAAAAAAAAAAAAAAAAACAGGGAAAGGGGAGGAGGAATGTAGGAAATTAAATTAACTAGCTATTTTGGGACATAGACTTAATTGGTTTTTCTTTGCAAATCAATCCTTCCATCCACAAATATTTTGAGCACTTGCCAAGTCCCCATTATGGTGTTAGATGCTTCAAGGCATAAGAAATTAATTTAAGACATGGTCCACATACTCCCTCTTAAGTTGGAAGGGCATCAAAAAATTATTTAGTCAACCCATAACTCTGATGATGAATCTAACTTACAACACTCACATTATCTCTCTTTCAAGATGTTCTGAGATAACCCATTCCATTTGGAGATAACAATTATTATGAGGAAATATTTCCTTATAGTGAGCTTATATCTTCCTCCTTGTTTCTTTGATTGAATTATAGAACCAAGAATTTCAACATTGAAAAAAGACTTCAGTGACCATGTAGTCCAAAAAAAGAACTATGATGTAACCAACAGTTTGACATCCAGTTTCTGCTTGAAGACCTCTAATGGAAGGACTTCTTAAGGTAGCCCATTCCACTCTTGCATAGCTTGAATAGTTAGCAAATTATCCACACTTTCGTCTCTTCGGAATGGTTATCCCTTGTTCCCTCCTGTGGCTAATTGAAATAAATTATATTCCTCTCCCAGGAAGGCCCTTCAGATCCTTAAAAACAGAAAACATGCTCCTCTTCCTAAAACAGTTCCTCAGCTGGCAAACATTATTCAACCTTTATTATGTACTAGCTAAGTTCTGGGGCTGGGGGGTGGGGGAGAGGGAGGAGGAAGCAAAAACATGGTCAAGACTTTCAAAGGATTCACATTCCAATAGGAACAACAACATGCAAATAATCATATGCATGCATACACAACATATACAGTGTAGATAATCTCAAAATAAAGGGAAAAGGCAGAATTGGAATTGAGTCTTTAAGAATGCGGTCTTTAATTTATGCTTTAATGCAGCATAACAGAGGTAGAAGAATTCACAAAGCTGAGCTGATTGGGTATGCAACATACTTATGAACTGTGACCTCATTGCAGCAAGAAAATTCTTATATTCATCTTGAGATCATTCCTTATCCCATGTCCCATAGAAACTGTTACAAGCCTTCTCTCATCAAGCCTTCTGTACTTCTCTCCCCACCCTAAACAATCCTTTACTTCTAACTTTGCTGAGGAAATTGAGGAAATCTACTATGAGTAGGGGCAATTAGGTAATGTGGTAAATAGAGTGCAAGGTCTGGATTCAGGAATTCTTATCCCCCCAAGTTCAAATCTTGCCTCAGACATTTACTAGCTGTGTGAACCTGGGCAAGTCACTTAATCCTGTTTGCCTCAGTTTCCTGTTCTGTAAAGCATCTGGAGAAGGAAATGTCAAATCTCTCCAATATCTTCTTGCCCAAGTCAATCCCTTTACAGGCGCCCTTGATACTTATCTTCTCTAGCATGTTCTTCTTTCCCTTATATCCAATCCCCTCCTCTCTGATCTATATCCTTCTCTATCTACTAGTTAGTTCCTTTTCTACTGCCTTGCAACACACTTAAATTTCCTTAATCCTTCAAAAAAAAACCTTTTTTTTTTGGATTTTACCATTCCCATTAGCTATCTTTCTATATCTCTCATTCCATTCTCAAAGAAAAACACCATCTATATCTATTCCTTCTACTTTCATCTTTTTCTCTTATACTCATTCATCTACCACATTTGTCTATTCCTATCAAGGGTCTTTTTTTCTCTACAGAACTTGGATATTATTTTTGACTCCTCATATCTAAGATATATCCATATCTAATAAGATGCCAACTCTTTTCTATCTCCAGCTCTAAGAGCTCTTTGTGTTCCAAATTTTTCTCTCTCCCTTTCCCCCACTCACCTCTCCTAAACAGAATTAATTCAATATCGGTCAAACATGCTCAACAAAATATTTTTTTCTTAAGTGCTGATCTGATCATAGCACTCCCTTAGTGGAAACTAGGTTAGCTGTTGCCTTTGGGATAAAAGTAAACCTCTCGTTATTAAAGCTCTTACAAGATAGCTCCAATTTATCTTTCCAGTGTCATAGTTTATTTCCTTTCCTATTTCTTTTGGTCTGGAAGTAAGGAAGTAAGGCAGAAGTGAAGAAGGACTGAATTTCAGGCAAATAGAAGGAGCAAGGCAAAGGCTGGGATTCAGGAAATAGACTAGTACTATATGGGAATATATAGAAAAGGGCTATCTGGCCAGATTATGGGAACTAGACTAGAATTAGCTTTATGATTATGTGATTCTCAAGTGCTGATACAAAGTACACCTCTTGTAGGAGTTAGAAGAAGGGAAAGGTTAGTGAGTATAGACATAAATAATTGGGAAAGACTTCATCAAGAAGATGAGACTCAAAGGGAGTCTTAACAGGAATATAAGTAAATGGAAGCCTGTCACATTTTATATTCTTGGGCTCAAAGATCACTGTAGGCAGTAACTCCAGCTATGAAATTTTAAAAGCTTGGAAAGAAAGTTATGGTAAATCTGAACAGCATGCTAAAAAAACAGAGATGTCACAAAGATCCATATACTCAAAATTATAGTTTTCCTATTAGTAATGTATGGCTGTGAAAGCTAAACTTAAGAAATGCTGAGAGGTGTAGAATCAAAGTTTTTGGATTGTGGTGCTGGACAAGACTTTTGAGAGTACTTTGAACAAGGAGATCAAAGCAGTCAATACTTAAAAAAACTAATTCAGACTATTCACTGAAATGTCAAATACTACAACTAAAGATTAAATACTTTGGCCACATAATGGGAAGTCAGGACTCATTGGAAAAGACTTTGATATTGTGAAATATTGAAGTCAGAGAATGAAATGGATAAAAAGTGTTATGGAAGCAATGAACATGAGTTTGGACAAACATAGGGAGACAGGAGAGGATAGAAGACCTTGGCATGCTATAGTTCATGGAGTCACAAAGAGTTGGACAGAGCTGAACAACAATAATATAAGGAGTTTGGAAGAAGGGAAAGAGTAAAAGTGAAGAGCCTTTCCCATGTGGGAGATTAGTAGCAAAGGCAAAGGAGGCCAGGATGAGTTTGGGATTTAATTACAAAAAAGATTTTGGAGTTATTTCCATATTTAAGAATTTTTAAAGCTACAAATTATTTGATCAGTAAAGTCATTTTAAAAAAGATTTGATGCCTCCTAAATGCAGGGTTGATTTTTTAAAAATTCATTCACTTTCTGAGGAATAAAATCTAAACAACCTTGCTGCTTTAGAGAAAGTGTGTGCAAAGGAAGGTCTAGGAAGACCTAGACCTAGATTTGAATTCTTCCTTAAACATTTTAGACTTTCAGTGTTTCAGTTTCATCTGGTAAATGATACTTCACAGGCCCTTGGGAGGAATAAATTGGACATTATAAAACTCTTTGTAAATCTTAATACCTATAGAAAGTGGGAGTTGCTATTACTATTTTTTATTTTTATAATTATCATTAATCATTAGCATTTTAGTCTAAGGGGAAATTATGGTGTTATTATGAAATTATAATTAATTAGCTTAATCCTCTGTAGGGAGTCTATAACTTGAGAACAAGAGAAAGTCTTAGTTTGGCTGAACATAATGGTCATTTTTCTTTTTGTGGTAAAAACAAAATTATCTAATTTCTCTTTTAAAAGGAATTTTAGAAATCCTTTTATAAGTCAAAGGAAAGTGACCTTCTGGGACAGAGGCAGCCCAGTTGTCCATAGAAATGCTCAGTTTAAATTTTAGCAGCCAAACAAGAAAATGTTTTTCCATCAAACCTCTGCTCACATGGCTAGGCATAGAAAGAGCATTAATGAGTTCCTTGGTATTCTTTTCCAGAAAGCACGGCTTGATGATATTAGATAAATGAAACTACCAGTTTTCAGGCACTTTTAGAAAAATCAAACCTTACCCATATCCATTTATAATAAACTTCATAAGTCTATGTTCACCTTAAATGCTTAAAATGTGGTTCTCCTTTATAAATTACTATGATTTCCCTGTTAAGGAGGCCATTACTGACAAGAGACCTGAGCCAAATTAATTAGTCATCATAAATCAAAATAATTACTGGTTGGTGAATCCCCTGACATATCAGAGGAATGCAGAGCAGTTGGTTTGTTTACATAATTTTACCAGAAAACTTGTGCTAGGCTTTGCTAAAGAGTCAATTGGGATCCAAGAATCAGACTGGTAGCCAAGAACTCCTGTGTTCCAATTGCCTCTCTGAGAGAAACTCAGAAAGTTTTTATGCTTTCCAAGTTTCTTCACCTTGGCTATGACTAATAATAATTCTAAATAATTGTTGAAGTGTAAAGTAAAACCCCATTAGCCCTATATTCCATAATTTAATGTTTTTATTCTTCAGTCATAAAAATTTTGATAATAGCCATATTGATAAGTTCCAGGTATTTTCAAATTTGAACTATCTTCCCCAGGAACCATATAACTGGAAAGGACTTCAAATGACCAATTAGTCTACTCCATATCTAAATTTTTCACAAATTGAAAAAATATTTCTGGTAATTTAGAAGATCCTCAGAGAAATAGGCTGAATCCTTTTAACCATTAGTTCTTCTCTCTGGTCATCATCTTTAAATAACCTATTAAAAGGTTTAGCCAATGTTTGTGCCCAAAACTGTTTTCTTATGTTAGGGAACTTTTATTCAGAATCTTGAAATGTCCCTTTACAGTATAGATTCTTCCAACAGAGTTAATTGTAAGTAGAACTGTAGACTTTTAAGATATAGAGCTGGAAAGGACCTCAGAATACATTGAGTATAATTCTCTCATTTTGTAAGTTAAGAACATTGAGAAAAACAGCAAGCATTTAAATTGTGCTTTAGTTTTTGCAAAGTGCTTTGTTACATTTTACCTTCAAAACAACCATAGGAAATGGGTGGTATTCATTTTTCAGATGAAGAAACTAAGGCAGACAGTATAATTAACTTGCCCAGGGTCAGATGCGCTGAGGCCAGCTCTGAATATTTGTCTGATTCCAAGATCAGACTCTATCTTTTGTGCCACCTAGCTGGGAGGCTTAGTACTTAGATCATCTTTAGTTCAAATAAAGAAATAAATTTTCTTATTTTTACTCTAATATTTTAAATTATATCTCAGTGCCAATATTCCATTGATAAAAATTTCAATTACTCTATACCTTCTCATACTTTGCAACTTTTGTCCATATTTCCTTATACTTTTAGCAACTACCTGACATGCTAGAAAATCTTCCTGCTTTAAAATTCTTGGGGTAACCACTCAGGTTATTCATGTCTTATCTTTTATTCTCAATAAACGACTGGCCCATGTTCTTTTCTGATCACATACATTTTTTTAATCACAATCTTTATACAAATTATTAGATAGCATTATCTGTTCTACTTTACCATATATCTTGCCAATGTTCTTTGTGAAATTAATAATTTTGATTTTTATGAGAATGAACTAAGATTCATAGGCATATGGCAATATCAGAAAAAACACTGATATTAATATAATGGGCTTTTGGAGAAGTTTGGGGATCATTAAAAATACTGCTAGGCTTCCCATATTCAATAATGTCTAATCTGTTATCTCTGCCTAGTTGTGGACCTGCTCAATTTCTTTTTATAGTATTTGTCCAAAATACCCATATAATATTCAATTTAACATATTCATATGTTACCTATTGAGCTACATGTCATAATTTAAGCAGTAGATATATTCATCTACTTTATCCTGGAAATTAGTTCAGTTCTAGATCTCAAGGAATAGGGGAAAAATCTCATCCTCTTAAATCTTAATCCTATGGGGTTTGTTGGTAATGAAAAAACCAACAGGCACCACCAAAAAAAAGATGACAAGGATGTATCATTTCCCACCTGGCTCTTGGACTTCCTCATTGTCTACAGAATATGCATCTCCTCATCCGTAAACTCATCTTGCAATATAAAATCAACTCACATTGCTTCAATACCTGCCTTTTTTTGTATACCTGCCATGTCTCTGATTGGAGAGGGTGAGGGGCCGAAAATGAATTTAGGAGACTTCTTCCCAGATCTCCAATTTAAGGAAGGTGCTCAGCTTACCTTTCTCTTCCCTCTTTTCAGCTTTTTAAAAATAAGTTATCTTCTCCCCTCCCCCACCCATTAGAGTCACAAAGAGTTGAATTTGACTGAAATGACTTGAACAACAAACTCCTGACCTTACCCCATTACATTATGAGTTCTTTGAGGGCAGACACTATCTTCTGCTTTCCTTTATATGCTTAATAACTGGCACAGAGAAGGCGCTTAATAAATATTTATCGACTGACATTTATTAATGCATTTCATCAGTTATCCAATTCTCAGCTATCCATTCTGGTCCCCCAAAGTCAAAACAGCCCACATGAGAGATCTCAGAAAGTAGAACTGTCTAAAACTATAGCTGTGTCCAAGAGATTAGGAATGGCACTGTTTTATTCTAAAAAGGGTAAAAGGAGCTAGAGCTTTTCCCAAATGCACCAATAACTGGAAACACTTTCTAAATATGTCCATCAAGAATAAGTTAAGTAAAGATATCCACAAGGTTTGGTCATATTTCTTTAAAAATTTTTTTTAAATTTTAATCGATAAATAACACAAGCAATCCCATAACATAGTAGAATTAAAATACATTGCACTTGAGATTGTAAATCTACTATGTACAACTTGCCATTCCTTTCAAATAAAAATACAATAAAATTATCATGTAATTTTATTCTTTTTTTTCCCCTTCCTTCCCTCTCCTCTCCAAACTAGAGATGGCTACCATTAAATGCAAATATCTGTATATACACATATACATATAGATATACACATGTGTATGTACATATATATATACACACATGTATATATATGCATATATGTATGTGTTAAATGATTTTATACATACTTCTATTTATTAATTCTTTCTCTGGATATAGATAATGGTTCTTTCATATGTCCTTTATGATTAATTTGGATATTTATAGTAAAATAACTTATTTACTCAGTTATTTTTAAAATAATATTGCTATTACCATATACAATATTCTCTTGATTCTTCTCACTTTACTCTTCACTATTTCAAGCAAATCTTGCAATAGTTTTCTAAAATCATTGAGCTCATCATTTCTTATAGCATTCTGTTATTTCAGTCCCATCACATGCCAAAATTTGTTCAGCTATTCCTAAATTGTTGGACATACTTGTAATTTCTAGTTTTTTTGCCACCTAAAGAGACCTGCTAAAAACATTTTATCATATAGAGGCTCTTTTCTTTTTTCCTTAATCATCTTTGGAAATACACCAAGTAATAATATTTCTGAATCAAAGGACATAATTGGACATAATTCCAGATTATTTTCCAAAATGACTGGACCACTTCACAATTCTACCCACAATGACTTAATATTCCATATTTTCCACATCTCTTAGTTTTGTTTTGTTTTGTTTTTTAAAAATTTATCTAGTTCTGATAAAGGAAGATCAAAGCCCCCTACTATTCATTTAACTTTTTTAAAAAACATAGATGCTGTAGTATCTAGTGCTTTGATATTGCTTTGTTGTCGACGATACCTTTTATCAAAATGAAGTTACCTTGTTTATTTTTTTAATTAAATCTATTTTAGTTATAACTTTGTCTGAGATCTTAATTGCTACCCCTATCTTTATTTTTTACTATCAGCTGAAGCATAATAAATTCTACTCCAATCTTCTATTTTATCTCTGGGTATATCTCATTCTTAAATGTGTTTCCTATAAATAACATATTGTGAAATTCTGATTTTTAATATAATGTTAAATATTGAACCCTGAGGGAAGCATATTAGGCCTCAAGTAATGTCTGACCTACTCTGCCATCTTCCCAGAATGCTCAATTGTTTGAATTCCTTTACATGTCATAGTTCTTTTGTACACATGGATCTGTCAGTTATTCTATCAGGGGCATAGCCTAGTCAGGCTACACCATTCACTGTGTTACTAAGATCAATCTTACTTCATGTTGCCATGGATTTAACTAAGAAGACTTTGGGGGAGTGTATTTCTAATTTATGAATATATCAGAATATTTATGAACTATGTCTATAGCACTATGGAAAATAAACATGGTAGATAGAGTGCCAGACTAGAAGTCAGGAAGACCTGAATTCAAATTCAGCCTTAGAAACTTATTGTGTGTATGACACTAGACAAATCACTTTACTCTATTTGCTTCAGCTTCCTCATGTGTAAAATGAGCTAGAGAAAGAAATGGCAAACCCCTTCAGTATTTTTGCCAAGAAAACCCAAAAAGTTAAAAAAAAAAAAAGTAGTCCAAAAACAAACAAAAAAGCCACAATCAGACATGACTGAAAATGAACAAATAACAACTACTATATATGAAGAAACAAAGAGGTTTCCTAAGAAAGATTTAATGGACATAAAAATTCAAAAATATTTATTTATTATACTGTTCACGATCATTTCTCATCCTTCTTTGTATGATTTTACAAGAGTTTATATTCAAACCTAATGTTGACTTTTGCAATCACCTCTCACTATCTGGCAAGGAAGTTAGATGTTTGCTAACTAAGATGACTAGCCTCTTTATAATGGAAAAAAATTATGTTGATTAAATTTCTGATAAAAAATATAATTGATGTCAATGTAATTTCTGCTGTTTATTTCCCATTTTAATGTTTATTTAAAAAATTATCGAGTTAAATTATTTCAATGATATGCCATATGCTTTTTTCTTATAACTTTTATTCTTTTTTCCTCCTAAAAACATATAGGAAATAGAATCATTTCAACGTTTACAATCTTAAAATCTAATCTTTGGTAGTGTTGCTGATCCTAAATCCCATATTCATACACCTGCCAGTTGTTGGAAGGGCCTCCAAAGTCCTGTTCATAGCATCCTCAATTTATCTCCAATTTCTCTAATGGTCTGAGATTCTCCCTCTAATATGGGAGAGTTATTCTGAGATGGGTTGAAGAGTAAGCCATATTATTCTTAATGAACACCAGTTTCTCATTTTCTAGGATGAGAATATCATGGGGTGATAGAATCATGAACATAAAGTCAAAAAAGACTTTAAAGATGATTTAGTCTAACACATATATTGTAAGTGGAAGAAAGGGAGTAACGGGAAGCTAAATGTTTTCTCCAACATGATATAAGTGGCAGGTACTATGACTTCATATACAACACTTTTCTCTGGATTGTGAGAGTTAAAAGGTACTTTAAGATAATTTAGTTCAATTCTCTCATTTTACAAATTGGGAAACTGAGGCACAGAAAGATTAATACAACTGTGTATAGTCTGTTTGGGTTGTTCCCTATTCCATTCTCCAATAGAGAAATTCTTTCTGGTTCAATGAACCCCATCTCCCAAATTTGGCATTTGAGTGCCTAAAGGACATCCCAGCTTGGCAGAAAAAAAATGGTTAAGATAATTCATGATAGCATTAGCCCATGAATCACAGAAAATTTAATTATAGGCCTGTTATTCTTTTTGGTGTCCCATCAGAGATTTGGAGGCATTGTCAATAAATGGCCTTGGATTTGCCACTATATCTCTTACAGAGCATTGTTTCTTTGATTCATCTTAAAGGAAGGAAGCTTAAAACAGGGTTTTAAGAGTTCTTAATTATAAACTAGAATGAGAAGTCATTGATCTGATGGTATGAGGCTTGAAATCACATGTTTCTTTTTTTAAAAAGCTGTCTGGCAGTACTGCAATAGTCAGATATTATTTATTATTATTCTAAAGGTTTTAAACAATATGGCATAGTGTTTTCCTGCTTATTTTTACTGTTAATTAAATAGACTTGTTTTTAGAAATGTTGGTCTTTGAGGTAGGTACTAGCTGTTAATAGCTAAAGTATGTGAACTTGCATAATAATTTCCAATGTAGTGAACAGAAAAAGAATTCTTTACTTTGCCTTCTCCTTGATTAGCTGTATGAACTAGATGGACTTGCTCAAATTACTTAATCAGAGTCTTCAGGGTCTAAGTTTCCCTATCTGTAAAATCTGTAAAAGAGTAATAAATACTAGGTAATCTTTAAGTACTTTTTATCTCTAATATTCTAAGTATCAAGTTGTGGTTTTATTGCTGAAAAATATATATGTATATGTATGTATATATGTATATGTATATACAGTTTAATAATCAAGTAATCATTTAATAGTATAAGTAATAGTTAAATTCATAATGAAGAGATCTCTAGTAAAGAAACAAGATGTTTCTTAGACTGTACTTATATTTCAAGGATTGAATGTCCATATAAACATATTTTAAACGAGTGTGTGAGTGTTGATGAGATGAAGACTATTTCTATTCAGCTTTCCAGTATTATAAGGTCCATTAAAATTTTTGGTTGTGTTTACACCAGTAAGTAACATGGTAACATGGTTGAATTAGCTCTGAACTCTTAACAAATGCAAATGCCTTCTTTGCAGAATGGAAAATTTCAAGGAAATACTTGCTGGGTGTCTGTAAATAGATATTTTAAACAAAATGTGCTTTTATTACTCAGTGTCTAAAGGCAATGTTTAAAATTACAACTGTAAGGGAGAAATATAGAGAATTATCTAGATGATTACAAGGAGAACAAAATTCACCAAAATAAGTAACAGGTAAAAGTAATCTTTTTTTTAAAAAAGTGATTGATTTATTTCAGGCATCAACAAGTCTATGGGAGAGGCATTTCCTTAAATGACTAGATATTCTACATGCTTTTGAAACCACAGCTTGGATTGCTAGACATTTACTCCCTCTGTCTCTAGTAGGTATCCAGGAGCCTAGTTTGGCCAATGATAAACAGTACTCAAAGGGGTTTTGTATTCTAGCTGGGGGAACTGTCTTATAATTCACAGGGAAACCAACTAAATTTCAGGTTGAGAAGAAGGTTCTACAAGAAATGTCAGTTGTTTTCTGCAATGTAAAATTGTACAACTTTTTTAGTAACCTTAGGTAAAACATTTAACCTCTTTCAATTCTAGTTCTTGCATCTATAAAATGGGATTAGAAATATTTACTATCTTACAGATTGTGAGCTTCCAATTAGACAATACATGTAAAGCATTTTGCAAACCTCAAGGTGCTATATAAATTCTAACTGTTATTGAACAGTCATTTTTTCAAATGTGTCCAATTCTTTGTGACCCAATTTGGTGTTTTCTTGGCAAATATACTGGAGTGATTTGCTATTTCCTTCTCCAGTTCATTTTACAAAGAGTAAACTGAGGAAAACAGGGTTAAGTGACTTGCCCAGGATTACATAGTTAGTGACACACACACCCCTATCTACCTCTATTACTCTTATTAGTTACTAACAATACCTATGAAAAATTTTATAAATTGCAAAGTGCTATGCAAACATATGTTGCTATTATTGTTATGTTAATATTGTCATAACAATATTACTATATTATTATATTACTAGTATTGCTGTTACTGGAAAAACAGATGATATATGAGAAGAAAGTGCTTTATTTATATACATCTTGACTAGGTAAATCTCATTTTAAAATCATCAGTCTTGAAAACATAGAACCTTAGAAGAGCTAAAATACTAATATTGAAATATAGTATAGTGATACATCTAAGAACAAGGTGTGTGGGCCAAATTAGATGTGTCTCTATTCAAGGTGAGAGTGGGCATCTATCTTGGAAAACTGGAAAATTCCAGTGCTAGAAGGCTATTGGAGGTGGAGAAGGCTAGGACTGATCAGAGGGACAAATTTTCATGTCCTGAGGTAGGAGTTATAAAATTAAGAGTCAACCACCTCATGCCTCTCAGATTGGCTAAAATGATAGGAAAAGATAACAACAAATATTGAATGGGGATGTGAGAAAACTGGGACATTGATGCATTGTTGGTGGATTTGTGAACTGATCTAAACATTCTGGAGAGCAATTTGGTAGCCTAAAGAGCTATAAAACTGTGCATATCCTTTACTCAGCAGTGCCACTACTGGGTCTGTATCCCAAAGAAATCATAAGGAAGGGAAAAGGACCCACATGTGCAAAAATGTTTGTAGCAGCTCTTTTTGTGGTAGCAAAGAATTGAAAAATGAGCAGATGCCCATCAATTGGAGGATGACTTAATAAGCTGTGGTATATGAAGGTAATGGAATATTATTGTTCTATAAAAATGATGTAAAAGTTGATTTTAGAAAGGCCTCGGAAAGATTTACATGAACTGATACTGAGTGAAACAAACAGAACCAGGAATACATTGTACACAGTAATAGCAACATTGTGCAAAAATCAAGTATGAAAGATTTGGTTCTTCTCAGCGTTTTAGTGATCCAAGGCAATCCCAATAAACTTTAGATAGAATGCCATCTGCATTCAGAAAAAGAACTATTGATTGAATATAAATCAACACATACCATTTTCAATTCTTTTTTCTCCCTCATGGTTTTTCCCTTTTGTTCTGCTTTTTCTCTCCCAATATGTTTCACAAAGAAACGTGTACTTTAAAAAGTTAATATACATGTATTATTAGAAAAAAAAATTTTTTTAAATTAAAGTAAATTAAAAGTCAGGGGGTGTTTATACTTATCTTTTAAATTTTGATTTTTCTTAAGTTTCATGATGATTTATGGGGATTGTTAATGGCCAATCAACTCACTGGGATAGGAATCCTCCTACATACTGTCTCTGTCACCCTACCCACCTTTCCTATTGGGATTTACAGACACATGCAGTTAACAAGGAACTGACAGAAGCTGACCTTGTCTCCATGCCAATGAATCTCTGAGACTGACCAGACATTGTTACTCCCAGCCTCTGATTATTTTGTAAATTTTTTCACCTGCAGTTTGGCCATTCCTTCTGCCTTAGTACCTTACATAAAATCTGTTTCCAGCCCCCTTCTCAGGTACCCCAACAATTGCTGTGTGGCCTTCCAAGCTTCAGTTCACTTGTTTCAATTAAAGACCTCAATTTTGCTATTTGGCTGGGTTTTTTTTTAAATTCAGACTGACAGCATCAAAGGGCCTTTTTTCACCATTCTTAGTCAACAAAACCCCCCATTAACCTTGTTACTTGCTGGAGTGAAGGCAGATGAGTGGGATGCACAGAGAATGATTTTCAGAAGCATTATTTTTTCATCTTTAACACACTTCAATTCTTAGTTATTGAACTGGTTTAAAATAATTTTCCACATCATAATGAATCAAGGAACCAATAATGAGTTTTCAAAGTTCTACTTTCCTCTTTACTGATTTCACTGTAGTCAAAATGGGTGTGCTGACTGCAGTCCATTTCAGCTTAATGATTGTAAAGTGGGGAAAGAATTTCAATTCATAGTCTAATGACCATGGATCTACATTCCAGTAGATGACAACTCCTTTGACTCTAATTTGACCACTTAGAGACTCAACACTTCAGGCCTGGGTTTCTCTGGAGATCAAGTTCATCGATCCATCCATATTAATCAGAGTTCTTTTAGAGAAATATCTGACATCATTGGGCTTTAAGGTCTGCAAAATCCTATACATTCATTATCTCATTTAATGCTCACAATAACTCTAGGGTATAGAAACTAAAAGAATTTTTTTCCAGAGCCTGACAAATTATTACATACATGAACATTTACATATGAACAGAAAAAGAGAATTGTATATGAAGTTAAGTTGTTATTACATACATTTTGTTATTTTAAAGCATATATTAAAATCAACATATTAGTTCCAAAGCTATTCAGCTTGTCTGTGTCACCCTCTGAACAAACTTCTATCCTTGTACATTTTTTAATACTTTATTCACACTTTCTTTTCTTTTCTTTTCTTTTTGGAATTTCTATTATTACTATTTTCATTGTCCCCAATTCTCACCCTAGCAAAAGAAAAACAAACCCTCCCTTGTAACAAATAAACATGGTCAAACAAAACAAACATACTGACCAGGCTTAAAATGTGATTTCATCTACACTAGTGAAATTAGGCCCTTCTCATCTATTATCTTTATGTCAAGAATCAGAAAGTGTGCTTTATCATCACTCTTCTGGAGTTGTAGCTGAATATTGCATTGGTCAGTATTTATGGCTTTTGAAGTTGTTTTTCTTTACAATGTTTTAGTCATAAATTGTTGTCCTGGTTATTCTCACTTCACTGGATCAGTTCAAAAAATTCTTCCCATTTTTCTCTGAATCCCATCCCATTTCTTATTTCTTATAGCATAATGACATTTCATTATGTTCATACACTATAATCTGTACAACTATTCGACAATTGATGAGGATCCTCTTAGTTTCCACATCTTTTTTAAAGCAAAAAGTGCTCATTTCTACTTGACTCACAATCTGGACATTTCTCCTTCATCCACCTCCTCAAGAAAACTCTGCCCAGAGGCCTACTGTCCTAGTTGTTGATTCCACCCAGAACAACTGTTTTTGAGTGGATCCAGCTTTGATGCCAGGTGGACTCATTCTTTAGATTTCTTTATGTGCTTAATAACTACCTTCCCAACCTGGAGAAATATATGCCCTGAGGTTTACTGTGTTGAATGGTGATTGAATAGCCAGAACTACCATTTCATGAAAGAATCTAGCCATGCTCACTTTATACCCAATTCAATTCATTCTCTGGACTTCTCCATCTTTTAAAACAGATGTCTTGACCTCATCTGGGCTCTTTTTCTCCTTCCTGATCTGTGCTTTCTTGTTCCTCCTCATACTGCCTCCTTTCAACAGCCCACCTGCAAGCTTAGTTGCTTAGACTGCTTTTGAAGTCTGAGACATAAAATTCTAGAAAACTGGAATAAGAAGCTTTACTTGACCTCTTGCTGACCTCTAGAAAGATCCCTCAGATCTAGCCGACTCCAAATTCTGGAGGAAGAAGGAATCATGTCATATTTTACATTGAGTTTATATTCTTTAAAATTAATTCCTTTATTCTCTTAGTAAATGAAGTTGTTTTCCATTATACTTTATGATATAGCAATGTTTCTCATCACATTTTAAACTCCAATTCTGAATTTACTGGACAGGCCTAGCTTAAGCCTGACCCAGAATAAAGTAAAACTTCAGAATTGCATTAATTTGCATTTCCCTCATTATTAGTGAATTAAAGCATTTTATATGGTTATTAACATCTTGCTTTTCTTCTTTTGAGAACTATCTATTCATATCTTTTGACCATTTTGCTATTAAAGAATGTATCTTAGTTTTATATATAGGGTATGTCCCAAAAGTCTTAATACACTTTTAAGCTATTAAATCTTTTTTTTAATTTTAATTTAATTTTATTTAATAATAACTTTATATTGACAGAGTCCATGCCAGGGTAAATTTTACAACATTATCCCTTGCACTCGCTTATGTTTCGATTTTTCCCCTCCCTCCCTCCACCCCCTCCCCAAGATGGCAAGCAGTCCTATATATGTTAGATATGTTGCAGTATATCCTAGATACAATACATATTTGCAGAACCGAACAGTTCTCCTGTTGCACAGGGAGAATTGGATTCAGAAGGTAAAAATAACTTGGGAAGAAAATCAAAAATGCAAATAGTTCACATTCATTTCCCAGTGTTCCTTCTTTGGGTGTAGCTATTTCTGTCCATCATTTATCCATTGAAACTCAGTTAGATCCTTTGTCATAGAAATTAACTTCCATCAGAATACATCCTCATACAATATCGTTTTCGAAGTGTATAATGATCTCCTGGTTCTGCTCATCTCACTTAGCATCAGTCCATGTAGGTCTCTCCAAGCCTCTCTGTATTCATCCTGCTGGTCATTCCTTACAGAGCAATAATATTCCATAACATTCATATACCACAATTTACCCAGCCATTCTCCAATTGATGGGCATCCATTCATTTTCCAGTTTTTAGCCACTACAAACAGGGCTGCTACAAACATTTTGGCACATACAGGTCCCTTTCCCTTTTTTAGTATCTCTTTGGGGTATAAGCCCAATAGAAACACTGCTGGATCAAAGGGTATGCATATTTTGATAACTTTTTGGGCATAATTCCAAATTGTTCTCCAGAATGGTTGGATTCGTTCACAACTCCACCAACAATGCATCAGTGTCCCAGTTTTCCCGCATCCCCTCCAACATTCATCATTATTTTTTCCTGTCATCTTAGCCAATCTGACAGGTGTGTAGTGATATCTCAGAATTGTCTTAATTTGCATTTCTCTGATCAATAGTGATTTGGAACACTCTTTCATATGAGTGGTAATAGTTTCAATTTCATCATCTGAAAATTGTCTGTTCATATCCTTTGACCATTTATCAATTGGAGAATGGCTTGGTTTCTTATAAATTAGGGTCAGTTCTCTATATATTTTGGAAATGAGGCCTTTATCAGAACCTTTAACTGTGAAGATGTTTTCCCAGTTTGTTGCTTCCCTACTAATCTTGTTTGCATTCGTTCTGTTTGTACAAAGGCTTTTTAATTTGATATAATCAAAATTTTCTATTTTGTGATTAGTAATGGTCTCTAGTTCATCTTTGGTCACAAATTTCTTTCTCTTCCACAAGTCTGAGAGATAAACTATCCTATGTTCCTCTAATTTATTTATAATCTCGTTCTTTATGGGTCATGGACCCATTTTAATCTTATCTTGGTATATGGTGTTAAGTGTGGGTCCTTGCCTAATTTCTGCCATACTAATTTCCAGTTATCCCAGCAGTTTTTATCAAATAATGAATTCTTATCCCAAAAGTTAGAATCTTTGGGTTTGTCAAACACTAGATTGCTATAGTTGACTATTCTGACTTGTGAACCTAACCTTTTCCACTGATCAACTAATCTATTTCTTAGCCAATACCAAATGGTTTTGGTGACTGCTGCTTTATAATATAATTTTAGATCAGGTACAGCTAGACCACCTTCATTTGATTTTTTTTTCATTAATTCCCTTGAGATTCTCGACTTTTTTTTTTGTTCCATATGAATTTTGTTGTTATTTTTTTCTAGATCATTAAAATATTTTCTTGGAAGTCTGATTGGTATAGCACTAAATAAATAGATTAGTTTAGGGAGTATTGTCATCTTTATTATATTCACTCGGCCTATCCAAGAGCACTTAATATTTTTCCAATTATTTAAGTCTGACTTTATTTGTGTGGAAACTTTTTGTAATTTTGCTCAAATAATTCCTGACTTTCCTTTGGTAGATAGATTCCCAAATATTTTATGCTATCAACAGCTATTTTGAATGGAATTTCTCTTTGTATCTCTTGCTCTTGGATTTTGTTGGTGGTATATAAAAATGCTGAGGATGTATGGGGATTTATTTTGTATCCTGCTACTTTGCTAAAATTATGAATTATTTCTAATAGCTTTTTAGTAGAATCTCTGGGGTTCTCTAGGTATACCATGATATCATCTGCAAAGAGTGATAGTTTGGTTTCCTCATTGCCTATTCTAATTCCTTTAATCTCTTTCTCAACTCTTATTGCAGAGGCTAGTGTTTCTAATACAATATTGAATAATAATGGTGATAGTGGGCAACCTTGCTTCACTTCAGATCTTACTGGGAAAGGTTCCCGTTTTTTCCCCATTGCATATGATGCTTACTGAAGGTTTTAAATATATGCTCCTGACTATTTTAAGGAAAATCCTTTTATTCCTATTCTCTCAAGTGTTTTTATTAGAAATGGCTGTTAAGCTATTAAATCTTGAAACTGTACTAAGACTTTTGGGGTATCCTGTGTTTGACTAGTTCCATGTATATCTTTTATTTTAGATTTTTGCTAGAAAAATTTGAAATGAAGAATTTCTTGTTTCCCTGTTTTCCTTATAATTCTAATTGCATTGATTTTGTTTGTATATGCAAAATCTTTTCAATTCTATGGAATCAAAAATTCTCAACTTACAACTTGTGATCTTTTCTATCCCTTGTTTGATTAAAAGTACTTCTTTCATTCGTGGTTATAAAATATATGCCTGGGCATAGCAACAATTTAATAAATCTAGTATTAAAACTGTACTATGTTGCTTTTAATCTTTGAGTATGCTTGGATTACATATTAGAATATATATTCATACCTTAATGAACAAGTGAGCATTTATTAAGTCCCTAACATTTGTTAGATAGTATACTAGGGCCTGGGATTATAAAAACAAAGAACAAAAATTATCCTTTCTTGCAAGAAGCTTTTTGTAAGCCATAATCCAAATATCAAATACATATATATGACAGAAGTAAACATATTTAACATATACATGCATAATCTTAATATCTGAATGCTAATATGTTCCCCATTAAAGCTATGCTCTGATTTTTTCATGATGTCATGGAGGTAACCCCAAATGCTCAAAGGCCAGAATAAATTTAGCAAGTTCTGTTAAGCTAGGAATACTTTGACTGAGAGCCCCATCTGTTGTCCAAGATTCATCACTAAATATCTGGTCCACAAATAATGAATTATTTTGGTCACTGCCATCTACTAAGGAGTGACAGGTCATAATCTGCTTCATTACACATGATATCCATGTCATTGAAGTCATAGGTCCTTTGAAGTATTATAATTTGTAAAATACCATTATATTATGTATAATAGTATATATCAAGTTTCATTAAAAGTAAGTCTCTTTAAACAACAGTACCTCCCATAGCCAGTTAATGCCCTACATATTTCAAGCAATGATATGAGTAAATTTGAATAAAATATTTTTAAGAGATTGTATTATAAAACCTTATTCAATTGAGTGATCTCAGATTATTTTCTTATAGATAAGATAGGAATTGAATATATATATAATATATATTTATTTATTTAGTCACATATGAATATTTGTGAAATTTGCTAAATGAAATGTTGAACATACTGAATAAAATTTAAGGAAACCTAGAGAATTTCTTGCCAAGTCTCCTTCTACTCCATATTTTAATGAACAATAAATTTCAAGTATTTATTTTTCTTTCTTGACTCCACTGAATTTCTACTGAAGAACTTTTGTGAAGTTTCATGCTATCTGATGACTCTTATCTGTTTGTTTTAAAAAAATCCAATGACATCACAGGGTACTGTTTGACTCGTGTGTGAATTGGATTTAAGTAGAATTGCAAAGATGTTAGCCTCACTCTCTCGTCCAAAAATCTTCAAAGTTCAGGGATAATACAAAAGTCAGGACAATTGGCAATGACCTGGTATGTGTCCTGGCATCTTTAATGTTGGACCACAGCATCTGCTTTAGCTTCATGGCTGTTGTTATAAAGTGTTCTCATTTGCCCATTTCATTAGGAGGAAGTCACCACATGTTTATGATAGACATCCCTTTAATTCACTGAAGATCTATCAATTACCCTCAACCTGGCTTAGTCTATCTGTTGAAATGGTTTTACCAAGTATACTTATTATGAGTTGGATGAAAGTGAATACCAGAGGTGGATGAGCAGGGAAGACTAGCATTTCTGGTAGCTAGAGAGCTAGCCCTGGTATCAGGAAAATCTGGATCAACTTTAGGTTCTGACATATATCATCTGTGTGACCTTCCACAAATCCCGTAATTTTTTGGTGCCACGGGTAATTCTGTAATACAGTAAATTGCAGAGCAAATTATTGATGTCCCTCACTGTGATGTTGCTAAACCAACAAAAGCATAGAATTCTTTTTTTAAATGGAAACTGTTCTAATAAAAATTCATAAAATAGTAGTGAATCATAGAGCCCACAAACATGACGATTGATAGTTCTAAGAACACGTGATTCTTAGAAGTAAACATATTTAAAACATATAAATCATTTTTCAATGAACATATCACTTTACCAAGCAATAGTGAAGTCTGATGATGCCTACTTGACATAGGATTTATCAAATATAACTGAAAATAGTTTACTCCAAATAAAGCCTATGAAGGAGCTAAACTCCAAGCACCTCCATGAGTGATACTGTTGACTATTCAGACTCAGACCTTTAGATTAAGAGATTATAACAACATCTAGACAATCAAAATAACAACTGAAGGTAAAAAAAAAATTTAATTTTATTTAAGAAAAAGATAAATGGGAGTTTTTGCTCCCAATAGCAGAGGGAAGCCTCAACAAGATATTTGTGAAGTAATGGCACAAAGAACTCTTAGCACATGAGGATGATTCAGAAAAGGAGATTCCGTAAACTGGTTCAAAGTGGATTCTTTCACATGAACCAAGTAAAAGTTGTATGTACTGACCTCAATTATGCACCCCAGGAAGATATGCAAGATCTTTGTTCATAGCTCAACAACTGCACAATGTGGGTTGCTCAGAGGTTCTGGTTTATACAACATATAGGAACAAATATTAATCACATTCAGGGATCCCTAAAAGACCAAACCCAAGAAATTGTTTTGTTCAACCTGCTATCCTTAGACAAAAAAAAAAAAAATTCCCTACAGCCAAATCTTTCTCCTCTAGACACCCAAACAAATTCAATAAACAATGTTTCAACAAAAGAGAACTGAATAAATGGCAGAATAGTATCTAGAAAGAGGTGAATAATGGCAATTGAGGATCAGGTCATAGTTGCTAGAAGTTATAGAAGTATTAGGCTTAAGGAAACCCAGACTTAGTAAATTATGAAATGTATACAACAAAAACATTGTAAAAAATCTGGGACTTAAAAAATACCTAGCAAAATACTACCTACTTTAGATAGCTAAAATTGTGCTACAGAAAATCATTATACTCAGAAATTAATGAAAGACAAATCCCTATATTACAAATAAAGCCTATAAATCAAAGTAATAGATAGGGCAGCATAAAGTTGTAGGACAGTCTTTTTAGAAATTAACATGAACATCAGTTTGATACAAAAGAATAATGAAGTGAGTAGTGCTCCCTTGTGTAGTGATATTAAAAAAGGGTAAGATATACTGGAAGAAATCAGCAACACCAATATCCCATCTATTGAAAATGCTTCAGTACACATGCCACTGACTATTCAAGAAGGCAAATATCTATGAAATAGAATGAAGACATGAACAGTTTCATTATGTGCCAGCATTATACCATAAAAAATGGGAAGTTAATCTTAGCAGTTATATATATATATATATATATATATATATATATATATATATATTATATATATATATATATATGGATTTAATACTATTTTTTGTCAAGGGTACTCATTCAGCTCCAAGTCACACAATAACTGCCAGCCAGTGTAGGGCAATTATTAGAAAAAACTTTAGCCCAAAACCTGAATTAGATGAAACATAAGATGAAAATTTGCTAAAAACTGAACAGGAAAAGTATGAAGAACCTTTGTCCACTGAAAATCTTAATTTAAAGTAAATTCCAGAAACCATATCTTTAAAAGATTATATTTTAGGTAGCTATTTATTTATAGATTATTTTTCCAAATGATTTTAAAAGGGAAATTAGTATACTTAGAATTAAATTTCTGAAAGCTTTTTTCTTTAAAAAAAAAATTTATTGGGGCAGCTAGTTGGTGCAGTGGATAGAGCACTAGCCTGAAGTCAGGAGATCTGAATTCAAATCTGGCCTCAGACACTTAACACTCCCTGGCTGTGTGAGACTCTGAGCAAATCACTTAACCCCAATTGCCTCAGTTAAAAAAAATCAATCCCACAAATTGTAGCCCAACTATACAAAAACAGAGTTATTCAGAAAAGCTTATATCTGCTATAACCATCATGAATTAGCACATTTTTCATTAGTATTTGACAGAAATAGTAAAATTATTCCAGGGCTTGTGCACAATACTATATACTGAAGTTGTTGCTACCATAAGGACTGTCAGAAAAAAGGAAAGATTTTCCATAAAATGTTTCTAACTATAGGAGGCAAATACCATCACAACAAAAGAGATTTGGGGAAACTAATGAAAGAGATTTTAAAATGACATCAATATCTAGCCTGTAACTCAATTTAAAAATGAGCACAAAAGCAAGATAACACATGAAGAAAACAATGTATCAATTCCTGCATGTAAGAGTGATATGAAGAAATCCAAACTCCTCAAATATGCACCCCAGGAAGACATGCAAGATCTTTTAATATCAATTTAATATCAATTTTTCTAAACCAATAGAGCATTGAGAAGCAAAAAACAAAAAATCAGAGGTGAGAGAGAAGCCCCGAAAGAGGAATATGTGGAAAATTTCTGGCCATCTATGTGGTTGAAAGAGGTCCAACATAATGAAAGCCCCAGCTGGGTCATCCTTGAATATGAAGGTTCTCTTACTCTTCATTTAATGAATGACAGAACAATAAAATGAAGGGGGCTCACTCAAATTCTAGCTTCTCTGCAAAACTGGAAAGAAACAGGTCTGGAAGAGATCCATAATTACCAGCTCAATACACATGATTTAAAAGAAAAGCCCTTTATCACATTCTACTCTGAGGCATTCCTGATCTCACATTTCTTAAGAAAAAGCATCAGGTGTTTACTGCCAAAAGATTACTACTAGCAACTTCTCCAAATATAGGTAGATTGTGTTTTTATATGCTTTCCATAGAACATTTAAAGTTTGTATAACTCAAAAAAATCTATAAACACCAGAAAGTACTAAATCATCTGAGGAACAAAAATGGCATGCCCCCTCAAATCTCAGGGGGTATAAGAAGCATATTAATCATTTAGTGTTTGTTTAATAAATCACCCCAAAGCACTATTAACATTTATATTCCCATTATTTATTATTGTAAAGCTTTTGACTCAGTTCATCAATATTGGATTGGTCATTTGCTCAGATATACAAAAATATTTAAGTGTAATGAAAACTCAAATGTATTTAATGTCCACATGTCTATTTAAAATACACCAGCAAAGCAAGGATATCAGAAACAATTGGCAGGTAGACACTAGAGAATCATTATGGCTCTGTCCTAATTTTAAATTCATTATCATTTCTGAAGTGAATTGCAAATGGCATTCCAGATAAAGAGAAAGTTGAACCAAGATACTGTATTAATCACAAACACACACACACTTACATGTGTGTATGAATACCAACAAGCTATGTTGACAACAAACACATTAAATATTTATTCCATCATGTAAAAAAAATTTTCCAAACATATTAAATTGTCTTATGAATATAACCTTATATGTGCAAAATTCTTAATATAAGTCAAGGAAGAATAGAAACTGAAGACTTTGACATTGATTCAGAGGCCAAATAAAACCAAAGAGAGAAATTGATAGAGACAACCTGGTCTTTTTCAGAAAAGATAAACTAGACATAAAACAGCTGAGACTGTATATAATAAAAAAAAATGCTGTGCTAAAATTATTTAAAATAGAAAGGATACATTTAAAGCAATTAACATATACATAATGCTAGCCCTAATTTTTTGTGTGTGTAATAAAGTGGTAAGTTATGAATCTAGATGGTGTTCAAATCAAAACCTGTACATTGTTAATAAAACAAAGGTTGATTTACTCAATAACTCTATAGAGAGAGAGAGATGCATAGTTCTTCATCAAAAAGGAGCAAAGGACTGACAGATATTCTCAGAGAATATGATGAACAGATTAAAAATTATAGAAAATCTTTTGGTATAAATAAATTTATTTTACATGATAAGAGAATGTATCAAAAAGAGGCATAGCTAACTAAATTTGTCAAATATTAATGAAAGAGTTTTATCTGCAGATAGAGTCAATGAAAAGGCTAGGATCTAATAGTGAATCAAAAAGCATTCTATGGGCAATGTTCCCATGAACTCAACCAACAATGTGTTGACAAAGAGATTGAACAAATGACTGAGCCATGCAGATTTGCTTAGAGAGTCAAAAGTGTTTGTGATAAGAATCTAAGATCAAGTCATCATCACCAGAAATTGTAAAAATGTTATCATTAAAGAATCTAGACTTATTAATTTAGACTGTTCAATGAATTGGTAGAACCTGTGCAATATATTGTGCAGGTTGCTAATATTTAACAAATATTTAGAAAGATATAATCAGGTGACAAATCTCCACGGAACAAGTACAAACTTCAAAATATTTTTAGGAAGTAAGCAGATAAACTATACTGGAACTAGTGTATCAATGCACTATTGAGAAATTCATTAATTAATTAATGCAGGAGAAAATTATGGGGAGATCTGGAAATAAAGAGTTAGAGTTCTTGGGCTCTAACTCTACACCTTTTACTTTGGGATTCTGCGAAAGCCACTTTCACTAATTTCCTCATCTCTAAAATGAAGGACTTTTCTACCTTTCCAGTCTAATTTCCTATAATTCTTTTCATCAGTGCTAATAAGTTAAACACCAGAAGATCATCGAGGGTTCTCTGCTGGATGAATCATCTGGACATAAAATTGTCCAGATTTATGAACAATGTTTTTATTAGATGTTATTATACTGGATAGTCATAATCTTCAAGCTACATGGAATAAAAAGTTTTGTAAATATAGAGACTTAGGAAAAGAAATCGAAACCACATGAAAAGAGGACAAGGTATATGTCATGCTTATCATCTCATCCACTACTGGAGTTGTTCTGAAAATGCCTTCAGTGAGTCTACTGAAGATGAGTTTGCATTCTAATACTCATATAATTGTAATAGTCATGTATTCAAAAATCTGCAAGACATTAACTAAATAACAATAATAGGAGGGTGATCATTTGTCCTCAAGCCATTTCTCACTGATTTTCATCAAAAATCATGAGAAGAATGACTGTGAGAATAATGATGATGAAAATAGCTTACAATTACATAGTGCTTTAAAGTTTTCAGAGTGCTTCCTCTGACATCAACCTAAGAAGGAAGGTACTAAGAGTATCCATTCTAGTGATGAAGGACTAAATTATAAAAGATTATATGACTTTTTTCACTATATATTATCATTTGAAAGATGGGAGACATCATCAAAAGAAATATAGAAGAAAATGGAATTTGATAGTTTTCCTAACTTCTTTCAGTTGCTCTCATTAATAGTTTGTGTACAACAAGGTGAGGTTTGTCAGGTCATTATCAGGGGTCTTGCTTCTCTATACAGTATCTTATCCTTTGTCTTCTACCATTCGGCAGACTGATGCTTGAATGATTTTTCATTAATAATTTGATTTGTTCCACATGAACTTCATTTCCTGAATTCATATATAGCAGCCCAATACTTGGGAAGAAGCCATTGTATTTTCTTCGTGACTGGAGCTCATAGTAAGCACTATTACTCAAACAGCTTGCAGGAAAATGAAGTAATGTCCCTGCTAATATTTTTAATGGCCTAAATACCTTTTAAGAAGAAGGTACTTAGTGCTCATGTCATTTGCAAGTGTGTTGGCATCGTGGTTGAGAGGATATAAATTTTACTGAGAAACAAAAGGCCCAAATGTCATGACATGTATGAAATATAACAGACAAAAATATTACCAGCAATTTATTATTATTATTTCATTTCAAATTCATTATCACAAGAGAGAAATGCTTTATATGAAAAAAGAAGTAGTTAACCAGGACATATAAATCTATGTATATATTAGAAGAAATTCTCAAGGGCTATAATGAGTGAGGGAGGGAATGAATGAATGAATGAGTGAATCTGACAACAAGGCCCAATTGCCCAGTCAGTCCCTTTTCTGATATAAAGTAGAATAATTTGGATCTTAACAATTAATTTTTGACTTTCTGAAAGGCCAGCCTACATGGCATATCTTTCTTGTACCTGAGTCTTTTAGACTTCCAATGTCTTTTTGCTATTTTGGTTGCTCAAGGTTCCAAGGAGAATCTATATTCTCCATTCAATGCTCTATGCCTGATGTGTTTTATTCACTAATGGGCATTCTATTCTGATTTGGTGGCTGATCTGATTAATTGATATTAAGGAAAAAATAGCATGGAGTCATGGAAAGGATCTTAGACTAAAGTTAGAAGATTTAGTCCCTAGCTCTAGCTCTGTTAATAGGTCACCATGAGACATTAGGCAAGTCACTTCCACTATTTTCTTATTTTTGGATTGAAGAAATATCTATTGTTCTATGATCTTATTCATGAATGCAAATAAATTAGTGCAGAGAAACATTAGGGTTCCATGTTAGAGGGTCTTGAATGAATGAATAAAAGAAAAAATAATTATTAATAGTTTAAATATTTATCTAGCACTTTAAGGTTGGCAGAATTCTTTATAAAGAATAACTGTGTTATGAGGATTTATTTTTATGAGATAAAATGAGGAATCTGTGGCAGACAGAAATAATTTTCTCCATATCCGACCTGAATTGAATGCAGATCTTCTTGACTGGATTAAACACTCAATATATTGTACCATTCACATTTGAATTTTGAATAAGTCCTGGGGATACAAATTGAAAAATAAGAGTCTTTTAAATCAATGAGTTGAGATCCTAATAAGGGAATATAATACATACAGATAGTTTCAGCCACAAATTAGATGGAAAGACCTAGAAATCTTTAGGATACCACTAACTTATTACTCCCCACTTCCCAGATGCTGGTACTCTTTTCCCCTAAATGATCTTATAATATTTCATTTAGATTAATTCTGGGGGTGTAGATGTTGTTTCCCCCAGAATTAATCAAAAGCACTTAAACTATTTTGCCCTTTTTATCTCTCAGAACCTAGCATAGTGCCTTGTGCTTTATACATTTCTTATTGAATGATTGTATGACTATTGAGCTCAAGACTATTAACTCAAGAAATCAAACACCTGTAAGCTCAGGTCAAGATAGTCCTTTTCCATAGCCATCATGCTTTTCACGGATTGGCCACACATATAACACATATATAACATACACTTTTGGAGGCATATCAAAGTAATTCAGTTCAGCTCCATTTGTTAACAGCTGATGAGATGCACTTCAGTTATTAACATTCTGTAATACTGAATGATGGTAAAAGTCCTCAGGGAACAATAATTCATTGACCATGACATTGAATAGATACTAACTCCTATTTTTAAAGGTAACAAAATTCTTATGAACACTGGAAATTAATTTTGCCATTGTGCTAAGTGGTATCAGTTACATTATATAAATATATATATATATATATATATATGTAACAATAAATAACAATAACAATAATTAGCATTTCTCTAATGCTTTAAGGTTTGAAAAAGCACTTTACAAATATTACCATTTGATCTTCCCAACAGTCTTGGGAGATGCTGATAATATCCCTATTTTAAGATTGATTCTAAGAAATCCAGGGTGCTAACTCGGTCTTCATATTACACATTGTCCCTTTTTACATATAATTCAGTTCAGGCCAATTAGATTTTGCACGATTTCCACATATAGCAACAATCTCCATATTTTGCAGTAGCTTCCTTCCATGCTTGGAATGTATACCTTCCTCACTTTTCACCCCATCTTTATATTTTGTAGTATCTAGTTTGTATTTGTGCTCCTTATGCTTAGCCTAATACCTAATTTATAGTACAAATTTAACTAATCTTTTAAAATTCATTTATTAGTTCATTCATTATTGAGATTATGCATACATTAAAGTAGAAAACATGCATTATACATTATTAAAAAGCTCTTTGCCTCTTTACTCTTGGGTAAGACATTTTATATCAGTTATTTTGGATGACCTCTAAAATTTTTCTTGATGAAAGATATGTCAAAATTTTAAAGCATGAGTAGTGGAGGTTACTGGTAGCAAGAGAGCTTTTAATAGATCTCAGAAAAACTGAAGAGAGTCCAATTCCCAGTGCTTCCCTTGGCAAGGGTCTTCCATTTATTACCAATTTCTATCCATCACAAACTCATTGATTCAGCAGTTTAGATCTATTCTTATAAAAACTTATTTCTCTTTTTTTTAGGACTTGAAGGAAGGAAATCCATATGAGTTTGAATTTTTGTGTATGGAAAGCATTATCTTCCATCCATCAATATTCACTGAGGTAAACTTCATTTTGTTGGCATGAAGAAGAAAAAGAAAAGTCACTCCTCAATGTCAACACTATACAAACTTTGCACTTTTATGAAACGCAACAAAAACTAAATTTGGTAAAACTATTTTCTGGCACCTAAAACAGCATTGAGATTTCTGTTCCTGTATTTACATAGTGAAAGGTGTTAAAGGTTTTCTGAAAACCAAATATAAAAAAAGCTAAGTGTAAGGTGATGAAGCTATTTTAATTTTTTTTTTGTATTACTAGTCTAGCACTACATTGGTTTCTAGGTAGAGTAGACTCCAACTTAACATAGTTTTTATATAATATTGATCCTACCAAGTTCGTATCCAATTGTGACATTCCTGAAAGGTGTTCATGTTGACTGGATTCTATAACTTTTTTTCTTAATTCAGGTAATTCATATTGAACTGGATGCAAATTCTCTTATGAACTTGACTTCCATAATTCAAATGGATTCCTCTCCTGATTTCTTGAAGCTCATGAAATTATAATCATTTCCAATTACTTTCACCTAAAATGAAAGAACAAATATTGAGGTAAAGGTCTGAGATTCTCATTCAGAGACCACATGTTGGAATTGAATGGGGAGATTTCCAAGCTTCTCTCCTTAAAGGATTGTTCCTTCTCTCATCAGAACAGTCAGTTAGGAAGGAGTCAGACTAAAAGGTCTCATTGTGGTGGATAAGGACATTTTGTGTACAACTCAATTTCAATTACACAGCCAAAGAAGTTCCTTTTCACTACATAATTAGTAAACTCAAATCATTTGTAGAATGTTAGCTTATTCTCCAAATCTCTCTGAGGCATTTCCATTATATGTCACCATACCTCTACAGAAGCAGGATTCCAGTCTCCACTACAGCCTACATGGGAGACAGGAACAGTTAAGTGTTCTGTACTTGCTGGTGTCTTCCCCAGAACATTAACCCTATATCTTCAACTCTTTGTCTCATATCTCTACCTGTATTTCCATGTGATCATAAGATAATAGATTTAATTTTCACAGAAGTCATCTCATTGAAATTCTTCATTTTGTAGCTTGAAAATTGAGAAGTGATGTGCCACAAGGTAGACTTGTAGTATGAGGATTTCCATTCAAATCTACTTGCCTTCCATTGCTCTACTTATTCTGCCTATATTTAAATCAATATTCAGAACCAAAATTTTAAACACCAAGTTAAATATTCTCTGGTATATCAAACTGCCTCATGTGTTAAAAATCCTAAACTTAGTGCTGACATTTTAAGAATTAACACATTCCAAATTAAACTCATAATTTCCTGCCTAAAACCTTCCTCTTTCCCTAAATTTTCTATTCCTATTGATTATTTCAGCATTTTTCCATTCCAGGTTTATAAATTCAGAGTCATCTTTCTGTCTTCCTTCTCCTTAATCTCATTCACCTAATCACTTGCCAGGTACTAGTGATTTTTTAGTTTTAGTAATAACTCTTTAATGTCTCTCCATAAAGGCATTGTTTCTGTAACTACCCAGGTTCAGGCTCTCATCTGTTCTCACATGAACTAGCTTCCAGGGATCAATTTCCAGTCTTCCTAGTTTATATCTTGCCATTAGACCCAGAGTGCTCTCTAGGAGAGGAAGGCTGATGACTTAGCACAGCCCTGCCTCACTTAAATCCAATTCACTCGTAAGTCATAGCATCACCTTCCTAATGTCATGGTCCTTATTGAGAACAAAGGACAAACAATAACAACTTGCTGGTAATGAGTGTATTTCTTGGCCGGCATCCTCTTATATTCAACATGGACTCTCAGTTTAATGTTAACTGAGGGGAAAAGAAGAAAATTCCTTATTACACTGGCAAAGAAAAAAATATGTGTGCTTTTAAAAAGTTATGAGTCAAGTAAAGAGGGTTTATTTTTTCCCTAAAAGTATAATAGGCATAAGGTATTACATTAAAAAACAATGTGTTTTTTAAAAACTTTTAAAAACAAGTTTGTTAAAAAACAAACAAAAAACAAAAAAAAAAAAAAAAAAAAAAACAATGATCCAAGGAATGAAGTGGTTATTGAATTTAAAGAGGTGACTTCTAGAGCTAGATAAGACATGTAAGTAGATACAAATTAAATATACAAATTAAAATGGTAGTGCAAAAGAGAAGTATAAAGAGTTATAAGCTCAGATGAGAGAGATCACATAGAATTCAGAGATGGAAAGGAACTTCAATGTCATCTAATCCATCTTTCATTTTTACATTTGAGGAGACTGAGGACAGAGAAACTAAAATCATAAAGATAAGAAGCAACAGAGTCAGGGAGTAAATCCAAATTATTTGTCTCCAAATACAATACTATTTCTGTTTCACTAGGTGAGCTAAAGCTTCATAGAAGAAGTGGCATTAGAACTGAAAATTATAGGATATTAATAAGCAAAGACAAAAAGAGGATAGTGTGACCACCAGTGCATGCAATAGTGCAAACAATATGCAGTTTTATAGTCACTTTTTAAGAGAATTTAAAGTAATCAACAATATCAAATCTAATAATAAAAGCATTCCATTTCCTTTTAGTTAACTATATCAAAGTAAAAGGCAGAAAACAAATTAATAAAGGTCTTTCACTTAATTAACCAGAAAATATTAATTAAGATCTCTTATACAACAGGCACTGTCCTAAACGATGGACTATAAAAAGAAGCAAAAAGTAGTCCCTGCTCTCAAAGAGCTTACAATCTAATGAGGAAGTCCATAGGGAAATAAATATATACAAATCTAGGTGTATAGATTTGACTTCTTTCTTATTTATTTTGTGGTTTGATTTATCTAATTCTGAGAATGCAAGGTTAAGATCTCCCACTATTATAGTTTTACTGTCTATTTCTTCTTGCAGCTCTCTTACTTTCTCTTTTAAGAATTTAGATGCTACCCCACTTGGTGCATATATGTTTAATATAGATAGTGCTTCATTATCCATGCTACCCTTTAGCAAGATACAGTGCCCTTCCTTATCTTTTTTAATTAGATCAATTTTTGCTTTAGCTTGATCTGAGATCAGGATGGCTACCCCTGCTTTTTTGACTTCACCTGAAGCATAGTAGATTTTGCTCCAACCTTTTACCTTTAACCTGCATGTATCTCCCCACTTCAGGTGTGTTTCCTGTAAACAACATTTTTATTTAATAATTACTTTATGTTGACACTCGTTTCTGTACCGATTTTTTTTTCCCTCCCTCCCTCCACCCCCTCCCCTAGATGGCAAGCAGTCCTTTATATGTTGGATATGTTGCAGTATATCCTAGATACAATATATGCTTGCAGAACCGAACAGTTCTCTTGTTGCATAGGGAGAATTGGATTCAGAAGGTATAAATAACCCGGGAAGAAAAACAAAAATGCAGATAGTTCACATTCATTTCCCAGTGTTTTTCTTTGGGTGTAGCTGCTTTTGTCTGTCATTTATCAATTGAAACTCAGGTCTCTTTGTCAAAGAAATCCACTTCCATCAAAATATGTCCTCATACAATATCGTTGTCGAAGTGTATAATGATCTCCTGGTTCTGCTCATTTCATTTAGCATCAGTTCATGTAAGTCTCGCCAGTCCTCTCTGTATTCATCCTGCTGGTCATTTCTTACAGAACAATAAAATTCCATAACATTCATATATCACAATTTACCCAGCCATTCTCCAATTGATGGGCATCCATTCATTTTCCAGTTTCTAGCCACTACAAACAGGGCTGCTACAATATTGTAGGATTCTGGCTTTTAATCCATTCTGCTAACCGCTTCCTCTTTATAGGGGAGTTTACCCCATTCACGTTTATGGTTAGAATGACCAATTCTGTATTACTTGCCATCTTGTTAACCCCGGTTTATGCTTTTCTCCCTTCTTTCCCCTTTCCCCCCCTTCCTAGTATTAAGCTTGTGAGCACCACTTGCTTCTCACAGCCCTCCCTTTTTAGTATCCCTCCCCCCGCCTTAGAGTTCCTCCCCCTATCTTACCCCTTTCCCTCCCAGTTCCCGTATTCCCTTCCACTTAGCTTATTCCTTCCCTTTTCACTTTTCCCTTCTCACTTTTCAATGAGGTGGGAGAAGTTTCACCATAGATTGAATATGTCTTAAGATTTTTCACTTAAAGCCAATTCTGAAGGCAGTAAGATACCCACTATATTCATCCCCCTCCATTCTTTCTCTCAGATATAATAGGTTTCCTATGCCTCTTCATGAGATGTACTACCCCCACTTTACCCTTTTTCTGATACCATGTCCTTTCCACATCAATTTCTAGAACAAGGTATACATGTATTCTTTATACATCTATATAGTCAAAATATAGTTCCCAAGATTAATCTTTACCTTTTTAGATTTCTCTTGAGTTCTATATTTGTAGATCAAACTTTTTGTTAAGTTCTGTTTTTTTCATCAGAAATAGATGAAATTCGCTTACTTTGTTGAATGTCCATCTTCTTCCCTGGAAAAAGATGCTCATTCTCGCTGGGTAAGTTATTTTTGGTTGCATACCAAGTTCCTTAGCCTTTCGGAATATCATATTCCAGGGCTTTCGATCTTTTAATGTGGATGCTGCCAGATCCTGGGTGATCCTTATTGTGGCTCCTTGATACTTGAATTGGGTTTTTCTAGCTGCTTGCAGTATTTTTTCCTTCATCTGAGGGTTCTGGCATTTGGCCACTATATTCCTTGGTGTTTTGATTTTAGGATCCCTTTCAGTGGGTGATCGATGAATCCTTTCAATGTTTATTTTTTCCTCTGTTCCTATGACTTCTGGGCAGTTCTCTTTGATAATTTCCTGGAAAATAGTGTCCAGGCTCTTTTTTTCATCATGTTTTTCTGGAAGTCCAATGATTCTCAGATTGTCTCTCCTGGATCTGTTTTCCAGGTCTGTTGTCTTCCCCAGAAGGTATTTCACATTTTTCTCCATTGTTTGATTTTTTTGGATTTGCTTGACTGATTCTTCTTGTCTCCTCGAGTCATTCAATTCCACTTGTTCAATTCTGATTTTCAGTGAAGTATTTTCTTCACTCACTTTTTTAAAATCTTTTTCTAATTGTCCAATTGAGTTCTTTTGTTCTGTGGAATTTTTTTCCATTTCGCCAATTTTGTTTTTTAGAGAGCTGTTTTCTGTTTCCAGTTCACTAATCCTATTTTTCAAGGATTTTACTTCTTTATCCACTTTCTCTTTAACTTTCTCCAGGTTCTTTTGCCAAGCCTCCCTCTCCTTTTCCCAAGCTTCCCTCTCCTTTTGCCAAGCCTCACTCTGCTTTCCCCATTTTTCTTCTAGCTCCCTTGTGAGAGCCTTTTTAATTACTTCTATGAGGTTCATCTGTGCTGAGGAACAGATGATCTCCTCCTTTGGGGATTCACCTGGGGACTGTCTGTTTTTAGTCTCCTCAGGATTTAGAGTCTGCTCTCTATCTGTATAGAAGCTGTCAAGGGTTAAAGTCCTCTTCAGCTTCTTGCTCATTCTGTCTAATAATCAGAGACAAACTACCAAAGAAAAACAGAAAAAACTGGAGTCTTTCTTTGGGGGAGGGGCTGGGTATGTTATCGAGCTTCCTCTACAGACTGCAGGGGGCAGCAGTGAGGCACTAGCAGGACTGTGTTGCCAGAGCGTGCTGAGTCACTGTGGGGGGGAAGGGGGGAGGCGCCCAGGTCCCGAGAGACTCCAGCTGTTTGGGGTTGTATTCTTCAGCCCCGGTGTTTTTAGCTTCTCTGCTAGGCTGCTGACTTGCTGCCGGAGCAAAGTATCCAAACCTGTAGTGAAGCTCTCCCTGCAGAGACGGCTGCGATCACTCCCCACCCCCTCTCCAGTCTGCTCCCGTGCTCTCACTGCCGCTGCCCTCAGCCTGCGCCCGATCTAAAACCATCCCAGCCCTCCAGTAAAGACAAACCTTTCTTGGCGAATCTCAAGGATGGCTTTTCTTGGTAACTATTTGTGGGTTTTTTTTCAGTCAAGCATTAATTCAGAGGCTTGTAATGAAATGGATAGTGAGAGAAAGCGTGGAGCTTATGCAGCTGTGAGCCTCCTCTCTGCCACCTTAACCGGAAGTCCTATGTATTAGTTTTGGAAGCAATAGGAAACCACTGGAGTTTACTGGGGAATTGTATTTTAGGAAAATTAGTAGGTAGAGAATCGATTGGAGAGCTCAGGTAATCTGATTTGTTTAATCTATACTTAAATCTTTTATTTTTGCATTTCCATATCATTTTATAGGATCATAGATGTTAGGAAAGAGGAAAAATATCAGTAATTCAACAAGCATTTATTAAGCACTTATTATGTGCCTACCTTATGCTAACCACCAAGAACACAAAGAAAGGTGATGATGATAATGATGATAATGTCTGATGAAGAAGAAAAATAGTTCCTGCCCTCAAGAAATTCAAATTCTAAAGGAAACAATATCTAAATTTAAAGATATGTATAGGACTTCCGGCCAAGATGGCAGAGAGGAGGCACACAGCTGTGTAAGCTCCACGTTTTCTCTCAAAATCCATTTCATTACAAGCCTCTGAATTAATGCTTGACTGAAAAAAAAAAAAAAACCACAAATAGTTACCAAGAGAAGACATCCTTGAAATTCACCAGGAAAGGTCTGTTTTTGCTCAAGGGTGGGGAAGGTTTTAGATCAGGCACAGGCTGAGGGCAGGCAGCGGCAGCAAGAGCACGGGAGGCAGCTCATAGCCTAGCAGACCAGAGCAGGGTGGGGTGTGATCTCCATCGTCTCTGCAGGGGGAGCTTTGCTACAGGATTGGATACTTCGCTCTGGGAGCAAGTCAGTAGCCCAGAAGAGAAGCTAAAAACACCTGGGGGGGGGGAGATGGGGGAGAATACAACCCCAAACAGCTGGAGTCTCTCAGGACCTAGCCACCCCTCCCCCACAGTATCTCAGCATGCTCTCGGAGTCTCAGAGCGCCAGCGCAACACAATCCTGCTAGTGCCTCGCTGCTGCCCCCGCAGTCTGAAGAGGAAGCTTGGTAACACCACCCAGCCCCTCCCCCCAAAAAAGCAGACTCCATTTAGGGGTTTTTTCTTTTTTTTCTTTGTTAGTTTGTCTTTGATTCTTCTCTGACAAAATGAGCAAAAAATTGAAAAGGACCTTACCCTTGACAGCTTCTATATGGATAGAGAGCAGACTCTAAACCTTGAGGAGACTAAAAACAGACTGTCCCCAGGTGAATCCCTAAAGAAGGAGATCATCTGTTCCTCAGCACAGATGAATCTCATAGAAGAAATTAAAAAGGCTCTCACAAGAGAGCTAGAAGAAAAATGGGAAAAGGAGAGGGAGGCTTGGCAAGAGAGTCTGGGGAAGTCATCCCACTCATTTTAAGACAGAGTGGATAAAGAAATCAAATCTTAAAAAATAGGATTAGTGAACTGGAAACAGAAAATAGCTCTCTAAAAAATAAAATTGGCGAAATGGAAAAAAAAATCCATAGAACAAAAGAACTTAATTGGACAATTAGAAAAAGATATTAAAAGAGTGAATGAAGAAAATACTTCATTGAAAATCTGAATCGAACAAATGGACCTGAATGACTCGAGGAGACAAGAAGGATCAGTCAAGCAAAACCAAAAAAAATCAAACAATGGAAAAGAATGTGAAATATCTTCTTGGGAAAAGAACAGACCTGGAAAATAGATCCAGGAGAGACAGTCTGAGAATTATTGGACTCCCAGAAAAGTATGATGAAAAAAAGAGGCTGGACACTATTTTCCAGGAAATTATCAAAGAGAACTGCCCAGAAGTCATAGAAACAGAGGGTAAAATAGACATTGAAAGAATTCATCAATCACCTACTGAAAGGGATCCCAAAATGAAAAAAACAAAAAAAAAAAAAACAAGAAATATAGTGGCCAAATGCCAGAACCCTCAGATGAAGGAAAAAAATACTGCAAGCAGCTAGAAAAATCCAATTCAAATATAGAGGAGCCACAATAAGGATCACCCAGGATCTAGCAGCATCCACATTAAAAGATCGAAGGGCCTGGAATATAGTATTCTGAAAGGTTAAGGAACTTGGTATGCAACCAAAAATAATTTACCCAGCCATAATGAGCATCTTTTTCCAGGGAAGAAGATGGACATTCAACAAAATAAGCAAATTTCACCTATTTTTGATGAAAAAACTAGAACTTAACAAAAAGTTTGATCTACAAATATAGAACTCAAGAGAAACCTAAGAAGGTAAAAATAGATCTTGGGATCTATATTTTGGCTATAAAGATGTATAAAGAATACATGTATATCTTGTTCTAGAAACTAGAGGTGGAAAGGACATTGTACCAGAAAAAGGGCAAAGTGGGGGTACTACATCTCATGAAGAGGCAAAGGAAACCAATTATATCTGAGAGAAAGAATGGAGGGGGATGAATATAGTGGGTATCTTACAGCCTTCAGAATTGGCTTTAAGAGAAAAATTTTAGACATATTCAATTTATGGTGAAACTTCTCCCACCTCATTGAAAAGTGAGAAGGGAAAAGTGAAAAGGGAAGGAATAAGCTAAGTGGAAGGGAATACAGAAACTGTGAGGGAAAGAGGTAAGATGGGGGAGGAACTCTAAGGTGGGGGGAGGAATCCTTGAAAGGGAGGGCTGTGAGAAGCAAGTGGTGCTCACAAGCTTAATACTGGGAAGGGGGGGGTAAGGGGGAAAGAAGGGAGAAAAGCATAAACAGGGGTTAACAAGATGGCAAGTATTATAGAATTGGTAATTTTAACCATAAATGTGAACGGGGTAAACTCCCCCATAAAGAGGAAGCGATTAGCAGAATGGATTAAAAGCCAGAATCCTACAATATGTTGTTTACAGGAAACACACCTGAAGCGGGGAGATACATGCAGGTTAAAGGTAAAAGGTTGGAGCAAAATCTACTATGCTTCAGGTGAAGTCAAAAAAGCAGGGGTAGCCATCCTGATCTCAGATCAAACTAAAGCAAAAATTGAACTAATTAAAAGAGATAAGGAAGGGCACTATATCTTGCTAAAGGGTAGCATGGATAATGAAGCACTATCTATATTAAACATATATGCACCAAGTGGTGTAGCATCTAAATTCTTAAAAGAGAAATTAAGAGAGCTGCAAGAAGAAATAGACAGCAAAACTATAATAGTGGGAGATCTCAACCTTGCACTCTCAGAATTAGATAAATCAAACCACAAAATAAATAAGAAAGAAGTCAAAGAGGTAAATAGAATACTAGAAAAATTAGATATGATAGATCTCTGGAGAAAACGTAATGGAGACAAAAAGGAGTACACTTTCTTTTCAGCAATTCATGGAACCTATAAAAAAATGACTATATATTAGGACATAAAAACCTCAAACTCAAATGCAGAAAGGCAAAAATAGTAAATGCATCCTTTTCAGACCACAATGCAATGAAAATTACATTCAACAAAATGCCAGGGGAAAGTAGACCAAAAAATAATTGGAAACTAAATAATCTCATACTAAAGAAGATTGGGTGAAACAGCAAATCATAGACATAATTAATAACTTCACCCAAGAAAGCAATAATAATGAGACATCATACCAAAATATATGGGATGCAGCCAAAGTGGTAATAAGGGGAAATTTCATATCTCTAGAGGCCTATTTGCATAAAATAGAGAAAGAGAAGGTCAATGAGTTGGACTTGCAACTAAAAATGCTAGAAAAGGAACAAATTAAAAACCCCCAGTCAAACACTAAACTTGAAATTCTAAAAATAAAAGGAGAGATCAATAAAATTGAAAGTAAAAAACTATTGAATTAATTAATAAAACTAAGAGTTGGTTTTATGAAAAAACCAACAAAATAGACAAACCCTTAGTGAATCTGATTTAAAAAAGGAAAGAGGAAAATCAAATTGTTAGTCTTAAAAATGAAAAGAGAGAACTCACCACTAACGAAGAGGAACTTAGAGCAATAATTAGGAATTACTTTGCCCAACTTTATGCCAATAAATTTGACAACTTAAATGAAATAGAAGAATACCTCCAAAAATATAGCTTGTCCAAACTAACAGAGGAAGAAGTAAATATCCTAAACAGTCCCATCTTAGAAAAAGAAATAAAACAAGCTATTAACCAACTCCCTAAGAAAAAATCCCCAGGATCAGATGGATTTACATGTGAGTTCTACCAAACATTTAAAGAACAATTAACTCCAATGCTAAATAAACTATTTGAAAAAATAGGGATTGAAGGAGTCCTACCAAACTCCTTTTATGACACAGACATGGTACTGATACCTAAACCAGGTAGGTTGAAAACAGAGAAAGAAAATTATAAACCAATCTCCTTAATGAATATTGATGCTAAAATCTCAAGTAAAATATTAGCAAAAAGATTACAGAAAATCATCCCCAGGATAATACACTATGACCAAGTAGGATTTATACCAGGAATGCAGGGCTGGTTCAATATTAGGAAAATTATTAGCATAATTTGACTATATCAATAATCAATCAAACAAAAACCATATGATCATCTTAATAGATGCAGAAAAAGCATTTGATAAAATCCAACATCCATTCCTAATAAAAACACTTGAGAGCATAGGAATAAATGGACTTTTCCTTAAAATAGTCAGGAGCATATATTTAAAACCGTCAGTAAGTATCATTTGCAATGGGGAAAAACTGGAACCTTTCCCAGTAAGATCTGAGTGAAGCAAGGTTGCCCATTATCACCATTATTATTCAATATTGTATTAGAAACACTAGCCTCTGCAATAAGAGTCGAGAAAGAGATTAATGGAATTAGAGTAGGCAATGAGGAAACCAAACTATCACTCTTTGCAAATGATATGATGGTATACCTAGAGAACCCCAGAGATTCTACTAAAAAGCTATTAGAAATAATTCATACCTTTAGCAAAGTAGCAGGATATAAAATAAATCCCCATAAATCCTCAGCATTTTTATACATCACCAACAAAATCCAAGAGCAAGAGATACAAAGAGAAATTCCATTCAAAATAACTGTTGACAGCATAAAATATTTGGGAATCTATCTACCAAAGGAAAGTCAGGAATTATATGAGCAAAATTACAAAAAACTTTCCACACAAATAAAGTCACACTTAAATAATTGGAAAAATATTAAGTGCTCTTGGATAGGCCAAGCAAATATAATAAAGATGACAATACTCCCCAAACTAATCTATTTATTTAGTGCTATACCAATCAGACTTCCAAGAAAATATTTTAATGATCTAGAAAAAATAACAACAAAATTCATATGGAACAATAAAAAGTCGAGAATCTCAAGGGAATTAATGGGAAAAAAATCAAATGAAGGTGGCCTAGCTGTACCTAATCTAAAATTATATTATAAAGCAGCAGTCACCAAAACCATTTGGTATTGGCTAAGAAATAGATTAATTGATCAGTGGAATAGGTTAGGTTCACAAGACAGAATAGTCAACTATAGCAATCTAGTGTTTGACAAACCCAAAGATTCTAACTTTTGGATTTTTTTGTCATTTTTTGACAAAAACTGCTGGGATAACTGGAAATTAGTATGGCAGAAATTAGGCATGGACCCACACTTAACACCGTATACCAAGATAAGATCAAAATGGGTCCATGATCTAGGCATAAAGAATGAGATTATAAATAAATTAGAGGAACATAGGATAGTTTATCTCTAAGACTTGTGGAAGAGAAAGAAATTTGTGACCAAAGATGAACTAGAGACCATTACTGATCACAAAATAGAAAATTTTGATTATATCAAATTAAAAAGCCTTTGTACAAACAAAACTAATGCAAACAAGATTAGAAGGGAAGCAACAAACTGAGAAAACATCTTCACAGTTAAAGATTCTGATAAAGGCCTCATTTCCAAAATCCATAGAGAATTGACTCAAATTTATAAGAAATCAAGCCATTCTCCAATTGGTAAATGGTCAAAGGTTATGAACAGACAATTTTCAGATGATGAAATTGAAACTATTACCAGTAGTATTAAAGAGTGTTCCAAATCACTATTGATCAGAGAAATGCAAATTAAGACAACTCTGAGATACCACTACACACCTGTCAGATTGGCTAAGATGACAGGAAAAAATAATGATGAATGTTGGAGGGGATGTGGGAAAACTGGGACGCTGATGCATTGTTGGTGGAGTTGTGAACGAATCCAACCATTCTGGAGAGCAATCTGGAATTATGCCCAAAAAGTTATCAAACTGTGCATACCCTTTGATCCAGCAATGTTAATTCTGGGCTTATATCCCAAAGAAATACTAAAGAAGGGAAAGGGACCTGTATGTGCCAAAATGTTTGTGGCAGCCCTGTTTGTAGTGGCTAGAAACTGGAAAATGAATGGATGCCCATCAATTGGAGAATGGCTGGGTAAATTGTGGTATATGAATGTTATGGAATATTATTGTTCTGTAAGAAATGACCAGCAGGATGAATACAGAGAGGACTGGCGAGACTTATATGAACTGATGCTAAATGAAATGAGCAGAACCAGGAGATCATTATACACTTCGACAATGATATTGTATGAGGACATATTTTGATGGAAGTGGATTTCTTTGACAAAGAGACCTAACTGAGTTTCAATTGATAAATGACGGACAAAAGCAGCTACACCCAAAGAAAGAACACTGGAAAACGAATGTGAACTATCTGCATTTTTGTTTTTCTTCCCGGGTTATTTATACCTTCTGAATCCAATTCTCCCTATGCAACAAGAGAACTGTTCGGTTCTGCAAATATATATTGTATCTAGGATATACTGCAACATATCCAACATATAAAAGACTGCTTGCCATCTAGGGGAGGGGGTGGAGGGAGGGAGGGGAAAAAAATCGGAACAGAAATGAGTGCAAGGGATAATGTTGTAAAAAAAAATTACCCTGGCATGGATTCTGTCAATATAAAGTAATTATTAAATAAAAATTAAAAAAAAATAAATAGACTCTGATGTACTCTCATAACTCCCCTTATTTCATATACATATAGAATTTAAACAGAGAATGGATTTTTTACAAGCCCCAATGATATGTTCAGGTTTATTACAACTAATCCTTACTGATACAAAATTTTTGCTTAGGTTTTACCAAGTTATAGTTAGACACACAAAAATTTAGACCTGGAAAGGACCTTAGCGATCATCTGTCTGGAATGGCACAGGAATTATACTTTGTAATCACCAGAAAATCATCCTATTTAGTGAGATTCTAATTCACATTAGAATCAGAAATTTTTGGTTCAAAAACACTTTCATATAAATCATCTCATTTGGTACTCATTACCCTAAGAAATATCAGGAAAGGAATTGTGATCCCCTTTTTGTAAATGAAGAAATTGAAGTTCAAAAAATTTTAATGATTCTCCCAAGGTCATACATCAGTTTAGTAGCAAAGCCAAGGAGAGAATTCAGATGTTCTGAATACCAGTCTCACATTGCTTCTAGTACTACCTCTCTAATTTAAGATGGAACAAATTAAAGTTGAGAAAAAAAGTCACGCAGATTTGATCATTTACATAGAACAATAGGTAATAACATGGCACCTTGCTTTTTTACCACTACATCTCCTTCCTTGTGCTGAAAACATGGATACTTTCTAATTATTGAATACTTAACTTTTAAAATATGAATATATCACCTGACATTTGTGCAATTCCTTCTCTCCATATCTGCTCCATTCTTCACAATCCCTCATGGGCAGAAAGCAACCAGACAGTCAGTCCTTGGGCCAACAGGATCTCTAAGTGGCTATAATGAAATTGGATTTATTTAACTTGTCCCTTTTACCCTGCCTTGTTTTTCTTTTTTCTTTTTCTTTTCTTTTCTTTTTGCTGAGGCAATTGGGATTAAGTGCCCAAAGTCACATAGCTACAAAGTGTTAAGTGTCTGACATAAGATTTGAACTCAGGTCCTCCTGACTTCAGGCTGGTGCTCTATCCACTGTGCTACCTGGCTGTCCCCACCTGCCTGCCTTGTTTTTCCTAGGGAGAACTTGCTCTACTATGTCTTCCTTATTTACAGTGTATGAAATTTTATTTCAGACAATCAAATTCATATTCATATGCAAATACACATGCATGCATAATGTAGATACCGACACAGATACACACACACACACACACACACACACACACACACAAAACCTCTTTAACCTTCTGTTTTTTTTCTCTCTTCTAACTGTGAGGGAAAATACTCCTCTCTTTCCCTTTTTTACCCCTCTCAATTTAACTACTTTATAGATTTTCTAATTCTTTTGTAAGAATAGAGTAAGTGATAGACTTTTATCAAACAATGAATTCTGAAATTAGGCATTTAATACAGTGATCGATCCTCTTTTTTTTTTTTTTTTGCCAGTCCTTTGACATTTCTCAGAAATACCTTTCAGAATTCTTGTAAGTCTCCAATGACTCTATTATCCTCTCTTTTGCCTTTGAATTAAAAAGTGCTTTTCCTCAAGGTCTAATATTCAAGATATATTTTTAAAGTTTCTTGTTGATTTTAAGGTTTTGAAAACATTGCCTTTTTGTTTTTACATTATCTACATGCTTTGAAAAGAAAAAAAAATAGCTAAACTGATCAAATCAATATTATATGTAATACTCTTCACTGGTGAAGCCTTAATAAATGTTTGTTGAAAGAATGTAGTTTTGATTGTTCTATACTGTTCTTTCCATTTACATTGTTGTAGTCATTATGTACATTGTATTCCTGGTTCTGTTTACTTTACTTTGTATCAGTTAATATAAGTATTTCCATGTTTCTTTATATTCATTATATTAGTTTCAGTAATGTTCAGTAATGTTCTAACCATTTACTACAATTTATTTATTATCTAATAAGGAGATATCGACTTTGTTTCCTTTGTTGCCACAAAACGTGACATTATAAACTGAAATATAGAGTTTGTTTTTGTCAGTGACTTCTTTATAATATATGTCTTTGAAGGGAAGGGACATGGACATTTTACTCACTTTTTTTTCCCTCTGAATAATTACAAATTCCTAAAAACAATTTATTGTTGCGCTGAAGGGTATGAGTTATAAAAGTAGTCTAGAGTCTGAGTCAGACTTCACCCAAAAGAATTACTTTCATAATGTAACTATTATATATAAGATGTTCTTACTGTATCCTGTTTGTATCCACTTTCTATCTTTACACAGTTCTTTAAGATTCTAGCATTTTCAATTCTTCTAATCTTAATATTTCAGCAGCATTTGTGCAAATATATAATGATAGGCTACTTCAATGGACTGTCTATTTAATTGCATGTCATAATTTGGGTAGCATGCATCATTAAATGTCTAATTTATTTTTTTTACAGTGGATATAGATAAAGCAATATTTCTTGAATTACTGCAGGTTTCATTGAAGAGGGTTTGAAGAGTTCTGGAATAGATGCAGTTGACACAATGACATTTGTGAACATGAGCTTTTGGGGCATCTGGCCAGCAAATCTTTACCTGCTTTGGACTATATTACACAGGACATCTTCCGTGACACTGGTACATATCTATGGTTAATATTTATTACTCATTTTTATACTTCACTTGATATAAATACTTGGTCAGTTTTGTTCCATCTGTTCAATATTGTAGACTTTTTCAACAATAAACTTGTTAAACAAAGTAATCTTTATAGCCATATCTATCTTGAAATCTTATATATTTTGATATCTTCATGATAGATGTGCTGAGTACAGACTGCTCATTGTATTATTGACTCAAATCCTTTCTTTCTATAAAATGTAGGTATAAGATAATAGTTGTATTTTCTGCATGCTCTCTGATAGCTCTATGATCCTAAAATTAATGGGGGAATCCCAAAATTATTCTGACCTTCCAGGGGAGGTGGGGGGAGAGGGAGGTGAGTCATGAGGTAAACGCTTGAGCTACTCCTTGAAGGGGAAAAATTCTCCTTGGAATCTTGCCTCTGTGAAAGACCCACCCCAGGGAATCAAGATAAAGTGGTTTCATTCTGTTATCTTGGAGGGACTAGTGGAGTCCATGACTATTCCTTACTTAGCTCAAATTTAAGCAGTCTCATTTAGCTAAAGATCTAGATTTCTATCCACCCCTATGGACCTGAAAATTGGCTCAAGACCATTCCCAGTAAGTAGTCTCATCTAGCCCAAGGGTCAGTGACAGCACTGAGGGAACTGTCCTGTTGAAATTTCTGTCTCAGATTTCCTTATAAAAATGGCAATTTTAAACTCATTTCTTTGTAGAGGACCTAAAAAGCAGGACAGTGCCAGGCCAATGGATCTCTCCTTGGCATAGCTGCCTGCAAGGACCTCCTGCATGTTAAGAAGACATTCTCTTTTTAGTATTAACTCCTCTTTATCTCTTTTACCCACTTTTCTGTTAGGACCTGGCAGAAGGTCTAAAACAGGACCATGCCATGCCAAGGAACCTCTCTCTCCTTGGCATAGCTGCCTGTCAGGACCCCCTGCCAGCTGAGAAGACATTCTTTTCTCAGTGTTAACACCTCTGTTTATCTCTCTGCTAGGACAGAAATATGTACTCCGAAGTCAGTCTCCTAACAAAGCTGACTTCTCAGTGTCAATAAACTTCTTTTTACCAGTCTAACTTTTCGGGTTCGTAAATTCTTTTACAAAGGACCTGTGCTGACCAGAAGGGGTTCCCACAACTCTCTTTCTTGTGCCAAATCTCATCAAAATGACCTGCTGTAGAAAATTGCCCCCCAAATTTTGCCTGTTTTCAAGTTTCTGACCATTCAATTAATTAACCAACATTTATTAAGCATTTGCTATGTGCCAGGGACTGTTTCTGAGTTCTGGAAATAAGCAAAACAAAACCAAAAAAAAAAAAATTGGCTCCTGCTTCTTAGGAGCTTATATTGAATAGGTGATGGTGACATAATGTACATAAAAAAGAATATGTGCTATATGTATATATGTGCATGCATATATACATGTGTACATATAATTGCTATGTATAATTTTATATATGTAATTGCTCTCTCTGTGTAATGTGTGTGTGTGTGTGTGTGTGTGTGTGTGTGTGATTACAAGCTAATTTGCCGAGAAAGGACTTTAGGACTTGAAGGGATGAAGAAGGGCTTCTGGTAGGAGGTAGTAATTGAGCTGAGTCTTGAAGAAATAAAGAATTCTAAGAGGGGAAAAGTGTATTCCAGGAATGAGGAAAAATCATGCCAAAGACATGGAGATAGAAGATGTAATGTGTGAATAGAGGATCCATTTGGCTGGACTGCAGAGTGGGGGAAGAAGGCAATGTGTATTAAGGCTGGAAAGGGTTGGGTTAGCACCAGGCTGTGAAGGATTTTAAAAGCCAAGCAGAGAATCTTATGCCTGATCCATTTTATTGACATTTAAGTACTTATGGAAATGGGGCTGAGCTGAAGCAATCAGTAGTTATTAATATTGTCTTGATTTCCTAAAAAAATAAAAGCAACAACAGTGATTATTTCTACTCCTTAGGAATCTTTGAGATATCTTGAGTGAGCAAAAGAGCAAAAGTGAGGCAAGGTGTTAAAAGAAGGAATTTTCTTTGTACCAATTTCCCAACAACTTGATCTAGTTCGATCATTGTTTTGGTGAAAAATTGTTCTGTAACTTTTGGGCAAGTCACTTAACCTTTTATGAGTCTCAGTGTCCTTTTCTATAAAACAATGCCATTGGACTCAGTGTTCTCTAAGGTCTCTTCCAGTTCTCGTATTTTTGGTTATGTTAGTAGTCTGTGTAGCTCCATTACTTCTTTTATAAATTCTCATCTTCAGAATGGATTTCTACTGTTTGTGCTTTGGTCCAGCTGTTTTTCTGGACGTCATCTTCCTCCATGCCATTGCCACTTCTCCACATAGTAAATCAAGAATAGAAGTAATTGAGTCCAAATGTGATGCTTCTCATATCATTGCCAATGAAAATAAGTGACCACCCCCCAATATTAGGACACATCTTCCATTTCACATCTGTTTATTGTCTTTCTAGCTTCGGCTGGAAAGGGCTCTTGGGAGAAGCTGGTTCAGTTAACTCTTATGTCAGATTTTCTAAAGTGCAACCCACTATATTTCTTTAAAAAACAGTTTGTCCCAGAAATGATGTAAATTGCACCATTTTCAAACTCTCCACAAGCTCATTTTCTGTTCAGCCACTTTTTAATATTCTGTTCATTTCTACTATCTATAATTTTCTGCCTTTCTCCTTTGTTATGTTTTGTTTATAAGCTCATACTCTAACTAAGTATCAATTGTGAGGATACAATATCCTCACTTGGTGTTATATTAGTAAGGTACAAAGCAGAACACTCCACTCACTATTCAATTCAATGAAGATTTTATTAAATACCTACTCTGTACAGTGCACTATGCCAAGCTTAGATCTTTATATAAGAGGGAACTGGCCTCATATATGCTTAATTCCCTGACCTTAATTCCCCCAATATGGCTAAATGAAGCCAATTCTTTATTTCCCAACAACAATCCACAGAAAAGGTGTCCTTTCAAGGAAATATTGGGGCAAGATTCTGCTTCTAGAACCCAAACCCAAACCCAAGCAGCTAAAGACATCACTGACTTTCATAGCTAAAGGGGAAGAATGCATTTCCCAACATTGCAGGCATAAAGGATTCTAGGTCTATGAATCATAACAATGTTTCTAAAAAATGCTCATATATGTTTGTTTCAATCTGAATTGTAAGAGTAGAAACAAGGTGTCTAACCTGAAACAAAGCATCTATCCCTAAATTTCATCCCTGATTGACTATCAATTTAAGTAGATTCCTAAACTCAAAAGTTAAAGCTGGAGAGAATCTTTAATATCATCTAATCCAGCTTTTTCATGATATCTGTGTGTGTGTGTGTGTGTGTGTGTGTATGCAATTAAGTGAAGCATCCAAAGTCATAACTTATGAGAGGGACAAGATTGGAACCCCAGCTACCTGAAGACATTCTCAGGGTATTTAGAATTATTGCAGCTCATTATATTTCTTTTTCTCCCCAACTCGTTTTCAGATTCCCATTTCTCTTCTGGATCAATATCAACTTCAACCATCTACAGGAATCAAAAAGACACTATCTAGTACATGAGAGCTATGAGCTTTACATTTCTGCTTCCTAAAACTTTCTGATTAAAGAAAGATTAAATAATATATATAATATATAAATAAATAAAGAAGATTAAATAATTGCTAAGATGGTTTCTAAGTCTTTTTTTTTTAATTTTTTGGATGCCTTTTGCATAAGTTTTATTAAACTTCTTGAGAAAATGTGATAAAATGAGAAGACCTCTATGAACCCTTACAGAGTGATCAGAACTAAGACAATAATTTATATAATGACATTACAAAGAAAAAAATTGAAAAATTTTTAGAACTTCAATCAATGCAATGATAAATAAAGAATTCAGAGGACTGGAGATGAAACATTGCATTCATCTGCCAGAAAAGTGATGGATTTAAAATGCAGACTAAGACATATAAACACATGACTTATTGGATTTGATCAGTATATAAATTTGACTTTTTGGACTCTACTTGTTATGGGAGGCTTTTTTTAATTGTCAGATTGGGGTAGGAGGAAGTAAGATGAGAGATAATAAATGTAAAGATAAATAAAATTTAAAAACAAGCAATGATGACAGAAGTAATATCTTGGCCTTGAGGGAGGGAAATCTGTGATTTTATCATATAATTTTATCCATTTTTCAGGGTCCACAAATAATATAAACAAGAGAGATTGGAGTTATAATTACATATTATAAATTCTCATTTTAATAATTTCTTCCAATTTGACATTGATTTTGCTTTTCAATCTAAGCCATGATTGATATTATTAGTCATAAGTTAGTTTCAAAATTACTGCTATGTCTATAATCAGCCACTTCCTTTCCATTCAGCTAGACTTTATTTCCTTTTTTATACTGATATTTAGAGTTGCCTTTTACACTCTTCTTGAACAAAATACTCATAAGATACAGGTGTGAAATTTTTGAATAGTTTTCTTCTTCTATTCTTTTGATCTTAAAACATGTATTTTCCATATATATATATATTTTTGCTGTGGCAATTGGGGTTAAGTGACTTACCCAGGGTCACACAGATAAGGAGTGTCTGAGGTCATATTTGAACTCCAGTCCTTCTGACTTCAGGGCTACTGCTCTATTCACTGTACTACCTAACTGCCCCTTTGTATCATCTTTAATATCTTCCTCTAAGGTTACTTTTAGGCTAAGGTGGCTAAGTAACAAAGTATGTGTTTGCTGAATTTGGAGAATCTCAAGTTCTCACAAGCTTCATTCTGTGCAATAGATACTGATGCATAGGGTGCAATTATTTATATTGTTTTCTGTTTGTTAATTTTCATATATTACAGTTCTTATTAAAATTTATTGTTTTTATTACCTTTGGACATATGATGAAAATAACTGAGAAGAACATTAATATCCCTCCAAAGAGAAAGAACCTGTATTTCCATTTAATCATGAGTTATTTCTGTTTTCAGTTTTCAATTATAGTAAAAAAAAATCAACATTGATATGACTCAGTTCCATCTGTATTGTGTCCACTCATTGGTTGTTGGCCAGAGATCACACATGGAGAATACTAATAGCTAATGTTAGTAGAAAGTATTTGTATTTTGTGTGATTTTTAGAACTCCTCTCATCCAGCCATTCTGGAGAGCAATTTGGAATGATACTCAAAAAATTATCAAACTGTGCATACCCTTTGATCCAACAGTGTTTCTACTGGGCTTATACCCCAAAGAGATATTAAAGAAGGAAAGGGACCTGTATGTGCCAAAATGTTTGTGGCAGCCCTGTTTGTAGTGGCTAGAAGCTGGAAAATGAATGGATGCCCATCAATTGGAGAATGGTTGAGTAAATTGTGGTATATGAATGTTATGGAATATTATTATTCTGTAAGAAATGACCAGCAGGATGAATACAGAGAGGACTGGCAAGACATACAAGAACTGATGCTAAGTGAAATGAGCAGAACCAGGAGAACATTATATACCTCAACAACGATACTGTTTGAGGATGTATTCTGATGGAAGTGGATCTCTTCGATAAAGAGAGCTAATTTAGTTTCAATTGATCAAGGATGGTCAGAAGCAGCTACACCCAAAGAAAGAACACTGGGAAACGAATATAAGCTGCTTGCATTTTTGTTTTTCTTCCCGGGTTATTTATACCTTCTGAATCCAATTCTCCCTGTGCAACAAGAGAACTGTTTGGTTCTGTACACATATATTGTATCTAGGATATACTGTAACCTATTTAACATATAAAGGACTGCTTGCCATCTAGGGGAGGGGGTAGGAGGAGGGAGAGGAAAAAATCGGAACAGAAGTGAGTGCAAGGGATAATGCTGTAAAAAATTACCCTGGCATGGATTCTGTCAATAAAAAGTTTTTTAAAAATTCTTTACAACAATAAAAAAAAAAGAACTCCTTTGCTTGGTTTTCCAACATTCTGTCATCATTGCTAATGGAAGCAGAATGGGGACATCACAGAACAAAGGGTTGTTCTATATTTTTATCTGTCTCATAATTGCAGTCAATTCATTGCCAAATTCATTGCCATAAATTCATTGTCAAGTGGCTAACCATTGGGTGATAACATTCTTGAGATGTAGCTAAACTGGTCTTAAAACAAATTCAAATTCTGTATCTAAGCCCATATTAGAAGGCAAGGGTAAGACAGAGGGAGTGGGACTTTAGTGGAGATTCCAATAAAGCAAATTAGAATAATCATCATAATGACAAACTAGGAAACACAATTTCTAAGGATGGTGGGCTTCCCTAACTGCTGAAAAACATTGACCGCAAGATTTATCAGTATTTTAAATGTAATAGAGGCACAAAATTTCCCCTTTTGTGTACAATCATGCTAAAAGCAATGTAAGGTCCCCACTATCCTTTTCCTAGATGGTTAGTAAAGCAGACTCAAAGTAATTTTAATAACTCTGCCAATAACCCAGAAAGAAACAAAATGAAATTGGAGAAAATTTGATAGGGTATTCTTTATCACCTTGTAAATCAAATGTTCTTATGCTGAAGTTCATGAACTTTTGTTCTTAATATTTTTATAACTGTTCTTTCTAAACTCACCATTGACCAGCTAATCACCACATAAAATCATCTTTTTCTAGTCTTTAACCTCCATGGACTTTGTTATGACATTTGACACTGTTATAACTACCTAGAATATCTCCACCTATACATCCCACAAATGATTCAAATTAAACATATTCCAAACAAGGTTTATTATTTTTTATTCTTTAAATAGCCCTCCCTTAAATTTTCACTTTTTTTCTCTTCTGTAACATTAATCTCCCATAATTTAAACCCTGTGAGCTTAATCCATGTGTTGGAGGAGGGGACCTATCACATTCCATCCTCAGTGAGGTGCTCATAATTTTCTAAAGATCTTTTACCATTTAATTGTCCAGACAATTTGCTTTATAAAAACCTGTTCTCTCCTCCACTGGGGGGACCTTCCCACAATTTTGTTATATATACCAAATCTTAAGGGCCCTAATTCCATGGCAGTAGGCATTTTAAGTTCTTAGGAAACTATGAATTCATATCAATGTGTCCAGAAACTGTCAGGAATTTGCATCAAGGAAGATGCAATTTGAGTTTTGGCTTGAGCTGTTAGGCTAGGTAATTCCTTGAAAAAGCTTTTTAACTTTGCAAAGAAAAAAAAAACAGAGAAAAATCCATGTGGGTACTGTGTGATGAAAAACTCAGGTAGACAGTGATCTTCTCCCAATAACAAAAGGAAACATTGCTTCAATCTCCAAACATAAGAGAATTATGTTTTAAGGTTATGAATATAAATTCTTTACAATTTATGGTGCTACTCTTCTTTCTTTAACCTTAACCCTAACTAAAAAAATTAAATGAACTACAAAAAGGCATGTATAGTTACCTAATAATTGTGAGAGACTTTAATGTTGTTCTCAGATAAATCTTAACAGAAATATCAATAAAAATTAAGATGTATATGAACTTAGAGAATGTTGAACTCAAAAGACTATCATATGATATTGCTAAAAAGAGACCATGTATAAGGTAGGATATAGAAATTTTATTAATAAACATAAGAAGGGACACATATTAAACATATTCTTTATAGAATTAAACTGAGACTTAGGGCATTCTGAATAATAATTAGTTCAAAAAATAAATTGAAGAAATAATAAAAATAATATAAAAAACAGATTTTGGATATAAGAACATAAAATCATATATCAAAATGAGTTCCAAATGGATATCTGACATAACATAATAGGGCTTTGAGAAATAATTGGTCATCTGCTTTTTGTATGTAGAGGGGCAAGAATTCCCTACATCCCTAAAAATTATTTGGATATCCCCATCTTTGAGGCAGAAAGGAAATGTGAGTTTTCTTAGGAATTTTCAAAGAAATACATTCAGTCTGTTCTGAGAGTAAAATAAAGTAATGAAAAGAAAGTATTCCTCAATTTGGTTAGGACTGAGTCAGCTAAACTGAAAGACATCAATCACAGACAAAAGAAGAAAGTAAAAGGAAAAAAAAACAAAGGGATAAATAAAGAGAGCAGAACTATATGGGGGGGGAGAGAAGAGGCAGGGAGACATAGAGGAAGAGGAAGAGGAACAGTGAAAGGAAAAAGGGAAGGGAGGGAGGGAGGGAGAGAGAGAAGGAGAGAGAAAGAGACAGAAAGAAACAGAGAGAGACAGACAGAGAGAGAGAGGGAGAAGGACAGGGTGAGGGAGAGATTGGGATAAGGCCATGGTCCCCCACAGGCATTTAAGAACAAATGAGTTGGCTAGAAGAAACAGATTGTACTAACCTTTTCAAGGATGAATAAGAGTTTTTAAAAAGGTCTTCTCTTTCTCTAATTTGCCTTCCCCAGCCCTATCTAGTAATGAATAATGCAATATATTGTATGCTTCTTTTACCTAAATGTCTCCTATATCCTAATTTTGCTTCAAATATAGTGGCCAGGAGAACTAAAAGAGCATAAATGTGTTAGAAAAAACATGCACAACAACTAAGTTGGACTTATAAAAATAATGTGAGGTTGTTTCAGTGTAAGAAGGCTAGAAATATATTAAATCAGTTACCAATATAAATAAAAAAATAAATATATAAATAAATATAGAGAAAGCTTTTGATGAACAATTATTTGTATTACTTTAGAAATCACAAATATGAATACATTTCTCCTTAATGTAGTAAATAATATCCAAATCCAAAAGCAAACCTTATATAAAATCATGTAGATAAGTAAGAAGAGGGCTTACAATCAAATTAGGGATAAATTAAGGATATCTAGTACTACCCTTATTATTTAGCAATCATAGAAATGCTACCTATATAAATCAAACAAGAATAAATTGATGGAATAGTATAGGCAAAGAAGAAATGAAATAATTGTTTTTTTTGCAAATGATATAATCATGTACTTGGAGAATCTTAGAGGATTTACTTAAATTGAAATAATAAAATTTATAGAAATGTAACAGGATCTAAAATAAATCCATAATCATTAGCGTTTATATATAGCCAACAGTTAAATTGCTAGCATCCCTACATATGTAGAAAGATATAAACATATAAGTTTATAAACATACAAATATATTGATGTATAATATATATGCATACCAGAAACTAGAAAAAAAGAGCTAGAAAGAGAAATTCCATTCTAAGTTAATAATAGAAGTAATGAAATATTTGCAACTCTACCAGGGATTTTACCCAGTGAATGTACGAAATAAACTATGAAATGCTTTGTAGAAATACAAATAATTGGAAAAACATAATTGCTCTTGGATAGTCCTTATGAAATAAAAATATCACTACTGCCTAAGTCAATTTATTTAGTGGCATATCAAATTTCCAAAGGAATATTTTATATGTAGAGAAATCTAACCCTAATTCTAATCCTACACACAACAGATGCAAAAACCTACAGACCTCTTTCTCAGAGTCATCATTAAAAAGGTATTGTTAGGGAAGAAGTCTTTCCCCTCTTTCTTTCCCCTTCCACTTGTTCAATTCATAGTATCCATATTGTGAATCAACTGTGATCATATATGCTTTGGACACAGCGTATAATTGTGGCCATAAAGAAAACAACCCCCAAACCCAAAACAAATCAGGGAGGTAGAAAGAGAATGAATGGTTTGGTCTCATTAATTTTAAAGAACAGGCATCCCCTCAAAGGTGGCTACCTTATTCCTCCAATTCTTAGCCATTCCCCAGACACCATCCTCACATTAGGTAATCTGACCATAGGCCCCTCAAGGACTCCTCAAGGTTAAAAGAACTTGGCATGTCCAGGCTTGCCACACATTACAATTGCATTAATATAAAAAATCACATCACAAACAAATTAGAAGAGCAAGGAAAAAATTACTTTTCAAAACTTTGAATGGGGAAGATTTTGTTTAATAAATAATAGAGATCATTACATAAGATAAAATGGGCAAATTTGATTATATAAAATTTAAAAGATTTTACATAAGTCTAAGGTAAAGATTAGAAGGGCAACAGTTAACAGAAAAAGTATTTGCAGCAATTTTCCTAATAAATTCCTTATTTCTGAGATATATAAATCATTTATTCAAATTTATAAGATTAAGAGCCATTCCCCAATAGTTCAATGGTCAAATGATATAAAGAAATTCAAGCTAGCAACGATTATATAAAAACTTATCTAAATGAATAACTAGAGATTAAAAAAAACTTTGAGATTGTATCTTATATAATAAAAACAGAAAAAAATGACAAAAAGGGAAAATGACTAATGTTGGAAGAGCTGTAGGAAAAAAAAAGGCATAGTAATGCATTGTTGGGGGTGCACTCTGAATTGGTGTAGGTATTCTGGAATGTAATTTGTGCATGCCCTTTGATCCTATACTCCAAAGAAAGACTAAAAAGATATATATGTTTATATAAGTATATATGTAATTATTGCAGTTTTTTTATGGTAGTCCCAAATTGGAAACTAATACTTCCTTTTATAATAATATAATAAAATAATAAAAAATAATGACCTCCTTTTGGGGGAGTGATTAATCAAATTATGTTATATGAATATAATGGAATGTTGACTTTATGAACTAATGCACAAAGAAAGGAGCAGAACTAGGATAAGAATTAGTATAATAATAACAGAGAAAAAGCAATTTTGAATGAATTTCAAGCCCTGATCAATGTAACATTAAACCATAATTGCTAAGGAATGAAAATGAAGTAATACCATTTGTCTCCTGTCATAGAACTGATAAACTTAAAATGAAGACCAAGACAAATATTTCTGGCCAATGGTCTATGTAAGAATTTATTAAACTGCATTGTTTTTAGGTGTCGTGTTTTTTTTTTTCAATTTGCTCAGTGGTCTGGGGTGAATAGTGGGAGAGATAGATTAATTGAAAAAGATGAAAAAAAGGATATTTATATTATGATATATAATATTTAATTTAATACAATTTATTGCTGAATAGAGTTGTTTCTCTGAATTAAATCTCAGAAACAGAAACATACTGCCAAAGAAAAATAGTAAAAATATGATGACTAAAAAATAATTTTCATTGTACTCCATAATGGAGTAGGACTATTATTGATATTATCATTCTTGGGAATAAATAAGAGGTATTTGCCGAAAAAAAAAATAAGTTAAATACACAGGAGCTTAGATGGACATGCTTTATTTGTATTTTTAAATTACCAAGACACATATTCTGTGTAATAAAATTTTAAAAATAATTCTCATTATTATTTCATGGTATCCAAGAGAATGAAGAATTTTCTTTTTCAATGGAGATTTTTACTTGATTTTCTTCTATAGTATAATACATGTTCAAATGTTTTATGTTTTTTCTTCAATATTTTACTCATGTTTTTCCTTCTGCTTGGGAGCTAGTCTTATATACATCCATTATCTCTCAGATTTTTTTTTTTGCCTTTTAATCTTTTTCTTATATTCTCAGTAATTTGCCTTTCCATTCTTTTTTCATTTTTGGTCCCTTCCTCTTTAGCTTTTATAAAGTTAATCTCCTCCTATCCCACATTCTTAGTATTCTTAACTTCTTGGAATTAAGTGCTTTCAGAACCCAGCTATTCACTTGCAAGTATCAAATTCCTTCCTTCCCTCTTTCCCTCTCTCTCTCTCCCTCTCTCTTCCCCTTCCTCTTTCCCTGTCTCCCTGTCTCCCTGTCTCCCTGTCTCCCTGTCTCCCTGTCTCCCTGTCTCCCTGTCTCCCTGTCTCCCTATCTCTCTGTCTCCCTGTCTCCCTCCCTTCCTCCCTTCCCCTTTCTTTTCTCCCTGTATTCACATAGGGAATCATACTCCTTATCTGTTAGTGCTCTATCCAAATGAAGTTAAATTTTTATTGATGAAACCTTAAAAATATTTTGGTGTTTACAGGCTAGATTTCTATCTTAAAGACTGTTTCTTAAAAATGACATCACTCTGGCTCTCATTCATTGGCCAATAATCAGTCCTAGTCCAAGCCTCACTTGGTCATTTTTGGGCCTTGATGGCTCAGAATGATTGGAAATATAAATTCTTTCTGTTTTAGCCAAAAATCCTGAGGGTCTTCCTTTCCCAGATTGATTTTCTTCAAGTAGGTAAATAAGGCCATTTTTGGCCTCAATTCTTACTTAGTCTTAATCACCAAATGGGGATTGTTTCAGTCAAACTGAGATCTATTAATGACCTTAGCTTAAAAAGACTGAGGCTCCCAATACATCAGGGATCATCTACAGTCATCCTGATCTATATCTCACCAATGATCCCAGATAACTGTAGTGAAAAGAATGAGATTGGTGACTTTTTAAAACTCTAAATCCAATTTCACAGCCTTAAATCTAATTTGATTGCAAGTCATGACATCAACTTCCTAAAGTTGTGATCCTCTTCAAGAATGAAGGACAAACAAGAACAACAACAATCTTTCTGTCTAAAGTAAAGTCTTCAAAGAGAACAAACCCCAACTGGATTTGCAACACTTTGACTCTCAGTGTATCTTCCTCTCCAGTTGGTCCTGCTCTATTTCAGCTTGCCAATTTCCCTTTCTCCCCTTTCCTCACACTTCTAGTTACATTTTATTTTCTTCACCCAGCTATGTAGAAAGTGTCTTTAATCTCTTGTAGAATAACAGAAGGTGCAGCTTGAGTCACTGCTATGGAGGAGCAGGAAGTAGTAGGAAAAACAACTACTTTGACATCTTGCCAGTCATGATTTTTAAGTTTCCTTTATAAAAAAGTTTTCCTAATGCAACCTAAATTCATATATCACAGCATGTTCCTTGATGGTAGGGCCTGGTCTTATTTTATCTTTGTATCTCAAGCACCTAGCATGGTTCATTGAGCAAAACAAGTCCTGAATAAATGTTTGTTATTGAACTAAATTAATTTAAAGTTGCTAATTAGTTTATTTTTATTTTTTAGGCCACTGTGGGGAAGACAGGTGCAGTGTTGGCATGCTAATATTGGGAAGGAATCATAGTTTCTCTCTTCTGTAAGAATGAAAATAAAATACATAAGTCTTAGATGTGTCTTAATCTAATTATAGTAAACTTAAGCATTCCTCCAGATTAACATATTAACGTTACAGAAAGTTATCCAAGACCAATAAGGTTCCATAAATATCATATTTATCTTCAATACTCAGTTCAATTAAATGTTGTTCCAAGTAAGCTGGTTTATAAAGAAGGTTGGAGACACTTTGTAGTTAGGAAAGTATAAAAGAAAGGCCTTCTAAAATTTTTGGTTTTGGTTCCTGAACTGACATTTCTTCCAGGGAGTATAATTATACCAATAATTATAACCATTATCCTATGATAGCAAGTAGTACTTCCAGTTGATGATTATTGCAAGTATCCCTTCCACATTGCAACTTTCTCCATCTTGGTCTCAATACATTAAGGGAATCAGAATAACAAACTAAATAGGAATTTGGGGGGAGTTTGGGGGAAACTATGGATGCCTCATTAAGGCCAACAGATGACACACAAAAAGATTAGAAATTCAGAAATTCATAAGATATGTGTATAGTGTTGTAGAATGTCAAAATCTTTTATCTTTTAATACTAATTACTTAGAATTCTTCTCCAATACAAATGGAGATCCAAAAAATGTTATGCAAATTTTTTACATTGCAGGGGCACTATACTCTTTATCCCCATGATGTAGAAGAGAGAACTGAAAATAAAGATTTGGGATTCAATCATTTTAAAAGTCTACTGAAACAATTTTCTCTTCTTCCCACCCACAGGTCACTCTAAAAGGTACTTAGTTACACCTATCTATCATTTCTAGTCTTGAGACATTAATATACTATTCCTATTCAAGAGAAAAATTATGACAATGGGTAATTCATGCTTATCTTTTTTTATTATTGTTATTGTTAAACCTCTCATCTTAAGGAAGTGCCAGGATCTCTGTTTCTGTGGAGGTGGATCCTATGTCCCAATTCCACCTCTCTTTTGAAAGCTGCACCCACACTTCATCTAAGTGCTTTGGTTAGAGCAGATTTCATCAGGATTAATTATTTCTGAGCTCCCACCTACTAGAGACCTATTTATGATGTGGATCTATTATATTGCCCTGAGTCTTAGTCATATGACCATGGTAAAATACCCTTAGTTTCTCTAGAAACAAACAAGTTATGCTTATTTATATATAGTATTTTACCCCTTGCATAAACTCAATAACAGAAAGAAAACAAACTAACTGTGGTTAAATCTATACCATAAAACATCTATAATAGGGATGCACACATTTTTCCCTAACCTAAAAAAACTGAGTTCAGTTAATTTAGCACTTCTAGATATGCATTCTGTGAGTAGGCAACAGACTATAGGAAAATGAAAACAAAAATAACATCTAGCATTTATTATATTCTTCAAGATTTGCAAAGTACTTTTCAAAATGTCTAATTTTATCCTCACAACAACATGGTAAGGTACATGCTGTTATTATCTTCATTTTACAAATAGGGAAGCTGAGGTAGACAAAGGTTAAGAACTTGCCCAAAATTAGACCTTTGCTAACCATGTCTAACATTAGATTTAAGCTCAAGGTTTCTAACAGCAGGCCCAGAATTTTATCTACTTACAAAAAAAGTATATAAATTTGACTTTTAGTTAGGTTCCAAGCACATAAAATGTTGTATATTAATTTTTCACAAATCTGGTGAAACGTTTACTTATTTTTATCTACTCTGGACAAATTCCCAGATTGCTGCTTGATCACAGATTAATATAAAGCTGTAAATGTGTCCTTCTGAGAGTTCACTTTCAGGACAATCCTGGCTGCTAAAGGTTTAATGACAGAAAATAGATTATGATAGAAGTAGCACTTCCACTTCCAAAATGGTTCATAACAACAGAAATCACCTTATCTTCATGTAGAAACAGGATGAAAATGAAAGGGCAACCTTGCAACACCTGTCCCTTTATAAAACAGCACCAGACTAAGGGAAATAATTCATAATTGGAGAGTTGTAAACCTGAAGAAATAAAATTTGGCCAAGCTTTGCCAATTTGCCAACACCTATTTAATAATTAGCTATTTTTAGAATTTGAGAAAACTGTTTAAATTCACAAATGTATAGTCTCTTAGCATATTAGTGATGGGATGTGCCCACAGGTTCAACCAGTCAAAGCATCCATTTGATAAATAAACTGAGATGCAGAGAAGTGATTGATTTGCCCAATAATACACTTCTATGTAGTGGTAGAGGCAGATGGTACAAGAAATAAAGTACTGAGCTTGGTATCAAGAAGACAAACATACAAATCCACCATCAGACACTTGCAAGTTGTGGGTTGCCCATGAGCAAGTGCCTTGATCATGCACGGCTTCAGGTTGTGATCTGTAAAATGTGGAAATTGGAGTTGATGGTCTCTAATGTCCATGACCTTGCTTTCCTACATCCAAAATCCTTGCTTTAGCCACTAAACTTTACTCAGTTATGATGACTAGAGGCTATGTTGAGAACAAGATTTTTAGCATGAAAATGGGATCCAAATCAAGTTTTAAAATGTAATATGTGGCAATTATTCTGCAACAGTCATACCTGGATTTTAAAATCTTGTTTACAATGGTTATATTAATATAAATTGAAACCATCAGACTATACTTTCTTTTTTTTTTAATTTTTTATTTAATAATTACTTTATATTGACACTCATTTCTGTTCCGATTTTTTTCCCCCCTCCCTCCCTCCACCCCCTCCCCTAGATGGCAAGCAGTCCTTTATATGTTGGATATGTTGCAGTATATCCTAGATACAATATATGTTTGCAGAACCGAACAGTTCTCTTGTTGCTTAGGGAGAATTGGATTCAGAAGGTATAAATAACCCGGGAAGAAAAACAAAAATGCAGATAGTTTACATTTGTTTCCCAGTGTTCTTTCTTTGGGTGTAGCTGCTTTTGTCCGTCATTTATCAATTGAAACTCAGGTCTCTTTGTCAAAGAAATCCCCTTCCATCAAAATATGTCCTCATACAATATCGTTGTCGAAGTGTATAATGATCTCCTGGTTCTGCTCATTTCACTTAGCATCAGTTCATGTAAGTCTCGCCAGTCCTCTCTGTATTCATCCTGCTGGTCATTTCTTACAGAACAATAATATTCCATAACATTCATATACCACAATTTACCCAGCCATTCTCCAATTGATGGGCATCCATTCATTTTCCAGTTTCTAGCCACTACAAACAGGGCTGCTACAAACATTTTGGCACATACAGGTCCCTTTCCCTTCTTTAGTATTTCTTTGGGATATAAGCCCAATAGAAACACTGCTGGATCAAAGGGTATGCACAATTTGATAATTTTTTGGGCATAATTCCAGATTGCTCTCCAGAATGGTTGGATTCGTTCACAACTCCACCAACAATGCATTAGTGTCCCAGTTTTCCCGCATCCCCTCCAACATTCATCATTATTTTTTCCTGTCATCTTAGCCAATCTGACAGGTGTGTAGTGGTATCTCAGAGTTGTCTTAATTTGCATTTCTCTGATCAATAATGATTTGGAACACTCTTTCATATGAGTGGTAATAGTTTCAATCTCATCCTCTGAAAATTGTCTGTTCATATCCTTTGACCATTTATCAATTGGAGAATGGCTTGATTTCTTATAAATTTGAGTCAGTTCTCTATATATTTTGGAAATGAGGCCTTTATCAGAACCTTTAACTGTGAAAATGTTTTCCCAGTTTGTTGCTTCCCTTCTAATCTTGTTTGTATTAGTTTTATTTGTACAAAGGCTTTTTAATTTGATGTAATCGAAATTTTCTATTCTGTGATCAGTAATGGTCTCTAGTTCATCTTTGGTCACAAATTTCTTTCTCCTCCACAAGTCTGAGAGATAAACTATTCTATGTTCCTCTAATTTATTTATAATCTCGTTCTTTATGCCTAGGTCATAGACCCATTTTGATCTTATCTTGGTATATGGTGTTAAGTGTGGGTCCATGCCTAATTTCTGCCATACTAATTTCCAATTATCCCAGCAGTTTTTATCAAATAATGAATTCTTTTCCCAGAAGTTAGGGGCTTTGGGTTTGTCAAACACTAGATTGCTATAATTGACTATTCTGTCTTGTGAGCCTAGCCTTTTCCACTGATCCACTAATCTATTTCTTAGCCAATACCAAATGGTTTTGGTGACTGCTGCTTTATAATATAATTTTAGATCAGGTACAGCTAGGCCACCTTCATTTGATTTTTTTTTTCATTAATTCCCTTGAGATTCTCGACTTTTTATTGTTCCATATGAATTTTGTTGTTATTTTTTCTAGATCAATAAAATATTTTCTTGGAAGTCTGATTGGTATAGCACTAAATAAATAGATTAGTTTAGGGAGTATTGTCATCTTTATTATGTTCACTCGGCCGATCCAAGAGCACTTAATATTTTTCCAATTATTTAAGTCTGACTTTATTTGTGTGGAGACTTTTTTATAATTTTGCTCATATAGTTCCTGACTTTCCTTTGGTAGATAGATTCCCAAATATTTTATGGTATCAACAGTTATTCTGAATGGAATTTCTCTTTGTATCTCTTGCTGTTGGGTTTTGTTGGTGATGTATAAAAATGCTGAGGATTTATGGGGATTTATTTTGTAGCCAGCTACTTTGCTAAAATTATGAATTATTTCCAATAGCTTTTTGGTAGAATCTCTGGGGTTCTCTAGGTATACCATCATATCATCTGCAAAGAGTGATAGTTTGGTTTCCTCATTGCCTACTCTAATTCCTTTAATATCTTTCTCGACTCTTATTGCCGAGGCTAGTGTTTCTAATACGATATTAAATAATAATGGTGATAGTGGGCAACCTTGCTTCACTCCAGATCTTACTGGGAAAGGTTCCAGTTTTTCCCCATTGCATATGATGCTTACTGATGGTTTTAAATATATGCTCCTGACTATTTTAAGGAAAAGTCCATTTATTCCTATGCTCTCAAGTGTTTTTATTAGGAATGGATGTTGGATTTTATCAAATGCTTTTTCTGCATCTATTGAGATGATCATATGGTTTTTGTTTGTTTGGTTATTGATATAGTCAATTATGCTAATAGTTTTCCTAATATTGAACCAGCCCTGCATTCCTGGTATAAATCCTACTTGGTCATAGTGTATTATCCTGGTGACGATTTTCTGTAATCTTTTTGCTAATATTTTATTTAAGATTTTAGCATCAATATTCATTAGGGAGATTGGTCTATAATTTTCTTTCTCTGTTTTCAGCCTACCTGGTTTAGGTATCAGTACCATGTCTGTGTCATAAAAGGAGTTTGGTAGGACTCCTTCAATCCCTATTTTTTCAAATAGTTTATATAACATTGGAGTTAATTGTTCTTTAAATGTTTGGTAGAATTCACATGTAAATCCATCTGGTCCTGGGGATTTTTTCTTAGGGAGTTGATTGATAGTTTGTTCTATTTCTTTTTCTGAGATGGGACTGTTTAGGATATTTACTTCTTCCTCTGTTAGTTTGGGCAAGCTATATTTTTGGAGGTATTTTTCTATTTCATTTAAGTTGTCGAATTTATTGGCATAAAGTTGGGCAAAGTAACTCCTAATTATTGCTCTAATTTCCTCTTCGTTAGTGGTGAGTTCTCCCTTTTCATTTTTAAGACTAACAATTTGATTTTCCTCTTTCCTTTTTTTAATCAGATTTACTAAGGGTTTGTCTATTTTGTTGGTTTTTTCATAGAACCAACTCTTAGTTTTATTAATCAATTCAATAGTTTTTTTACTTTCAATTTTATTGATCTCACCTTTTATTTTTAGAATTTCAAGTTTAGTGTTTGACTGGGGGTTTTTAATTTGTTCCTTTTCTAGCATTTTTAATTGCAAACCCAATTCATTGACCTTCTCTTTCTCTATTTTATACAAATAGGCCTCTAGAGATATGAAATTTCCCCTTATTACCGCTTTGGCTGCATCCCATACATTTTGGTATGATGTCTCATTATTATCGTTTTCTTGGGTGAAGTTATTAATTATGTCTATGATTTGCTGTTTCACCCAATCATTCTTTAGTATGAGATTATTTAGTTTCCAATTATTTTTTGGTCTACTTCCCCCTGCTTTTTTGTTGAATGTAATTTTCATTGCATCATGGTCTGAAAAGGATGCATTTACTATTTCTGCCTTACTACATTTGAGTTTGAGGTTTTTAAGTCCTAATATATGGTCAATTTTTGTATAGGTTCCATGAACTGCTGAAAAGAAAGTGTATTCCTTTCTGTCTCCATTACATTTTCTCCAGAGATCTATCATATCTAACTTTTCTAGTATTCTATTTACCTCTTTGACTTCTTTCTTATTTATTTTGTGGTTTGATTTATCTAATTCTGAGAGTGCAAGGTTAAGATCTCCCACTATTATAGTTTTACTGTCTATTTCTTCTTGTAGCTCTCTTAGTTTCTCTTTTAAGAATTTAGATGCTACCCCACTTGGTGCATATATGTTTAATATAGATAGTGCTTCATTATCCATGCTACCCTTTAGCAAGATATAGTGTCCTTCCTTATCTCTTTTAATTAGATCAATTTTTGCTTTAGCTTGATCTGAGATCAGGATGGCTACCCCTGCTTTTTTGACTTCACCTGAAGCATAGTAGATTTTGCTCCAACCTTTTACCTTTAACCTGCATGTATCTCCCTGCTTCAGGTGTGTTTCCTGTAAACAACATATTGTAGGATTCTGGCTTTTAATCCATTCTGCTACCGCTTCCTCTTTATGGGGGAGTTTACCCCGTTCACGTTTATGGTTAGAATGACCAATTCTGTATTACTTGCCATCTTGTTAACCCCGGTTTATGCTTTCCTCCCTTCTTTCCCCTTTCCCCCCTTCCTAGTATTAAGCTTGTGAGCACCACTTGCTTCTCACAGCCCTCCCTTTTTAGTATCCCTCCCCCCGCCTTAGAGTTCCTCCCCCTATCTTACCCCTTTCCCTCCCAGTTCCCGTATTCCCTTCCCCTTAGCTTATTCCTTCCCTTTTCACTTTTCCCTTCTCACTTTTCAATGAGATGGGAGAAGTTTCACCATAGATTGAATATGTCTTAAGATTTTTCACTTAAAGCCAATTCTGAAGGCAGTAAGATACCCACTATATTCATCCCCCTCCATTCTTTCTCTCAGATATAATAGGTTTCCTATGCCTCTTCATGAGATGTACTACCCCCACTTTACCCTTTTTCTGGTACAATGTCCTTTCCACATCAATTTCTAGAACAAGGTATACATGTATTCTTTATACATCTATATAGTCAAAATATAGTTCCCAAGATTAATCTTTACCTTTTTAGATTTCTCTTGAGTTCTATATTTGTAGATCAAACTTTTTGTTAAGTTCTGGTTTTTTCATCAGAAATAGATGAAATTCGCTTACTTCGTTGAATGTCCATCTTCTTCCCTGGAAAAAGATGCTCATTCTCGCTGGGTAAGTTATTTTTGGTTGCATACCAAGTTCCTTAGCCTTTCGGAATATCATATTCCAGGCCCTTCGATCTTTTAATGTGGATGCTGCCAGATCCTGGGTGATCCTTATTGTGGCTCCTTGATACTTGAATTGGGTTTTTCTAGCCGCTTGCAATATTTTTTCCTTCATCTGAGGGTTCTGGCATTTGGCCACTATATTCCTTGGTGTTTTGATTTTAGGATCCCTTTCAGTGGGTGATCGATGAATCCTTTCAATGTTTATTTTTTCCTCTGTTCCTATGACTTCTGGGCAGTTCTCTTTGATAATTTCCTGGAAAATAGTGTCCAGGCTCTTTTTTTCATCATGTTTTTCTGGGAGTCCAATGATTCTCAGATTGTCTCTCCTGGATCTGTTTTCCAGGTCTGTTGTCTTCCCCAGAAGGTATTTCACATTTTTCTCCATTGTTTGATTTTTTTGGATTTGCTTGACTGATTCTTCTTGTCTCCTCGAGTCATTCAATTCCACTTGTTCAATTCTGATTTTCAGTGAAGTATTCTCTTCACTCACTTTTTTAAAATCTTTTTCTAATTGTCCAATTGAGTTCTTTTGTTCTGTGGAATTTTTTTCCATTTCGCCAATTTTGTTTTTTTAGAGAGCTGTTTTCTGTTTCCAGTTCACTAATCCTATTTTTCAAGGATTTTACTTCTTTATCCACTCTCTCTTTAACTGACTTCTCCAGGCTCTTTTGCCAAGCCTCCCTCTCCTTTTCCCAAGCCTCCCTCTCCTTTTGCCAAGCCTCACTCTGCTTTCCCCATTTTTCTTCTAGCTCCCTTGTGAGAGCCTTTTTAATCACTTCTATGAGGTTCATCTGTGCTGAGGAACAGATGATCTCCTCCTTTGGGGATTCACCTGGGGACTGCCTGTTTTTAGTCTCCTCAGGATTTAGAGTCTGCTCTCTATCTGTATAGAAGCTGTCAAGGGTTAAAGTCCTCTTCAGCTTCTTGCTCATTCTGTCTATTAATCAGAGACAAACTACCAAAGAAAAACAGAAAAAACTGGAGTCTTTCTTTGGGGGGGGGGGGGGGGCTGGGTGTGTTATCGAGCTTCCTCTACAGACTGCAGGGGGCAACAGTGAGGCACTAGCAGGACTGTGCTGCGCCTGCGCTCTGAGATCCCAAAGCGTGCTGAGTCACTGTGGGGGAGGGAAGGGGGGGCGGCCAGGTCCCGAGAGACTCCAGCTGTTTGGGGTTGTATTCTTCAGCCCCGGTGATTTTTAGCTTCTCTGCTGGGCTGTTGACTTGCTGCCGGAGCAAAGTATTCAAACCTGTAGCGAAGCTGTTCCCGCAGAGACGGCCGCGATCACTCCCCACCCCCTCTCCAGTCTGCTCCCGTGCTCTCACTGCCGCTGCCCTCAGCCTGCGCCCGATCTAAAACCGCCCCAGCCCTCCAGTAAAGACAGACCTTTCTTGGCAGATCTCAAGGATGGCTTCTCTTGGTAACTATATGTGGGTTTTTTTCAGTCAAGCATTGATTTAGAGGCTTGTAATGAAATGGATAGTGAGAGAGAGCGTGGAGCTTATGCAGCTGTGAGCCTCCTCTCCGCCATCTTAACCGGAAGACCCAGACTATACTTTCTACATAGAGAACAAGGATAACATGCAGTTAGTAAAGTGATATTGCAAAATTATCTTCTTGACTTCTTCCCCATTAAGAGAAACTGCAAATGTCACATTTCCCATGCCATATGTGCATAGGATTATAGATTTCAATGCTAAAAAGGACCAAAAAGTCTACTCAATCCAAAACTCTCATTGTGTACCTGAGAAATCTGCTCTTGATAAATTATGGATTATAAAACTTATTCCAGATCAGATTTATTTTTTCCTAGTTTTTTCTCAACTATTTTAAGAGTCTACTGGAACAATTCTCTCTCCTCCCCACCAATAGGTGGGGACTAAAGGGGACTTTTTATATTAATCTGTGATCAAGCAGCAATCTCATTCACCATATCTCACTTTGTTCAGAAAAAAATTATCATGCCTATGCCCTCATCTTTTCTTTTCTTCTGGCAAAATTTCTGTTTCCATTTTTCCATGTAAGGAGAATATTATCTGAGAGGGTAGCATAGGGAACTGAAAATAAAATGTCTTATGTGTTATTTATTTGCAGGTGGTTTATTGGTGCTATTTGCTTGCAAATTACTTAATGGTTGGTGATTGTTTTTGAAAAAATATATGCACAAAAAGTCCACTTCTCCAAAATGATTTACTATAAGCACATATGGCTATCCAAACCTCTGCCTCTCCCTCATAGCATAACTCTCCCTGTAGACTTAATAATTCATTTCAAAAATAAATGGTGCAATCATCTTTGCTGACAAGAAACTTTGAGGGAGGTGCCCATTGGTTAAAGCCTTATCCAAACACTGATTTAATATCCTATTCAAATCATTCCCACCCAACTCTGGAAAATCCAATTTGAACTGAACAAATATCTCAAAAGCAGAAGAAAAACTATCCTGAACTAATCAGCATTCACAGAGTATGTAATTTAAAGGGAGTGATGTGGGTAAAAGCATGCTTCCATTTAAAGGTAATTCTTTTTTATTTTTCTCTTTTTTGCTAAAATGAAATATACCCATAATGGTACTATACTTTAATGGACAGCTGCAGCAGAAATTTTAGGAAATATACAACAACCCTTTCTATTAACTCTATGATGTTCAGAAGAACTTTTTATAGCCAGCCACAAGAGCTTTACATCTATTCAAAGTAGTTCAAACTTCTATTCTAGAGGCACAATCAGATACTACTCTGATTTTGTTTTAATTAAAGATTGTTCAATAAGCAATAATTAACCAGTGAACAAGGCAGCCTGACTTGATAGATAAAAAGCAAGAGTCATAAAGACTTGGGTTTGTCTCATCTCTAACAAATAGTTGTTATGATGTCTTGAAAAGGTTTTTTTTTTTTTTAACTTACAGTATTCCAGGCAACTTGTCTTACATTTTAAGTTACAAAGTAGGTACTTGGAAGGTTCTTCATTGATAGAGATAGTTTCCTCATTGGGAGTCCTCTATTAGCTAAGTATGTTTTGATTCTCTTTACCAGAGATACATTGCTTTCTCAGATTTCTAGGATGGCCAGAGGGTTTTGAATATTTCTTTCTTACTAGTATATCCCATTAGTTGTGTTTTCCCTTTCTTAGCCAGTGAGTTCCCAAGATCTTTCTAAACACTATGTAATAATTGGCTTTTTAAAAATTCAATTTTATTTTCAGTTCTTATTTCTTTTGCCCCATCCCAACCATTGAGAAAGTAAGAAAAACAAAATCCATTATAAATTAATCAATTGATTAATAAAATAAATTATTTCATTAGCCACATCCAAAAACAAGAAAGAAGACATGCATCAATTTGCACTTAGATTCTATCAGCTATCTGCAGCTGGATAGCATATTCCATCATGAGTCCTTTAAAAGTTTTTAAAATTTTTATTTATTGTATTTTTAACTTATGGAATAAAACAAGCATTTCCACAACATAGTATAGTAAAAAAAAAAAAAGAATGCATGTACAATTTTTAAATCCTTTTAAATATACAATGAAATTATGTAAATTTCTTTGTTTTTCTTTATCTTTTTTTCTTCCTTTCTCCTCCCTGTGCTATAGATGGTTATCATTACATACAAATGTGTGTTTGTGTGTGCCTGTAAAATCACTCTAATTATACTTCTACAGTTATTTCTCTGGTTGCAAGTAATATCTTCTTTCATATGTCTTTGTAATTAAATACAAGCATTTACAAAGGATAATGACTTCAAGTATAAAGCAAGAACAAAATTATAAGGATCCCTCACAATGATGTTGGAGTATACGCTCCCCTACATTAGTCTAAAGGAAGACTGGTCTCACTTTTAGTACTTTCTGCATAACCTTAATCTCAACAAGTTCCTATCCAAATATGATATCATTGCTACCTGGGTTCTTGTCTCAGCTACCACTAGACTGAGTCAATACTTACTCTTTGGGGTACTAATGCATAGATGGCTACAAATCTCTGGTGCTGGAGCAATGAAAAAACACTCTATTTTCACCCAAAGAGGGAAAAGTCCAATGTAGGAGTCAGACACAAAACCCAGAGGGTAACATGGCTTGGATTGGAAGAAAGCCCAAGTACTCTTCTCTCATAGTATTATCCCTCACTAGATGGTATCAGCAAAGGAGTTAAAGAAATGCACCAAGAGTAAGTAGGTAAAGAGGAAAAAATTTGCAGAGATTCTGGTTGTTAGTCTTTTTTGAATACTTCTATCAAAAAGCCTCCTATACAACATATGATTAACTATCCAATTATATAATGTCTGTGCAAAGAAAGCTGAAAAGATCCTTGTGAAATAATTCAAAGAGAAAAAAGGAAAGTCAAAAGAATGGAATATATAATATATATATATATATATATATATATATATACATATCACCTATAACCATAGAGGAGAAAACATAAATGAAAATAAATAAAGAATCCTGATGGCATTTAAAAGAGAACTACTGAAGAGTTGTTTTGGAATTAGTCTAAATAAATAGTTGCTATATAAATTTAGATTATTATATTATTATTATTATTAAGTTCTCATAATTTGGATTCTGAGGGAGCATATAGGATTATCCATTGGTTATTTTTCACTCTTTCTGAATGATCATCCCAATATTTTTATACTAACTCACTTCCCTGGTTTTTGATTGCTAAAGATGTGTAGTGACTTTGGGTAGCATCACCAGAAGAATATTGTTTAAAAAAAAACAACTATGAGATGTTGTTTCAGGGGAAAGCTAGGGTAATCATTTATCAATCTGGATTTGAAATTCCATTGATGTGTGGAACTTCTGAAGAAATTCCCTAAATCCGTGGTTCTCAAATTATGGTTTAGAGATCCTTGGGTTTCTCCAATACCTTTTCAAAGGATCCATGAGATCAAAGATATTTTTATGATAATATGAAGAGGTTTTAATGTCCAATATGATAACAAAGGCTCTTGGGGGGTAGGTTCAATAATTTTTAAGATTATATAGTGATCATTGAGATAAAAAAGTTTTAGATCCGCTCAACCAATGCAAATCTACAACTTTTTTGCAATTAAAATCTTAAGAAGTTACTAGGACTATTGAGGCATCAAGAAACTTGTTCAGTATTGCACAATTAATATGTATAAACATCAGGACTTGAGCCCAAGTCTTTTTGACTTGGGCTAGCTTTTTAGCCATGATACCAAAATGGCCTTTTTGGGTTATTAGTAACACTACAATTTTCCAAAGGTAATTGAGTTTGTTCTCTCCTTCTAATTCAATTCATTATTCATCTATGTCTGTTTAAGAGATGAACAACAATGGACCAGGTCTTTGGACTATCCATCCAAATACAAATCCTAGTCTGGAAAGGGAACTTTTCCCCAATGAACAAAGATTTACTTCCTCTACTGTCCTTCATCATGGAGGGAAAAAAAGGAGAAAATCAAAGTCTTTGTAACAAATCTGCATAATAAAAAAAACAAATCATGATGTTGTTTATGTTGAAAAATATATGCCTCATTTTTTTTTGCATTTTAACTTCTGCAAGGATATTAGCTTGCTTTATCATTGATCTTCTTAAATTCTAGCTGGTCATTGACTTAATGAGAGTTCTTAAATTCTTCTTAAATCTTTCAAAGATGTTTGTTCTTATGGTGTTGTTATAACTCAAATTATTCTAGTTCCACTTTATTTGTATTAGTTCTGAAATTTTTTCTTAAACTGTCTCTTTCCTAATTTCTTATAGCATAATAATATCCAATTACATTCATAAGCCATAATTGTTTCAGTCATTCCCCAATAAATGAGTACTCCCTTAATTTTTAGTTCTTTGTTGCAATAAAAAACCCACTTATAAATAGTTTTGACCATATTGTTCTTTTCCTCTTTAAATCTTTTTTGGGGCACAGACTGAAATAATAATTTCACTGAGTCAAAGGACACACACGGTTTAAAAACTTTGGAGGGGTAATTCTATATTGTTTTCAGAATGGTAGATCAATTCACAATCCCACTCAGAATACAATATCTTTTATACCTCTTTTTGGTTTTTCCTGTGTGCACTGTGATTCAGAATTCTTTTTTTGAATGATTGTGGGCATTATTTTGAAGACTTTCCAGTGAAAGTCTTGGTACCAGTACTTGGTCCAAGTACCGGTCTTGGTACAGTCAGTATAAAGTCATTTGCCAACAATAGCATCTAGATGAATAAAAAATTTATAGGGAATTCATATTACCCTTATCGTTACAAAAAAAAAGATCATAAGAGGCTTAGAACCTACAAATGCATCAGCCTTCCCAATTATATAACATTTTTAATGAGAATCAGTCAAAAAAGGGATTGTCAGAAAAAAGATAGATTCCCAAGGAGGATTTTTTTTTTGGAATTGGAAATGAAAGATTGAGTGATGGATGCAGGGAGAGACATTTCCATTTCTTCTGACAAGGAATCTGGATTATAAGAATTATTTGAGGAGCTGGAAGTTTGCTAGTCATGGGGTGAGTGAAATAATAGTGGATAACTTTTTTTAATGTCCAGATTCCTTTGACAACTGAAGGTGGTACCAGTTTTTTTCTTTCTCTAAACCCAAAGAAAATGAGTATCTGGGAAAATAAACATTTAATGATTAAGTCTCCAGATACCTGACTAAATTCTCACTTCTATACCATTACTTTAATTTCACCCCTATATATGACTCTTCTTTGAGGACAAACAGGCTCCAAATTCCTTGAGAGGATCTTGGCTGATCTGTTTGGTATTTGCTTTTAATGGAGGACTGAGGCATTCTTTTATTAGCTAGTTCAGTGGCAGAAAATACAAAGCATCCATCAGCAATGAATGTTCTAGGGTTTGGGGTTCCAAATTCCGACACTTAAGAAGGGTCAAGGCTAGAGCATCTATTTGCAGGACAAAAATAAAGGTATGTTCCCTTCTGTTCTCCTGTCTTCTGTATGGAAAAACACTCCTGAACACTGAATAATACTCTTATTTACCTGAAATAAGCATCTGTGGAAAAACACCCATTTTTATAAATTTATATAATTAGTATCAACTAACCTGGCTGACCTGTAGTGTTATATAACGCTAGCTATGGAAATTATATTGATCTAACATGCATCAAATATAGGGCACAGAAATAAATTCCATTCTTCCCTTAAAATTATAAAGAAGAACAAAAATATTTTTTTTAATTACCAAAAATTAAAGTGTGTTGCTATAATGCAAATGGAAAAAGTTCAGTACTGATATCATGGAGGGAGCTGAAAATGCTACATGATTTTTCTTAGTAAAATTAAAAACAAATAATGCATCATCCTCTGTCCCCCAAACCAAGATTATTTTCCCTTTGTTCCCACAATGTTTTTTTTCCTTTTAAAGTTTCTTAACTACTTTCAATGTTAATATTTTTAAGTTCTAAATTTTAATCAATTGTTAATGATCAGCAACAGATACTCATTATAATAAAAACTCATTTTTGTTGTTTATTTAATCAATCTTGTCTGATTCTGTGATCACAGGGACCACAGCACTCCAGGTGCCTCAATCCTACACTACCTTTTTAAGTCTGTCCAAGCTCATGTTGTTACTTCCATGACACTATCTATCTCATCCTCTAACATCCTTTTTTCTTTTGCCTCCAACTTTCCCAAAATCAGGATCTTTTCCAATCTTCCGATCTTCTCATCATATGACCAAAATATTTAAGCTTCAGCTTCAGTATTTGCCCTTTCAATGAGTAGTCTAAATTAATTAAAACTCATACATAATCCCAAGTTCATTAACTATTTATAGTTCTATTCTTTTTTGACTTAAAGACAAACAATTAATAAAATTGATAGATTTGAGGTTCTCTCTTTTGATCCTTTCATATAAATAGATAATAATAGATGTTTGGGAGTAGATGAAGGGGAAATAAAAGACTAGATACAATAAACAAAAGACATAAAATTAAAAAAATTTTAAAAAGGAATCAGGAATTCTAGATAATGGACATGGCTATTTTTTTTAAGAATAGCTTTTTGTTTTCAAAATACATGCAAAGATAGTTTTCAATATTCACCCTTGCAAAACCCTGTGTTCCAAGTTTTTCTCCCTTCATTTCCCCCATCCTCTCCCCTAGATATCAAGCAATCCAATATTTGTTAAGCATGTATAATTCTTCTATATACATTTCCACATTTATAGCAAACAATCCAATATTTGTTAAACATACAATTCTTCTATACATGTTTCCACATTTATCTTGCTACACAAGAAAAATTAAAAGAAAAAGGAAAAAAAGAGAAAGAAAAAAAAGCAAGCAAACAGCAACACAAAAAGGTGTAAATACTATATTGCAATCCACATTCACTCTTCCCACAGTCTTCTGTCTGGATAGATGGCTCTTTCCATCAAAAGTCTATTGGTTGGAAAGAGGCAAATCCAACTTCCAGCCAAGATGGTAGAGAGGACACATGCATCTATCTAAGCTTTCTTGCCCTCAGAGTACTTTTTTTTTAAATGATACAGCCTTGGAATTAATGCTTGACTGAAAAAACCCACAAATATATTACCAACAGAAGATATCCTCAAAATTCACCAGAAAAGGTCTGTTTTTGCTGGTGGACAAGCATGGGTAGACCAGGTACAGACTGCAGGCATCCAGCAAAAGCACAGAAGGCAGCTCACACTGAGCAGACTGAAGGGGGCAGGATGTAGTACAGCCAATGGAAAATTTGCCAGGAGAACTTTACCCAGTGTGAACTTCTTTGCCCTGGCAGCAAATCAGTAGATCAGCAGAAAAGTTACAAATACGGGGGTAAAGACTTCAATCTCAAAACACTGGGGTCTCTCAGGACCTGACCACACCAACCCAACACCTAAAGTGACTCAGCATGCTCTCAGAGTGTCAGAGAGTGGCTGCTGTGCAGGCAGTGCAGCCATTGCTGTCCTGCTGCTGCTGCTGCTGCTGCTGCTGCTGCTGCTGCTTCATTGTTACCTTTAGTAGTCTGTAGAGGAAGCTTGGTAATAACATACTGCCCAAAAAGCAGATCACATTTGCTTTTGTTTGTTTGTTTGTTTCCTTTGATTCTTTTTTGTCAAAATGAGCAAAAAATTAAAGTGAACTCTAACTATAGATGGCTTCTATATGGATAGAGAACAGATTTCAAATCCTGAGGAGACTAAAAACAGATTGTCTCCAGATGAATCCTCAAAGAGGAATATGATCTGGTCCCTACCACTCAAGACTCTCATAGAAGAAATTAAAAAGTCTCTCACAAGAGAGCTAGAAGAAAAATTGGGAAAGGAAAGGGAAGCTTGGCAAGTAGGTCTAGATAAGTCATCCCACTCATTTAAAAATAGAGTGGATAAAGAAATCAAATCCCTGAAAAACAGAATTAGTAAACTGGAAAAGGTAAACAATTCCAAGGAAAACAGAATTAGTGAATTGGAAAAAGAAAATAGCTCTCTAAAAAATAAAATTGGCAAAATGGAAAAAAATCCCATAGAACAAAACAACTCATTTAAAAATTCAATTGGACAATTGCAAAAAGAAACAAAAAAAAGCAAATGAAGAAAACAATTCATTAAAAATCAGAATTGAACAAATGGAAAGGAATGACTTGAGGAGACACTAAGAATCAGTCAAGCAAAAAATGATCTAGAAAAAATAACAACAAAATTCATATGGAACAATAAAAAGTCGAGAATCTCAAGGGAATTAATGAAAAAAAAATCAAATGAAGGTGGCCTAGCTGTACCTGATCTAAAATTATATTATAAAGCAGCAGTCACCAAAACCATTTGGTATTGGCTAAGAAATAGATTAGTGGATCAGTGGAAAAGGCTAGGTTCACAAAACAGAGTAGTCAACTATAGCAATCTAGTGTTTGACAAACCTAAAGCCCCTAACTTCTGGGAAAAGAATTCATTATTTGATAAAAACTGCTGGGATAATTGGAAATTAGTATGGCAGAAATTAGGCATGGACCCACACTTAACACCATATACCAAGATAAGATCAAAATGGGTCCATGACCTAGGCATAAAGAACGAGATTATAAATAAATTAGAGGAACATAGGATAGTTTATCTCTCAGACTTGTGGAGGAGAAAGAAATTTGTGACCAAAGATGAACTAGAGACCATTACTGATCACAAAATAGAAAATTTTGATTACATCAAATTAAAAAGCCTTTGTACAAATAAAACCAATGCAAACAAGATTAGAAGGGAAGCAACAAACTGGGAAAACATCTTCACAGTTAAAGGTTCTGATAAAGGCCTCATTTCTAAAATATATAGAGAACTGACTCAAATTTATAAGAAATCAAACCATTCTCCAATTGATAAATGGTCAAAGGATATGAACAGACAATTTTCAGAGGATGAAATTGAAACTATTACCACTCATATGAAAGAGTATTCCAAATCATTATTGATCAGAGAAATGCAAATTAAGACAACTCTGAGATACCACTACACACCTGTCAGATTGGCTAAGATGACAGGAAAAAATAATGATGAATGTTGGAGGGGATGCGGGAAAACTGGGACACTAATGCATTGTTGGTGGAGTTGTGAACGAATCCAACCATTCTGGAGAGCAATCTGGAATTATGCCCAAAAAATTATCAAATTGTGCATACCCTTTGATCCAGCAGTGTTTCTATTGGGCTTATATCCCAAAGAAATACTAAAGAAGGGAAAGGGACCTGTATGTGCCAAAATGTTTGTAGCAGCCCTATTTGTAGCGCCTAGAAACTGGAAAATGAATGGATGCCCATCAATTGGAGAATGGCTGGGTAAATTGTGGTATATGAATGTTATGGAATATTATTGTTCTGTAAGAAATGACCAGCAGGATGAATACAGAGAGGACTGGCGAGACTTACATGAACTGATGCTAAGTAAAATGAGCAGAACCAGGAGATCATTATACACTTCGACAACGATATTGTATGAGGACATATTTTGATGGAAGTGGATTTCTTTGACAAAGAGACCTAACTAAGTTTCAATTGATAAATGACGGACATAAGCAGCTACACCCAAAGAAAGAACACTGGGAAACGAATGTGAACTATCTGCATTTTAGTTTTTCTTCCCGGGTTATTTATACCTTCTGAATCCAATTCTCCTTATGCAACAAGAGAACTGTTCGGTTCTGCAAACATATTGTATCTAGGATATACTGCAACATATCCAACATATAAAGGACTGCTTGCCATCTAGGGGATGGGGTGGAGGGAGGGAGGGGGGAAAAATCGGAAAAGAAAGGAGTGCAAGGAATAATGTTGTCAATATAAAGTAATCATTAAATAAAAAATAAAAATTAAAAAAAAAAGAAAAAAAAAGAATCAGTCAAGCAAAACCAAAAAAAAAAAAAAAAAAAAAAGAAAAAGAAAAAGAAAGAAACAATGGAAAAAAATGTTAAATACCTACTTTGGAAAACAACAGACCTGAAAAATAGATCTAGGAGAGATAATCTGAGAATTATTGGACTTTCTGAAAATTATGATGAAAAAAAGAGCCTAGACACTATTTTCCAGGAAATCATCAGAATGAACTGCCCAAATGTTATAGAAACAGAGGGCAAAATAGACATTGAAAGAATTCATCGATCACTTACTGAAACTCCAAAATCAAAACTCCAGGAAATATTGTGGCTAAATTCCAGAACTATCAGACCAAGGAAAAAATACTACAAGCAGTTAGAAAAAACAATTCAAATATAGAGGAAGCACAATAAGGATTACTCAGGATTTAGCATTGTCCACATTAGAGGATCAAAGGGCCTGGAATCTGATATTCCGAAAGGCTAAGGAACTTGGTATGCAGCCAAGAATAACTTATCCAGCCAAAATGAGCATTTTTTTCCAGGAAAAAAGATGGACATTCAATGAAATAGGTGAATTTCATCTATTTCTGATGAAAAAACTGGACCTAAACAAAAAGTTTGATCTCCAAATATAGGACTCAAGAGAAGCATAAAAAGGTAAAAAGAAATCTTGGGATCTATATTTCTATTATGAATATATATAATAAACACATGTATAATTTGGTTTTACAGTGATAATATAAAAAAAAAAAACTAAAGGTGGAAAGGAAATTGTACCAGAAAAAAAGACAAAGTGGGGGTAATACATCTCACAAAGAGGCAAAGGAAACTTGTTATATTTAAGGGAAAGAAGAGGGGGATGAACATCATGTGTATCTTACTCTAATCAGAATTGGCTTAAAGAGAAAAAAATATTAGACACATTTGATTTACAGAGAAACTTTTCCCACTTCATTGAAAAATGGGAGGGGAAAAGTGAAAAGGGAAGGAATAAGCTAAGGGGAGGGAACACAGAAATTGTGAGGAAAAGGGGCAAGAAAAGGGGAGGAATTCTAAGGTGGGGTGAGGAATCCTAGAAAGGAAGGGTTGTGAGTGGCAAGTGGTGCTCACAAGTTTAATATTGGGAAGAGCGGAAGAGGGAAGGAAAGGAGAAAAGCATAAGCAGGGATTAACAAGATGGCAAGAAATACAGAATTAGTCATTTTAACCATAAATGTGAATGGGGTAAACTCCCCCATAAAGCAGAAGTGGATAGCAGACTGAATTAAAAGCCAGAATCCTACAATATGTTGTTTATAGGAAACACACTTGAAGCAGGGTGATACACACAGAGTAAAGGTAAAAGGCTGGAGCAGCATCTACTATGCTTCAAGTGACATCAAAAAAGCAGGGGTAGCCATCCTGATCTCAGATCAAGCTAAAGCAAAAATTGATCTAATTAAAAGAGATAAGGAAGGGCACTATATCTTCCTAAAGTATAGTATAGATAATGAAGCAATATCAATATTAAGCATATATGCACCAAGTGATGTAGCATCTAAATTCTTAAAAGAGAAATTAAGAGAGCTGCAAGAAGAAATAGACAGCAAATTATAATAGTGGGAGATCTCAACCTTGCACACTCAGAATTAGATAAATCAAACAGTGAAATAAATAAGAAAGACGTCAAAGAGGTAAATAGAATACTAGAAAACTTAGGTATGATAGGTCTTTGGAGAAAACTAAATGGAGACAGAAAGGAGTACACACTTTCTTCTCAGCAGTTCATGGAACCTATACAAAAATTGACCATATATTAGCAATAAAAACCTCAAATTCAAATGCAGAAAGGCAGAAATAGTAAATGCATCCTTTTCAGATCACAATGCAATGAAAATTACATTCAATAAAAGGACAGGGAAAAATAGACCAAAAAATAATTGGAAACTAAATAATCTCATCCTAAAGAATGATTGGGTAAAACAGCAAATCATAGACATAATTAATAATTTCACCTAAGAAAATGACAATAATGAGAAATCATACCAAAATGTTTGGGGTGCAGCCAAAGTGCTGCAAAAGAAGGGGAAATTTTATATCTCTAGAAGCCTACTTGCATAAAATAGAGAAAGAGAATGAATTGGGCTTGCAACTAAAAAAGCTAGAAAAGGAACAATTTTAAAAACTCCAGTCAAATACTAAACTTGAAATTTTAAAAATAAAAGGAGAGATTAATAAAATTGAAAATATAAAAACTATTGAATTAATAAATAAAACTAAGAGTTGGTTTTATGAAAAAAACAACAAAATAGATAAACCCTTAGTAAATTTGATTAAAAATAGAAAGAGAAAAATCAAATTGCTAGTCTTAAAAATGAAAAGGGATAATGCCACTAATGAAGAAGAAATTAGAGCAATAATTAGAAGTTATTTTGCCCAACTGTATGCCAATAAATTCGATAACTTAAATGAAATTGAAGAATACCTTCAAAAATATAGCTTGCCCAGATTAACAGAGGAAGAAGTAAATTGGTTAAACAGTACCATGTTAGAAAAAGAAATAGAACAAGCTATTAATCAAGTCCCTAAGAAAAAATCCCCAGGACCAGATGGATTTATCTGTGAATTCTACCAAACATTTAAAGAAAATTAACTCCAATGCTATTTAACTATTTGAAAAAATAGGGATTGAAGGAGTTCTGCCAAATTGCTTTTATGACACAGACATGGTACTGATACCTAAACCAGTAGGCTGAAAACAGAAAAAGAAAATTTTAGACCAATCTCCCTAATGAACATTGATGCAAAAATCTTAAATAAAAGATTAGCAAAAAGATTACAGAAAATTATCCCCAGGATGATATACCAGAACCAAGTAGGATTTATACCAGGAATGCAGGGCTGGTTCAATATTAGGAAAACTCTTAGCATAATTGACTATATCAATAACCAAATTAACAAAAAACCATATGATCTCAATAGAGGAAGAAAAAGCACTTGATAAAATCCAACATCCATTCCTAATAAAAGCAATTGAGAGTATAGGAATAAATGGACTTTTCCTTAAAATAGTCAGGAGCATCTATTTAAAACTGTCAGTAAGCATCATATGTAATGGGGATAAACTGGAGCCATTTCCAATAAGATCAGGGGTGAAACAAGGTTGCCCATTATCACCATTGCTATTCAATATTGTATTAGAAATATTAGTTTTAGCAATAAGAGAAGAAAAAGAGATTAAAGGAATTAGAGTAGGTAATGAGAAAACCAAATTATCACTCTTTGCAGATGATATGATGGTATACTTAAAGAACCCCAGAGATTCTACTAAAAAGCTATTAGAAATAATGCACCACTTTAGCAAAGTTGCAAGATACAAAATAAATCCACATAAATCCTCAGCATTTTTATACATTACCAACAAAATCCAACAGCAGAAGATACAAAGAGAAATTCCATTCAAAATAACTGTTGATAGCATATAATATTTGGGAATCTATCTGCCAAAGGAAAATTAGGAATTATATGAGCAAAACTACAAAATACTTTCCATATAAATAAAGTAAGATTTAAACAATTGGAAAAATATTAAGCACTCTTGGATAGGCTGAGCAAATATAATAAATATGAATAAATAATACCTAAAAAATCTATTTAGTGCTATATCAATCAGACTCCCAAGAAACTATTTTAATGACCTAGAAAAAATAAAACAATATTCATATGGAACAACAAAAGGTCAAGAATTTCAAGGAAACTAATGAAAAAAAAAATCAAATGAAGGCAGCCTAGCTGTACCTGATCTAAAACTATATTATAAAGCAGCAGTCACCAAAACCATTTGGTATTGGCTAAGAAATAGACTAGTTGATCAGTGAAATAAGTTAGGTTCACATAACTATAACTATAGCAATAAAAAAAGAAAGAAAAAGAAAAAGGACCTCAGTGTCTCGTATCTTATCCTACCAGATGATCTCAGAACGTTCCTAAAACAATTCAAATGGAAGCAATTCAGTTCCCTGCCATGGCACTGGTATAATGTCCAGATTTCACAGACATACAACAATTAGGTCAGCACAACATCTTTGAAGAAGCCATAGGGCAATTGATTGATATATTCATAGCAGATATAATAGTGGTGTTAATGTGGTTGTTGTTAATACAGCAAGATGTGGAAAGCAGGGAGCATTCTATGGGGCATGACAACAAGATAATCAGGGTGAAACATAGTTGGAGATATGGAACCATATAGATATAGTATGATGAATACATACTTGCATTCTCTAAGACAGAGGAATTTGCTGGTCATTGTTGTGAATTATAACTTCCAGTGAAGTTTCCTCAGTACTACACTCTTAGTTATACATAAAGGTTTAGCTTTACAACTCAAGATGAAGTAAATGCAAAAGGAGAATTATACTTTTATTAGGTGCTTCTAAATTTGGTGAAAGCAAATGCATAGTAAGGAATTATAGAAAATAGTGTTCTGCTAGTCCATAGACAATGATGAATAATTAAGATAATAAAGAATTGATATTGCCTTAGCTAAAAAGATTGTGAGCTCTCTTATCTGCCAATAGTAAAATGAGGGGGGAGATACAAAGGATTGGGGGTTGAGGCCTTTACTGAAGGATAAAAGCTTTGTTCTTTGTTAAGTTTCCTGCACTCCCCGGGCTATAGCTATTTGTGATGGGGGCTAAGCTCTTTCTCATGAGAAAGAATAAATACCTTTTCCAATCTCTGGAAAAAAAAAAGAGGCAAGTCCATCAGAATTGATCATTGTATAACCTGTTGTTTCCGTGTACAATGTTGTCTTGGTTCTACTCACTACATTTAGCATCAGTTCATGTAAGTCTCTCCAGGCGTTTCTAAAACCATCCTGCTAATTGTTTCTTATAGCAAAATAATATTCCATAGCATTCATATGTCATAACTAATTAAGCCATTTGCCAACTGATGGGCATCTACTCAGTTTCCAGTTCCTTGCCATTACAAAAAAGGATGCTATAAACATTTTTGCACATATAGTCCTTTTCCCTTTTAAATGATCTCTTTGGGATACAGATCCAAGATACTGCTGGATCAAAGGGTATGCACAATTTGATAGCCCTTTGGGCATAGTTCCAAATTTCTCTAGAGAATGTTTGGATAATTCATAATTATATCAACAATGTATTAATGTCTAAGTTTTCTCAAATCCCTTCCAACACTTATAATTATCTTTTCCTGTCGTGCTAGCATGGCTAGGTTTTAATGGTATTTATATCAGTTTTTCTTTTGAGCAGTAAGACAATATTAACTGGGAAGCCTTAGATTCAAGTCCTGCATCTGACACATGATGGGTGTATTATTTTGGGGCAAGCCACTTATTTTCTTGGTACACTAGAATTTTCCATTCTTATACCTTACTCCCTATGTGTATTCTTTGATCCATTGACACTATCCTTCTGGTTTTTCCATAAAGAAGACATTCATTTCTCAGCTCCAGACACTCTTTCTTACTGTTCCCCATGCCTGGAATGCTCTCCTTCCCTTGCTCTACTAGCTATCTATTTGTACATATAAATTTTGAGGATCCTTATTCAAAATTCTTCTTTTACAAATGAATCTTGGGTCCTAGAGCAATTTCTATTCTTCCCCTTAAGATTCTAGGAGTATCCTAAGAAGCTAGAGATGATTCTATAATGCTATCAGTTTGAGCCCCTATTAGTGTGCTTCTTCCAATGTCATCAGTTGATATCATTTGTCAGCCATCCTTAAACAGTTTTTTACAAAGAGGAGATTTACCAACAACAAAATATTACATATTATAATAACAAAAAAAGCATAAAACATCCTATCCACAAATATGTGAATCACTTTCCCATACATACATTGTCCAGGAAAAATGGACTCGAATTTAAGAATAACATTGACAAATGGGTAATCTTCAGCTTGTCTTTTTCTCTCTCTCTCTCTTTTTTTTTTTTTTTTGGAATCTCAAGGATTTCCTTTTAGGACTGGTGCATTTTATTTACTAAGATCTTTTGAAATGATAGGTCTATACCCAATACCTCCATAGTTCAAAATACAGATACTGATGTTGTCAGATTAAAGAGTACTTCTGGAACACCAATTGACAGATGGTATTCCACATTCTCAGGACTCTTAAAGGATTGCAAGATTCTACTCTAATCAAAGAGGAGGGAGTGACCTAAGTCAATCCTTGTCCTCTCTTTCTCTTCATTTTCTTCACCTTCTTCCATTCACCTCCTTGAGCCCAAAATTGACCAGTTCAATGGTAAACTGGTCTTTATGTTTAAATTCCTTTCCTCTTTGTTCTTGGCTCATAGCCTAGCAAGCTCAACTTTGATTTACACCAACAATTGACTTTCTCTGTTTCAACTCATGTGCTGTTGAACATAGATGGAAGAAAGCACAAAATTTTGCCAACCAGACCCTTAAAGCTGCATGCAATCCTTTTATTTTTCTTGATTGGCTTATTACACTTTTAAAAAGTAATTGTTTCAAACTTACTTGTTTCATCTCAAGCCCCATGTACTACTTTTTTTTTTCCTTCTTGGCAGATGAGCTTGACTCCTTAACTGATGTAAAAAAAAATTGATCCTATCTCCTATGAGCTTAATTCTGCATACCAAAATTCCTTTAGAATTATCTCATCCTTTCTCCTTTTCTTCAATATCTTTTCCTTGCCAACGTCCATTCATCTATATGTGACACTGATTCCATGTCCTCTCTCTTTACTTTAGGGATATTGCTTATTTAATTATCCATTTGCACAGACTCATAGAGTATCAGAGAGGTCTGAACAAGAATTGTTTCTATGTCATATCCAACAATTATCTTTGTTTAGAGACCTCTAGTTGAGGGAAATTATTATCAAGGCAGTCGTTTTTTCCTTTTAGATAGTTTCATTGTTAAAAATTTTTCTTTATATCAAGCCTTTACACTTCCCAATGTACACCCAAAGTCCTGATTCTGTGTTTAGTGGTCACACTCAGCAAATCTAGTACTACTTTCACACAAAGATTCTTTAAATATTTGAAAGCAATTATTAGTCTCCTTCTTGAGTCTTCTCTTCTCCAAACTAACTGTCCCAAGCTCCTTCAAGTGATCTATATATGATACCATACCAATCCTCTACTTTACTTTCCTATAGACATTCTAACTTATCAATGCCATTTTAAAATGTGGTACCTAGAACAACACATTGTGCTTTAGATCCAGTTAGCTAAAGTAAGAGCATAAGGGAACTCTTAGCATCCCTAACCTTGGACATTATATATTTCTCTAACCATTAGATTTGATTGATCTACCCTGCTATTGGTCCATTTTGAACTGTGCCCATAATAAAACATTTATCAAGATCTTTTTTCAGATTAACTGATGATTATTAAAGTTTTCCCTATCTTGCCTATCAGTTGCACTTCTTTTTGGACCTCTTTGGACTTCTCTTCATGTCATCATGCTGTTGTGCCTAGGAACTTCATCAATAGGAAATATCAGTCTGCAAGATAAAATCAATCTTGCTACTCACATCTCATAAATACCTTCTAATTTTTTTGTGATTGGACAATGAAGCCATGATTTCTAAAATCTATATTAGAAGAGAGAGCTCAGTACAATCAATTCCTCATTTTCCACCAACTGCAATGCTTTGAGACTTTTTTTTGGCATTCTCCATCATAGTCCTATCTCAGTACCTTCTTCCCTTATCTGTTTTACAGAATTAGAGCCCATAAAGTTTGGGAAATGATTACATATGGAAGATAAGGGAAAGAAAAGCATAAAGAATAAATTCAAGGTTGCAAATCTTATTGACTAGGATGATGGTATCTTCAACAAAAGTGGGAAAGTTTGAAAGAAGATCAGGTTTAGGTGAGAAAATAATCCAAGGATATGTTGATAAATGTTTAACAAGCATGTATGATGCTCATAAATTTTATCTTAATTATTCAAAAATTGTCCACCACTTTATTAAATCTAGAAATCAACAAAGCAACAATTAAAGCTTTCTCTTGTAGTGTTTGCTTATTTCTGAGGTGTTAAGGGAGTGGTCAGTTCTTTGAGAATCTCCACAGCAGTGGATCATAACCTCTGAAGGAGTTGCAGGGCAGCCTTTGCTGACACAAGTATTGTGGACTGGGAATGAGATAAATTGGAGGCAGAGGGAAGAGGAAAGAGGTCAGACAATGCAACAGCCTTTCAGTTAGAGAGGCCAGAGAACACCACTGCCTCTCATTCTCCTTGTATCATCTTTTCACAAGAGGAGATACATTCTGGGTTGGATCTCCAGCAGCCACTATCAGGTGGCTCCCATGTATTCCAACAGCTCTCCTGTGTATTCCAACACTGAGATGTAAATACTCATACTGAATATTTAGCTGCTATGTTTATGAGCTGGCTCTAGCACACACAATTTGGACATTTTGACTGGGGCCACTACAGTCTGATGTTACATAGTCTCAACTGGGATGTCATTGACACTGCAATTCTTTTTACCCTTTTGAAATCCCACTCAGCATGACACTTTTCATCCTTTCTCATAGTCTCTAAGATTTTTTATTCTCTCAACTGAGAACCTTGCTTCATATTTCATGAAAAAAATGAGGTCATTTACTAAATACTCCATCTTTTCACCTCCTACTCATTTCAATCACTCTGCTACTATTTTACTCCTTTTGCCTTGACTGACAAAACAAACCCTGGTATATGTACAAAGGTTCCTATTTCGATCTGTCTTCTCCATCAGATTGCTCTCTCTGTCACCTCTCTATTCTTCCAATTATCTTCCCTCTCTGCTTGTTAACTGGCTCCTTGTCTACTGCTTATTAAAAAAAAGATCCAAGTTTCCCCTATTTTCAAAAAACCCTCATTGGATCCCTCTATTTTTGCTAGCTATTGTCTCACATCATTCACTTTTGTGGCTATTTTTTAAAAAAATAATAGTCCTTTGTTTTTCAAAACACATGCCAAGATAGTTTTCAACATCTACCCTTGCAAAAACCTTGTGTTCCAAATTTTTCTTCCTCTCTCCTCCTTTCCCCCATCCACTAGATAGCAAATAATCTAATATAGGTTAAACATGTACAATTCTTTTAAACATATTTTCTCATTTATTATGCTGCACAAGAAAAATCAGATCAAAAGTAGGAAAAATGAGAAAAAAATAAGTAAATAACAATAACAAAGGGTGAAAATACCATGCTTTAGTTCACATTCACTCTCCATAGTTCTCTCTCTCTGAATGTAGTGGCATTTTCAATCAAAAGTCTATTGGAATTGCTTTGAATCACCTCAATGTTGAAAAGAGCCATGCCCATAACAGTTGATCATCATATAATCTTGTTACTATGTGCATTGTTTTTTTAGTTCTGCTCACTTCACTCAGCATCAGTTCATGTAAGTCTTTCCAAACTTTTCTGAAATCAGCCTGTGCATCATTTCTTATAGAAAAATAAGCTTCTATTACACTTATATGCCATAACCTATCCAGCTAATCCACTCAGTTTCCAGTTCCTTGCCACTACAAAAAGGGTTGCTGCAAACATTTTTGCACATGTGAGTCCTTTTATCTTTTAAATGATTTCTTTGGGATATAGACACAGTAGAGACACTGCTGTAATCCTGATATTTGTATTAAACCTTTGTTTTATGTCAATATCTGTCTGTTGCTCCTCTGGGTGGTCTCAGCAGCATCTCAAATCCACTGTTTTCAAAATAGAACATTATCTTCTTCCCTAAACTTAACCCTCCTTGAAATTTATTGATTTTTATTAAGAGTACCATCATTTTTCTAATTATCCAAAGTAGACAAGTTTGGAGTCAATTTTGATTTTTCCTTCTCTGTGATGACCGCGTATTTAAAATCAGCCAGTGGCAGGAATTCAGGTTAGGGGAAAATCTTCAATCTTTATTCTTTGTGGAGGTGAAGAAGGATTGGAGGTGAAGGAGGGTCGGAGGTGAAGGGGGATAGAGATAGCAATGTGAGCAGCTGCGACAAGAAGCCAGCCAGCAGTTTCTTCCACCTCTCTCTCTGCCCCTCTGCCTCCACCCACCAAAATCGTCATTTCCTATACCATCAGGACTTGTACAAAGAGTGGGTGGGGGGACATTCTTTCTCCAAGCATATATGTTAATAGAGTATGGTCCAATTACTATTTAGCCTCACATGCTTGGGATCTCAGTGCATCAACTCGAGCTTCAGCCCATTGCACTTCTCTATCACCTTCACATGAAATCACTTATTAAAACTTGTTGATTCTATTTCTACAAGATCTCTCATATCCATCCAATTTTCTCTGTTCATAAAGTCATCACACTAGTTTAGAATTTATTTTATTTTGTCTAAAGTATTTCAATAGACCCCTAATTGACCTTATTTTTAGTTTTTCCCCTCTCCAGTCTATCTTCTACCAGCTTCCAAAATAATCTTTCTATAGCACAGGCCCAAACATATTAATCCTTGATTCAAAAAGATTCAGTAGCATCCTATTGCTTTAGGATAAAATGCAAACTTCTTAACCTGGTATTTAGAAGCCTTCCAAAAAATGGTTCCACCACCTCTCCAGACTAATTTTATATTAATCTCCTTCAAATCAAGTCTACAAGCATTTATAAATTGCTTACTATGTGCCAAGAACAATATTGGGGATTCAAAGATAGATATAGTCCCTGCCCTCAAGGATCTTACCTTCAAATGAGGGACACAACATTTGGATAAGTAGGTGCATATAAAGCATGCACAAAGTAAATAGAAGATCACGTGAAAGATTAAGACATTAGGCTGAGGATAGTGAAAAATGTCTCCTTTGAAAACTGGTTTAAGTGAACCTTGAGGAAGGGGTGGCAAAGGAGGCAAAGTATTCCACACATGGAGGACAGTTAGTCCAAAGATGGAAATAGATATGTCCTATTTGTAGACCTACTAGACTATTGCAGCTGGATCACAGCCTGGAAAGGTAGAAATGGATAAGATAATAAAAAGACATTTCTAAAAGAGGATTTCTTTTTTTTTTTTTTGGTCCTAGAAGTAATTGGGAGCTATGGGAACTCATTGAGAAGGGGAATCAAATATACAGTTTAGAAAAATAACACTGTCAGCTGAATGGAAGATAGAGGTTCTGGAGGTTCTCTGGAGGCAGAGAATCCACTAATTTGCTATTGAAGTATACTAGTAGGTAAGGGATGATGAAGAGAGGAATGTACTCTTATGTTACAACAGAGCAAGCTGATAGCTGTCCTCTGATTTCTGCATTCCATCTCCTATCTCTGTGATTTTGAACATACCTAGAATATGATTCACCCTACTGTCAGCTCTGAAAATCTTTTGTTTTCTCTGAGGCTCAGTCATGTGCTTCCTTCTTACAAAGCATTTTCCTAATGCCTTGAATTATTACTTTCTCTTCAAAATAACTCATATTTACTGCTCTGTGTTCATGCTGGTTTGTCAGTAGAATATAAACTGCTTGAGGGCAGGAGCTAATTAATTTGTTTTATATTTGCATCTTTACATGGGTCTGAAACAACCACCACAAAGAGTAAGTCAGCAACCCCAGAGGAATTAAAGAGGAATTACTAATACATATAAGAGTCAATTGTCAACATTTTGAAGCATCATGGATTAGGCAACAATAGTCACCAAAAAACCTACCAAAGGACTAAGATAGAATACTATTTGATAAAAGTATTAGTAAACCCTTATTGTTCTTATGTTATCTTTCAAAATTTATTGGTAAAATTGTTTTAAGTATACATCTGGATATATTTTGAAAAAAAATATTTTAATTGTATAGCAATTTCTAACTGTAGGAAATGTATCTTTTCCTTTTTTGAAAAAAAAATGAGTCTAACAGGAAAAAAGAAAGAAAAAAGTAGTTAGTAGGAAGATTTGGGTAAAGGTAGAGTCAGGGAAAGGCCCTGCTTGAAAGTAGAAGTAGTGGAACAAGATCACAAGAAGAGCAAGTAACAACCCAAAAGCTGGTCTGTAACAGGAATCTGTGGCATTCTAAAATGACCTAAAGTGCTGAAATAAGCAGAGTAGCTGGTTACCAAAACAGAAATTGGAATCAGATGGTTTGAATAGATCAGGACGCAAAATAAGAGAATCAATAAATCTGTTTATATGTATACTACATATTGTTCCACCAAAGCATCAAGTTTCCATTGTTTTGTTAATTAGCAGTTGCTGGCATCCTTCATTCTTATTATTCCTCTTGTGCTAATATACAAGTGTGGATCAGAAGTAGTCTTACATACCATCTCACTGAGTCTTTATTTCTCTGGGTATGTATCTTTTTTCTATGAATCAATTTGTCGGTCATTCTTGCCAATGTCTTTCTATCTCTCTTTCTCTATATCACTCCATCTTGCTCTCTCTGTCCCTTTTTTTGGGTCTCTTTATGTATGAGTCTCTATCTCTATTTCTCTCTGTCCCATTTCACCCCTCTCTGTTTCACTGTCTCTCTTGTGTGCCTTTTATCTCTCTGTCTCTTCTCTCTGTGTGCCTCTCTCTCACTATCTGTCTGTCTGTCTGTTTCTCATTAGTCACAAACATCCCTTGGTTATCTACCAAGTGAAGGAGAGATTTCTTTCCCTGGCCACTCCCACTTCCCAACAGCATATCCCATAGAAAGGAGTTGGGTCAGAGCTCATGCTCAAACCTTTAAAAGGTGCCTTGGTCCAGTAGATCAAAGGAGTTTTCCTAATTATCCAATAACATAGGATGAAAGTAAAAGGAGAATTAAGAGTCAGAAAGAAATAGGAAAGACCTCCCAAAACTATGGACTCTTCTTTATCAGTATTATTGGAGACACCACATTCAGACTCCTAATGTCAGAGATTTTGGTCTTCTGAATAATGAGAAAGAAAAAAGAAAGCGAGAGAAGGGCAGCTGTTGTACACCTACTGTACAAAGAGGAGCTCTGTGCTTAAAGATGACAGAATTGTCTATGTGTTAAAGAATTTAGTCTCAAGATATTTGAAAGTGAGAAGAATACCAAATACTTAGAACAAAATTATAGACAACAGTGTACGAAAAAGTGTTGAAAATTATGAATAATTATGGATATGTGTCTATTTCCCCATTTCTAAAAAATCTTTATAGGAATAATCTACAAATATATCAAGAGCTGTTTTGAAGAAAATAGAGTAAGGAATATGCTGACTTTCATGAATAATATTCCATAGCATTCGTTTTTACACATTTGACTGAAAGATATAGCAAATACAAGATCCCAATGTGTTTGTTATTCATTGACCATTGATTGACTGTGAACTAGCATTTGACTTGATAGAGCAAAATGCCTTCCAAAAAAGTGTTCCCCACATATATGCTAATCCCAAGGAAGAGAAAACCACAGAAACAATATTGTTCATAGAAACTATAAGTACTAATTAGCCAGGAATAGAAGAGTGAAAAGTACTTGCAAAGGTGTTCATTACTGCCAGGGAAGAGAGCCAATGTAGGGTCCAAGAGGAGGAAAGATTCCTTATAAATAGTAAAATCTTCCAGATTTTCCTGTTTGTAAATGGCATTTTGCTGATAGCATCAAATCCCAGAATATTGCAGGATCTCTTAAATGAGATTCATAATTACATTAAAATGTTTGGGCTAATTATCTAGATAGAAAAAAACTAAATGGATGAAGAATGCCAATTGTCTATTGGCAACTATTATATGCAGCTGGATGAATAAGCAGTTAAATTAGCCCATAAGTGTGTGTGTGTTGGTAGGGAGTATGAACAAATTGTATTTGAAAGACCTCAAATCTCTTTACAAAACAAAGGCCTAGCATTTTAGCACCAGTATTCTTCCAATTGTACCATATGATTATAAATCATAGAACAGAGCAGTCTTTGAACAATTAATTGCTATTCACTCAAAGATTTATGGACAATTCATGATGTCTAAAAATAAGCTCAATCATATTGCCAATAAAGTGGCAAAAAAAGTCATCAAAAAGATATATCATTGTGAAAGATGTTGGTAGGTTATGTAAAGAGATTTAAGGATATAGATGAACAGCTGACATATTCCATTAGTATCCAAGAATTTTCAAGAGAACTAGAAGGTCCCTAGAACATTAGGTAGACCTCTTATGGAGGGCATATAAGAAAAAAGAGCTTAGCAGATAGAAAGTACTTAATAAATGCTAGTTGACTGACATAGATATATTTCATATGGGAAGAGTTATAGCAAATGGATAGAGCATGATCTATAGCACCAGAAGAATATATTGAGATTGCAGATCCATCAAAGCATTGATATATATTTACATATATGCTTAAGGTTTATAAAATACTTTTCCTGTAGCAACCCTTTGAGGCAGTTGATCCAAATATGATTAATTCCATTTTTACAAATGAGGAATAGAGGTTAAGAGTTTTATACATGTTCATATTTCTAGAACGCACCACACTAGGATTTGAAATAGGTCTTCTCACTCCAAATTCAACACTATTTCATGCTGTCACTTAAATGATTGATATTTTCCTCTAATTTTCATTGGAAGGAAAAATATTCTTATTTTAGGTAAAGATAGACTGAAAGAAATAAAGACAAAATGATAGTTATAATAAGGCACATTGAGCTAGGTAATGATATTTCCAGCTTACCATCCTTACAACCAACATTTTCTTATTGATCATTAATCAAACAGTAGTGCTAAGAAAACAAAATACTACTCAAGTACACAGTAGAATATATTCATGGAAGTTGCATTACAGAAATATGGGAAAATAGAACTACTGTTGAGAGATGACTATATGCAAGGCAATTCTCTCCTTGGCAGACACTACCTCCTTCCCTACCCCTAAGGAACTGCATCTTTTTTCAGAATCAGTGGTTTCCTTTACAATTCAAAGATTAAGAGTCAACACTAAGATTTAGGTAGGACTAAGGCATATGGCATATAAAGGAAGATGTGACCAGACAGATAGGAATCTGTAGGGTTCATTATTAATAAGACATTGATATGGGACAGAGAGACAGCAGTGTTTGAGGATAGAATCCAGATCTAATATGAACTCAGCTCAAAGCCCCCCATCTGCTTGTATGCTTCAGCAAGTTACTGAGCTTCTCATTGCTTTAGGCAAGCCTCTAAGACTATAAATTACAGAGAAAGTATCATCTTCATTGTTGAGTTTCCTTGCCAGGCAGTTTCTCATAGCAGAAGAATCTCTGGTCTGGTACCTTTTCCCAATCCCAATGAATGTGGCCCTACAGTTATAGCAAGAGATCATGGGAGAGTCAGTAGGCAAAAATGGAAGCTAGATTGTGAAGCAGATAGGCTCGGACACTAGACCAGACCACTGTATCCAAGGGGATTCGCCAATGCCACAGATAGTTCTCAAGTAAATAAGTCTCTTTTAACTGCTTAAAGGATTAGACCCATTATATTTTGTATGTTTCTCTAACAATGAAGTAAGAGTCTTCCTTTTCTTAGGATGGTTATCATGGTGCAACAGAAGAAAGTACTGGATTTGGAATCAGAGACCCTGAATTCAAATCTCAACTCTGTTACTAATCATGTAACTAAAAAAGTAAATAAAAATCTAATGCTTTTCATGAGCAAAATGAGGAATTTGGATTAGCTAGCATTTAAAGACCTTTCCCCATCTAAAAATATGGTCTTCTACCCTGATGTATCACTATCAGAGATTATAGAAGTCCAAAAATCTCTGGGAAAATTTGAGCCTCCCTTAGGTCTTTTGGGTCTTGCCTAATTTTTCATTCCCTTCCCCTTACTCTTCTTCAGAGACAAGATTAACAGAGGTTTCTACCAAGAAGTCCCTGTGGTTATGGGGGAGGTATAATACAAGTTCAAGGTATAGGATCAGAAAAAAGTAGAGAATTTCATAGGTTGATTGTTTATCACTACTTATCAAAGAGGCAGGGAGGTGGAGCAAGAGGCATGTATAACATTCCCAAATTGCAGTCAGCAATTCAGGAGGATTTGGATACCCAAAGTCTGAACCAGAAATCATGTCAAAGTTCAGGCAAACATCCAAGAAAATCAATCTCCAAAACTGGCTTAAGCTCATCAAGAAGGTATATTTTCCAATTTGACTCATTCAATTCATTTAGAATTCCAGAACTTTTATAAACCTTGTCATTAGACCTAGTCCTACACTCCTTAATCTTCAACCCAAACTTCAGCAGTTGACAGCTCCAACCACTACTAATGTTTTCTTGGTTTGAGTCTGCATGGTGGGCTAGCCTCCCCAGATCCCTGTCTTCTCTTTCATTCAAGTTGTCCTTATCTGGGGCTAATTTATATACTAATGGATATGGAGTGGAATTTCTAAAAAGCAAATTCATCTTTATATTTAAACACAACAAGTCTATATAAATGACTTTAAAAGAATATTCTCAAAATCAGAGATTCTCACAGAGATATATACACAGAGAGAGAGAAATACACAGAGACCCAGAAAGACAGGGAGAGAGAAGGAAAGAAAGAGCAGAGGAGGGAGAGAAGGAAGGGGGACAGAGAGAAAGCAGAAGGGAGGGAAGGAGAGAGGAGAGAAGGAAAAGGAAGGGAGAGAAGGAAAGAAAGAGGGAAAGAGAAAGGAAAGATTTATTAAATGTTTATTTTATGTTAGGCACAAGGCTAAGTACTGGAATTACAAATTAAAGCAAAAATAAATCTCTGCCCCAAGTATCTTATATTAAAGGGGGAAGACAAAACATAAAAGGGAGAAAGGTGGGAAGGTTTCTGGAAGAATACAGAGAATCAGGAGAAGTGAGAGAGAAGTAAGCTGGAATATACCTGAGCAGTTCCTTAAAGTGGTGATCCTTAGAAGAAACTCATCCATTGGAAGAGGAGGCCACAGAGACAAGGCAACTCTGGTATGAGAAAGTTACTGGGGAAAAGATAGAAAATTTTGCAGTGTACTGCCCTTTAGTAAAGATCTATTGAAGTATTTTATTGCCTTTTAGATCTTTTCTTCCCAAGGTAGAATATAAATTATGTGGATTTTAAAATAAATAACATGATCACAATTATTAAAATTTAAAGTTTATTAAGCACTTTCTTCATAATAGCCCACTGAGATAGGTAATATAATAATATTATTAGCATATAGCATATTAGCATAGATATGGATAATATAAATGTCATTATCACTATCTTATTAGCAAAAGGGGCCTGGCCCAAGCCTCAGAAATGAGATTTTGATGTGATTTGCTGGACACAAAATTTGAAGAAATTTTGTGTGTCCAAGTGAATGAGGGAATAAATGAAAAGCATTTATTAGGCACTTATGTGTCACAAAGCATGGTAAATTGTGGAGAGACAGATACACAAAAGAGATAATCCCTACCCTCAAGAAACTTAAATTTTTACAAGGAGAAAATATTTTTGGAAATTCATAGGCATAAACGGACAAGCAAAAATCGTATAATTTCTATTATTTGGATGTTTTCATCACCTTGAGAATATCATACAAAATTAAATTTTAAAAATCTTTATTTACAGAATCAAAAACTTTGTAATGAATGTGCATTGGGCATCTATGGTCTCTGTGGTTATAATTGCAGAACTTCAGTTTAATATAAGACTTAATTTCAATCAAGAATGCAATTGCATTTTGATTAAACAATAAGGCAGGCTAATTTCCTATAAGAAAACTCTCAGTCTGTGTTAATAGTTCTGGGATGATAAATGAGAACCATAATGAATGGAGGTGGCAGCCTAAGAACCACATTAAGACATGATTTCCTCTGATTCAAGATCTCTGACAAAGCTCAGCTTAGGCCTTTTTTTTTTTATTTTTTAACTCAATGGAGAATTTCTGGTTCTGGTTTACCTTCTGTTGTATACTGTTCAAGCCTAAACCCAGAACATTTATACCAGAAGAGACACGGTGGGCTTTTGTTATAGGAGATTTTCTACTCCAAGAAGAAAGAATAAAGTTGGATGCTTTTTCTTGAACTCTCTGATTAAGTTTTTCAGGTGTAATTTATAGCTCTGGAGTTTTTCTTCTAAATAAATATCTAAATAGGATATAAGTATTTATATGATGATACAGAACTCTTAATTGGTGACTAGAGAAGTGGGCATCGCAGTGGTGAGAAGAAATATTACTAATTGGGAAAACATTTACATTACAATGGGAAAAACATTTTATATTTACATTATATTTTACATTCAAAGGTTCTGATAAAAACCTCATTTCTGAAACATATAGAGAATTAACTCAAATTTATAAAAATTCAAGAATTCTCCAAATGGTAAATGGTCAAAGGATATGAATAGATAATTTTCAGATGAAGAAATTGAAATCATTTCTAGTCATATGAAAAGGTGTTCTAAATCATTATTGACCATAATTTGACTTAATGCAAATTAAGACAACTTTGAGATATTACTATACACCTCTTAGACTGGCTAAAATGACAGGAAAAGATAATGATAAATGTTGGAGGGAATGTGGGGAAATTGGGTACTCATACATTGTTGGTGGAATAGTGAATGGATCCAACCATTCTGGAGAGCAATTTGGAACTATGCCCAAAGGGCATACCCTTTGACCCAGCAGTGTTTCTACTGGGCTGATATTCCAAAGAGATATTAAAGGAGGGAAAGGGACCCACATGTACAAAAATGTCTGTGGCAGCCCTCTTTGTAGTGGCAAGAAACTGGAAACTGAGTGGATGCTCATCAGTTGGAGAATGGCTGAATAAGTTATGGTATATAAATACTATGGAACGTTATTGTTCTGTAAGAAACGATCAGCAGGATGATTTCAGAGAGAACTAGAGAGACTTACATGAACTTATGCTAAGTAAAGTGAGCAGAACCAGAAGTTCATTGTACATAGCAACAAGATTATATAATGATCAATTCTGATGGACAAGGCTCTTTTCAATAATGAGATGATTCAAGCTCGTTCCGATGATCTTGTGATGAAGAGTCATTTACTCCCAGAGAGCTGACTAAGAGAACTGAGGGTGGAACACAACATAGCATTTCATTCTTTTTGTTGCATTTTGCTTGAATTTTATTTTCTTTCTCATTTTTCTTTTGATCTGATTTTTCTTGTGCAGCAAGACAATTGTATAAATATGTGTGTCTATTTTGGATTTAACATATATTTTTATCTTGTTTTACATATATTGGATTACATGTCATCAAGGGTCAATGTTGAAAAAAATTATCCTTGCATATGTTTTGAAAATAAAAAAAAGAAGCAATATTGCTATGGGGGGAGGAAGAAAGGGGAACATTTCCTCCTCCTTCCTTTCCCCCTCCAGAAGTATAAGTACTGAAGGAGTCCCAAAAGAGAGGACCCATTGATTCTCTTCAGCCTCTCTCTCTCTCTCTCTCTCTCTCTCTCTCTCTCTCTCTCTCTCTCTCTCTCTCTCTCTCTGTCTCTCTCTCTTTCTCTCTCTCTCTCTCTCTGGCAATTAGAGTTAAATGACTTGTCCAGGGTCTAGGAAGTGTGAAGTGTCTGAGGGCAGATTTGAACTCAAATCTTCCTGACTTTAGGGCTGATACTCTATCCACTGAGCCACCTAACTGACCCCAAATCTCCTCATCTTCATATGGGTTACAGAGCAAGTAATAGAAATTTCTAGATAAGGGTCTCCCTAATTTGTGTTGTCATCCATTTTTGAAAAATATTCCTTCTTCCTCCCCTTGCTCCTAATTACTAGAGACAAATCAGGAATGTTATCCCAAGAAGGAATATGTCATTCAGCTTATGTCCACCTTGAGGAAAGTGTTCCATTTCAGCAAATTAGGAGTTTCTCTTACATTTAAGTATATAGTATTTTTGTTTGCTTGTTTTATAGTTTGCAAGACCTAGGAACATATGATTTAGGTTATGACCAATACAAAGTGATTTCTGAAAGGAAGGGCCAGTTAGGAACAAGTTACATAGCTGTTTTTTTTTTCTCGGACAACTTCCATTTCTCTATTGCAATTTAATTTTCTAGGATGGCTATGTGACACAATAGACAGTAGAAGAGTCAGGAGTAACGAAGAATTAAGTTCAAACTTGACTCTGACTTGAATGCTAGAAAAGTCACTTACTTTCTGTTTGCTTCAGTTTCTTCATCTATAAAATGCAGGTAATAATGGCATCTACCTCCCAATATTGTTGTGAAGATCAAATGAGATGATGTTTGTAAAGTACTTAGCACAATGCTTGCCACATAGTATAAAGGTTAGCATTATTAAAACCATCA